>NC_091832.1:12159250-12775323 GCF_037783145.1 Equus przewalskii
AGTGTGGTACCTGGAACATATTAAGTACCCATAAATGTTTTTGTTTGTGTATATTAATTAATTCATGTTTTTCAACAAATATGTGATTGCCAGGCACTCTTCTAGGTATAGCAGTGAACAAAATAGCAAACTCCCTGTATTTGTGGAGCATACATTTTTAAGAGAGGCAAGAGAGCAGAGAATAAACAAATTTATAAATAAAATACATAGTGATGGTGATAAATGATATGGAGAAAAAGCAAAGAACAAAAATAGAGAGTGGGGGAACTTCTATTTTAAATAGGAGGACAAGGAGGGTCTGACCTAAAGGAAGTGAGGGAACAAACCTTGTAGATCTATGGGAGGTGTGAGGGCAAGGGAGAGTGCCAGGTAGAGGAAAGACCAGATGACTTACTCTGAGGCAGGAACATCTCTGTCTTGTATTCAGGGATTATCTAGGAGTCTGGTGTGGCTGGAGTGGAATGAGGGGAAAGTAGGAAAAATGGAAGACAGGTAATGGTGTGGATGGTGGTGTCCATGTCGGATACTGTAAGAACTTCAGCTTTTAAAACTTGACTGAGATGAGAATCCATCCAAGTGTATGAGCAGTGATGTATTATGATTCTTGGCTTAAAATGATCATTCTGGCTGCTGGTGGGAAGTAGGAAAAGATGGAAGTGGAGAAACTGGTTTGGAGGCTATTGTGATAAACAAGCTGAGGGATGATAGTGGCTTGGACGAGGGTAGAAGCTTTGGAGGTGGTAAAAAGTGATTGGATTCTGAATATTATTGCCAGTTATAAAGCATGTAATTTCTAAACTGACTTAGTCACTTTATTTTCTAATTTCTTAGCTTTATATTTCTCTATGTGTTTTAATAATTAAAAGATTTAACTTTTAGAATAATACCAAGGCTATTTATATATATATGTTTTATGTATTTTTCTCTTTTTTGAAGTATTATGATTTCTGATCTCTAACAACTGGGAGTGAAACAGCATAATATGTGGCCTTAGTTATTTGATAAAGCTTACTCATGAGTTACTTTTATAAACATTACTCTATAAATCTAGACTGTACTGTAATTTACTTTCAAAAGTAACTTTGAAAAAGAAATTATCTTAAGGTCCTTAGTTTTTATGGTGAGCTATGAAGGGGAGAAGAAATTAAAGAGAAGGAAGCCATGCATACATGTTTCATTTTACTTTATGTGCTAAAGTTGTTGGTATTTTAGAATAATTAAAATATATTTCGGTGTTTTTGCTTATTAGTGTAGTGCTTAAGTGCTGGAGTAGAGACATTGCAATAAAATGGGGAAACATTGCTCACTGTTTAAGAGCTCTATGCTCAGATTGCCTGGATTTCCAGTTCTAGTCTTGTCTACTTCCAGCTTGTGACTTGACAGTTCCCTGATCTGTATAGCAAGGAGAAGAGCTTAGAACAGGTATCTGCTGTTATTGTTATTATCTCATTATTATTAAGCTGGGATGCCTTGTGACATAGCTCCTCTCTTCCATTCAGAGGAGGCACCAGCCTGACATTTAAATTGAATCAAAAAGTAATTTAAATCTTTATTCTAGCCTCTTAAAAATGCCAAAGGGATTACATTTATACCATACTGCAATACTACTAAAAATCTGATTTCTCTATTTTTGGTCAGTATCTTTGCATGATTAATACCAAACTTCCTTCTCTCTTTTAGAACTTGCAAACTCTCTCATAACAACTTGAACAGTCTCATTTTTTTTGTTTCTTTCCTCCCTTTCTCAAACTTTTTAGTTTCTCTTCCAGGAGTACCTATCTCCCTTTAAGCTCTCCCTTTTGCCTGTTTCGTTACTCTGATCTATATAATAAAGGCCAGGAACCAAGGGAGTAAAGAAAAGAATCTGTGAATACTTAATACAGCAACATTTTGGATTTTGTCACATTTAGCTGCCATAGAGGGTATAACACGTTTTGGCTTTTAGAAAGAAGTCTGCTTAGTTTTAAAAGGACAATCAGGTGGTTCAGACCTGTTGTAGGACATTAGTTCAGGACTTCGGGTTTAATTTTTCTCCTAGTATTTATGAACTGTAAGAGCAGCTGTCACATCTGTCTGACTGAGACTGACCTGGGCCTCTCTTTTGTTACTTAGGAATCAACCATGGGCATTTAGAGTAGAGTTGCCAGATAAAATACATGCAGTATGTCTCATGCAATATTTGGGATATACTTATGCTAAAAAGTTTGTTGTTGTTTATCTAAAATTCAAATTTAACTAGATGTCTTGTATTTTTATTTGCTAAATCTACAACTCTAATTTAGAGAGAGGCTAGACAGTTGACTAGATGGTATTTCTACTACATTCTATGATGTTTAGGGATAGATGTGTAACTTGATGTAGTGAATATCACTACTTTCAGTTTCCATAACAAAAAGTTCAACTCACCTTAGTTTAAACAAAGAGAATTTATGGGTTCATGTAATTGAAAAGTACAAAGGAAATGGGGGCCCCTGGTGTGGTTTGATCAAGACTGTCAGGCTTTAGGGCTGGCCCCATGGCTGAGTGGTTGGGTTCGTGCACTCCGCTTTGGCGGCCCAGGGTTTCACCAGTTCAGATCTTGGGTGTGGACATGGCACCACTCATCAAACCATGCTGAGGTGGCATCCCACATGCCACAACTAGAAGGACTCACAACTAAAATATACAACTATGTACCAGGGGGCTTTGGGGAGAAAAAGGAAAAATAAAATCTTTCCAAAAAAAAAAAAATTAAGCTTTGCCCTGTTTTTCTGCGTTTCTCCTGGCTCTCCCCTGTCTCAGCTTTTTTCTCAGGCTGGCTTCCCTGGTAGTACAAGATGACTGTTTTTGGCTCCTGGGGCTGTGTTTCCTCATTTCTGGGGGAGAAAAAGGATATGTCCCACAGATGTAACACAAAAATCCTGATCTTGATGCTAATTAGGCTATCCCTGTGTTGTAAAGGATCCTGACTCTTAAAATCTGGACTCCTTAAACTGCTAATTACAGGTTTTCTGTCTAGACCAGTGGCTCTTAAATTTGAATGTGCATCAGAACCACCTGGAAGACTTAGTAAAATACCGAGTGCTGGGCCCTACCCTGAGAGCTGCTGACGCAGTAGGTTTGGGGTTGGGTTGTAAGAATTTGTATTTGTTACAAGTTTCCAGATGTTCCTGATTTGGCTGGTGTGCAAACCACATTCTGAGAACCACTGCTGTGTCAAATTAGGGCCTACTCCTGGAGCTGGGGAAGGGGTCAGTCCCACATAAACTCCTTACCAGCGTGGGGAAGAAACAAGATACGTTTTGAAGAGATAATTACAACATCCACTAAAGAGAGGACTGCTCTTTTTTTGCCTGTGCAGCTTCCGTTCCCTCTTATTTAGGTAACAGCTTCCTGATTTTTCTCTCAAAACCGCTTTTCCCCCATTCGCAATCAGTGTGGCTTGGGTAGAGTTGATCTAACCCGTTGGCTTTAAGGGTGGGCACATGACCTGGGCCTGGCCAGTAAGATCGCTGCATTTGCCTGGCCACAGTGATTAGCCTATTAGTTAATAGGGCAGAGATTTTTCTAATATAGTCAGTGCACATTCTATATATTACTATTTACTGTCCTGGCTAGTGATATAAAGATGGCATAATCCCTGTCCTTAAGGAGTTCAGACTGTAATGAAGGAATATCCACATGTACGCAGATGCATGCAGTACTTGCCTTTATAACTCCCTCTCTTTCTCCTGGCTAACATCTAATACACATTTTTGTTATATACTGTATTACCCTCTTTATAAGCCTTAACCACACTTATTATTGTTTGTTTAGTGTCTTTAATGCTCTTTAGATTATAAATTCTATCAGGATAAGGACTGAGTCTGTAATTAACTGCTGAAATATTGGTTGAATGAATGTTTTAAGTATAGTAAGAGAAAAATGTATAAACAGAAGAGGGAATAATTGGTTTACTGGTGGAGTAGTGGAGAGGAAACAGGCTGGGTAAACGCACGGTGTTGGTAAAGCACTTTCGTGTATTTTGGGAACTGTAAGTAATTCAGTTTTCTTGGAATATAATGTATGAGGTGGGAAGTGGTGGTAGCTGAGTCTGGAGAGGTAGGTGAGGGCCAAATCATGAAAGGCCCTGAATGCTATACTTAGGGGTTGGATTTTATTCTGTGAGCAGTGAGGAGCTACTGACTGAAAAGAATTTGTTGGCTGCAAAGTGAAAAATGAATTGGAGGAGAGCGAGATTAAAGGAGGGAAACTGGTTAGCAGGCTGTTTCAGTACAAATGAAAGATATTATGAAAGTCTAAGGTAAAAAGAAAAAGAAAAACATGAGGGAGGTGCGGAGACTCTATGCACAGAATTCCTGTGAACTCATGGAGACTTCTATTTAAATTTAATTTAGTTTTGTTTTAGAATAGAGGCATTGTATTAGCCAGTCTTAACTACTGATCGATAGTTCTGCATCTATACCCACTTAATATTTGTAACCAGAGATTGTATTTTTGTTTTATCTTCTAATCATTTTTTTGTAAAAAAGATGGAAATATAAAACCTCTTCTTCTCCTCCCCAAAAAAGCCTAAAGTAAGGTAGTAGCAGTGAGAATGAATAGGAGAGTTGTTTAAAAAGTAGAATTGATGGGACTTAGAGACTATCCCAAGAAAAACGGAAGAATCTAGAATGACTTTTGAAAGGTTTTCTGGCTCGGGAGATAGTGGTACTCTAAACCAAGAGAAGCAAAGGAGGCAGGACAGATTTGGATCATATGGCCTCTTAAATCAAAATGAGGCAGAGGTGAAATGGCCCAGCTTTTCTCCTTTTGGAGGGGTTCTTTTTCTCTTAGGCTTTACTGGGAGAGGAAGGGAGAGTGGCTTCTACTGCTTCTAGTTTTGGAACCTAGAAAAGATGGTAGTAAATCAGATACTACTGAGTTTCTAAAGGTGTGGGAGAGATGCAGTGGGATATTGACTGCTCCCAGGGCATTAGTTGCTAAGGTCATTTTAAATTTCCAGATGTTTAAGCTGCTTCATCCTTTTTGAAAGCAAGTGGGCATAAATTATAAGAAAATTAACTCTTAAGATTTATGAGTTAGGTTCAGTATTGGTGGAAATGTGAATTGCTACAGCCGTTGTGGAACGTTTGGGAATATCTAGTAAAATTCCTCTTCTGGAAATCTATTCTGTAGAAATAAAAGTATCAACATGTAAAAGTATGTGTGTACAATATTTTTGTAATATTGTTTGAATGGCAAAAATTGGAAACAGCCTGAATGTCCATCAGTAGTGGGTATGAATATATAAGTTGTAATGCACTTATATTGTGGAATATGCAACTCGAAGAGAATGAGTTAAATCTGTATATCTTGACCTATAGGAATATCTGTGATAGGTTGTAGGTTAAGCCAAGTCAGTCGGAAGGAAATGTGTATAGTAACATCCCATTTTTAGAAAACAAAATAAAAACTGCATATTTTATATCTTTGTTTAGGATTATATGAACATAGAGAAAGGTGCAGAGGTGTATTTTATTCTAGGTATTCTTCTAACCACTGAGAATATAGCAGTGAACAAAACCAAGTCCTTGCTTTATGAGAGGAGATATGACAATAAACAGATTAAGAAGTAAATATATACTATTTTAAGTGAAGATAAATGCTATAGAAGAAAAAACTTACTGACTAAGGGGGATGGAGGCCAGAGAAGGAATTACTGTTTTATTTTGGGTAATCAGAGAAGGCCTCACTGATAACGGCAATTTAACCTTCTTGGGAAATACATACTAATAAGTATATAAAACATAAATGTACTGTTTACTGACTTCATATGAAATGAACAGTCGTGTAACCACCACCTTTATAAAGAAGTTAAATAGCCTAGATAAAGATGTTGAAGATAACCTGTTTCCCAGAAGCCAAAAGCATGGCCTTTTCCAATTATATCCCCCTTCTTCCCACCAGAGGTAACCATTAACTTGACTTTTTATGGTAATTACTTGCTTGTTTTTCTTTATAGTTGTATTCCTAAATGATGTATTTTGTTTTGCCTGTTTTTGGATTTGATATATATGGAATTATACAGTATGTATTCTCTTATGTTTTTCTGTTCAGCATTATGTTGTCATCTATACTGTTTTCATGTAGCTGTCGTTTTTTCTGTTTTTATCGCTATATGACATTTCATTGTATATTTCTGTTTATTTCTGCTGTTGATAGATATTTGAGTAGTTTCTAGTTGGCTATTATGGACAATACTGCTATTGAGATTTTTGCACATATACCCTGTTTTACATCAATGCATTTCTGTAGGCTATATCTTGGATTCAGAATTCTGGTTTACTGAATATGTGTATCTCAGCCCTTCTAGATAAGGCCAAACTGTTTCCCTCTGTAACAGTAAATGAGAGTTACTCTACATCTACAATAACTCTAGGTATTGTCAGACTTGTACATTTTTGCAAATCTCATAATTATATAGTAGTATCTCAATTGTAGTTTAAATTCATTTGCATTTTGCTTTTTCCTAATGAAGTTGATCATCTTTTCATAAGTTGGCCATTTGGTTATCCTCATTTTTGAAATGCCTTTTTGTGTCTTTTGCCCATTTTTCCAGTGGATTATCCGATTTTTTTTCCTTATTGAGTTATAGGAGTTATAGATTCTGGATATCAGTCTTTGTTTATTATATGGATACTATTGCAAATATTTTCTCTTAAGATGACATTTTGAGCAGAGACCTGAAGACAGTGAAGGAGTGAGCCATGGGGCTAGCTGAATGAAGGGTATTACAGGCAGAATGAACAGCAGTTACACTCGAGGCAGGAGTGTTTTTGAAATGTTGCAGGAGTAGCAGAGGATGCTTACTTGAGATTGGAAAGGAGAGAGGTAAGAGGATCACAGAAAGAAATGAGGAAAAATGAAAAAAACTCATGGAGTAAGTGTTACTAGTAAAAATGTAGATTATAAAATCCTTCATATTGCTACAAATATATAAAAATGAAATGTGAAGGAAAAGAACTAGAACATGATCAAATTAAAACATTGATTTGATGAAGGGATTGTGTACAATTTTTGTCCTAGATTTGTTACTGTGTAGCAAAAACAACGTTAAAAGTATTTAAAAAGAGAAAAGATTATGAGTAGATCCTACAGTTAAGTTTAAAAAAATTAATCTTCAGGAAGATAAACTTGGGGGCCGGCCCCGTGGCTGAGTGGTTGGGTTCGCACACTCTGCTTTGGTGGCCCAGGGTTTCACTGGCTCAGATCCTGGGCATGGACCTAGCACTGCTCATCAAACCATGCTGAGGCAGCGTCCCACATGCCACAACTAGAAAGACCCACAACTAAAATATACAACTATGTACTTGGGGGCTTTGGGGAGAAGAAGGAAAAATAAAAAATAAAAATAGGCTCAGCAGTTAAGTTTGCAGGTTCCGCTTTGGCAGCCTGGGGTTCGCCGGTTTGGATCCTGGGTGTGTACATGGCACCTCTTGGCAAGCCATGCTGTGGCAGGCGTCCCACATATAAAAAGTAGAGGAAGATGGGCATGGATGTTAGCTCAGGGCCAGTCTTCCTCAGCAAAAAGAGGGGGATTGGCAACAGATGTTAGCTCAGGGCTAATCTTCCTCAAAAAAAAAAATATAGTCTTAAAAAAAGAAAAAAGATAAACTTGGAGCTGACTCTTACTCTCAGGCATTGATAAGTAGAAACTCTGTATCATTTTCCTATTGTTGCCATAACCAATTACTATAAACTTAGTGTGTTAAAACAACATGAATTTATTATCTTGCTGTTCTGGAGGTCAAAAGTCCTAAAATCCAGGTGTCGTTAGGCTGTATTCCTTTTGGAAGGTCTAGAGACAAATCCGTTTTCTTGCCTTTGCTGCCTTCTAGAAGCTTCCTGCGTTCCTTGGTTTCTGGCCCCTTACTCCATTTCAAAGCCAGTAGTGTTGGCATCTTCAAATCTCTCTCTCTCTCTGACTTCTGCTTCTGTTGTCACATCTCCTTCTCTGACTCTGACATTCCTGCCTCCCTCTTAAAATGATCTTTGTGATTTCTTTGGCCCACTTGGATTATCCAAAATAATCTTCCCATTTCAATATTCTTAACTTAATCGCATCTGCAAATTGCCTTTTGTCATGTAGTGTAACATATTCACAGGTTCCAGGGATTGAGATGTGGGCATCTTTGGAGGGCTAGTCTATCTACCACTCTAAAGTTGAGAATAAAATTTTCAGTAATCTTGTTTCTTAGAGTTTGATGAATGAGGAATTGGAAGTACAGATAAAAGAGAAAAGACCCTTGCTAGCAGAAAATGAGGGGCTAGCTTCGTGGCCGAGTGGTTAAATTCACACACTCTGCTTTGGCGGCCTGGGGATTCACTGGTTGAGATACTGGGCCTGGACCTAGCACTGCTCATCAAGCCACACTGAGGTGGCATCCCACATAGCAGAACCAGGAGGGCCTACAACTAGAATACACAGCTATGCACTGGGAGGCTTTGGGGAGAAAAAGAAGAAGAAGAAAAAAAAGATTGGCAACAGATGTTAGCTCAGGTGCCAATCTTAAAAAAAAAGAAAATGAGCTTGGTGAATGTCTTATCTTACTTTTGAATATCTACAGCATCTGCCACAGAGGGCTAGCTTAGAGTTAGCCTTACACGTGATGTGAGTGGTACCTGAAAGACCATGGGGAGCTTTTAAGTCATTCCTTCATGTAGTTGCTACCTTGAGAGGCAAGAGGATTATACTTTGTTAGAAGACTGGTTTAAATTTGGTCTGCTTAACAACTGTGTGACATTAAACAGTCCTCATCTATAACATGGGAGTAGTAATACTTAATTCATAAAGATTTTTATAAGAATTATAAAATATATATGCACATATACACATAATGAAATAATGCTTAGTAACTGGCTTATAGCAGGTACTTACTTTTCTTGGTGGTCAGCGTTTCTGTGATATAGTGATAGGAAAGTGTTGGAGAGGTTAAGTTGGGGGGCTTGTGCTAGAGACTTTACTAGACGTTGCTGCATGTCTCACTTGCCAGTAGCTACCTGACTAGTGTGTGTTTGGTTCTAAGATCAGGATGGGTAAAGTTTTGGGACGAGAGAAGCAATGGGTTAGTATTTGTAGCAAGTATGGCTGATTATCATTGTTTTCCCGTGGCTCCTTTTACGCTTTTCTATGGGAAATTTCAAAAATTATTTTCTGTCTCCAGGCTGCCTTTTTTTTCTTATTCTGCCTCTAGTAAAATTCTACTGCTGTTCTTTCAGCATAATTATTCTTGAATCTTCACTTCCTCTCTATGGTAAGCCTAAATGTTGATCATCTCATGCACAAATTCAACAAATATTTATCAAGTGCCTTCTATCAGTGAGTCACTCAGCACTGGAGATACAAAGATAAATAAGAACATGTGTGTCCTCAAGGAACTCACAATTTTAGTACAAAGACAGGTCAACAGCTAAACTATGTGAATAAGCTTTATATTAGAAGGTTGAGAAAAGCTTTATGGAATCTAAGAGGAGGTATTGCTTAACTAGGCCTAAGGATGTGAGGGAAGGTTTCACGGAAAAAACTATTCATGACTGAGTGTTTATAAGAAGTAGCTGGATGAGGCAGTGTGATGAGGTTGAGAGAGGAACGGACATTCTGTGAGGTACAGGGACCCATCTGTACAAAGGCATGAGAGAATGTCGTGTGTTTGGATGAGCTGTGGGTATTTAGGTGTGGCTAGGGTGAACGATGCCTGTAGGATACTAATAGGAAAATGAGCTTAGGAAGAGTAAGTAGGAACCAGACCATGAAGGGCCTTATATGCCATACTGAAGAGTTTAGACTTTATCATATATGTAGTGGGGAACTCTTGAAACATAGTATGCTAAGATGATATGATTACATTTAAGACTCAAAAGCAGCAGGAAAGGTAGGAAAAGAACAAGGAGATTGGTCTCTAGGAAGCCCAGGGAGAGATTTTCAAGAAGGAAAAAATGGCTAACAACATAAAACCTGAAGTGATTATGTGAAATAAAGATAGAAAACTTCTGCTGGACTTTGAGAAAACATTAACAAGACGTATATTTAGTGAATGGGGCCGAAATCAATTATAATAGATTGAAGAGTGAATGGGAGAGGAGAAAACAGAGACTGCAAGTACAGACCACTCTTAGAAGACTTGCTGTGAAGTGAAAATGAGTGGTAGCCAGAGAGAGACGTAGAGCTGAGAAACAGAAGTTTTTTTTAAAGATAAAAGAGTTGAACATATCTTATGGTTTGGTGGAGATGATAAAATAGAGATAAGGTTGAATATATGGGGTGAGTGATTTGATGGAACAGGAATATGGTAGGTTTGGAGGTGAGAAGGGATTATTATCCCAGGGAAGGAGAAGAGATACCTTGGTCTAACACTTATAAGGAATAAGATGGATTTGAAGAAAAATGTAGTTTGAAAAATTGGATGAGGTCAGATTTCTTTTTTTCTGCTAGAGGACAGTTGTGAGAGAAGAGGTATGTAGAGTGTTGGGCTTGAGATTTGGAGTAGCCACTGATCGCTGTGGGGGATGGAAAAGGTCACTGATCAGAGGCGTATAGATGAATTACTAATAGGATAGTTAATCTCCGGTAAGATTAGAAATTTGTAAATTTCTGGTGGCACAAATTCCTAACTTGTTATGATTGTCTTCAGCAGAACTCAGCAGCTGTGGTACAGGAACAGAGGAAGAGGTGATTGGATTGATCCCCCTTGGTTGAGAGATTTACTGGGCTGGTGTGGCAAAGTAACAATGAACTGGGTGGAGGTATTGACAAGAGAGTGGTTGATGCCCAACACTGAGGGAATAATTAAGTAAATTATGACACATTCATATAAAAAACTATTTTGTAGTCATTAACATTTATGTTTATAAAGTGCTTGTTTTATGACATTTAGCAAAGGTGACTTGTTCACAGTCATTAATTTGGTAAATGACAGAGAACTATTAGTACTTATTTTTTAAAAATTTTTATTTTACTTTATTTTATTTTTTTACTGGGAAAGATTCACTCTGAGCTAACAGCTATTGTCAGTCTTCCTCTCTCTTTTTTCCTCCACAAAGCCCCAGTACATAGTTGTATATTCTAGTTGTACTAAGCGCCAGTACATAGTTGTATATTTTAGTTTTATGTCCTTCTCGTTCTTCTCTGTGAACCGCTGCCACAGCATGGCTACTGACAGATGAGTGGTGTGGTTCTGTGCCCAGGAACCGAACCTGGGCCACTGAAGTGAAGTTAACCAAACTCTAACCGCTGGGCCATCAGGGCTGGCTCTATTAGTACTTATTGAATAGTTACTATGTCAGGCATTATTTTAAATATGCAGTCTTAATATTTTCCTCATATATTGCTTTAGTTTTCGTTTTTCAGTTAAGAAAACAAACTCAGAATAATAATATGAGCAATAGATAACTGAGTATCAAAAGAGTGATGCCAAGAAGTGCTGTAGAAGTTCAAGAGAAGTTCGAGTGTGGGCTAAGGTGGAAGGAAAACTTTAGAGATGATGATATTTGAACTTGGGCTAAGAAGGATAGATAGGATAGGCTTTTATTTTGGTCTCTTTGATTTACTTTTTCCGTGTTAAAAAGAAGGGCTCTCTATAATAGTCTATATCATGTTTCTCAAGCCTTTTGCTTGGATAAGAAAAAAATATTATTCTTGCTTATCTTTTTTATTTAAGATTGGCACCTGGGCTAACATCTGTTGCCAATCTTTTTTTTTTTCCTTCTTCTTCTCCCCAAAGCCCCCCAGTGCATAGTTGTATGTTGTAGTTGTACATGGCACTCTGGCTGTGCCGTGTGGGACGCCATCTCAGCATGGGCTGATGAGCAGCACCATGCCTGTGCCCAGGATTCGAACTAGTGAAACCCTGGGCCGCCAGAGTGGAGCCGGCGAATTTAACCACTCGGCCATGGGGCCAGCCCCTATTCTTGCTTATTTTTAATCAAAAGACCAAGATAGAGCTGTCATAAAGGGGCTCGACATAATTTCCAGATCTCTAGTGTATCACATTTGAGACTGCTTTGGAAGGAATGGAAGAAAAAATGGCTTCCAAATAACTTTGCAAGTTGAATCATGAACTCCTTGGCAGGCCTTCTAGAATAGGTTTCAAATATAAGTATAAATCTATCTATCCATCCATCTATTTATCTATTTATCTATCGTTCTTTTTCTACTTACACAGTCATTTATATTGGAGTGTTAGTTTTACTGTGGTTAATGGAAGAAAGACTTTGTTTAAAACAACAGTTAAAAGGCCATTGAAACCAAGGATTTAGCTCTTTCATGCTGAGCTGAAATAGGCAAAAATTAAGAACTTTTTTTAGGATAGTAGTTTAAATGTTTACTTAGATTTTTCTCCAGTCTTGGCACTTTCATTCTATGGTTTTAGTGGAAGAAACATTTGAATATAAAACATTTTACATTAAGGAATCTTCAAGAATTTTTCAGAAAAGATTTAATAAGAATAATCCACTTTACTCATCATTAAAGTGGGGATTGCAGTGTGTAGATTTATTATTTATCAGTTTTTATATTTGGAGATCCTATAATTACCATTTGTAAATTCCTACAAGAAGTAGTCATCATTGTAATGTCTCTTGTCGATCAAGTCCATACGTAATGGAATTACGGCTTCAGATAAGTACTTAATACTTTAATAGGGCTCATCTGGTAACTACGAAGAAGTAAAGATAAAACAGACAATTTAATGAGCTATGAAAAGGTAGTTTCCATAAGGAAAGCGCATTTTAAAAACAACCAAGAATAACTTACCCAAACTGACTTTTTAATCATAGAATAAACTGAACTAGTAATGAAAAAATCCACCTACTAAAACAGTTCCAGGCCCATGTAGTTTATCATGATTAAGAAAAAAGCCATAAAGTTTACCAGCTTAAGCATTTTTAAGTGTACAGTTCAGTGGTGTTAAGCGTATTCACACTGTGGTGGAACATATCTCCACACTTTTCACCTTGCAAACCTGAACTACTGTACCCATTAAACAACAACGACTTTTTCTTCCTCCCCTCAGTCCTGAGTAACCACCGTTCTGCTTCCTGTTTCTATGAATTTTACTACTTTGTATACCTCATAAAAGTGGAATCATACAGTATTTGTCTTTTTGTGAGGGCTTATTTCACTTTATATATATGTCTTCAAGGTTCATCTATGTTGTGGCATGTGGCAGGGTTTCCTTCCTTTTTAAGGCTGAGTAATATTTCAGTCTATGTATATACCACATTTGTTTTTATCCATTCATTCATCAATGGACATCTGGATTGCTTCCACTGTGGCTACTATGAATAGTGGTGCTATGAACATGGGTGTCCAAATGTCTTTTTGAGAACTGCTTTCAGTTCTTTTGGATATGTATCCAAATTGGAATTGCTGCATCGTATGGTATTTCTATTGTCAATGTGTTAAGTTGCCTCCATACTCTTTTCCATAGAGGCTGTGCCGTTATGCAGTCCCACCAACAGTGCACCAGGTTCCAATTTCTTCAGATCCTCACCAACACTTGCTGTTTTCTGTTTTGTTTGTTTTTTGATAATAGACTCCCTAATCAGGCTCATATAGTTTTATAAGTGAGTTCTGTCAAACTTAATGGATAATCATAACTTTAGATAAACTCTTCTTAGTCTAGAAAAATAATTATGAATTTGCTTGTTCTAGGTATTTCATATAAGTGGGATCATAAATTTTTATTGTTTTGTGTCTGGCTTATTTCACTTAGCATGTTTCCAAGGTTTATCCATGTTGTAGCATGTATCAGAACTTCTTCCTTTTTGTGGCTGAATAATATTCCATTATATGTAAATACCACATTTTGTATATCCATCTGTTTATTGGGCAGTTTAGTTTTCATGACAAATGTAATTTTAAAAAGATATTGTTTCTTGTAGAGCCACAACAACAATTGAAGAAGTACCTAGGAACAAAATCAACAAAAGATGCTTGTGACCTTTTATGGAGAAAATTATAAAATTTTATTAAAAGGCACTAGTGAAGATCTAAATAAAGGATACCATATGAATGGTCGGGAAGACTCAGTATCATAAGCATGTTAGTTATTTCCAAATTAATTTATAAGTTCAATACAATTCTATTTAATATAATAATAGGATATTTCATATAATTTGACAAGTTCTGTCCAAAACTTGTATTGGAGAGTAAACTGGCAAGAAAAATTAGGAGAATTTACTCTTTCAGATAGCATGACTTATAAAGCCATATTAATTAACAAAGTGGTGTTTGGCACAGCATAGACCACCAATGGAATACAATAAAGAGGCCAGAAACTGAACCTCTTCATATAAGAAAACTTAATATATGAGAGTTTTGCTGATGAGTGAAGAAATGATGGACTGGCTAAATAATAAATGATAATGGGACAAGTTGGTTATCTATATGGAAAATAATAAAATGGAATTTCTATTGACACCGTATGTACAAGTAAGTTCCTAACAATTAAAGATGTAAATGTGAGAATCAAAACTTTTAGAAAAAATTTGAAAGAGTATTTCTGTGATATTAAGGTAGGGAAGGTAGGAAGGATTTCTTCAATAAAATTTGAAATTTGAATTGTAAAGGAAAAGATTATAAATATGTCTAGATTAAAATAAAATGAAAAATACCCTACCGTCTGGGAGAATGTTTGCAGAACATATAACTAAAAAGGATTAATATCCAGATATAGAAAGAATATTTTATAAACTAATAATAATAATAGTAAAAAGATAGTGGGCTGGAAAGTCATAGAAGAGGAAACACAAATGACCTATAGACATGAAAAAAGTGTTCAGTCTCTATAGTTGTCTTGGAAATGCAGATTAAAACTTCAGTTAAATAATATTTTATACTCATCATTTTGGTGAAGATGTGGAATAATGAGAACTCTCTTACACTGCTGTGGGGAGTGCAGTATCAATTGGAATGCCACTTTAGAGGATAATTTTACAGTGTCTGGTAAAGTGTATACCTTAGGGAAACTCTAGAAGGTGGACAAGAGTTTGTACCTGTGACAAGTACAAGAAAGTTCATAGCAACATTATTCGTTAAATCAAAAAACTAGAAACAACTCAAATGCCCATCAATAATAAAATGAAGAAATTGTAGAATATTTGATGTAATGGCAGAGAGCAGTGAAAATAACCACAGCTACATGTGGTAATATAAATGAATCTTAAAAATGTAATGCAGAGTGCTATGGAATGATTCCTCCTATATAAAAGTCGTAAAGAGACAAAATATATTAGGAGATGGAGCCCCTGGGGAAAAATAATAAGGGAATTTGGGAGGGGTGAAAAGCAGTGATAGAAAGCATGGCAAGGAGCCTAAGAAGGAGCAGCCAGAACATATAACTAAACATTTATCTAAAAAGGGTCAGAACCAGGTAGTTTTTCTGTCATACATAAAATTGTACTGAGTTGAAAGTAAGCCCTGAATTGAAACATGTCATTCTCTCTATGATGGCCTTTGTATATATGTATTTTTATATTTTCTTTGTTATGACTTAAAAAGGTCTGATAAAAGTCTGTTTTTGAATTAGGTGGAATTTAAAAAAAATTGTTTTATTGAGGTCATAATGGTTTATAATGTTGTGTAATTTCAGGTGTACATTATTTATCAATTTTTGTGTAGACTGCATTGTACTGACCACCAGTAGGCTAATTTTTGTCCATCACTGTATATGTGTTCCTTTACCAGGTTTGCCTACCCTGCAACCCACTTCCCCCGGTAACCACTAATCTGTCCTCTTCATCCACATATGAGTGAAATCAAATGGTGTTTGTCTTTCTCTGTCTGGCTTATTTTGCTTAACACCATGCTCTTGAGGTCCATCCGTGCGTGTTGTTGCAAATGGGACGATTTTGTGTTTTTTTTATGGCTGAGTATTCCATTGTGTATATGTATACCACATCTCTGTCCATTCATCAGTTGATGGACACCTAGGTTCCTTCTATGTCTTGGATGTTGTGAATTATGCTGAAGTGAACATAGGGGTGCATAAATCTTTTTGAATTGCTGATTTCAAGTTCTTTGGATAAATACTCAGTAGGGGGATAGCTGGATCTTATGGTGTTTCTATTTTCCATTTTTGAGAAATCTCCATACTGTTTTCCATAGTGACCACACAAGTTTGCATTCCCACCAGCAGTGTATGAGGGTTCCCTTTTCTCCACATCCTCTCCAACATTTGTTATTTTTTGTCTTGGTAGTTTTCGTCATTCTGACGGATCTAAGGTGATACCTCAGTGTAGTTTTGATTTGCATTTCCCTAATAATTAGTGATGTTGAACATCTTTTCTTCTTTTTTTTTTCTTTCTTTTTTTTTTTTTGAGGAAGATCAGCCCTGGGCTAACATCTGCTGCCAATCCTCCTCTTTTTGCTGAGGAAGACTGGCCCTGAGCTAACATCCGTGGCCATCTTCCTCTACGTTATATGTGGGATGCCTGCCACAGCATGGCTTGATGAGCAGTGCCATGTCTGCATCCGGCATGCTAACCCACGGACCCCCGGCTGCCAAAGCGGAACATGCGAACTTAACTGCTGCGCCACCGGGCCAGCCCCTGAATATCTTTTCATGTGTCTGTTGGCCATCTGTATGTCTTCTTTGTAAAAATGTCTGTTCATATCCTCTGCCCATTTTTTGATTGGGTTGTTTGCTTTTTTGTTGTTATATGAGTTCTTTATATATTTTGGAAATTAACCCCTTGTCAGATGTATGATTAGCAAATATTTTCTCCCTATTGGTGGGTTTCTTTTCGTTTTGTTCATGGTTCCTTTTGCCTTGCAGAAGCTCTTTAGTCTGATGTAATCCCATTTGTTTATTTCTTCTTTTGTTTCTCATGCCTGAGTAGACATGGTATTGGAAAAGATGCTGCTAAGACTGATGTCAAAGACTGTACTGCTTATATTTTCTCCTAGGAGTTTTATGGTTTCAGTTCTTACCTTCAAGTCTTTAATCCATTTTGAGTTAATTTTTGGGTATGGTGTAAGATACTGGTCTACTATCATTCTTTTGCATGTGGCTGTCCAGTTTTCCCGGCACCATTTATTGAAGAGACTTTCCTTTCTCCATTTTATGTTCTTGGCTCCTTTGTTGAAGAGTAGCTGTCCATAGACGTGTAGTTTTATTACTGGCCTTTCAGTTCTGTTCCACTGATCTCTGTGTCTGTTTTTGTGACAATACCATGCTTTCTTAATTACTATAGCTTTGTAGTATATTTTGAAGTCAGTGATTGTGATACCTCCAGCTTTGTTCTTTTTTCTCAGGATTGCTTTGGCTATTCAGGGTCTTTGTTATGCCATATAAATTTTAGCATTCTTGTTACCAAACCTGAAGTGAGTTTGCTCACCCATTGCGCAGCAAGCCAATCTCTGACACCGAGTGTGGTGGAAAAAAGTAGGAATTTTATTTTTGCACAGCGCTGAGCAAGGAGAGAGGGCAGCTAACGCTGAAATCCCAAACTCCCCGAAAAGCTAAAAGGAAGGATTTTTATTTGGGGTTTTAGGTAGGAGAGGGGGAGCATATGGCCTTGCTGGTCGGAGCTTCCCCACCAGCCTGTATCTCTTCGCGGGGAGGAGATAATCCAGGTGCTTGTTCTTGACGGTGTCTGTTTCCATGGAGGAGAGTGTATTCTGGAGGTAGGAAGCCAGAGAGTAAGCAGGGAATGAGTGTTTTGGTTTTAACCCCATATATGCTGGGTTTAATGTAGGGAAACTGATAGCAGGGTTGGTATCATTCTTTGTTCTGTTTCCGTGAAGAATGTCATTGGGATTCTGATTGGGATTGCATTGACTCTGTAGATTCTTTAGGTGCTATAGACATTTTAACTATGTTTATTCTTCCAATCCATGGGCATGGAATATCTTTCCATTTCTTTATGTCTTCTTCGATTTCTTTCAGTAGTGTCTTATAGTTTTCAGTGTATAGGTCTTTCACTTCCTTGGTTAAATTTATTACTAGATATTTAATTCTTTTTGTTGTGATTGTAATTGGGATTGTATTCTTGAGTTTTCCTTCTGCTAGTTTGTTATTACTGCATAGAAATGCAACTGGTGTTTGTAAGTTGATTTTGTATCCTACAACTTTGCTGTAGTTGTTGATTATTTCCAGTAGTTTTCTGGTCGATTCTTTAGGGTTTTCTACATATAGGATCATGTCATCCACAAACAGAGATAGTTTCACTTCTTCCTTTCCAATAAATTAGGTATAATTTAAAAAATATCTTTGTTTGGCTACTTTTTCTCTTTTAATGAGATATAATTCACATGCCATAATAATTTATCCTTCTAATGTGTACAATTCACTGGTTTTTAGTATACTCCCGAAGTTGTGCAGCTGTCACCACCATCTCATTCTGCAACATTTTTCTGAAAAGAAACCATGCAGCAATTAGCAGTAATTCCCCACTCCCCTTCCCGCTAGCCTGTGACAGCCATGAATCTACTCTCTATCTCTATGGATTTGCCTGTTTTGGACATTTCATATAAATGGAATGATCTAGTATATAGCCTTTTGTGTTTGGCTTCTTTCACATAGCATGTTTTCAAGGTTCATCCTATTGTAGCATGTATCTGTACTTCATTTTTTTCTATGGCTGAATAATTTTCCACTTTATGGATGCACCATATTTGTTTATCCATTCATCAGTTGATAGATATTTGAATGTTTCCACTTTTCAGCTATTATTAAGAATGCTGTTATGAACATTTATGTCCAAGTTTTTGTCTGGACATACATTTTCAGTTCCCTTGGGTATATACCTAGGAGTGGAATTGCTGGGTCATGTGGTAACTTGATGTTTAATTTTTGAGGAACTGCCAAACTATTTCCCACAGTGGCTGCATGATTTACATCCCTCCACCAATATATGAGGGTTCCACTTTTTCTACATCCTTATCAACACTTATTATCTATCTTTTTGATTATAGCTATCCTATCGAGTGTGAAGTGGTATCTCATGGTTTTGATTTGCATTTCCCTAATGACTAATGATGTTGAGCATTTTTTTTCATGTGCTTATTGAACATTTTTATATCTTCTTTGCTGAAATGCCTAGTCAATATTTTATTCTCTCTGGGGCTATTGTAAATAGAATTGTTTTCTTAATTTCATTTTTGAATTGTTCATTGCTAGTGTATAGAAATTAATTGATTTTTGTATATTGATCTTTTATCTTGCAATCTTGCTGAGCTTGTTTATTAGCTCTAAGAGGTTTTTTTTTTTTTTTTAAAGATTTCATTTTTTCCTTTTTCTCCCCAAAGCCCCCCGGTACATAGTTGTATATTCTTTGTTGTGGGTCCTTCTAGTTGTGGCATGTGGGACGCTGCCTCAGCGTGGTTTGATGAGCAGTGTCATGTCCGCACCCAGGATTCGAACCAACGAAACACTGGGCCGCCTGCAGCGGAGCGCGCGAACTTAACCGCTCGGCCACGGGGCCAGCCCCTCTAAGAGGTTTTTTTGTGTGTGTATTTGTTGTAATTTTTCTCTCTCTATATAGACATATAGTTTTACTTCTTCCTTTGTAATCTGGATGCCTTTTCTTTATTTTACTTCCCTAATTGCCCTGGCTAGCACCTCCAGGACAGTGTTGAGTAGAAGCAGAGAGGAAGCCTCCCTGTACTGTTCCTGATCTTAGGGGAAAGCAATCAGTCTTTCACCATTAAGTATGATGTTGGCTGTGAGTTTTTTGTAGATGCCCTTTATCAGGTTGAGGAACTTCTATTCCGTTTGTTGAGTGTTTTTATCATGAAAGGGTGTTTGCTTTTGTTAAATGCTTTTTCTGCACCTATCGTGATGATCAGACTTTTATTCTATTATTCCATTAATATGGTGTATTACATTGATTAATTTTTGTTTGTTGAACCAACCTTACATTCCTGAAATAGATCTCACTCGGCCATGGTGTATAATCCTTTTTATGTGTTGCTGGAGTTGGTTTGCTAGTATTTTGTTGAAGATTTTTGTGTTTGTATTCATAAGGGATATTGGTCTGTAATTTTCTTCTCTTGTGTTATCTTTTTTCTGGTATTGGCATCAGGGTAACACTGGCCTCCTGCAGTGAGTTGGGAGGTGTTTCCTCCTCTGTCTTGCTACTCTTCCCCCATGCTCTTCTTGAATGTCTAATCCTAGTTTTCTTCAGTTTTGTTATTCACTTAAAAAAAATGTTATTAAGGGTATTTTTTTTGGTTATGGTTATTCTTTTTATGAAAACACAAATGCTTTGTAGTCTTCATAATTGTGTTTAGCTTACTAGTTGAGAATATGGCTCATTGTGCCTAGCAAAGTTTTAATGAACTTTCTGGTATTCCGGTGAAACCTGGCTAGGATACTGTCTCTCTTGGATGGCCAAATACAAGGGCCCATAACAATTAGACAGGAGGGAGTATTTAGATGTAGTCAAACATTTTATAGGTAAGCAGACAAAAGAGTTTAGGAGGATTGAACAAAATTACATTGTTAGGTTATGGCCAAGCCAGATTTTACTTTAGACCAGTAGCTTTCATTCACCAGTGATTAGTAATCTGTGAGAAGGATAGACTTAAAAAAAATTCAGTTCCATTTATGTGTTTGTGAGCAATGCTAAGAGACAGTATTCTATTTATTTGAATGGAATATGTCTAAAACTTATCATGCCTTAATCATCCTATACTCCAATTGGAGAAGTCCTTGAAAATACAAATGAATTCATTGCTATCAAGAGGAAGTTATTATTAGCATTTTTGGAATCTTCAAAGCAGTTAGCTTTAACTGAAGCAATTGCTGTTTGCCTAAATTATATCATTTGAATAGGCGAAAAAGGCAGTGTCAAAATTAATTGAAATCTGAAGGAACTCTGTCTTGCGGAAAGGCACAGAGGGAGGGAAAATCACGTTACTATTTCAACTTAAATGTTTTAACTTTTAGTTAATTAATGTTATTGCTCCTAATTATTGAAATCATTGTTTGTTTTGGTTGTGAGACAGTCTTTTAGAACATATTTTCAAAGAAAAAAAATCAGCGTTATAATTTTGGAAAATATCATGTATGTCTCCAAAGATAAGATCAAGCTTCAATTTTGCTGAGCCAAGAAGCTCAACTAAAACTATGTACTGGAAACTGGACAGTTTTCTGTCTCAACGTCAGTAACATACGATCCAAAGTCTGTGTTGTGATTGGCTGTTGTACTATTTTTATTCAAAGATTACTTTTGCCGACGGCATCTGATTTGGGATTGGGATTTAGCTCACGAAGCTGGTTGGTTGTTGGGACATAGGACAGGGTTAGTGTTATTAATGAGCATGCTACAGAGAAATCATTTCAGTGGGGAAAAATGCATTTGTCCATGCATGAGCAACATTGTCCTGTGATTCAATGCTGCATGCCAAATAGTCGGTGAAGTCCGCATTTGAATGTGGCAGCTCACTGGTGCTGGGGGGAAATTTTGTTTAATCATTGTCTTTTGAAAAGAAGTTGGTTAAAGCTGTCAATTCTTTCGCTTTTAGAGAGGTGAAGTGTTATTTTTTTCCCCTCCTATTTCCATATTTTATTTTTAGGCTTTCAACAAGCTGAAAACGTAATTTAAATAAAATTTTTTCTTTCCCCTGAAGATAGTTGCTTTTTCCCTCTGGATAGCCTCATCAACCAGTCATTTTTTTCCAAGCATTTTTCTATGTCTAAGATTATATCATAACATCAAGGATAGTTCTAATTCTTTTTGTTTTTATTCTGCTAAAATAAAATAGATTTGTGAGTTTAGGAAATATTTTTAATAAAATTATTTAGTTTTATTATTTTTGCATTTAAAACCTTATATAATTTCTGGTTATTCACAAATATATGTACTGGGTTTTTTTTCTTGTTCCCTGGTTCCTCAGCAGTGTTTAGTAAAAGCTGGTTTAATATTTTCAGAAATTCAGAATACCTTTCTACTAATGTGGTCAGTCACAGTAGCATGGTTAAAACTTTCTTTTCAAGTAGTCAAAATGTATCATTTGATGAGATGTTTAAGGTTTGTCATGTGTCTTTGACGGCATCATTTGCCTTTGACAATACTTAACAGGATAATCTCTTTATGTACGTAGTATTTGAATACAGTACCCTCAATACCATATAGCAAAGGTTTATATGAATGAAATATTTTTCATAAACTGAGAATTTATGTCAAGGATATTTGTGGAAGATAGGATTTACTATTTGGAGGGTAATTATTAAGAATTAAAAAAAAAAAAACAAATGTAAGTAGAGAAGGAAAGGGAGATATTAAAAGGGCGTTGCAAATTCCTGTCTTTCTTTTCAGCTGTTTGATCAGAATGAGTAACTAAATGTGGCTTAAATGAGTTAACGACAAGAAGGAAATACAAATTAGTAGTTTTTTAATTTTTTATTTTTCTTTATGAAATTAAAGACAATTTTTGATCTACTAGTTCGCTATTTATACTAGTTATGTTAAACTCTAGTTATACTAAACTACCAGTAACAGCTGACTAAACTATAAGTGTTAGAGACTTTTTTCCTAATATAGAGATGACTGCTTTTATGTTTGCCATTTTGGTTCTGCATGTGTTATTCAGGTCTAGTTTAGTGATAACTGAAATATCCTGTGAATGGCTAATAAATAGTTGTGGTGGCTAGTATGTCACCTTTGCTGAGTATAGGGGAGGAAAAAACCCCTTTTCCTCTACCCTTATAGGTTCATTTACTGGGACCTACAAATTAAACTGACAAAAGACTGATTAACAGGAGAAAAGTTTTATTACTCATATATACTGGAGCTTCACAGAAAAGAAGTGAAAACCCAAAGAAGCAGTTAGGCTTGAGAGCTTGTATATCCTTTTTTTTCTTGAGATATAATTGACATATAACGTTATATTACTTTCAGGTGTACAACGTAATGATTTAATAGATGTATGTGTTGCAGAGTGTTCACCACACTAAGTCTAGTTAACATTCCTTACCACATATAGTTAAATTTTTTGTGTGTGATGACAACTTTTTAAGACTTACTCTTAGCAACTTTCAAATATATAATGCAATATTATTAACTATAGTTTCCATGCTGTATAATACATCCCTAGCACTTATTTATTTTATAACTGGAAGTTTGTACCTTTTAACCACCTTTATTCATTTTGCCTGCCTCGCACTACCAATCTGTTCTCTGTATCTGTGAGTCCCTTTTTTTTTTTTTTTTTTTTTTTTGCTTAGGAAGATTCACCCTTAAGTAATACCTGTTGCCAGTCTTCCTCTATTTTGTATGTGCTGCCGCTACGGCATTGCCACCAATAGATGAGTGGTGTAGATCCACATCTGGGAACTGAACTTGGGCCACTAAGGTGGAGTGTGCTGAACTTAACCACTAGGCTACTGGGGCTGGCCTCAGTTTTGTTTTTTTTTTTAAGATTCCACATATAAATGAGATCCTACAGTATTTGTCTTTGTCTTTCTCTGTCTGACTTATTTCAATTACAGTAATGCAGTTGCTTAGTGACAAGGATATGTTCTAAGAAATGCATCGTTAGGCAATTTCATTGTTGTGTGAACATCATAGGGTGTACTTACACAAACCTAAATGACATGGCCTACTATACACCTAGGCAATATGATACTAACCTTATGAGACCACCATCATATATGTGGTCCGTTGTTGGCTGAAAGATCACTATGCTGCTCATGACTGTAGTATAATGCCCTCAAGGTCCATTCATGTTGTCACAAATGGCAGGATTTCCTTTTTTATGGCTGAATAATATTCTGTGTACACACAGACACACACACACACACAGACACACACACACCCCACGTTTTCTTCTTCTAATGTTTGGTAGAATTTACCGTTAAAGCCATCTGGTCCTCGACTGACTTTGTCATGAGGTTTTTGATTACTGATTCAGTCCCCTTACTAGTAATTGGTCTGTTCAGATTTTCTATTTCTTCGTGATTTAGTTTTGATAGGTTGTGTGTTTCTAGGAATTTATCCATTTCTTCTAGGTTGTCCAATTTTTTGGCATATAGTTGTTCACAGTAATCTCCTAGGATCCTTCATATTGCTGTGCTATCAGGTATAATGTCTCCTCTTTTCATTTCTGATTTTATTTATTTGAGTCCTCTCTTTTTCTTGGTGAGTCTAGCTAAAGGTTGTCTATTTTGTTTATATTTTCAAAAAACCAGTGAGAGCTTGTATACCATTTTAACAAAGGGTAATAAATTGTGGAGAGGTGACTAGACAAAGGAAAACTGGTCTTCTAGGAGCAGTAGATTGTGGGAAGGTAAATATATGGGAGAAACTAATGGACAACAAGGGTTATTTTAGTAAGATTTGTTTATGCAGACTCAAGTTAGTGCTGTCTCATCTCCAGTGACTAAGTCATTTTCCTCTTCCTGGTATGGGAGAGGGAGACTCCTTTACAAATGGATATATAGGCCCTGCTCTTAGACAGAAAGGGGGAAGACAGAGAGTTCCTCCTGTGTTTGCTGTCTTTTATTTGCCTTCAGCTCAAAATAATCCTTATGCCAAAGTGGCATATTTCAAGGTGGCGTATTCTGATCCCTTTCACTGAGCCTGTTTTGTTCCTTAACAAATACATCCTTCTGAATAAGTTGTAGGATCAGAACCTGAGCCTATTCTTTATCCTAGCCTTTTTTTTGGTTTCAGGGTGCAATTCAGTTGTACATAAACCCTTTTTGAACTTGACCAAAGGGTGGTAATGAAAAAAAATCTCTTTTTGAAACAAAGGTCTGACTAGATCAGCAGTTCTCAAACTTGTTGGTTTTGGGATGCTTTACACTCTTAAATATTATTGAAGACCTTAAAGAGTTTTTGTTTATGTGAGTTATATCTATTGTTATTGACTATTAATAGAAATTAAAACTGAGAAAATTTAAACATGTTTATTTTATTCTTAAAATAACAGTAAAAAACCTATTACATATGACACAAATGACATGTTTTTAATGAAAAATAATTTGATTTCCAAAACTTAGTTAGAAGAATGGCATTGGTTTACATTTTTTTCAAATCTCTTTACTGTCTGGTTTAATAAAAGACGTATGGATTCTCATATCTGCTTCTTTCAATCTGTCGTGATAAGTTGTTTTGAAGTCTGCAAAGAAAAATCTAGCCTTATAATATGTAGTCGCAAAAGGGAGGGGTATTTTAATATTGATTAATATTAATATTTAAGTTCTTCTTGATACTACACCAAAACTTGACAAGTGGTAGTATTTTAAAAGTTAGTTGAAATGTAGAATTAGAAACCATATCAAAGAAGCTTTCATACTCTATGTGAAAATCCATTGGTCTGTCTTGCACTTGAATGAGTTTCTTACCCATGCGTGATTTTGTAACATCATGTACTGGTCCTTGTTGTAGTCCACTTGGGCTACTATAAACAAAAATACTGTAGACTGTGTGGCTTTTCAACAGCAGAAATTTACTGTTCACAGTTCTGGAAGCTGAGAGGTCCATGGTCAAGATTTGGTGTCTGGTAAGGCTTCATTTCCAGGTTCATAGATGGCTGTGTTCTTGCTGTGTCCTCACATGGTAGAAGGGGCGAGGGAGCTCTCTGGGGTCTCTTTCAGAAGGGCACTAATCGAATTTATGTAGCCTCCACCCTCATGGCCTAATCACCTCTCAAAGACCCCACCTCCAATTACCATCACACTGGGCGTTAGTATTTAACATGTGAATTTTGGAGGGATATAAACATTCAATTTATAGCAATCTTTTTGAAAATATTGGTTGACTGAATTATGTGGGTCTTCCAAATGTTTTCATATTTCCTTCTGCAATGTTAAGCAATCATGTTAATACCACTGTTAATCTCAGCAAAAAAAATATTAAGTTATTGGGAAGCTTTCAAGTTTTGCAAAATTATAATATTCTTTTGAAAGCTTGATTTGATCAGTGGCAACAAATATTGTCCATAGTTTTCTGCAAGGTGACAGGCTTACTTTGTTCATTTTTAAGGAAAATGTCTGCCGTATCCCCAAGTCTGAATAGTTGTAGGTTGTTAGTCATTCTTCTAAGTAAAAGTAGAGTTCCATGAAGAAAGTAGCTTACAAGTGAATCACAGAAGTGTTCTTCTTCAAGATAACCATTATGTTGCATTGTGCAGAACTGCTTATGTGCATTTTTCATTTTGTCACACAGAATATTAAAATTTTAAGATGTGTGCTCAAGGGTCAAGATTTGTAAAATTTAAGAATTTCTATGTTCTAATAATAAAATAAAGCTAGAGATTTAATAAAATTAATTTTTTACTGCTTCATATTGGACATTTTTAAGTATCACTCACTTCTTTTTAAAACTCCAAGTGTGTGATAGTGAAGAATAGAGTGACTATTCTGATGAAATAGTGAAATAGTACAGTTGGATGCCACTGCTCTGATTTATCCTTTATCCAAGATGCTTTCACACAGTAAGTGAGCCGTAACAGTGAAAATGGCAAATATTAATATGAAAATGATTTTGACCTTCTGGAGCCCCTGAAAAAGTCTCAGGGGCTCCCAAGGACCCCACTTTGAAAGTGGACCACACTTTAAAAACTGCTGCACTATATCAAGAGAACAGTGTGTTATCTATGTCATGACTATTTTAGTAAAAATCACCCTAACCCTTTATTTGATACTGTGTAGGAAGACAAAAAGAAAAGATTCGGGTTGTGGAGTTATTGTTTTAATATATACAATATAAAATATATTATTTTAACCTTTTTTTTTTTTTTGAGGAAGATTAGCCCTAAGCTAACATTTGCCGCCAGTCCTTCTCTTTGTTGCTGAGGAAGACTGGCCCTGAACTAACATCTGTGCCCATCTTCCTCTACTTTATATGTGGGACGCCTACCACAGCTTGCCAAGCAGTGCCATGTCCGTACCTGGGATCCAAACCGGCGAACCCCAGGCCGCTGAAGCAGAACCTGTGCACTTAACTGCTGCGCCACCGGGCTGGCCCCTATTTTAACCACTTTTAAGTGTGCAATTTGGTGGCATTGAGTACCTTCAGAATGTTGTGCAACCATTACCACTATCCATTTCCAGAACTTTTCATCATTCCTAACAGAAACTCAGTACCTATAAACAATAATTCCCCATTCTCCTCACCCCACAGCTCCTGGTAACCTCTGTTCTACTTCCTGTCTCTATGAATTTGCCTATTCTAGGTACCTCATATAAGTTGAATCATACAATATTTGTCTGGCTTGTTTCACTTAGCATAATGTTTTCAATATTCATTCATGTTGTAGCCTGTCTGAAAATTTAATTCCTTTTTAAGGCTGAATAATATTCTGTTATATTTATATACCACATTTTGTTTGTCTGTTCTTCTGTTCATGGTTCATGGAGTTGGGGGGAAAATACTCGCTGCAAGGTCAAAACAGTACAGTTCTGACCGCTAAAATCAGCCTTATGGCTGCCAGTTTGTGATGTCGTTGGTGTGGAGTGGTGGGGTGAGGAGGCAACCAAAGATAGATCCTTGATGATAACCCCCATCTGGCCTGGGAAAAGGAGCCTATGACAGAAAGAATGGCCAGAGAGATGGAAAAAGTATTTTGTACTTTTTGTAGGGTCTCAGATGCTGAGTAAAGAGGGTGTTTCAAAAAGGAGAGAATTGTTAGCAGTATCAAATGCTACTGCTAAAGGACTGATAAGTGTCTCCTGAATTTAGCAACAGCATCCCTGACCTTGGCAAGAGTGGTTTCAGTGGAGTTGTGAGGCAGGATTGCACTGGATGCAGGAGGGAATTTAAGAGGAGAGAGGCAGTGTACGGCTCTTTGAAAAAGCTTGGGTATGAAGGAGAAAAGATAGTAGAAGTTATAGTGTTAACCTAGGATTTATGGACCTCCCTCTCCCAGTATTATATGCAAACTTTGTGTATATGTACATTTGTCTGGAGAGAAGCCTTAAAGCTTTCATCAGCTCTTCAAAAGAGTTTATAACCCAAAGGAGCCACTTCTGTCAGGGGACCTGTAGTTGAGTAATTTGGGCATATTTATGAGCTTGTAGGAAAGGAGCCAGTAAAGCAGGAGAGGCTAGAGGGTAGGAATAGGGTATTGGAGGACTGTGGTCCCTCTGGTGGTGAAAGGAGTTGAGATCCAGAGCATTTGGTAGAGTGAGTAATTTAGAGAAGAAAGAAAAAATGGATGTAGAGGCACATAAATTTGTCGGTGAATGGCAGCAAACTGAAGTAGCTCTCTACTCACAGTCTGTATTTTCTCTGTTATGTAGGAGGTGAAACAGGAGCTACCAAAAATGAGTGAGGAGAGGTGGAATATGATGTTTGAGGAAGGGTGAGAAGGTTTGAAATAGCCGAGTGAAGAGTGGGAGAGAGGGGAAAGATTTTTGGATTGCGTTGAGAGTCTGCTTGTGATTGGAGACCATTGCTAGTGAAACCAAACTGAAGATGGTGTAGCTTCCCCCCCCCCCCCCCCCTCCCCGCCCCGCAGCAGCCTAAGGACAGGGCAGAAAAAGCATGAAAATGGATTGAACTGTGGCTGGAGTCTTGCCAGGCAGGCGCAGTTGAAAGGAGGATAAGAGGGACAAAAGAAATGAGGGTATTAGTTGAGGTAGAGAGGGAGTGAAGACCGGCGTCTTATAGGAAGTAATGAGTTTGAGGAACTGGAGGTCTCAGAGGTGAAAGAACAGGGAGAGTGTTGGAGTAAGCATAGAAGTCAGCACATGTTTGTGGGATTCGAAACTGGGTTCTCATCCCCGTTTAAATCAGAATTACCATTTGTGTTTAAAAAACACAGATGCCCAGGTTTCATTCTGGATCAACTGAATCAGAATCTCTAGGGAGTTGAAGCAAGTCATTTTCATTTAAAAAGTTACACATGTAATTTAAAGAAAATTCAAAAATTACACGTAGTAAAATCGACTCTTTTGGTGTACAATTCTATGAGTTTTGACAAATGCATAGTGATGTTCTTTATTAGGATAGAGTAGATAGGAGTAATCGGTTTGGTGAGGAAGATATATTTGTTTTTTGAGTATCATATAATTTCTTGTTACACTGAAGCTGCAGCCATGGAATTAAGATTATTCTACTCCAGTAACATTTTCTCTATCACTTTCTTAAGTCTAGATCAGAGATGGACATACTTTTTCTGTAAAGAGCCAGATAGTAAATACTTTAGGCTTTGTAGGCCACATATGGTCTCTGTTGCATATTCTTTGTGTGTGTGTGTGTGTGTGTGTGTGTATTTCCAACCATTTAAAAATATAGAAGCCATTCTTCTACACTGTACAAAACCAGGCAGAGGGCCATAGTTTGATGATCTCTGGTAGATAATCAATACAACAGTAAATCAAGCTCTGATTCGTAGTGTTTGCTGATTTCTGAAGTGTAATTACTCCCATCGTGGCTGATTTCAAGCTACCAATGTCGTATACCGAATGCAGAGTTTGAAAGAGATGTGCAGTAGCACAAAGTATTTCTACTACATAAATACAGTAGATGTAAATAACTATAAAGACATAGTTAAATATGGTGTAGTAAAATATTCAGGAAGTGATGAATTTTGTGCTTATTACCTTTATTTTTAGTATATTTTATTTAATTGTGCATTTGTATGATTTAGTTTTTGATAATGACTGTATAACAATGGCTTGCAAAATTCCTGAAAATTTAACAGTCAACTCTCACTAGCCTTTATGTGTTGGCTTTAACGTATCATTGAACCTAAGGCTTAGAGAGGTGAGATAATTTACCAAATCTCGTTTAAGCAGCAGAACTAGAATAAACCTGGGTTTCTTTTAATTTAATTTTTATTTTTATCAAAGCAATACATGTTCATAGTTTAAAAAGTCAAAAGGTGCTTAAAGGTTTATAGTGAAAGAAAAACAGCAGCTCCCTGCCCTCCTCTCTCCATCTCCGGTTTCTAATCTACAGAGGCAACGCTTAACTCAGCTTTTCTTCTGCTTTTTACCTCCCTATTTTTCATAATATGCTTATACTACTCTTTTACATTTTCTCATTTTTGACATTATTTATTCCTTCTAAGGAAGTTGGGGATTTAGTTTTCTTATACCATACACACTCTTTCCCTTTACCCGTTTTCTCAGTATATTTATATCACAATTGTAATTGTTTCTTAAATTATCTTTTAGTGTTTACAATATTATGATTATGTAAAACTGTTCACAGACAAGTCATTAGTATATAATTATTACATTTGCTTTTTTCTTGGAATTAGTAATTGCCTTAGTTTTTAAACATTTACCGGATTTTTTAAGGTACTTGTCACAGTATTATTCCTATACTTTTTTTTCTTTTTCCTCTCCCCAAAGCCCCCCAGTACGTAGATGTATATTCCAGTTGGCTTTGCTATGTGGGATGGCGCCATGATCAGGCCATGATGAGCAGTGCTAGGTCTGTGCCTAGGATCTGAACCAGCAAAACCCGGGCCACTGAAGTGGAGCGCACAAACTTAACCACTTGACCACGAGGCCAGCCCCCAACCCCATACTTTTTTTTTCTTTAAAGATTTTATTTTTTTCCTTTTTCTCCCCAAAGTCCCCCGGTACATAGTTGTATATTCTTGGTTGTGGGTCCTTCCAGCATGTGGGACGCTGCCTCAGCGTGGTTTGATGAGCAGTGCCACGTCCGCGCCCAGGATTCGAACTAACGAAACACTGGGCTGCCTGCAGCGGAGCGCTCGAACTTAACCACTCGGCCACGGGGCCAGCCCCGCCAACCCCATACTTTTTGACAGAACTATAAAACTCATCTCAGTATGGTTAAACATCAGATAATCTATCATTTCTATCTTTTTTTACTTCAACAGACCCCTTAAGTCGCCCTTCATTCTCTTGCTAGAATCCCAACTATTGTTTTCAGTTGATATCCTGGTACTCCTGTTCACCATTATCCCAGGGGATTGCCTTTGCTCTCTCCTGTGTTGGCATCCATTTTCCTGAATCCTGCATCATCTTCTTTTCTAGGCATATTTCTTCATTTTAGTAGAGCACATGTTCAGGAGCTTCCTAAGAATGATGCCAAGATATAAGCTGTTTGAGACTTTGTATGTCTGAAAATGTCAGTTCTATCCTCATATGTAATTGATAATTTGACGTGACACATAATTCTAAGTTGAAAATAATTTTCCCTCAGAATTTGAAGATTTTTCTCTGGTGGTGTTAGTTTCCAGTGTTGCTGTTGAGGAATCCAAAGACATTCTAGGCCTTAGTCCTTTGTGACCTTTTTTCCCTTATGCTAGATTTTAGGACCTTTTCTTTATTGCTGATGTGAAATTGCACAGAGATGTGCCTTGATGTGGGTCTTTTTCGTTCATTGTGTGGCATACTCTGTGAGTACTTTCATCCTGGAAATGTATGTACTTCATTTTTGAAAATTTTTTCTTATTTTAATAGTTTCTCTCTTTCTGCTTTCTGGAACTTCTATTAGTTCAATGTTGGATCTTCTGGGTTTATCCTCTAATTCTCTCTTTTCTTCTATTTTTCATTACTTTCTCTTTTTGTTCCACTTCATGGGAGATTTCCTCAAGTCTGCCTGCCAGCTTGTAAATTAAGGTTTTTTAAAAACCCTCTATCATAATTTTAATATAAAAGAGCTTTTGTTTTTCAGTGTTACTTTGTTATACATCTTGTTTCTGTTTCATAGATGCAATATTTCCGAGGATATTGTACTTTTTTGTGTGTGAAGTTTTCTTCTCCTTGAATTCTTTGTTTACTCGTAAGTTCTTTTTTTTCCATTTGTTTTGGTGTTCTTTAATGTTGATGGCTTTCCTCAAATGTCTTGTGGTTTGTTCTTTTTTTTTTTTGATTATGGTAAATTTACCTAGCAAAATTTATCGTTTTAACCATTTTTAAGTATACAGTTCTGTGGCATTAAGTACATTCACATTGTTGTGCAACCATTCATTCATCTTCAGAATTTTTTCGTCTTACCTACCTGAAATTCTGTACCCATTAAACACTAACTCCCCACTTCCTTTCCTCCCAGCACCTGGCAGCCACCATTCTACTTTCTGTCTCTATGAATTTGTCTACTCTAGGAACCTCATATAAGAGAAACTATACAATATTTGTCCTTTTGTGACTGGCTTTTTCTTCAAGGTCTTCATGTCTTCATGAGGACATGTCTTCAACATTCATCCATGTGGTAGCATGTGTCAGAATTTCCTTCCTTTTTAAAGGGTTTGTTCTTATTTAAGAAGGAGATACTAAAAAGCTGATTTGAAGCTCCATGTAAATGGACAGGATGTATTAAACTGAAGGCTTTCTGAAAGGTGACAGATTATGAATATCTTTTGCCTTGGTAACCCCCAAATATCCATATTTTTAGATCTTTTGGGGGGTCTTGTCAGTTTCTCCAGAGAAAAATCTCCCTAACTCCTGCCTGGAGATACAAGCTTGGTGGCTCAGTGTTCAGAGAACAGAAGTGGGGAACGGGGTTGGGGCATCTACCTGTTTAGTAGACGTTTCCTTAGTTCTGTTGTTTTCAGTAAGGGGCTTGCCGCTAGTCCCAGCTGTGCTTGGTGTTCCCTAAGTCCAGTCTCTCTCTCGTTGTTTCTCTGGGCTGATGAGTTGACAGGCAACCTTTGTCTAGAGTAGGGCAGCAGGAGTTGTTTGGTTGTTTGTGGGTTGGGGAGGAGAACTGGGGCTCCAACTGCTCTTTCTATAGACTTTCAGCTGTTTCAGCTCCTGTTTTCAGCCCTATCCCTCAGTCCTCCCTTCAGAGATGCCTTATGTCTCCAGTTCCTGGTTTTTCCAGAGTACAGTGGTGTGAATCAGATTGCTTTTCTGCTGGACTTTCTCTCTTCAGGGTTAGGTTTCAGTTTTTACACTATACCAAGTCACATTCATCTGGTTGCTTTTCCTGTATTAAAGTCGTGTTATCATCTGCTATTGTTTCCTCCCCTGATCTCTTTGTTATTGTGTGATTATACTTTTAAAAATATATTTTATTGACAATTTGGAGTGATTTATAGAGGGAGTGAAGCGTTGTATGTATTTAATCTACTGTAGTTTAGCTACTCTACTCGCCTAATTTTTTTTTTTTACCCCATAGACTCTTTTTTGGAGAGAATCTGTAAGCTCCTTGCTGCTCAAATTTTGGACTGGCAGCCTTGGCAGCACCTGGGAGCTTGTTAGAAATGCAGAATCCAGGTTCCAACTCATCCCGTTCTAACCATACTCTACATTTTACAAGATCCTTGGGTGATATATAAGCACGTTAAAGTGTGAGAACCATTGGTCTAATTTGCTGTGACTGCTACAGTGCCTGACACATTTTAGGTGTCTTCTCTTGGACAATCAGAAATTTAGAAAAGACTTTGTAGTAATAAATGTTTTGGTATCAGAGTATAGGTAGTATTTGAAGCTCTGGGAGTAGATGAGAGTACAGAGTAAAAAGAGGGCCAAGGAAATACCAGTTTTAAGGTGTGAATGAAGGAAGAGAGAGCCTTCCAGGAGAACTGAGAGCTAAGGAAGAAAAGAGGCCCAGAGTACATGAGGTGTGGGAAAATGAGCAGCCTTCCGAGAGAGAGGGCTGCAAGGTTAGTAGTGTCCTTCAGGGAGAGCTGGATTTCAGAGAAGGCTAGGAAGTGGGAAAAAACACTTTCTGCGGAGATAATGAAGTTACAAAATAGTTTGTTTAATTAGAAGGTGAGGAAAATGATCAGGGAGGAAGCTTCAGAGGACAAAATGGAATGATGAGCAGTGAGAAGATGGTTTAGTGGGGAGGCAGCTCAGAGCAATATTGGGATGAGAATACAGGAGATGACAGGTGGCTGAAATGAACTTCCACTGTTCCCCATCTCATACTCCCTCTGTGCCAGGCAGTTATTTTAATTCTCTAGGACTTTTTTTTTTTTTTAATACATGCTGTTCCTTTAATCTGGGACACTAGAAATCTTGTCTTCCTCCATTCCCTCTAGATTCAGTTCCCTTATTTTGGCCTCCATGGTACCCTATTCTTTCTGTCTTTTTAAAAAATTGAGATATAAGTCATATACCATAATATTCACCCTTTTGAATATACTTTAAGAATACTTTCTCTTTTACTGTGTTTAACTACAGTGTAGTAATTGTATGTTTTACTCATTTGAATTGCTCTTTGGACTGTCTGTCTTGTTGCTGTCTTTAGCATCCAGCCAGCACCTCTAGCTAACAGCTAGTGTTTATTGATTGCTGTGTGTCGTATGCTGTTTTAAGTTTACACATATTAACTCATTGAATTCTCATAGGATGTAGGTACTAAAGCTTTAGCCGCATTTTACGAATGAAAGAAACAAAGCCCTAGAATAAGTAGGTGCTCAATCAGTATTTGTTGAATGAACTCATTTACTGAATGTGTACCAGGCACTGTGCTGCATGTTTGGGCTACAGAATTAAGGATGTCTTTGATTAGGGTTTCAGACAGAATGTTGGTTAAAACTTGACCCCGAAATGAGGGAAAGGTCGCTGCTCCTGGTTTTGTGGTACTTGCAATCAAGAGGCTTGAATGCCTCTTCTACACCCAGCACATACTGGGACATACATTCAAATATTGTTTTAGCTTTTTTTTCTTCCATTTTTGATTTAAAGCCATCCTTCATAAAGTCAAATCCCAGCGTAGAATATGAGGACTGAGATCTGCCATTCCTCCCTGGTTTTAATAAGTACCTAACTCTGATTCTTAATTAAAAAAATACTTTAAAAATTTTATTTGGAAATAATTTCAAACTTACAGAGAAGTTGCGAAAATAAGAGTACGAAGAACACCTATACATCCTTTACTCAGGTTCACCTGTTGTTAACATTTTACTCTATATTTGCTTTATCATTCATATTTTCTCTTTATATAAAATAATATTGCTTTTTTCTGAACTATTTGAGAATAAGTTGTATTCATCCTCGCCCTTAACCCCTAAATACCTCACTATGTATTTCGTAAGAACAGGAATATTCCTTTGCATATCACAGTGCACTACAGTAAGTAACCTCAGTACATTTAACTTTGATAGAATACTTTAACTTATTGTTTGTAGAGTATGACCAAATAAACTATTATTTTTTTCTTGCTGAGGAAGATTCACCCTGAGCTAATGTCTGTTGCTAATCTTCCTCTTTTTGCTGAGGAAGATTTGCCCTGAGCTAACATCTGTTACCAATCTTCCTCTTTTTGTATGTGAGCCGCCCCAACAGCATGGCCACTGACAGACAAATGGTGTAGGTCCACGCCCAGGAACCGAAGCTGGACTGCTGAAGCAGAGTACCCTGAACTTAACCACTAGGCCACTGGGGCTGGCCCCAAAGAAATAATTTTTTTCAGTGCTGCAGCCCCTGAATACTTTGATTAAAAAATATCAAAGTGAATTTTTGCAAAAAAAATTTTTTTAAGTCAGAAAACACAATAAATTAAATTTAAAAATTACTCATAACCCATCATTTTGGTTTTCGTTGTTTTTAAAACACACGTACGTAGATAAAGAAAGTCCTCCCCTATGTTACTTCCCCCATCCTTGTTATATGCGCTATCAATAGTTGGTGACAGGGGCACATATGTATGATGATGGATAAAAATTAGACTACTGGGGGTGAGCACAATGAAGTGTATCCAGGAATTGATAAACGATAATATTACATGAGAAATTACACAGTGTTATAAACCATTATAATCCTAATAAAATTACTTGGGAAAAAATAGTTTCTGTATTCTTCCAGATGTCTTTATGCATATATACACATCTGTATACACACACATACATACATACACACACGTACATACATGTGTGTATGTTTGTTCATGTATCTACATATGAATTAAAACAGAATTTAAAATATCTTTTTGTATTGCCAATATTTAAAAACTTGCAATATAGTTTCTCAAAATGGAAAGAGAAATACTTTTCATTGCCTACTAAGCAGAAGTAAAAGTGTTAGGTATTTTATGGATACTTAGGAAGGTATTTGCTCAAGTGTGTTTAACTTATCACTGAGCACTGCAGTGCTCACCCGATGCAAGAACTACTTTGTCAAGGAGTTGAAAGATAATGTACCCTAATTAGCTTTTCCCTCAATATGGTCCACTTGACCTACTTAAAATGTATGTGATTTATAAGTTTTTTACCTTTATTTATAATATGATCTGGAAGCAACGTATAGATACACATCTGCTTATTTACGTATAATTGGAAGGTTATTTAAGGTAGGTTTTTATTTAGTTTTTGTTCAGTAGATTCTATAATTTACACAGGGATGGAGATCAACTACTGGAGAAAGCAAAACATTTAGTTTGAAAACTCAGGTTGGTTTAGTTGAGCTAAATTTGAACATACTCATGATTTTAAGAGTAATGAATTACCTTGAAATTTATCCTTTGAATTATAAAGTCTGTAAGTATAGAGACTGTGTTTATCTAGTTCATTGCTATATTCCCAGCTTTTAGAACATAGGAGGTCTTCAATAAATATTTGTTTATTATATGTATGGAGTGATGATAGATAAGAATGTAGAATAGGCCAGTATTGCATTCATTTCAGATCTTTCAGTTCATTATGATTATGTTCTTTTAGCAACTTTATGTAGGAACTACTTTGTAATCATTTCATTCTTCTTATATTTCTGCAGATGATAAAAGCAAATACAATGAGGCTACGGGCAGTCCTCTGTAATAGACGTGAAATGGTCATTATATGTTTGTTGGTGGTAGAGCTATCTCTGAACTATCATTATCCGTAAATAGCAGCTTCCGCATGCAGCCTGGTCAACTCCATTCAGAGCTGGCTCCTCCTCCAGAGAAGGGATATAGACAACAGCAAGTCTCTGTGACTCCTTTTGGTGATGAGAGTGTAATCCACCTGCTGATTCAAGGAGCCAGATTGGTTCTTGTTAGGCCCTGCTGGTTGTGGCGCTCAGTTCAGTAAAGACTAGGTTTGAGAAGCTTAGTGGTTGAACTTAAAGTTTCCCCAGGAGGGGATCAATTGCTCCTTTTGCTGGGTTTCGTTATACTTTGCTTTTGCCTTTATTATAGTATTTACCTCATTCTGCTGAGTGTTATGGTTAGGTGTTTCTATGTGTCGTTCTCTCTAGATTTGCTGTTTTGAGTGCTAGGAATGCTAGGAATGCCTTGTCTCTGTACCTTTCATAGCTATAGCACAGATTTAAACTGTTAATCCTTATAAGTGGATAAGTGGAAGAATTATAAATTTTGCAAAATTATAGTTCCTCCTATAGCTACTTTTATATGCCACATCAAATTCTTTTCAAACAAGGCAGGTTTAAGTAAGTAGTCACTTAGAAAAAAAGTATGGATTATAGCAAGCTCTCCTCCATCTTATAATTTCAGAAGTCCAATATTTGGTTTTTTTAAAGTAACAGCTTTATTGAAATATAATTCACATTCCATACAATTCACCCACTTAGAGCGTATAATTAAATATTTTTTAGTATGTTCATTGAGTTATGTAACCATCACCACAAACAATTCTGGAACATTTTCATTACCTCAAAAAGAAACCCTGCACACTTTAGCTGTCATTCCCTTCCCCCCCCCCCCCCCCGCCACCCCGCCCTAGGCAGCCATTAATCTACTTTCTGTCTCTATAGATTTGCCTGTTCTGATCAATGGAAACATAATACATGGTTTGTCGTGACTGGCTTCTTTCACTTCCTTCACTTAGCCTAATGTTTTCCTGGCTCATCCATGTTATATAGCATATCTCATTCCTTTTTATTGCCAAATAATATTCGGTGTTATGGATATATGCCATATTTTATGTATTCATTTATCTGTTGGTGGACATTTGGGTTGTTTCCAATTTTTAGCTATTGTAAATACTGCTTCTGTGAACATTCATATACAAATGTTTTTGTGGATGTGTGTTTCATTTCTCTTGAATATATAGCTAAGATTGAAATTCCTGGGTCATATGGTGACTCTATGTTTAGCCTTTTGAGGAACTGCCAGACTGTTTTCCAAGCAGTTGCATCATTTTACTTTTGCATCAGTAGTGTATGAGAGTTCCAATTGCTCTATATCCTTACCAACACTTGTTGTTATCTATCTTTTTGGTTAAAGTCATCCTAGTGGGTGTGAAGTGGTATCCCATTGTGGTTTTGATTTTCATTCCCTGATAGCTGATGATATTGAGTATCTTTTTATGTGCTTTTTGGCCATTTGTATATCTTTGTTGGAAAAATATTTGGATCCTTTGCCCATTTTTAATTGGGATGTTTGTCTTTTTATAACTTAGTTGCAAGAGTTCTTTATGTATTCTGGATACAAATTTTTTTTATCAGATATATGATTTACAAAGCTTTTCTCTCATTCTGTGGGTTGTCTTCACTTTCTTGATGGTATCTTTTGAGCACAAAATTTTTAATTTTGATGAAGTCCAGTTTATCTTTTTTTTTTTTTTTTAATTTTTGTGCTTTTGGTGTCATATCTAAGAAACCATTGCCTAATCCAAGGTCATGGAGATTTAAGCCTGTTTTCTTCTAAAAGTTTTATAGTTTTAGCTCTTACATTTAGGTCTTTGGTCCATTTTGAGTTAATTTTTGCAATCAGAGTGAGATAGAGATGTTGCCAACTGCATTCTTTTGCATGTGGATATCCAGTTGTTCCAGCACCATTTTTCAAAAGAACTGTTCTTTCACCATTGAATTGTCTTGACACCTTTGTTGAAAATCATTTGACAGTAAAGAGTCTCTGTTTTGAAGACAATATTCACATTGTTACCCTTTCCCATCAATGTTCTCCTTTTTTGTTAATTTTGAAAAAATTTTGGAAATCTCAAACTTGTAGAAAAGTTGCAAGTACAGTACAAATAACTTGATTTTCTTGAGCCATTGAGAGTAAGTTGCCAACATGGTAACCCATGATGACCCTGTTTGTATGTATTTCCCACAAACAAGAACATTCTCCTACATAACCACAATATAACCATCAAAATCAGAAAATTAACATTAATGTGTAATTGCCATCTCATCCTCAGATCCCAGTCAAGTTCTGTCCATTGTCCCAATAATGTCCTTTATAACAATATGATCCAGTCCAGAATCATACATTGTGTTTGACAGTCATTATTCTCTAGTTTTCTTCAAACTGGTATAGTTCCAGAAAGTCAGTCTCTCTTGACTTCTGTGACCTTGACATTTATGAATATTACAGTCCAGTTATTTTGTAGAATGTCTCTCAATTTTGGTTTGTCTGATGTTTCCTCATGATTAAATTCAGTTTATGCATATTTGGCAGGAATATCACAAAAGTGATTTTGTAGCCTCCTCAGTGCATCCTATTAGGGGCCTATATCTCACTATTACTGGTGATATTAACATTGATTACTTTTGTTTGCTAGGCTTCTTTACTATTATATTAGTCTTTTTACTTTTGTGATTAATAAGCATTTTGTGGGAAGGCCCTTTGGGATTATATAAATCCTCTTACTCATTAATCTCTCAGTTTTTTCATGTATTTATTTATATCTTCATGGACACATAGATTCCTGTTTTGTTTAATGGCTTATATTCCCTTACTGTTATTGTTTGTATTGATGTTCCAGTTGTTCCAGATTTGGTATTGGGAACCCCTTTGAGCTGGTTTCTTTGTTCTTTTGTCATGGCCCCTCATTCTTTGAGTGCTTGCTTATTTTTTGGCACAGGATGATGTTCCAGGTTCATTTGGCTCTACTCCAGCCCTGGAATCAGGTATTTTTCCAAAGGGCCCTGGTTCCTTTCAGTAGAGAATAGCATGAGAAACCAAGATCTGGGTGCTAGGTGTGCATATTGGGCTATTGCTGATCCCAGGACCTCTCAGGACAGAGCTAGGGAAGAGTCGTATTCCCTATATGTACAGACATTTACTTCTGTCTGTCTATATATTGAGTTCACATCAATAGCTGCCATTCCAGTCCAAACCAGAGGGTTCATTCTATTTTTTTACCTTTCTGTATTTGTAACTTCCTTTTTAGACTATAAGAAACCTGGCTTCTATTATCTTTAATAGGTTTACTTATTTGATCCATCTCTCTGTATGTACCCAATCTCTTATAGCTATTGCTGCATTTTCCCTGCCACCTCCCATCCCCTACTCAAGTGGAAACTTTTCACTCTTATCTGGCATTGTCCCATTGCATTGGGATACCCACCTCAATGTGTCCTCATTGGCTAGGTTTCCAACATTCTGTGCCACCCGGGCCCCATGCCAATGCCCTTATTACTTCACTGAGCTTCAACAGCCCGCGCATCTCTTCACCCTGCTTGAGCTCTGAGATCTTGGGCTGTGCTGCTGCCCCCCTGTATGGACATAATTCTCTCTCACCTGCTTTGGACTCTGATACGAACTCTTGGCCATCATGACCAGTCCTGCTTAATGACTTTTGGACTGAATGTTTATGAAGGGACTTCGCATTGTCTTTTGAGAGATAGTGAAGTTTTTTTGGATGTCTGTTCAGAATTAAAAGTTAATACTTTTTTAAGAAGGGAAAAAACCCAAATAGCTGGACAGTTTCACTTTTCAGGCAATTATTGGTAGAATTCTAAAAGGATTCCTTCTTTGGCTAATGTTCAACATTTAACATAAAATAATACTTAATTTGATTTATAATTATTTGAATCTTAACATTCATTGGTTAATAAGCTGTTCCTGACTGAGGAAATTAGAAAACAAATAATAATTTACATCTACAAAATAATGTTTATTTCTCTTCTAGCTCTTCCACCAAAGCCACCTAAGCCAATGACTTCAGGCATTTCAAATGGAATAAAGGACAGTTCTGTTTCTCTTCAGGATGCAGAATGGTACTGGGGGGATATTTCAAGGTAACAAGAATGCTACTATAATTAAATACAATTTAAAAAAAATCGTTTTTGAGAATTAGTAGTTAAAACATTTTACTGCCCCACTATTTGTCATTTAAAGATTAGTTACCATTTTGAAAATGTGTTAGGACATTTCAAAAGTTTCTAAATGTTTTTTTCCCCTATCAAAAAGTGACAAGAAAATCTTTAAATTATGGATGTGATTAACTATTACTTTTAATACTATATTGAGGATAGATTTCTGAATAAATGAAACATACACTTAGGATAGCTACGGGTTTTAGGATAAAAGATACTTATAGGTACTCAATTTTCCTTACCTTTCTGTTTCTAAGGCAATGGTTCCACAATCTTTGCATGCACAAGAATCAATTGGGATGGGGCGTAGGAACCTCCATTTAACAATCTCCCCAGGTCATTTTGATGCACTGTTCACACAGCTCATTTTGAGAAACAAGACTCTAGGACAGATTTGCTTTTTGGGTAAAATGTGGTTTTGGAAAATTTTGAACCTAGAGAAGGAAAAAATATATATACATTGATGCTGAAGACATGTCCTTCTCTTTCTCTTGTCCCTTTTCTCCCATTGCCAAAGTGGCGCTCATTTCTTATTTTTTTCCCCTCATCATTTAAGAATCTTTAAATGTGCAGTTCAGTGGCATAAAGTACATTCACATTGTTGTTCAACTATGACCACCATCTGTCTCTAGAACTATTTCATCTTTCCAATTCTATCCGTTAAACACTTACTCCCCTTTCCTCCTCTTCTCCCCAGCCCCTGGCAACCACCATCCTACTTTCTATTTCTATGAATTTGACTGTTGTAGGTGCCTCATATAGGTGGAATCATACAATATATGTCCTTTTGTGACTGACTTATTTCACTTAGCATAATGTCGTCAAGATTCATCCATGTTGTAGCATGTGTCAGAATTTCCTTTCTTTTTAAGGCTGAATGGTATTCCATTATATGTATATACCACATTTTAATTTATTTATCTGGAATTTTGGCTTTGATGAACATTGGGATTGTTTCCAGCTTTTGGCTGTTGTGCATAATGCTGCTATGACTATTGATGTATAAATATTTGTTCAAGTCCCTACTTTCAATTCTTTTGGGTGTATACCCAGAAGTGGAATTTCTGGGTCATACACCAATTCTGTGTTTAATTTTTTGCAGAAGACTTAATGTATTTTATATTAAAATTGATCAGAAAACTTTTATTTTAGCATTGCACAATAAAAAGATCTATTATATTTAAATACCATTTAAATTTATGTTTTAAGACCCTGTGATTCTATAATTCAAGGGTCTTTTATGCCCTGCCATTTCCTTTGAATGTTCTAGTGTTGTTCCTTAAAGTCCTAAACCAACACTGCAGAAGAAATTTGTTATCAGTAGAAATTCAAATTGGAGACTATTATATTGAAAGGTTGTGAACTTAGTGAATTTTGCCCCCTCTGCTCAGACACAGCTGCCACTGTTGCTTAAATATAACCTTCTTTCTAAACAGCTGCCGGACTTTCCTGAAACTCTACAAGTTTAGACCTGCCTAAGGTAACCCTAAAGTCTTAATGGAAATGTTATCCCCTACAGACAGTTGAAATCTGGAAGTTTAAAAAGCAAATAGTCCCTCTTTAGATTGCATATCACTGAAAATCAAAACAGAAAGAACATATGTAGGGAGAAGAACTAAGTGACCTCTGAGGGCCCCCATGATTTGGTAACCTTAGACATATCTACCTCCCAACTAGCCTTAGTGATAATATGTGAAAAGAACAATTGATGCTTACGTTTTTTTCATTTTTCCTATAATTCTGTTCTTCAGGGAGGAGGTAAATGACAAATTACGAGACATGCCAGATGGTACCTTCTTGGTCAGAGATGCCTCAACAAAAATGCAGGGAGATTACACTTTGACTTTGCGGTGAGTATTTTTCAGCATTTTGGCTAGTGTTCTACTAGCATTGTTTATGTCTAGGTTTACAAAGATTTCTTTGTTTTTATTTTTTATCTATTTTATTTATTTATTTATTTGGTGGGGGGGGGTCTTCTGGCGAGGACCAGAAAATCTGTTCGACAATTCTAAAAGGGCTGTAATACTAAGATTTCTTTATTTTATTTAAAACTTTATATACACATTTTTTCATATTTTTATTTAATTTAGATGCCTAATTTTTAGTTTTTTGGCTAACTGTCCTTTTTCTATATGTTAAATATTTAAATGTCATATAAAAATGGCAACAATTTTTATTTTTACATAACAATAAAACAAAAAGGTGAAAATGTGTAAATGTAAGGAATTAAGAAGCGTACTGTTGAACTTATGAGTGAAGCAGAAGTCACAGGCACAGCCTAAGGTTATTAATGCTATGTTGTGAATCCACCCCTCTTATAACCCTGTTATTTTTCTTAGTGCAGACTTCATAGAGTAAAACTCAACATAATTTAGGCTGATGAGGATACATAGAAGATAAAGCAGTTCTCAGCTTGTATCATGCCATCCATGTGGGCATATTAGAATCTCATAAGTGGTGGATGTATCACTTTTTATATTTACAAAGATGGGATATATATTTTAAAAGATTAGTAAAACTGTTAGATAATTCCACATTTAATTTTAATAATTAAAATAGCCTAATTACAATAAAGTCTTGTGATTTTATTAAAAAGGGATTTTCTAAAAAAAAATTGATGATAACAACAGTAACAATAACAACTCCTTTGTACTAAGTAGCATTTTACATACAATATCTTATTCCTCACAACAATCTGATAAAATATAGGTATTATTAATATTTCTGTTTTATAGATGAGGCAACTGAAGCTTAACCTGGTCAAGAGACTTGCCTAAAGACACATAGCTAGTAAGTGGCAGAGGATGGGTTCAAATCTAGATTTATCTGACTCTTTGCTGCCTTTCCAGCCTAGTATCTTTAGGAAAAATAATGCTGTATTTTATCCTAGAAATTTGGAGTCACTATATTAGTTTCTGGTAAAGACATTAAGAAGTTAATGCTTTGGGACTTCAGTTGTGCTGAGGAGTAGTCAGTGTTCTACAGTGATTCATTCAACACGATGTTTTCCCCCTCTAGTCAGGCTTCTGTTTCTACCACTCTACAGGGACTGCTAAACCAGTGGCCACTTCTCTCTTCTTACCTTACTTGACCTCTTAGCAACATTAGTCATAGACACTTTTTCCTAGAAAGTTTATTGTCTTGACTGTTGTGACATCACACTCTCTGATTTTCTTCCTAACTCTAGGCCACTCCTTTGTTCAGTATCTAAATGTTAAGTGTTGCAGGGCTCAGACTTGAACCTCCTTCTCTTCTCTGTATTCTTTCTTGAGCTTGTCCTGTCCCATGGCTTTAATATACAACTACATGGTGATGATTCATAAACCTCATCTCCATCTCTGACCTTCAGAACTCCAGGTACATGTATCCAGTTGCCTACTTGACTTTGCCACTTAGATAACTAGGGGACACACTGATTTTAACATGGTCAAAGCAGAATTCTTGATTTCTAACCCAACTCCCCTATCCAAACTGTTTCTCTTCTAGTCTTTCCTTTTTCAGAAATAGAACCACTATCTCTACAGTTACTCAAGCCACAAATCTTTTTTTCCTTTCTTTCCCTCACCCTCACATCTAATCCATCATTAAATAAGTCCTGCTAACTCTACCTCCAAACCTATATTCATAATCTCTTCACATTTCTCTACCATCCAATTGAAGCCACTATCGTCTTGCTTGATCTTTTGCAGTCGCCTCCTAACAGGCCTCCCAGCATCTTACAACTTCTAACCTTCCCCACCCCTGTTGACCATTTTCGGCACAGTAGCCAGAGTGATCATTTTAAGATATGAGTCTGATTACTCCTTTGCTTAAAACTCTCTAAGAGTTTCCCTACTGCATTTAAGATAAAGAATTTGGATTTTGTTCTAACTTAACAAAACTCTCTTTGACCTGGTCTTGGTCTACTTTTTACACTTCATTTCTTGCCACTCTCCCTCTGTATCCACTACATTGAATCCTACCTGCCTTTCTGTACCTCAGACAAGTGAGGCTTATATCCTGCCTTAGAGCCTTTGCAGTAGCTGTTCCGTCTGCTATTTGCATAGCTGTTCTTTCTGATCTTTGCAGAATTGGTTCCTTTTTGTCATTTAGATCTCTGCATAAATGCCACCTCTGCAAGTCTTACCTAACCACTCAATCCAAAGTAGCCGTCTGAGGATATATATTGCTCAATTTAATTCTCTGTTTGGGCTGCTCACTGTCTATTTTCTTCTCTTCTCCCACCTTGTCTGTTTCATCCCGCTGGAATTTAAGTTCTCTGAGATTGGGGATTTGTTTAATGTATGCTGTATCCCCAGAATCTAGATAAGTACGTGATAATGGATAGGCATTAGATAATGGGTGCCTAGTAAATATTTATTAAACGAACGAATGGCCTTATTTATTTGGAACATGATTTTATTTTGTGATGGGTAGATCCCTAATTGCAATTAGCTTAAAATCAATAAATTTTGTATCTTTGGGATGAGGAAAAGAGCCTGTAAAATTACACTACCTGAAGCTGTGGTGCTCTTCAAGAGCAAAGGCCAGCAAGCGGTCCCACTCACTGTCTCCTAGTCTCATGAGTCACCATGAGAATTCTTATGCTAGAGATCTACAGCTGGAAGGGATCTTTAATACTGCCTGGTTCAACTAGGTTTCTCCAGATGTAGGAATTTCCTGCATAGCGTTTTTCAGAAAGGGCCATTGAGCTTCATGTAATCTTTCCATCATAGGGAGCTAGCAACTTCCTTTTGAGGCAGCCTATTTTATTTTTTGGCAGCTTTAAAGTGTAGAGGATTATCTTTGTGCTGAATATTGTGCTAGGACCATGAATATGGACATGAATAAGACACAGTTTTGCTCTCAAGAGTTGATAATCCAAGTGTGTAATTGTGTAATAGGAGAGACACATATATACTATACTGTAATGAAATGTGTTAAGTGTTATATTAGAGTTCTCATTATGGTCCCCTTCCCCCAGCCCCAGGTAACTGTTGTTCTGTTTTCTGTCTCTGTGAGTTTGACTGTTCCAGCCACCTCATATAAGTAGAACCATACAATATTTATCCTTTTGTGTCTGGCTTATTTCATGTAGAAAATGTCTTTACAGTTCATCCAAATTGTAGCATGTGTCAGAATTTCCTTCCTTTTTAAGGCTGAATAATATCTATTGTATGTATATGCTGCATTTTGTTTATCCATCAGTCAATGGACACTGGCAAGAATGTTTTAAAGTTTTCATGGATCTAGCACAAGATCTGACATGTAGTAAGTACTTAGTAAATATCTGAATGAAGGAAGGAATAAATGAGAGAAAGACAAAGAGAAGGTTTCTCAGAGGAAATGACAGTTGAGCTGGGCCTTGATAGATTTTGCTGGCAGAAAAGTGACGGTCTTAATTTAGTAAATACTCATAGCTTAGTAGTAGTTACTCTGCAGAGGATCTAATAGTGAGTTAAAACTTTGTCTCAAGGAAGACTTAGTCTAGTGAGGGCAAAGGAATAAAAAGACTGCTTTGAATTAAACTAAAATAATAGGAGAAGTTCAAACAATGTTCTTTGGAATCTCAAAGGAGGGGAAGAAGTATCTTGTTGAGATGGTATCGAAAGCTGTAGTTCATGGAAGAAATTGCACTTACAGTCTATCTTGAAGGGGATAGGTTTGGATATGTAGAAAGTGGAGGGGAGGTTGCAGGATGAGGTAACAGTAGGAACAAAGATATGAGGTTAAAAACTATAGAACCCTGTTCTGTGAGATGTAGTCCCGTTTGGCTAGAGGGTAAAGTTTGTTAAGAGGAAAAAGTGGTAGGGGATGGAAGGTTGGAAAAGGATCATGTTGAAGAGGGCCTTGAATTCTAAAATTTGGAGCTTGTGTTTAATATGGTAGGTAGGCAGGGGGAACCATTGCATATTTTCAGCAGGGAAGTTATATGATCAGACTGTATTTGAATAGAAAGAATGAAAGAGGATAGAGATTAGTAAAGAGTTAGAAGGCTGTTATGAATTGAGTGATAATGGTGATCCAGAATAGAATTTATTCTTTAATCATGTAATATTTATTGAGTGTCCAAAATGTTCTAGATACTGTTCTAGGACAAGGAAATGATGAACAAGCCAGACATGGTCTCTTGTCCATAGTGTTTATATTCAGGGGTGGGGTGGGAGTGGAGGAGAGGGAGACAAAATAAACGTATAAAAAAGAAATGAGATAACTTCACAGTGTAAGAAGCTCTTTATAGTGAATGCATAGGGTTATATGACAGACAATATGAGGAAAGGGAATTTAAGATAGTTTTGAGAAGGAGGGGCTCTCTGAGGTTATGACCTGAAAACTGGAAAATTAGAAAGAGCCAGCCGGAAAAGTGTTCCAGAGAGAGGGAACAGAAAACACAAAGACACTGATTTGGGAAAGATTTAGTGGCTCTAGTGAATACAGAGCCCACTGTGGCTGGCGTACAGTGTGAACCACGGAGTGGTGGGAGATGAAGTTGAAAATGGAAAGGAACTAGATGCAGAGAGCCTAGTGAGTCACAGTAAGGAATTTGAATTTTATTTCTAAGTGCAAAAAGAAAAATCAATAAAGGGTTTTAAACAGAGGAATGACATGATTGAAAGATCAAATAAACTGTTTGTTTTTCTTTTGCTGAGGAAGTTTCACCCTGAGCTAACATCTGTGCCAATCTTCTTCTATTTTGTATGTGGGTCGCTGCCACAGCATGGCCGCCAACGAGTCGTGTAGGTCTGCTGCACCTGGGAACTGAACCTGGGCCACCAAATTGGAGTGGGCTGAACTTAACCGCTAGGCTGCAGGGCCAGCCCCAAGATCAAATACACTATTACGTAGGATAGTGGCTTTAAGGAAAGGAGTTGAGGAGGTGACATGGAGCTAAGAGCAAAAGGGATTTGATAATAGAATAGGCATGAGGTTGAGGGGGATTTGAAGGTGACTGTGGTTTGAGTCTGCTGGGCTTAGAATGAATGTGCCATCTATAGAAATAGGGAAGTCAGGAGCAGTTATTTTATTGGGGAAGAGGGGATAGATGTTGATTTTTAGCTGCTCCAAAACTTCCAGGTAAAAATATTTCTAGAATATAGCTAGAAATGTAGATTTAATGCTTAGGAGAGAGTATAGGGCCAGAAAAAGATTCAGGTACCGTCTACATAGAGTAAATGGGATTTTAATGAAAGAGGATATAGAGGGAAATAATGGTAGAGGCTGAAGGCAAATTTTTTTTAAGGGAATAACTGTGTTTAGCAGCAGGAAGGAGGCGGAGGAATAGCGGTCTAAGAGGTTGAGAGAAAAGAGTAATGTCATAGAAGTCATGGGACGATGAAATATCAAGAAGGAAGGGAGAGTAGAAATTTCAGTTACTGCAAAGAATCTGAGCCTGGGGTAGAGAGAGGAGGCAGAATCTGAATTTGAGAAAAGTCATTGTGACCCTCAAATGGGAGGAGTGAGAGTGAAATCAGACTGCAGAGAGTAGGTGATGAGGAAGAGAGATTTTTCAATCCAATAACCATTTTTTAAACCAGTAAATAGTATTCATTGTAGAAAATCTAGATAGTTAACAAATCTTTAGGAATCTACTATATGCCAGACATTGGGCCGGGTGCTGGGACACAAGAAGGAATAGCATGATTCTTCTTCTTCTTTTTTTTTTTTACTGAGTTAATGATAGGTTACAATCTTGTGAAATTTCAGTTGTACATTAATGTTTGTCATTCGTGTTGTAGGTGCACCACTTCACCCTTTGTGCCCACCCCCCACCCCACCTTTCCCCTGGTAGCCACTAATCTGTTTTCTTTGTCCACATTTTTAAATTCCTCATATGAGTGGAGTCATACAGAGATTATCCTTCTCTAACTGGCTATTTCACTTAACATAATTCCCTCAAGGTCCATCCATGTTATTGCAAATGGAATGATTTTGTTCTGTTTTATGGCTGAGTAGTATTCCATTGTATTATATACCACATCTTCTTTATCCATTCATCTGTTGATGGGCACTTAGGTTTCTTCCACGTCTTGGCTATTGTAAAGAATGCTGCAATGAACATTGGGGTGCATGGGACTTTTGGAATTGCTGACTTCAAGCTCTTTGGATAGATACCCAGTAGTGGAATGGCTGGATCGTATGGTAGTTCTATTTTTAATTTTTTGAGGAATCTCCATACTGTTTTCCATAGTGGCTGCACCAGTTTGCATTCCCACCAGCACTGTATGAGGGTTCCCTTCTCTCCACAACCTCTTCAACATTTGTTGCTATTAGTTTTAGATATTTTTGTCATTCTAATGGGTGTAAGGTGATATCTTAGTGTAGTTTTGATTTAATAGCATGATTCTTCTGTTCAAGAAGATTACAGTGAGGGAGAGAGAGAGACATATAATTAAAAATTCACCATTCCTCAATTCCTTCGTGTCTTCACTTCCCTCCTTCTCTGCTTAGAGTCCATGATCCCTTATTAAAATTACCCTTGTGAATATCTCCTCAACAAACTTGCTCCTCTGCCTCTCCATTGTAGTCCCCTAACTGTTCCAGCACTGGTTAAATTCAACTCTCCATCTATTCCTTGCCTATACCTGGGCAGCTGGACGTGGAGAAAAATACATCGTGCTGACTGGTCTCACATTAAGTTTGTGACTCCTGATCTTAAGTGGGCCTTTAGTACTGCCCAGCTGAATTTTTGCATTTCTGCAGTCCATTTGCTCTCCTACTTTCCTAGATGACAATTTCATATGTTCTTTTTTTCCTCTTCAAATCAACAACCCATCTCCCCCCACCCCTTTTCCTTTTTTTTTGAGGAAGATTAGCCCTGAGCTAACATCTTCCGCCAATCCTCCTCTCTTTGCTGAGGAAGACTGGCCTTGAGCCCACATCCATGCCCATCTTCCTCCACCCTATATCCGGGACACCCACTACAGCATGGCTTGCCAAGCGGTGCCATGTCCGCACCCTGGATCCGAACTGGCAGACCCCGGGCCACCAAAGCGGAACGTGTGCACCTAACTGCTGTGCCACCAGGCTGGCCCCCATCTTCCCCCTTTTAACTAAAGAGGTTGCTTCCTGTTTCACTAAGAACATGGAAGCAGTCAGTAGAGATCCAACTCCCTCATGCTCCTATTACCACAGCTGCCAAACATATTTGTGTCAGAATGTGAATACTCTACCTTTTTCTCGTTCCAGTGGATGACTGTTTATGTCCACGTCCAGCATCCACCTCTCTACTTGTGGGCTGGATCCCATCCCATTGCATCCCTCTAATCTGCTCAAGGACATCACCGAGGAATTATCTTGTCCTTTCTTTTGGATCAACAGTTTTTGTTTCTCTACTGAGCCATTAGCATCAGCATATAAATAAGCTATACTGTCTCCCACTTAAGAATAATAAAAAAAATCCCCTTGATGCTATATCTCTTTCCCACTACTCTTCTGTTTCTCTGCTCCCATTTACAGCAGTATTCCTCAAGACAGTTGTCTATAGGCCTTTCTTCTTCCCCTTCTTTTATTCTCTTTAATCCATCCGAGTTAGGCTTTCATCCTAATCATGCCACTGAAACCATTTTGTCAAGATCACTTAGTGGTCTCTACTTTGCCAAGCCCCAAGATCATTTACCCAATTGATCATTTTCTCTTTGTTGCGCTGCTTTTTTAAAAATTGGTTTTTAGGATACCATGCTGTTAGTTCTCCTTTTACTTCATTAGTTGCTCTCTGTTGGTTTCCTCCGCTGGTTCTTCCTCATTTCCCTGACTGCTGAACATTTGTGTACTCCAGGGCTTAGACATTAGGCCTCTTCTCTTGTTCAGCTATGCTCATCTTCAAATAACATCTACAGGCTGACAACTCCTGATTGTATACTTCTAGCCCAGACCTTTCTTCTGAACTTTAGACTCTTCACGTAGGCAGCTTGATCATCTGCTCTTGGATGTTCACTAGTCATCTCAAACATAACATGTCTAAAACCAAAATTTTTTTTCCCTTTAAACATGTTCTTTCTGTGTAACCTTCTTCATTTCAATAAATAACAATTCCATTCTTCTAATTGCGTAAGATAAAAACCTTGAAATCATCTTTATCTTGTCTCTTTCGTTCATATCCATATCCAGGCCATCAGGACGTCCTGTCAGCTTTCTCTTCAAAATATATTCAGAATCTCAGCATTTCTCAGTATCTCCACTGCTACTACCCTTGTCCAAGACACCTCATCCCTTGCCTAGATTATTTTAATAGTCTCCCAGCTGGTCTTTCTGCTTCTACCCCTGCCAACTTTGAATGGTCTCTTCTTACCCTAGCAGCTAGAATGAGCCTTTTAAAACACAAGACAGGTGATATCATTCTGCTCAAAACCTTCTCATTTCTCCCTGTCTTACTCAGCAGAAGCCAAAGCTCTTACAATGGGCTACAGGCTGTTGCATGATCTAAGCTTCTTTTACGTCTTCTATTTCCTCTCCTACTGCTCTCCCTTTTGCTCATTCAGCCTCAGCATCACTGGCCTCCTTGCTGTTCCTTGAAATGTCAAGGATGCTTCTACCTCAGGGGCTTTGTACTTGCTGTTCCCTCTGCCTGGAAAACTTTTACCCCAGATAGCTACTGTGCTGACCCCCTCACTTCGTTTAGGACTGCTTACATGTCACCTGAACAGAGTGGTTTTTGCTGTGTAACATATATAAAATAGCAATCCCTCAGCCCCTAGAACTCTCTCTTCCCTTTTCTCTGCTTTATTTTTTCCCATAGGACTTATTACCATTTGATATATATATAGTTGTTTATTTTTTTGTTCTACTTTGATGAGAAATTCTTTATCTTCATTATAAACTTAAAGATGGAGATAATGTTCCTCATTCTCCTAAACTGGAAGTTCCATAAGAGCATGAACTCTTGTATCTGGCTTGTTTATCGTGATATCCATTGTGCCTCCTACAGTTTCTGGCACATAGTAGATGTTCCATAAATTTTTTTGAATGAATGAGTGCCTTTTAACTTTTCTCTAGCAGAGAGACCAGCTTGCATTTATTATGAGTATATGTGTGGGTGTACATACACATAGTATAGTAACTACATATGATTAGCTGGTCCTTCTAATTTACATTTTATAGGAATACTTCTTCATCCATCTAAATACTGACTTTCTAAGCATTATTTAGTTTAAATCAACCCATAGATTGAAACCTATTGTGTTTGACCTTTCACAAATCCCAGTGCCTCATTTATCATGTGTAATAGCATGGCATCAAGCAATGTAGAGGCATATTTTTTCCCCCATTAAGTCTGCATGCTGCTATAGGAAGAGTTGAGTGTGTGTGGTGCAGAGTTTTGCTATGATATGATGAATCAACCTGCTGTGGTTTTAGATTATACCTTATGGGACTTGCAAAACATTGCCATTTAAAATTATTTTTTAAGGGATTATTGGATATGACTCAGTAAATGAAAGTGGTCTGAACCATTCAAGTGTCCAATTACACCCACCTGATATAAATGGCTCTTCAAAAGCTATATTTTGTAAAACAGCTGAATGATGGTTGAATCATTTACACTTTGCGATGGCCTAAGTAAATAGTTATTTCCAAGAATTATAAGCAAATATAAAAGCAAAATAATGTAAAGTGCCAGATTAATTACTCAGTTATAAATCATTCAAGGAGCTTAACTGTGTGCATTAACAATAAAACCTTGAGTGTGTTGGTGATTGTGTGACAAATGTTTATCATCCTTCATCATATAGAGGGGCTTCTGCGTTCCTCCACAGGCACACAACCACGCATCTGTAGGTTCTAAAGAGATTGTCTCTGTTCTTCCTGAAAAAATATTGTTAGAATTTAAGTTAGAAAATTCATTCCAAAATAAACAAAAGATACAATTTACTTCCGTTTTATTTTTCTTAAGTGATTATTTTTGCTAAATTTGTTGATACTGAATGCTGCATAGGTATGTTGACCTTTAGGAACCAAGACATTTTATAGACAAAAGAAATACTTGTAAAAATAATAGATAATATATACTTTTACACATATAATTATATATGCCTTTTCACACGTTCCAGTCTCATTAACATAGTAAAACATGTTTATTATGTGATCCAAACTTCTGTATCTCCGTATGAAGGTAGCACTTCAATAGAATTTTGGGGAAAAAAATTCTACAGTTGTTGTCTTGTTGTTCACAGGAAGGGAGGCAATAATAAGTTAATAAAGATCTATCATCGAGATGGTAAATATGGCTTTTCTGATCCTCTGACCTTTAATTCTGTGGTGGAGCTCATTAACCACTATCATCACGAATCTCTGGCTCAGTACAATCCCAAACTTGATGTGAAGCTGACGTACCCGGTGTCCAGGTACCAACAGGTATGATTATAGACGTTTTCGATAGCTAGTAAGGAAGTCATTACTTAACAACAGCATTTGATTCTAATTTACCAGGCTTATCACTTAAAAAACCCCAGAAATTTAGTCATTTCAAATTTCCTACTTAAGATTTATGATATTTTTGGAACTTATTTTGTGGCTACTATTCCTTAATACCTTGTTGGATGTATTTATTAACTTCATATAAAAATACTTCTGTTTATGTTTCCTGTTTATAGTTCATTTCTTAATTTTTAAAGTATTATCTATTTTGATGTGATCTAAAGGCTGATCTTAGTGTTAAAGGATTTAGTGCTTTTTCATGCTTAATATTAATTCAGTAGCTTAAACTTCCTGTGGAAATGCAATTTAAAAATAAATAGATGTGGAGAACAGCACTTTGTGTGTAAGAGACCACTCTAGTTCTTTGCAATAGCATTTTATGATATTCCTGGGGGCTTATTTGGAAAATAAGGATGTCACTTTTTTGGTTTTCCCTTGAGAGAACTTACATCTTAAGAACATAATATCATGATTAGGGTGGCGAGGGAGGCAGGGGAAGTCATTTTTCTTTGTAGATAAAAAGCATTCTGTATGATTGTTGTATAATAAATTGATTTTTACACATTAAAAAAATAAATAAATAGATGTGGAAAAATTCATGTGTCAGAATTGTTAACATTCTCTGTTTCTTCTGTTTACTTGTATAGGATCAGTTGGTAAAAGAAGATAACATTGATGCAGTAGGTAAAAAACTGCAAGAGTACCACTCTCAGTATCAGGAAAAGAGTAAAGAGTATGACAGGCTATATGAAGAATATACCAGAACATCCCAGGTTAGTATATTTTAGTTGTTTAGGCCAATAAGTATGCAATGTGACAGTTACATCAGATTTCTTATAATTCACCTGACAATCTTTAGCTGTCTTAGTATCTTAAACAGCCGTTTTGAAACTTTGATGATATAAATTCCTCTCCCATTCATAAATCTTTTTTTTTTCTTCCCAAAGCCCCAGTACATAGTTGTATATCCTAGTTGTAGGTCATTTTAGTTCTTCTCTGTGGGATGCTGCCACAGCATGGCTTGATGAGTGGTGTGCAGGATCCCAATTGGTGAACCCTGGGCCACTGAAGCAGAGCATGTGAACTTAGCTGCTTGGCTACGGGGCCAGCCCCTCATAAATCATTTTTTTATTGGTTAATGATATAATTTATATCACCTACTATTGACTAGGATAAGGTATGACTGCAAGTGACAAAAAATAGCAAAATAACAAAGTCTTCAGAGAGAAATTTTTCTTTCGTGTATAGGCAGTGCCAGGGGTGTTAGGGCAACTCCACAGTCATTAGGGCCTAGGGGTTCTCCTGTCCTGATGCTTTGCTATCTGTGGAAGTTGGCTCACTCCAGTATCAGCCATTACAACCATATTCCAGCAAACAGGAATGAAGAATAGGAAGGAGAAAGGACCATTCTCTGTTTTTAAGGCTGCTTCCTAGAAGAAGCCTACACTGCTTCCACTTTCATCCCACTGGCTAGACATAGCTGCAGACCACCACCAGTTGTAGGGGAGGCTGAGAAAGCTAGTTTTTATTTGGTTAGGTGTGCTGAACTAACATTTGGGAGTTTACATACTGAGGCAAAGAGAGCTAATGGAAATTGTGGGGTCACTAGTAGTCTCAGCTACACAGTTTTTAGATCATAAACCTTAATAATCAATAATACTTGTTTTATCGCATTTATGATGTAGAGCAAAATTCTGAAGAATAATCTAGTTCTTTTCGTAGAACTGTTTTTTTCTAGTTCTTTTCCCAGAAGTACTTTGATTCTTTTTTAGTTACGCTTGGATTGGTTTAATTTGCCCTGAGTTGTTATATGGTATATAAAGGGTGCTGAGAATTTTTATGAAGGGAAGTTTGTTGCAATATTTGGGTCAATAGTGGCCTAAAAATATATATTTCACTAGGGTTATGCATATACTTTTGAAACACAGGTCATTTTGAACATCAAATGATTTATAGAAGCATTTGTCTATATTGATTAGTCCATTTTGTATTAGCATTAGTCCATTCTACTAAATTCAAAGTTAATTCTTGGTGCAACAATAACTTACCTGAGTCCTTTCTAGGAGATAATGATAATGGATTTTTTCTTGTGTTTGTTTTCTATTTCCTAGATTTCTGCTTTTATCTTTATTATTTCCTTTCTTCTGCTTTCTTTCAGTTTAATTTGCTCTTCTTTTTCTAGCTTCTTAATGTGGAAATTTTGTTCATTGGTTTTAAAACTTTCTTATTTTCTAATATAAGCATTTAAAGCTTATAATAAATTTCCCTCTAAGCCCTGTTATAGGTGCATCCTATAAATTTTGTTATACTGTTATTTTCATTTTTCAGTTTTAAATATTTTCTAATTTCCCTTGTGGTTTTTTCTTTGGCCTTTGTATTCTTTAATTTCTAAATATTTGGAGATTTTATAGATATTATTTGTTTCTAATTTAATTTGTTGTACTCAGTGAACATACTCATTAAGGTTACAGTCCTTTGAGATTTATTGACTTATGACCTAGCACATGCCTTATTTTGGTAAACTTCCCATGTGTACTGACAAAGACTAGTATAGTTGTTGGTATAGTACTCTGTAAATATCAGTTAGGCCAAGGTGATTGATAGTGTCATTCAGATATTCTATATCTTTACTGATTTTTTTTTTGCTAGTTGTTCTGTCAGTTATTGGGAGAGAATCTTAAAGTCTCCAATTACATTTGAGGATTTGTCTACTGCTCTCTTTAGTTCTCTTAATTTTTGCTTTTTGTATATTAAAAGTCTATTAAGTGCTTACACATTTATGTAAGTTTACCCCTTTATCAATATGTAATATTCCTCTTTATATCTGGTAATCCTCCTGGTCTTGAAGTCTGTTTTTTCTGATACATCCCCACTAGCTTTCATATACTTGCTATATGCATGATATATCTTTCTCTGTCCTTTTACTTTCAATCTGTTTGTGCCTTTATATTTAAATTGCATCTCTTATAGATAATATGTAGCTGGGTCTGGCTTTTTTAAAAATCCAGCCTAACAATCTCTGCCTTTTAACTGGAGTGTGTAATCCATTTCTATTTCTTGTAATTGTTGATGTGGTTGGGTTTATGTTCACTTTTTTGTCATTTGCCCCATCTGTTTTTCGTTCCTCCACAACTCTTTTACTATCTTCTTTAGGTCAGACAGTTTTTGGTATTCCATTTTGATTCCTCATCTGGCTTTTTAAGGGCTCTTTTTTTCTTTTTTTTTCAGGTAGTTGCTCTAAGGATTACAACATGCATTTTTAATTCATTACAGTTAAGTTCATATTGTACTATGTATCCTGTAAATTTAGTAACTTTACAACTACATAATTCCATTTCCACTTCTCATTGTTGTCATATATTTTGTATCTACATATGTTAACCCCATAATTCAATGTTATAATATTTGTACTAAGCATTCGTTATCTTTAGAATAATTTTAGAGAAGGAAAAAAAAGAATCTTTTGTATTTACTCATATATTTACCATTTCTGGTATTCTTCATTCTTTCCTATAAATCTGGGCTTTCCTCTGGTGTCATTTCCCTTTAGCCTGAAGAACAGTATAATACTTCTTGTAGAGCAGGTCATTTGGCAGCAAATACTCTCAGCTTTCATTGACCTGGTACTGTGATCTATGTATTTTGCATTCATATAAAATTTTTTTATTAATAAAATTTTTTGTCTTGTGGTAAAGTATACATGACAAAATATTTGTCATTTTAGCCCTTCACAAGCATACAATTCAGTGACATTAAATACATTCACAATGTTGTATAACCACCACCACTGTATACCCAAAACTTTTTCATCATCCCCAACAAAAACTCTTTACCCATTAAACAATAACTCCCCCTTCTCCATCTCCCCAGCCCCTGGTAACGTTGTTACCTCAACTAACCTCTACTTTCTGACTCTCTAAATTTGCCTATTCTAGGTACCTTATACACGTGGAATCATAAAATATTTGTCCTTGTCTGGCTTATTTCACTAATTATGTTTTCAAGGCAAATCCATGTTGTAGTATATATCAAAATTTTATTCCTTTTTATAGCTGAATAACATTCCAGTGTATGTATATACCACATTTTGTTTCTCCATCTGTTGTTGGACATTTGGATCATTTCCAATTTTTGGCTATTGTGAATAATGTTACTTTGAACATTGATGTACAGATTATCTGTTCGAGTCTCTGCTTTCATTTCTTTTAGATATATACCTAGGAATGGAATTGCTAGATCATATAGTTCTATTGTTAACCTTTGGAGAAACTGCCAAACTGTTTTCCACACTGGCTAAGCTATTTTACATTCTGACCAGCAGTGCATGAAGCTTCCAGTTTTTCCGCATCCTCAAATCCTTGTTATTTTCTGTTTTTGTAATTTTGAAATTTCTTTATAGCCATGATAGCAGTTTTGAAGTAATATCTCATTGTTTTTGTTATTGTTGAGTTTTAGGAGTTTTTTAAAAACAATATAGTCTATGTATGAATCCCTTATCATATTTATGATTTTTAGATATTTTTCCCCTTCTGTTGGTTGTCTTTTTGCTTTCTTGATAGTATTCTTTGGTGCACAAATGTTCTTAATTTTGATGAAGTCCAATTTGTCTATTTTTCCTATTACCTATGCTTTTGGTATCATATTCATGAAATTTTTGTCAAATCCAATGTCATAAAGATTTTCTTCTAAAAGTTGATTGTTTTAACTCTTAAATTTAGGGTTTTGATTCATTTTGATGTAAGGGCCAACTTTATTCTTTCCATGTGAAAATCCATTTTCCCTGCTTTGTGGTCCCAACACCATTTCCCCATTGAATGGTCTTGGGGCATTTGCTGAAAATCCATTGACCACAGGTGTGAGGATTTATTTTTGGACTCTGTGTTGTCTCCCATTGGTCTGTGTGTCTATCCTTATGTCAGTACCATGCTGTTTTGATTTCTATAGCTTCATAATAAGCTTTGACATCAGGAAGTGTGAGTCTTCCAACTTTGTTTTTTGTCAAAATTGTTTTGGCTATTCTGGATTCCTTTCCATTCTATGTGAATTGGAGGATTGGTTTTTCCATTTCTGTGAAAAACGCAGTTGGGATTTTGATAAAGACTGCATTGGATTTGTAGATCACTTTGTGTAGTGTTGTCATCTTAACAGTGTGACGTCTTCCAATCCACGAAGACAGGATGTCTTTCCATTGATTTCTGACTTTAATTTCTTTCAGTGTTGTTTTGTAGTTTTCAGTGTAAGTGTTTTCCACCTCCTTGGTTAAATTTATTCATAAGTATCTTATTCTTTGTGATACTGTTGTAAATGGAATTGTTTCCTTAATTTCCTTTTTGGATTGTTCATTCCTAGTATATAGACTACAACTGATTTTGTGTATATAGATTTTTGTATTCTGCAACTTTGCTGAGTTATTAGCTGTAACAGTTTTTTTGGATTCTTTAGGGTTTTGTACGTGTAAGATCGTGTCATTTGAGATAGTTTTTCTTCGGGGCCGGCCCGGTGGTGCAGCGGTTAAGTACCCATTTTCCGCTTCAGTGGCCTGGGGTTCGCTGGTTCAGATCCCGGGTGTGGACATGGCACTGCTTGGCAAGCCATGCTGTGACAGGCATCCCACATATAAAGTAGAGGAAGATGGGCACAGATGTTAGCTCAGGGCCAGTCTGTCTCAGCAAAAAGAGGAGGATTGGCAGCAGTTAGCTCAGGGCTAATCTTCCTCAAAAAAAAAAAAAAAAAAGAAAGAAAGAAAAAGAGAGAGTTTTTCTTCTTTTCCCGTTTGGATGTCTTGTATTTTTTTTTATTGCCTAACTGCTCTGGCTAGAACTTCAAGTACTATGTTGAATAGAAATGGTGAAAAGTGGCATCCTTGTCTTGTTCCTGATTTAGGTGGAAAGCTCTCCATTTCACCACTGAGTGTGATGTTGGCTTTGGGTTTTTCGTGTATGGCTGTATTACTTTCTTAGGTCTGCTGTAACTAAGTACCACAAACTGGGTGGCCAAACACAACAGAAATTTATTGTCTCACTGTTCTGGGGGCTGGAAGTCCAAAATCAAGGTGTTGGTAGGGGCCGTTCTATCTCTGAAGGCTCTGAGGAGGATCCTTCCTTGCTTTTTCTTAGTTTCTGATGGTTGCTGGCAATCCTTGGCATTTCTTGTATTGTAGACGCATCACTTCAATCTTTGCCTCCATTATCAATGGCATTCTCCCTCTGTGTCTGTTTTTTCTTCTTATAAGGATACAAGTCATTGGATTAGGGCCCACTCTAATTCAGTATGACTTCATCTTAATTTACTAATTACATCTGCAAAGACCCTATCTCCTAATAAGATCATATTCTAAGATCCTTGGGGTTAGGACTTGAACGTATCTTTTTTGGGAATGCTGTTTAGTCTACAACAGTGGCCTTTATCATGTTGAAAAAGTTTCCTTTTGTTCTTAGTTTATTGAATGTTTTTATTGTGCAAGTGTGTTGGATTTTGTCAAATGCTTTCTCTGTGTCAGTTAAGATGATTACGTTTTTTTTTCCCTTCATTCTATTAATGTTGTGTATTATATTGACTGATTTTCATATGTTGAACCCCCCTTGCACTCCTGGGATAAATTCCATGTGGTAATGGTGTATAGTTATAGTCCTTTTAATATGCTGCTGAATTTAATTTGTTAGTATTTTGTTGAAGATCTTTGCATCTGTATTCATAAGGGACATTTTCTTTGTGTTTTCTTTTCTTGTTGTCTCTTGGTCTGGCTTCAGTATCAGAATAATGATGTCCTCATCGAATGAGTTAGGAAGTGTTCCCTCCTCTTCTATTTTTTGGAAGAGTTTGAGAAGAATTGTTGTTAATACTTCTTGAAATGTCTGGTAGATTCACTAATGAAGCCATCTGGTTCTGGGCTTTTCTTTGGTGGGAAGTTTCTGATTACTGATTCAGTCTCCTTACTGGTTATCATAGTTCTGTTCAGATTTTCTGTTACTTCTTGAGTCAGTTTTGGTAGTTTGTGTGCTTCCAGGAATCTGTCCATTTCATCTAGGTTATCTAGTTTGTTTGCTTGTAGTTGTTTATAGCATTTTCTTATAATCCTTTTTATTTCTGTAAAGTTGGTAGTATGTCCCCTCTGTAATTTCTGATGTTAGTAATTTGAGTCTTCTCTGCTTTTCTTAGTCAGTCAAACAAATGGTTTGTCAATTTTGTTGATCTTTTCAAAGTTTTTGGGTTTTTTCCTCTATTTGGTTGATTTTCTCTATTTTTCTATTCTCTATTTTATTTATTTCTCCTCTACTCTTTATTATTTCCTTCCTTCTGGTAGCTTTGGGCTTAATTTGCTCTTCTTTTTCTAGTTTCTTAAGGTATATAGTTAGGTTATTGATTTGATATCTTTTTTCCAAATGTAAGTGTTTATAGTATAAATTTCCCTCAAGCACTGCTTTTGCTGCATCCCATATGCTGTGTTTTTGTTCTTATTTATTTCAAGGTATTTTCTAATTTCTCTTGTTGTTTCTTCTTTGACCCATTGGTGGTTTAAGAACGTGTTGTTTAATTTCCACGTCTTGGGGGTTTTCTTGTTTTTCTTCTATTTTTGATTTCTAGTTTCATGTCTTTGTGGTTTAGAAAGATACTTCATATGACTTCAGTCTTTTAAAATGTATTAAGACTTGTTTTATAGCCTGTTGTGATCTATCATGGAGAATATTCCATGTGTACTTGAGAAGAGTGTGTATTCTGCTGTTGTTTTGTAGAGTGTTCTGTATATGTCCGTTAGGTCTAATTGGTTTATGGAGTTGCTCAAGTTCTCTATTTCTTTATTCATCTTTCATCTGGTAGTTCTATTCATTATTGAATGTGTGGTATTGAAGTCTTCAACTGTTATTGTAGAACTGTCAAACTGTCCATTCCTCCTTTAATTCTGTCAATTTTTGCTTCATTTATTTTGGGGCTCTGTTGTTAGGTGCATATATGTTTCTCTTTTTCTTCTCCTCCCTTCTGGTATTCCCATTGCATGTGTGTTACACCTTTTGCAGTTGTCCCAAAGTTCTTGGATGTTCTGTTCTGTTTTTTTCAGTCTTTGTTCTCTTTGCTTTTCAGTTTTGGAGGTTTCTAATGAGATATCCTCAAGTTCAGAGCAGGGATTCTTGCTTCAGCTATGTCCAGTTGGTATTTCTGTTTCTCTGCATACATTGGCCATCTGTTCTTACATTCAGTCTACTTTATCCATTAGAGTCAGTAGTATATTAATCTTAGTTATTTTAAATTCCTGGTCTGATAATTCCAACATCCCTGCTATGTCGAGTTCTGATGCTTGATCTATCTCTTCAAATTGTGTTTTTGGCTTTTGGTATGCTTTGTGATTTTTTCTTGATAGCCAGAAAGGCTGTACTGAGTAAAAGAAACTGCTGTAATTCGGCCTTTAATGATGGTGGTGAGGTGTGGGAGAGGGAAGCACTCTATAGCTCCAGGACTGGGTCGCAGTCTTTTAGGGAGTCTACGCCTCTGGACTATAACTTCACAAGTGTTTCTCAGGGTTTTTTCCTCCACCCTTAGATGGGAGAGGATGGCTAGAGTGGATTGGAGTTGGGTATTTTCCTTCTCCCAGGTCAGTTAGGCTCTGATAATACTGCAGGAAGCTAGGCTCTGGTTAACTAGTTTCTCCTGAGGTCAGGCCTTGCTAAGAACAGTGTGCTCTGGCATATTTCAAAATGGTTCCGTTTCTTCTCCTTCTGCTGGAAACGTGAGGGAATTTTTCTCCAGTATTTACTATGAGAACCTGATTGAGCTCCTAGAGGTAAATCTCAGAAAATTTTGGGGGTCTCTTTTGACTGGGTTTCCCTGGAGTTTTTATCTGTCAGAGTTGCCTACCCTGAGTCTCCAGCAATTTGTCAAGTGCAGTTTATGTTTTCCTACCCTGCTACTGGTTTCTGCAGTGGTTTCTGCTTATGAGCACCTCTCTTACAGATCCTAGAAGAGTTGTTGCTTTTTGAGTCTGTTTAGCTTTTTACTTGTTTTTTGGATGGAGTGGTGACTTCCAAGCTTCTGATATGCAGAACTGGAAACCAGAAATTCTCTCTATATAACTGTTTTATCTTCTTGATGTAGTGAACCATTATCAGTATGTAATGTCCTTCTTTGTCTCTTGTAGCCTCTTTTGACTTAACATCTATTTTGTTTGATAACAATATAGCCACCGCCACTCTCTTTATCTTCATATTTGTGTGGAATATGTTTTTCCATCCTTTTACTTTCAACCCTTTGTGTCTTTGCATCTGAAGTGAGTCTCTTGTAGATAGCATCTGGGTGGATCGTTGGTTGTTTTTTTCTTTTTTTTTCTTTTTTTTTAAAGATTTTATTTTTTCCTTTTTCTCCCCAAAGCCCCCAGGTACATAGTTGTGTATTCTTCGTTGTGGGTTCCTCTAGTTGTGGCATGTGGGACGCTGCCTCAGCGTGGTCTGATGAGCAGTGCCATGTCCGCGCCCAGGATTCGAACCGACGAAACACTGGGCCGCCTGCAGCGGAGCGCGCGAACTTAACCACTTGGCCACGGGGCCAGCCCCCGGTTGTTTTTTTCTTTGTAAAATCTGTTTACCAGTCTCTACCATTTAGTTGGAGAGTTTAATCCACTTACATTTAAAATAATTACTGATTAATGATAAGGAAGGACTGATTTCTGGTTTTAGCAGTTAGTTTTCTGTGTGTCTTACACGATTTTGTTTTTCAGTTCTTCCATTACTGGCTTTTTTTGTATTTAATTGATTTTTTTTTAGTGTACCTTTTTGATTCCCCACTTCTTTCCGTTTCTGTATATTTTTTAGTTTTTCTTAGTAGATACCTTGGAGATTATAATTAATGTCTGAAATGCGTAACAACCTAGTTTGAATAATGCTAACTTACTGAATAAGTTTTCAATAGTATATAAACACTGCTCCTATGCATCTTTGTCTTTCTTCCTTTCTATTGTTATTGTCACAGATTACATTTTTATACATTGTATACCAATTAACATAGATTTATAACTATTGTTTTATGCATTTGTCCTTTAAATCATGTAGAAAAAATAATTCTAAACCAAAAGTACAATAATCCTGTCTTTTATTTACGTATGCAGTTACCTTTACTTTATTTCTTTATGTGGTTTTGAGTTACTCTCTAGTGTCATTTCATTTCAGCCTGAAGGAGTCTTTTTAGCATTTCTTGTAGGGCAGATCTAGTGGTAATGAACTCTCTCAACTTTCGTTTATCTGGAATATCTTAATTTCTCATTCATTCTTGAAGGACAGTTATGCTGGATATAGAATTATTGGTTGACAGTTTTTTTTTTCTTTCAGGACCATAAATATGTTATCCCAGTGCCTTCTGGTCTTCCTGGTTTCTGATGGGAAATCAGCTATTAATTTTATTGAGGATCCTTTGTACACAATGAGTTGCTTCTGTCTTGCTGCTTTCAAGATTCTCTGTCTTTTGACAATTTGACTATAATGTGAAATACTTGTTTTTTGTATCTTTGTTTATAGTTTGTAATTGCTAGCTGTGGAAGGGTTAGTCAGCTATCAACTATTCCAGTATTACTGTAACTCAGGTGTCTTGTTTTGACCCTGGTGTTTATGTTCTTGATTGTCTCAGCCCCAAAGCCCTTGATAGTGTCTGTGGTGGGCAATGTAAAGGTAGAGTCTGCACCAGGAACCTCACGACTTGTGGGGCTTATTAGGGGATATTGGCCTGTGAGAATTACAGATTAGAAATGAGATAGAGTATTGATTGGGAAAAGGTGTGGGATTACAGTGGCCAGAAATGCTTTAATGGTCCATTTTCCTATGTAAGATGTTTGATTCCATTTTATTTTCAGGGTTTTTTTAATTGGTTAATTAGTTATTCAGAATAATTTTAATAACCTTTATTTCTCTCTACCTGGATACTTGTGGTGTGCCTGTGTGTGTGTATGCTTTTTTTACACTGCAAATTTCAGCTTCTCTGTATTCCTTTAGCTTTTCCAGATGAATTATCTGTGATGAGGGCAGTGTTTGGGGTAAAGTAGGGAAAAAGTTACTGAGCTGCTTCAGATTGAATCATCATAAGTGGTCAGCATTAGGGGATGGTGAAATGATCATACATATAATAGAAGGTTTTATAGCTGTTTAATTAGTTTTTCAGAAATTATTTTAAAACTTTTTGATATTTAGAAAGTGCAAAAGTTATGTAAATTTGTATGTTAAAGTCAGTATAAATTATTGCTGAATTCTCTATGAATTATAGCATACAGGGTAAAAGTCCTCATTCCCCAGAGGCAACTGCAGTTATTAAGGGCTTCTTAGGAGTTCCTAATGAATTGAGAAATGCTTAGGATCTAGTTTCGGGTAAAAGGAGACAGCATGTAGAATTGTGTGTGCAATGTGATTTGTCAGCTGAGGGTGTACCCACTCACCTGAAGGTGAGACTTTATGAGAATATACTGGGATGTTTTGAATGGTAGAATTAGAGGGATTTGGTAAAAATACAATTAAAATAGAAAGAAGGAAATAATAATAGAAATAATATGCATATATTATTTTATATAACAAAAATGGCATTTCTTCTTTTTAAAACAAAATGAAATAAAGTTATGCTATAACCATCAAAAAGAATGAGTGAGGTTTATATTTACTGATTTTGAGTGATTTCAAGATTTATTACATAAAAGAAAGCAAGGTACAGAAAATTGTACATGGTATGCTGTCATTTATGGTTAAAAAAAGAAAAAGAGTGTGGAGGGTGATATATATTTATATGTGCTCAGAATATCTATGGTCAGAAACTAGGTGTATTCTCTGGGGAGGATAATTAAGGCAGTGAGATAATTAAGGAAACTTACTCTTTGCTGAATATTCTTTTATATTATTTGATTTGTCTTTTTCTGTGCACATTTATTACCTTCTTAAAAATATATAGAATAAACTGAATTGGAATTTAGGAGATTTATTTTCTTTAAAAAAATTATTATTATTTTTTTAATGAATTTATTTTTTGCTGAGGGAGATTTGCCCTGAGCTAACATCTGTGCCAGTCTTCCTCTATTTTGTATGTGGGTCACTGCCACAGCATGGCTGCTGATGAGTGGTGTAGGTCTGTGCCTGGGAACTGAACCCTGGCTGCAGAAGTGGAGTGTGTGAACTTAACCACTAAGCCATGGGGCTGGCCTCTAGGAGATTTATTTTCTAATCCTGGTTATGTTAAAAACTGGTTGTATCCCTTGAGAGCCTGTCTGTGCTTCAAGTTCCCATCTGCAAGATGGAGATAATGACAACCCCAGCTAAATTTGAGTAAGTGTGTGAGAGAGAAACAGAGGATCAGGTAAAAAATAAAGGTCAGTATAACCATTCAAAAACATTTATCGAATACCTACTCTAGGTGTGATACTATGCTTGACTCTAGAATCACAGAGGGAGAGATGAGGCCCTCTTCTTCAAAAGTTTGAAGTACTCTGACAATATTTGTTAAACACAATGTTCATTATTCAAAATGGTGTACTTTAATCCCTTTCTTCTGCATCAGACAAAGCAATGATGGATTACTATATTTGTGTGTTTATATTTATTTAAAGGGCATTTACAACACTGTGTTTAATCTCACAAAGAATATTGAGTAAAAGATGCAAAAGAATACATGTGAGTCTTATTTATATAAGGTACAAAACCAGGCAAATGTTAACTTTTTTATTTTGGATGAGAATGTAAACTGATAAAGCCATAAAGAATAACAAGGAAATGATCATCATAAAGGACAGGGTAGGGTTTATCACCAAGGTGGGAGAGGTAGAGTTGGGGGAGGCAGGGAGTTGTGATCCAGAAAGGATACACAGGGAATTTCTGGGGTGCTGGTGGAGGATGTTCATTTTGTAATAATTTGTTAAGCTGTGCATCTGTTTTATGCACTTGTTATGTTATAACTCACACTAAAAAATAATGAACATTAAAAGCACATGGCTATATGTAAGAAGAATATGAATATTTCTATAGATCAGAGATGGAACAGGAACCCATAATAATAATCTTAAATGGAATTTCCAGATCTGAAAATAAGCAGAGATGACTGTGAGTTTGATCTCCCTGGTAGTTCTGTCTGTCATCTTTGTTGATTTTTCCTCTTTAATCTTGGTCCTCTTCTCTTTTCTACTTACTCATTCACTCTCTGGTAATCTCAAACAGACTTATGGCTTTACATACCACCTATATGCCAGTAATTCCCAAAGTTATATCTTTGGTTCTTCTAACTACTCTTAACTCTAGACTCATATATCCAACTGCCTATTCAGCAGCTTCACTTGGATGTTTAGTAGATATCTCAAACTTAACATTTCCAAAATTGAACTCTGATATTCCACCTCAAGGCTGTTCTACTCTTTGCTTTCCCTATCCCAGGGCAGAGCAAACACATTCTTCTTCTTGCTCAGGCCAAAAGCCCTGAAGTTATCCCAGACTCTTGCTTTTACACCTTGCATCCAATCCATCAGTAATTCCTGTTGACTTTACTTTTAGAATATACCCAGAATTCAATGCCTTCTCACCACATCAATTGCCAATACCTTGACCTAAGCTATTATCATTTCTTGCCTTGATATACCACAGAAACCTCCTAACTGGTCTTCTTGCCCTTATGTCTGTTCCCTTCCCCCTGATCAATTCTCAGCATAGCAGCTAAGTGATACTTGTAAAACATGGGTAATATCACAGCACTCCTTTGTTTAAGACCTATCTCTGATTCTACATTTTACACAGAGTAAAAGCCAGAGTCCTTTCTACAATGCCCAGTATGATCTATGCCCCTCTTCCTCTCTGACCTCCTTTCTTACAACTCTCTTCCTCTCTGTGCTCCCACCACACTAGCCTCCTTGCTGTTCCTTGAATATACTGGATCTGCTTCCTACCTTCCGAGTGTTTGCACTGGCTATTTCCTGGCCTAAAACACTTTCCTCCCAGATAATCACCTGGCTTAACCCTCTTACCTCCTTCAAGCTGTCATCTCAGTGCTGCCTGCCTGACAACTTTGTTTAAAATTGTAACTCGCATTGCAGTTTCCTTTCTCACTCTACTTTTCTTTTTTCCATAATACTTCTTCCCTTCTAAGAAATTGTATAATTTATGAATTTATTGTGTCTGTTATTTAGTGTTCTTGTAGGCCCCTAAACTGTAAGTTCCAGGAGGGCAGAAATCTTTATCTAAGCTGGTGTATCCGAAATGTTTCAAATAATGCCTGGCATATAGTTAGTGACCAATTATTATTATTTAGAATGAGACTGTGCCTTTATTTTGACAATCTTTTTTTGGGGGGATGACATGTAATCCTTTGGGAAAGGTGGCATCGGAGAGATGACATCTCTGCAAAATGCCCCCAAAGAGCTGAGAGTTGGTGGCTCCCAGGGCCTAATGGCCTGCAAATGAGATCTTGCAGCTGTGGCTCTGTGACCGCACACAAGCTGCTCGTTCTGCCAAAGAAGCTTTTAGACCAGACCCCAGCCCCCTTCTCACCAGCTACCACACCCAGGCCTCCTTACACAAGCAGAGGAGTCGGCATGGCCGGAGGCCTGCAGTGAGGTCAGGGTTGTGGTCGGCCTGCGGTGAAGGGTCTGAGACTGACCTGGGGGAGGGTGAGCCCAGGACATGGAGGGGGCATCCCGGGTCCGTTAGGAGAAGACCCCTTCGTTGGGGCTGAGGTCTTCCCGGACCCCCAGGACGCCTGCTGCAAGCTCACTAAGCAGCGCGCTACCATGCAGCAGCAGAACCACCGCTCTCTCCATCCCCGCCGCAGGCCTGGTGGCATTGCGGATCCCTCCTGGTGTTCAGTTATTTGTTGAATGAATTTATGCAAGGTAATGAACTGAAAACACTCCATCCTTGGCAGGCGCCTGGAGTCAGACTCATGCTATGAACTGGAGTCTAGGGGAGGGCTAACCGTCCTATAAACAGAGGTTAGAATAAACAGCCACTATTGCATGTGGCTTTGGCTTCTGTAGAGCTGCATTTCTGCTTTCTTGTCAGGGCGGGAGAAAGCAGAGAACGCTCCACATGCTGCCCATATCCTCAGTAATATTGGAGATTTAACAGCAGAATCTGAGCAGCTGATATGAGACTGGGTTCTGGGCTTGGAATCCCAGGTTGGGGAGCTGGGTATGCGGGTAGATAGACGCAACCAAAAAACCACTAGGTCGAAGCTGGAAGAGGACTAAATTTCTCTATGTGAGAATTGAGAGCAAGACTTGAGATGGGGCTGAGCAGAGAAGAGCCATGGAGGCTTAAAAGGCTTTGGGAGGCAGGGGAAGAGCGGGAGGGACCCAGAGATTAGCAGTACCTGAGAGGTGCTGGGATGCTAAGTGTTAAAGGGTGAGTAAAGAATGGACATCTCTGTTTTAAAGTGTTATAGTGTTTATACATGTTATAGACCTCCTCTGGTTTTTCTGTGAAATCTTAGATAAAATCTAGATTGCTTTGGTGGAACTGAATTCTTCCCAGAGAATGGGAAGAGATGGTGTATCCTGTCAGAGTTGGCATGGGGTGAGAATAGACTGCATGTGGGGATATTTGTCATCTAGACTACATATAATTAGGAGGAGAAGTGATAGGATTTAGTGATGGATTGGGATAAAAGACAGGAATTTGGCAATGAGATCATTGGTGACTTGGAAAGAGCAGTCTCTGTGGAATGGTGAGTACAGCAGCCAGAATAGAATGAGTAGGGGTGTCAGTGAGAGGTGAGCAAAGAGAGACAGCCCATATAAACAACTCTTTCAAGAAGCTTAACTGTGACTAGAAGAGAATTTAGGGTTAAGGGATTTTTTTCAGAGTGGTGTTATTAGAACTTGTTTGTATGCTGATGAGAAGGAGCTGTTAGACTGAGAGAGTTTATGATGGAAGAGGGGCTGGCTAATGTAATGGAATGAATGAAGTGCCTGAGAAAGGAAGAGGAGGTGGGACCCAGGGTACATGTAGACAAAGGGAGAAGGGAGAGAAGGAGTTTGGATACAGGTTGGTTATGATTTTGGTGGTGGTGTATAGTGGCATTGTTTGTGGAAGGGCTGCTGCTTTGGCAATAATATCAAATACTTTTCCCTTTGCTGCCTACCTAACAAGACATTTACCAGTGTTAGTAAAGTCTAAATTATTGGTGTTTTCTTTGAAACTTACAGGACCAGAGCTTTATAGGTAATTTCTAACCTTGCAAGGGAGCCAAGACCCTCCACTATGATCTGAGAGTTGTAGAATTTGTAGTAAGATATTTAGATACAGGCATTTCAGTCCATTCACAGTACTATTTGAGATATGTATGATAATAACTTCAACTATAGGGAGCATCATAAAATTCTAACCTCCCTCTTCTGCAAATCTCCGTATGTTCCAGCTCTCCTGAGCAACTGCTGATCCATGAACATCCCCTATTATTTCGTGTATACGCCTTGCCATGCCATCTATGTGCAGTGTTGCATTTTCTTTCCGTACCCCAATTCTTTAAGACTTAGCTTAAATGTCGCCTCTTCTGTGAAGCCTCTGTAAAGCAGTAAATAACTAATTCATCCCAGCTGATTGCCTCTACCATGACATGAAACCAAATCTTATTAGAGTTCAGAAATCTATTTTACCTGTGTATTCTGAATCCTGGAGGGCAGGCTCCATGTTTTATGAATTTCTTTATCACCATATGGTACTGTCTGTGTGGTGGATTCTCAATAATCATTTGTTGAAATTGAGGAATTATCCTGTAAGCACCAAAACTTTTAAAATTGTAAGCAGTCTGGATAGCAGTCTTTCTCAACCTTTATACATATTTCTTGACTTTCCAAAATAAATTGAACAAAGTTTAATCCTCTTTGAAGATTTTGGGGAAATCGTGATTCAGATGCTAAAGTCCACAGATACCCTCAAAGCTCATCAAGATGTGTAGAACTCCTTACCCCAGTACTGAATGCTTTAGCCCACTGGGCTTTTGTTTTGTGGAGTTTTACTTTTTCTTCTTATTCTACATATGATTTTAGCAGCTGTTCTTTCCATTTTCATCTTCTGCTTCTAATCAGATTAATCTACTGATGAATCTGTTTGGAAAACTACAGGCTTTAGAAATGAAAGTAGGCATAAATAGACTCTAGAGGGCTCTTCGGGGAATAAGGCTTTGCACGTTGGTGCATGGACTCCTCCCCTCCATCCTTTCACTCCTTTAGTGCCTTTAGGGGTTAATCTCTCTTAGCAACTCAGAGGCCTTTCTGTGATTCGCAGCTATATTTCAGGTAATAGTTATTCTTATTTTAGGGTTTGGATGATGTATTTTGCATATAAGTAATAAGGGTAGGAGTCAAATAAAGGGTCCTGTTTTAGCCCTCTTACTTTGGCCCTATATGGAATTGTAACTAGAATTATAAGATTTGTTTTAAGACCAAGGTTACAAAAAAAATAAAGGTAATGAAGTATATGTCTTTGCTTTTTCTCTCCTACAGGAAATACAGATGAAGAGGACTGCAATTGAAGCTTTTAATGAAACAATTAAAATATTTGAAGAGCAGTGTCACACACAAGAACAACATAGCAAAGAATATATTGAGCGATTTCGCAGAGAGGGGAATGAAAAGGAAATTGAACGGTAAATCTACGTAATACTTCCAACTGCATCAGTGAGACAAGACTTCTTTTCTTCCCCAGTAATCTCTGTCGTGTCTGCTTTTATCCACTCAGACTTCACAGTCCTGCCTTATGGAACTACTTGCTGTTCCCACTGACAGCACCAAACTGCATCTCCTCTCTTCTATCTTCTGTCTCCATCCTCCTAAATTGTTAACTCTTGCTCACCCTTTAGGACTCAGCTTAAGACATGACTCTTTCTAGAAAATCTTTAGGGGATTTTTGTTCCTACCTCTATAGTATCTGGTCCTGATCCCTTTTGTAACATTTACCGAATGTCATACCCACTAAACTGCAAGCTTGTTGAGAGTAATGAGGGTGGCTTATCGTCCCTCATAGCTCCAGCCCCTATTATGGTGCCTGAGAGTACAGAGTAGTACTCACTGAATATTTGTTGAACTGAAAATCAACAGCAGCAGTCTAAGAATAAATTGGAGGCAGAACAAGACCATGGGCAGGAAGACCAACCTGACTATTGCAGGTGACTGCGGTCTTTGTGGTCATCAGGTTAAAAGATGGTAGTGACCTGAAGTAGAGCAAGGGCAGGAAAGGAGGGGGAGTTAATAGAAATGCTGAGGACTTGATGCCTGACCAGATGTAGTAGGTATGGGAGAAGTCAAAGATTATTCCTAGATTTCTATATAAGTGACTAAGGGATGCTGTTATTTACCAACATAGGAAGTACATGAGATGAGTTTGGAGTTGGAACCAATGAGTTTGAGGTTCCTGTGAGAACCCAAATGGAGTTGTCTGAGAGGCAGGCAGCTGGTTATTTAGATTTGGAACTCAGGGTACAGAAAGGATTTGGGAGGCCTAAGTGTGTAGGTCATGGTAGATGCTAAGAATGAGATTACAGTGAGAGAGTGAGCAGCATGAGGGAAGTATGGGATCTGGCAACTAGTGGATATTGGAAGCCTTTATGATGGCCAATTTAGTGGAGTATTGGTAGACTGAGCCAGATGACAATGGGTTGAGGAGTGAAAAAGTAAATCAATAAAAAAGAATCATATGCAAGGGAAAAGCAAAATTACTTCTCATATTAGCACTAAAGTGTTAGTGAACTTCTGTGTACATAAAAAGAGTTGAGTGCTGTGAGGCAGTATAGCTTGACAGTTAAAACTATGGGCTTGACTTCTGGATTGACCGTTCACTAGCTGTGTGACCTTGGGTCAGTTACTTAACTCTCTTGGCCTGTGTCCTCGTCCTTAAACTGTGGATAGTATCTTGTTGAAATGCTCTGAGAATTAAGTGATACACACACATACACATGAACATACATACATATTCATGGTATAGAATGGTGTATGTCTGTGCATGTGTGTATGTATCTTGGCATATAGTATCAATAAATGGCGGGGCTGGCCCCGTGGCCAAGTGGTTAAGTTCAGCACTCTGCTTCGGCAGCCCAGGGTTTTGCTGGTTCGGATCCTGGGTGCGGACATGGCACTGCTTGTCAGGCCATGTTGAGGCGGCGTCCCACATGCCACAACTAGAAGGACCCACAACTAAAAGTATACAACTATCTACTGGGGGGGATTTGGGGAGAAGAAGAAGGAAAAAAATAGACTGGCAACAGTTGTTAGCTCAGGTGCCAATCTTTAAAAAGAAAGGCAATTATTATTAATAATGAAGAAATAGAAAAGAACTTGTCGTTCAGTTGCAAGGGGAGGTGAAGCAGCATGATGAAGTTGTTTTTTTTGTTTTAAAGATTGGCACCTGAGCTAACAACTGTTTCCAATCTTTTTTTTTTCCTGCTTTTTCTCCCCAAATCCCCCCCAGTACATAGTTGTATATTTTAGTCGTGGGTCCTTCTAGTTGTGGCATGTGGGACGCTGCCTCACTGTGCCCTGATGGGCAGTGCCATGTCCGTGCCCAGGATCCGAACCAGCGAAACCCTGGGCCGCCAAAGCGGATTGCGCGAATTTAACCACTCAGCCATGGGGCCGGCCCCCTGAAGTTTTAATAGTGATATAAAACCACATATTATTGAGTGACACATGAGTAATGTGGACCATTTTTGCCTTAAGCGTTCAGAGCACAGCAAAACTTTGTGTGCTGGAAAAGCTTATAGCCATCATCTACCAAGTGCCTACCAAGATGTACCAGGTACAGTTTAGACCTTTTACCTGTTACGACCTTTAATTCACATGGTAACCCAGTGAAGTAGGTACTATTGTAGGTGCCCGTTTTAAACAGATGAGGAAATGAAGGCACAGAGAAGTTAAATAACTTGCCCATAGCCACACAGTAAGTGGCAGGGCAGAGATTCAAACTTAGGCAGGCTGACTGCTAAGCTATTGCTCTTAACTGATTTATTGTGTCCCTCTTATATATCATACATATAGCTTTACTCATTCAGTCATGGCTGGATCCAGGGCCCAAACAAGATCATCAGGATTCTCTCTCATACCCTGTCTTTTGGCTCAGTTTTTCTTTGTGTTGGCTTCATCCTCAGGTAGGCTTTCCTTGTGAGGAGGCAGTATAGCTTCTGGGTGTCTTAGAATCACATATTCATAATTTGGCAATCCCAGTGGAAAGAGAATCTCTGTTTACAATAATTCTAGCAAAAGTCTTAGAATTGACTTTCACCGGGTCCGTTTGGGTAATATTCCTGTTCCTAAACCAGTCACTGTGGCCTGAGGATAGGGATAGGATGGAATGGAATGCTGCTATTGGCTGGGCTGGGTAATGTGGATGTTCACCCTTGAGTCTGAGATAGGGGCAGGGAACACTTACCTACAGGGAACGTCAGGGTGTTGCTCCCAGAAGCATGAGAATGGCTATGGGCCATGCAGAAACAACAGATGTCCACCACACTTAAGAGATTGGGGCTGTGCTCACAGTATAGAATGCTTCTGCTTGGTTCCCATTTTAGCCTTAATATGTCAAATATTTTCACAGAATTATGATGAATTATGACAAATTGAAATCACGTCTGGGTGAGATTCATGATAGTAAAATGCGTCTAGAGCAGGATTTGAAGAAACAAGCTTTGGACAACCGGGAAATAGATAAAAAAATGAACAGTATCAAACCTGACCTGATCCAGCTGCGCAAGATCCGAGATCAGCACCTTGTGTGAGTAGTCTGGGCCTATATGGGAGGGAAACACCAGCACCAGATTACTGCTGGAGATGTTAGAGGTCGAAGAGATTTTTAATTGAGAACTGGCCACTGAGATTGTAAGAATTTAGGAAAGCAGTCCTATTAATAGTTGGGGTACCACAGTTTACCTAAAGTCACTGTATGGGGCAAATCAGAATGTAGGACTTTAATCCATACAAATGCCTTGGAAGTCTCAGAGGTTTGCTGTGGCACAAGCAAAGTGATATAGCTTAAGAAGTACAGATTAATGTTTGCCTAAAACACATAAACCAGAATCTTTGGTTACATAGTAGAACCACAGAAATAGAAATTACCCCTCATGGGCACAGGCAAAGACACTAATAGTAGGGGCCTACAAATAGGGATACAGAACAATCTGTGGAAGGTGTTCTGTATTTAAGAAATGAAATTCTGTATTTAAATACTAGAAATCTGTCAATAGCAGACATGAAAGCTAATTTCACCTGAGGGGTGAAACCCAGCTCTTCAATATTGTGGAAAACGATATGATTTAGCAAGATACAGGGATATTATCCAAATAGAGATTGAAAGGTTCATTATCAGAACAAGGTGTGTGGGTTAGATTTTTAGAAGGACAAATGGCTGCTTCATAGAAGGAGAGAGTCCATGAGAAAGGAAAATATATTAGGTTTAGTTCTAGGTAATGAATATACTGTTAGGACATATCTTTATGGCTGACTTTCATGTATGTAACACAACTCAGTTCAAACTCCTGGCAGGAGAAGACAGGGTAAAGACCTCTGACTGGATTTTCCATAGCCTTCAGGGCTTCTTTATGTGAGAAAGGGAAAGGGGATGAAATATAAGCTTAGAAGTTGGAACTGGTGACTGTTGAGTTTCAGTAGAGGAAAATTTAAGGTGATTGTCTTCGGGGCAAACAATCACAATTATACTATGCTGAGTAGCTTTTAGTAACACTCCTCTCTAGAGATCATTTTGGTTTGCTATTGTGACCAAAAAAAAGTCAAGCAAGTACACATACCACACAGAAGAGCTTTGGGAACAAGCAAGAAGTTGCCCTTGTCTCAAATCAGTGTTGTCTGTTCTTGGAGTGCTTAAATGGTGCTGGTCACATAATGAAGCTGAAAGAAGGCCCCAGAAGGCTATGCCATGGATCAGAGGAATGAGGGGAAGCTCTTCTTTGCCCTGGAAAGCAATGAGATAGCAAGAAATATACCATCCCATGGGTCATGAATAAGTGTGGCAAACTAGACCTTGAAAGTTCCTTTAATGAGTTATGTAAGCTAAGTATAAGAGAGTTTAGATAACATGATGGATAATAAGCCATGACCTGCTAGTAAAGATAGCTAGGAAGTTGAGGGCGACACAACCATTACCTCTTTTGGAAGGATTGCTTCAGGAAGGATAGTCCAGTGTCGCATAGTCCCTGCTTTGATGTTTCTAACAGAGACAGTACTAGGCTTGTGAATTCTGTCTGTTCCAATGCTGAAATTGCATAGTCAGTCCTGAAGGAGACCGGTTGTGAAATGTGTACTGCATGATACTGAGTATGATCTTTCTTTGATCTTGTTTTGAAGTTGGAATAGGTTGGAATTCTACAGTACCCAACGAGAGATTATCATTAATTCATCCCTGTCACCCCCTGTGGGTGTGGACATTTCCCCGATTTCCCACTGCATAGCCCACAAGGATTTTATGAGATTCTCTGCTGAGATCCCAATGTACTGTTTCTAGAATAATTTTTTTTATTGAGTTAACATTGGTTTATAATATATAAATTTCAGGTGTACATCATTATAGTTTGACTTCTGTATAGACTACATTGTGTTCACTACCAAAAGTCTAGTATCCATCTGTAACCATACAGATGTCCCCCTTTTCCTCTTTTGCCCTCCTCCCACCCCATTCCCCTCTGGTAACTACCAATCTGTTCTCTGTATCTATGTGTTTGTTTGTTTGATCTTTGACATATGAGTGAAATCATATGGTATTTGTCTTTGTTTGTCTGACTTATTTTGCTTAGCATAATACCCTCAAAGTCCATCCATATTGTCAAAAATGGCAAGATTTCATCCCTTTTCATGGCTGAGTAGTATTCCATTGTGTGTGTGTGTGTGTGTGTGTGTGTGTACACACTCCACATCTTCTTTATCCATTCATCTGTCAGTGGGCACTTAGGTTGTTTCCAGGTCCTGGCTGTTGTAAATAATTCTGCAATGAGCATAGGGTGCATCTATCTTTTCAAATTAGTGTTTTTGTGTTCTTTGGATAAATACCCAGAATTGGAATAGCTAGATCATACAGTAGTTCTTTATTTAATTTTTTGAGAAATCTCCATACTGTTTCCCTTAGTGGCTGCACCATTTTACATTCCTACCAGCAGTGTATGAAGGTTTCCTCTTCTCCACGTCCTTTTCAACACTTGTTATTTTTTGCCTTTTTAAGAATAGTCATTCTCATGGGCATGAGGTAATACCACATTGTGGTTTTGATTTTCATTTCCCTAATAATCAGTGATGTTGAACCTCTTCTCATGTGCCTTTTGGCCATTTGTCTATCTTCTTTGGAAAAGTGTCTGTTCAGATACTCTGCCTATTTTTTAACTGGGTTGTTTTTTGTTGTTGTTGAGTTATATGAGTTCTTCCTGTATTTTGGAAATTAACCCCCTATCGGATGTATGATTTGCAAATATTTTCTCCCAGTTGGTGGGTTGTCTCTTCGTTTTGTTGACGGTCTCCTTTGCTGTGCAGAAGCTTTTTAGTTTGATGCAGTCCCATTGTTTATTTTTCCTTTTGTTTCCCTTGCCTGAGGAGACGTATCCAGAGATACTGCTAAGACCAATGTGAAAGAGCGTGCTGCTTATGTTTTCTTTTTGTGGTTTCAGGTCTTACGTTCAAGCCTTTAATCCATTTTGAGTTAGTTTTTTGTGTATGGTGTAAGATAGTGGTCTACTTTTCTTTTTGCATGTGGCTGTCCAGTTTTCCCAAGACTATTTGTTAAAGAGAGTTTCTTTTCTTCATTGTATGTTCTTGGCTTCTTTGTTGAAAATTAGCTATCCATAGATGCGTGGGTTTATTTCTGGGCTCAATTCTGTTCCCTTGGTCTGTGTGTGTGTTTCTCTGCCAATATAATGCTGTTTTGATTACTATAGCTTTGTAAGTAGACTTTGAAATCAGGGAGTGTGATCCCTCCAACTTTGTTCTTTTTTCTCAGAATCGCTTTGGCTATTCAGGATCTTTTGTTGTCCCATATAAATTTTAGGATTCTTTGTTCTGTTTCCATGAAAGAGGTCATTGGGATTTTGATAGGGATTGCATTGAATCTCTAGACTGCTTTAGGTAATATGGACATTTTAACTATGTTAATTCTTCCAATCCATGAACATGAAATATCTTTCCATTTTTTTGCATGGTCTTTGATTTCTTTCAACAATGTCTTATAGTTTTCAGTATACAGATCTTTCATCTCCTTGGTTAAACTTATTTCTAGGTATTTTATTCTTTTTGTTGCAAATATAAGTGGGATTGTATTCTTGATTTCTCTTTCTGTTAGTTCATTGTTAGTGTATAGAAATGCAACTGATTTTTGTCTGCTGATTTTTTTTTTAAAGATTGGCACCTGAGCGAACAACTGTTGCCAATCTTCTTCTTTTTTTTTTCTGCTTTATCTCCCCAACCTGCCCCCGTACATAGTTGTATATCTTAGTTGCGGGTCCTTCTAGCTGTGGCATGTGGGATGCCGCCTCAGCATGGCCTAACGAGTGGTGCCATGTCTGCGCCCAGGATCCGAACCGGCAAAACCCTGGGCCACCGCAGCAGAGCGCGCGAACTTAACCACTCGGCCATGGGGCCGGCCCTGTCTGTTGATTTTGTACCCTGCAACTTTACTATATGTAGAATATTCTTGAATGCTGAAATACAGAATTTCATTTCTTAAATATAGAATAAAAAATTTCTTAAATATAAAATCCTTTAAAATTTCTTTTCAAAACAGGAATTTGGTTGTTCTTTTACAATGTTTTTTCATCAGGAGTTAGTTTTCATAATCACCATTTACTTTTCTTGGTATTCATAAACCTAAATTCATAAATTCAAAATAAAGAATAACTTGCCATAACAATATAGGTACATTAATGATGAGTTTTGAGTAATATGTACTAGAGGAGTTTGCAGCTAAAGGAGTTCTGTGGAAGGTGGTGGGTTCTGATTTTTTTTTAAGCAACTTTATTGAGATATGGCTCACATCTCATACAATTCACCCATTTGAAGTGTATGATTCAGTGTTTCAATATATTCACAGATATGTGCAATCATCACAATAGTCAATTTTAGAACATTTTTTTCACCTCAAAACGAAACGATGTATGCTTTACCTATCATACCCTATCATACTATTCCCTCCAGCCCTAAGCAACCACTAAGCTATTTTCCATCTCTATTGGTTTGCCGATTCTGGACATTTCATATAAACGGAATTACATAATATGTAGTCTTTTGGGAGTGGCTTCTTTGACTCAGCATAATGTTTTCAAGGTTCATCCATGTGTAGCATGTATCAGTACTTCATTCATTTTTATGGCCAAATAATATTTCATTGTATGAATATACTGCATTTTGTTTAACTATTCTTCAATTGATGGACATTTGGGTTGTTTCTGTCTCTTGGCTATTATGAATAGTGCTACTGTGAACATTTGTGTACGTTTTTGTATGTACATATGTTTTCACTTCTCCTGGGTGTATGCTGAGGAGTGGAATTGCTGGGTCATATTGCAACTATGTTTAAGTGAGGAACTGCCAGACTTTTCCAAAGTGACTGCACTATTTTATGTTTCCGCCAGCAATGGTCTGGGTTATTCTGTTGTTGTTGTTGTTGTCGTCTTTGGTGAGGAAGATTGGCCCTGAGCTAACATTTGTTGCCAGCCCCCTTTTCTCTCTTTTTCTTTTTTTGCTTGAGGAAGATTGTCCCTGAGCTAACACTTGTGCCCATCTTCTTCTATTTTCTATGTGGGATGCCGCCACAGCATGGCTTGATGAGCAGCGTGTAGGTCTGTGCCTGGGATCTGAACCTGTGAACCCTGGGCCACCAAAGCAGAGCACACGAGCTTAACCACTATGTCACTGCGCCAGCCCCTTTCTGGGTTTTTTAAAGTAGTGAATCAGTCCTTCATTTATCTCTTAGATCTTTAAAATTTTAAAAGTGATTTATCTTTTCAAAATGCCTTGTATATTATCTCATTTTACTCTTCTTTAGCAAGTGTGAAGTTCTGTTCATAAAACTTGGTAAAAGACAAGTTGTATTTCCCTCCTACTTTAAATTAAAATTAATTTATTCCAGGGCTGGCCCAGTGGCACAGTGGTCAAGTTCCTGCGCTCTGTTTCAGTGGCCCAGGGTTTGCAGGTTTGGATCCTGGGTGTGGACCTAGCACCACTCGTCAAGCCATGCTGTGGTGGCATCCCATATAAAATAGAGGAAGATTGACAAGATGTTAGCTCAGCAGCACTCTTCCTCACAAAAAATAAAATAAAATAATTTATTCCAACTTCCTACCTGCCTCATTATATGAGAAGTATTTTATCTCAGTTATGATTGGGTCTCTTCCCACCTCCTACACATACATGTACACATACAGATCATTTAAGAATGTCACCCTGAGGTAGTGCCAGGTAACTAAGGGAGCAGAGTCCCTTGTCCCTCATCACTGCCATCATTGGGTGCTTCCTCTGCCCCTAATCATTGTGTCCTGCCATCTGATTAAATACTGCTATTGCAGAAAATTCAGAAGTACTCTTCACAGTAACCTCCTTCTTGGCCACCAACAGCCTGCATCTTCTTGTCCTCCATCCAGGCAGCCTTGTGCATGAGGCACCCTTTTCTGTCACTCCATCTGATACTTTAGCCAGGCTCTGGGGAAGCATAATTCTCCTTCAGGACTGCTGCTTTAGCTTCAAAGTAGTTTCTCTTAGCCCCTTCTTTCAGGGACTGCCCAGTCCCCTCTTTTCTGGACTGAAACGCAAGGTCCTTTCCTCTTAGAGGGTGGTAGTTGGGTTGAAAGGCTCATTAGACCTTTAGAAAGGGCATCATAAACACATATATTTTTTCTTACGTGCTCGGGCGGCAACTGAGTAAGGATATGCTGATACCAGTTATTTTTTCTCTCTTGTTTTTCTTAAGATAGCTTCAATGTAAGCTATGGGAGTAGCATTTTTTCTGTTTTTTAGAAGAGAATACGTAAGGAGAGCCTGGTCAAGATCTCACAATTAGTAACAGAATGAGAACTGGATGTTGGGTCCTTTGTTGCTTTGCCTCAGGTTTTTCCTCTAGAATGTACCTGCCTTTACTTGTGATCTAGGCATTAATCAATAAGTTAAATATGAATTAACGTACTTGCTAAAGTTATTCAAGCATTTTCAAAATAATTTTTAAAAGCTGGTCAGTTCCTGGTGTTGTTAAGAGATGGTTAAGGACTCAGAACTATATAGTAGTATTTGAAATGGACTTGCGGGAGATTTGAAAAGTTGCCTGTGTCAGAAGGGAGAGACTATAATAGATGGAGGGTGAGTGAAAAACCTTCTTTTCTTTCTCCCGGATATTTCTGGGTATCCTAACATTTCTTGTGGCAGAAAGAGAAGCTCAGTTTAAGAGGTTGGTGGTTAAAAGAAAATGGGGACTCAGGAGAAAATGTGGTGTAGTTTGTTCATTTCAAGCCCTTTACTGAGTGTACCTGCGTCTTTACTAAAGAAAAGATCACTTTTTTAAGGATAGAAAACTTTGGATGATAAGAATGTTTAGGGGAGGGTATCTGGATATTTTGCGAAGAGAAGTGATGCTGTGGGAGGGGATTTGCTACTAAGTAAATTCCATCAAGATCATGTGTTAGTTGTTTTCCTGCTTCACTAAGTGTAAAAAATGAAATCCAGGTTAACTGAAGGACATGTCTTAACTGAGAAAGGCTATGAAATTTGTCTAAAAGAACTTTAAAATTAGGTGTGATGTCAAGATATCAAGTGTACTTGGGGTCAGAGAAAGGTAGAAGATGACCTTGGAATTGACCCTGAAGATTTTGTTAAAAGCAGCCCAGCAGCAAATATTTACTGGCTGTTTATTGAATATCTGCCATGTGCTGGCTCTCTTTTCAGCATTGGGAATAGCATGAACAGGACAGAGCCCTTCCTTTAAAGCAGCTTAAATTTTAGTGGGGGAGACAAACATAAACAAGTGAAAATATAAAAGAAAGAATTTCAGGCAAGTGCTATGAAGATGATAAAATAAGGTAAAATCTAGAAAGTGACTAGGGGATGCCTTACTTGGGGCAATTAGGGTATTCCTCCCTGAAGAGATGATGTTTATGATGAGACCTGATTGATGAGGAGCCCGGTTGGGGGGTGGTGATGAATGAAAGAGTTTTTATATTCTACTCAAGTTTTAGACTATCAGCCATCTCAATGGAACTAAATGTAATGGTTTATATAATTTTACGTATAAAATGTTGGCATATTTTAAAATACTGTGATTTACCTGGCGATGAATAAAATTCGTTTTAATTACTCAGATTGCCACCTTGAATTTCTTGTGGCTTGCTTAGGTGCAAAAATAGACCTTGAAATTCTGTTTTAGAATTTTAAACTCAGTATAGTAGGCCACACAGGAATTGAGTCCTCTGGCTTAGTGGAGATTACGGATGTGACACTGCTCACCTAACTAGGGATATCAGAAACAAATGTCTCAACTGTGTTTGAGCACAAATATATGTGTGCTTGTAATGGGGAAATGAAAAGTGAGAGAAGTGTTTAATTTTAGGTAGCTCTCTCTGTTTCTGTGTTTTTGCAAAAAGTTGAAGGAAAAGTAATGGAGAAACTAGTTTAGGGAAATCTCTGACCATGCTTAGTGGGACTGGGGAAAATAAAAGGTTCCTGGACTCTGGAAGTTTGGTTGGCTTGGATGTATCTACTTTGTCCAGGCAGAATGTGCACACATACTGACACTGGTGTCTTCCCTCTGGCAGATGGCTCAATCACAAAGGAGTGAGACAGAAGCGCCTAAATGCCTGGCTGGGAATCAAGAATGAGGATGCTGATGAGTAAGCTCTCTGTACCTTTCTGTCAGATGGCTTTGTTCCCAATATAAGACATGGGCCTTTTTTATACATGCTAAATGTTGGTTCTCATTGTCACTTGAGGACATGGAATCAAGAATTTTGCACCTCTTTTGAATTGAATTGCCTGAAGAGTACCCTACAGGGTCTTGAGTTCAGAGGCCTGCCAAACCACATCAAATCTGGATGCATAAGCATTGCCCATTCAGACATTCATGTGTCAGCTTATTGGATGAGACATGTGAATTCTGTGCTTTCTGCACCATAGCAAGTAATCAAGTTGTTAAAAAAAAATCCAACTAATTGCAATTTCACTTTGTCATTTTGTGGTTGAAGAGTTAAAAAAGAGTTTTACTCATGAATTTGCTATTAGATATAAGTAACTTGATTGTTAGAATAATATTTTAACATTTAATTTTTAGGACCTATTTTATCAATGAGGAAGATGAAAGCCTGCCCCATTATGATGAGAAAACCTGGTTTGTTGAGGATATCAATCGAGTACAAGCAGAGGACTTGCTTTGTGGGAAGCCTGATGGCGCATTCTTAATCCGTGAGAGCAGCAAGGAAGGATGCTATGCTTGCTCTGTGGTGTGAGTTTTCTCTGGGGGTGTGACCTTTGAAAACTTCTGCATTGACTAGTAGACAATCAACCCCTCATAAAATTCAGATCAAATTAGTTGAAGTACAATAATGAGAACCCATGGCTTAGACCATTCATATTTGTACAAAGAAACCAGTTAGTTGCTTTAGGATAAACGATATCTGAAATTATTTCTGGGATTTTAATTTAAACGGTAAACAGGTTAGGCCCTGCAGTGTAACTGTTGGATTTCAGATATCTGTGAAAAGTAGTATGAGATTGGTAATTGAAAAGATCACTTAATTCTTTAGTAGTCTCCTGCATGCCTGCCGTGGTCTTCATTGTCAGATTAAGGAAGGCTTGATTAAATAGAACTGTTTTTACTTCAGAAGAAAAACTCTATCTGAATTTTGTACTTAAATAGTCTTCTTTTGGGGTAAGTATGAGAAAAATGGAAAGTGAAATTCTTGGGACAGCTAACCATGCCTCAGTCAGATTTTGCCTAAATGTTGTGTATATTCCTTAAAAAGGCAAATTTCTTCATTGACAAAGACCATACTTAGAATGGAGGTATAGAATGACGGTTATGAGAGCAAGCTTTGATATCAAATACATTGTATTCAAATCCTGACTCTACTACTTACCAGAGGTGTGACCTAGTATAATTTACTTAACCTTTCTTTGCCCAGTTTCCTTATCTGTAAAATAAGGATAATAATAATATCTACTTGAGGGTTTTTGTAAATATTAAATGAGTTAATATATGTAATGGAATGTGCTTTGATCATTGCTGGCACATAATAAATAAATGTTACCTACTAATTTTATTATGATAGTGACACTACTGATGGACATGGCAGAAGGGAAGCAAAGATGACAAAATGATTTTGCCTTCAAAGAGCAAGGTGGTGAGGATAGACAAAAGACACTCATATTAACAGAGAGTTCACTACTTTCTTCTCCTTAGTGGTCTACCTCTGCCATGGGTCAGAGTTTGAATCCAAATTTACTTGGTTTCAAAGCCCACATTCTTCTATTGCACCATGCTTTCTTAATTTCACAGTTAAATATCCAAGATAAATAGGTATCAATAGGTATCATGTGCACATGAAGCACTGTTAATTTGAGTGGAGAAAGAGAGGGTTAGGTGGTTTTATGGAAGAGGTGGCATTTGAGCTGGACTTTGAAAGTATGAACAAAGGGATGTCTATGGGCAGAAAATGGGAGAGGAGTTGAAAAGTGCATTGGATTACTGTTGTCTGAAGATACAGCGACTTGAAACGTTTCATGTCTCTCTGACCTGGGCTGCCTAAGTTATCTGAGTGGAAATGGCAGGAAAGGATGGTTTTTGCAGGATTTGAGTTCTTTTAAAAACAGTAAAAAGAAGGAAGGCAGTAAACCCAGTGCACTGGTCCCTCACCCTCACTTAAGTCATTTGGTGGCAGCCTGTGGGTTAAGGACTTGACTGGTGGAAGGTGCTGCTCAGCTACTCCCTGGAAGACCAAGGAACAGCCTGAATATCTTGGGGAGCTGTATTCTTTTTCTCCTTCTTTTAGCCACAGATTTGACCAGACTCAAGTTCACAGCAGTATGGATTTCCTTTCCCTGTGAAAACCAACTGCAGTCATATATCTTATTAGAGTTCATATTGAGGATGGTTGGAAGCAAAAGACTTCCACTTGTTTCCCACCCTCTCTGGCGACAGGAAGCCTGCCTACAGTGATGTCTCAGTATACTTAGGACATTTGCTGAATTAGGGGTATGAATAAGTTCAGTTTTTTAGGAGACTCTCGTTGCAAAATTAAAATGATCATGTAGTAGGAAGTCAAGTTATGAAACTCATTTGTTTTTCTGTTTTAATTTCTGTTAATGACATCATAAAGAAGCCTAAGAAGAAATTGCTTAACTCTACAGCCTTCTCAGGCTAAAGACCTGCAGCCAGCAATGTCTGTTGTCCACTAGGTTAGGGAGTCAGATAGTAAGCACTTGTGATCCTTATTGTTGTTGCCACTGAGGATTAAGAAATTTGATTAGGGATCAAAAAATGGGCTGGAGACATGAACAGACATTTCTCCAAAGAAGATATAATGATGGCCAGTAGGCACATGAAAAGATGCTCATCATCGCTGATCATCAGGGAAATGCAAATCAAAACTACACTAAGATATCACCTTACACCCGTTAGAATGACAAAAATATCTAAAACTAATAGCAACAAATGTTGGAGAGGTTGCGGAGAAAAAGGAACCCTCATACACTGCTGGTGGGAATGCAAACTGGTGCAGCCACTATGGAAAACAGTATGGAGATTCCTCAAAAAACTAAAAATAGAACTACCATACGATCCAGCCATCCCACTACTGGGTATTTATCCAAAGAGCCTGAAGTCAGCAATCCCAAAAGTCCTGTGCACTGTTTACAATAGCCAAGACGTGGAAGCAACCTAAGTGCCCATCAACAGACAAATGGATAAAGAAGATGTGGTACATATATACAATGGAATACTACTCAGCTGCAAAACAGAACAAAATCATTCCATTTGCAATAACATGGATGGACCTTGAGAGAATTATGTTAAGTGAAATAAGCCAGCAAGAGAAAGATAATCTGTGTATGACTCCACTCATATGAGAAATTTAAAACTATGGACCAAGAACAGTTTAGTGGACACCAGGGGAAAGGTGGGGTGGGGGGTGGGCACAAAGGGTGAAGTGGTGCACCTACAACATGACTGACAAACATTAATGTACAATTGAAATTTCACAAGATTGTAACCTATCAATAACTCAATAAAAAATAAAAAAATAAAAGAATAAAACTAGTTGGACTGGAAAAAAAAAAAAGAAATTTGATTAGGGATAGACTAATGAGACAGGTCGTCAAGGAAACGGAAGACTTGAACAACACTGTAAAATAACTAGACCTAACAGTCATCTCTAGAACACTCCATCTAGTAACACAGAACACATTCTTCTCAAGTGCACACAAACCATTATCCAGGATAGACCACAGGTTAGGCCACAATTTCAATAAATTTGAAAGTGTTGAAATCATACAAGATATATTTTCTAACCACAATAGAAAGAAATTAGAAATCAAAAAACAGAAGGAAATTTTGAAATTCACAAATGTGGACAGTAAACAACACACTCTTAAATAATCAATCATCAAGGAAAGAAAAGAGAAGTTAGAAAATACCCTGAGATGAGTGAAAACAGAAACACAACAGCTCAAAACTTGCAGAACGCAGCTAAAGCAGTGCTAAGAGGGAAATTTATAACTATAAACATTTATATCAAAAAAGAAGCTCTCAAATTAATAGCCTTCTTCCACCTTAAGAAACTGAAAAAAGAAGAGCAAAATAAACCCAGGCAGGCAGAAGGGAGGGAATAATAGAGATTAGAATGGAAGTAAATGAAATAGAGAATAGAAAACAATTGAGAAAATCAGTGAAACCAAAAGTCAGAATTAACAAAATAACAACCTCTAGCTAAACTCACACACACACACACACACACACACACACAAAAAGAGAGAGAGAAGACACAAATTACTAAAATCAGGATGAAAGAGGGGACATTACTTGTAGTCCTTACAGAAATAGGAAAAGATAATGAAGGAATGCTGTAAACAATTGTATTTAAACCTAGATGAAATGGACAAATTCCTGGAAGTACACAAACTACCAAAACTGACTTAAGAGGAAATAGAAAATCTGAATAGAACTATAAGAAGTAAAGAAATTGAATTATTAATTTAAAAAACTGCCCACAAAGAAAAGCCCAGGCCCAGCTGACTTCACTGGTGAATATAACCAAATATTTTAAAAGGAATTAACACAAGTCCTTCACAAGCTGTTCTGAAAAATAGAGAGAGAACACTGCCCAACTCATTTTACAAGGGCAGTATTACCCTGATACCCAAATGAGACAAAGATATCAGAAGAAAACTGTGGACCAGTATCTCTTATAAATATAGACATAAAAATCCTCAACAAAATACTAGCAAAGCAATGCCAGCAGCATATAAAAGGGATTGTATACCATGACTAAGGAGGATTCATGCCAGGAATGCAGGAGTGGTTAAACATTAAAAATCAATGTAATACATAATATATTAATAGAATAAAGGACAAAAATCACATGGTTATTTCAGTAGACTCACAAAAAGCATTTGACAAAATCCAACACTCTTTCATGTTAAAAAAACACTGAACAAACTAGGAATAGGTAGGTACTTCCTCGACTTGACAAAGAATACCTATGAAAAACCCACAGCTAATATTATACTTAATGGTGAAAGACTGAATTCTTTCCCCTAAGATCAGGAAGAAGGCAAGGATGTCTGCTCTCACGACTTCTAATCATTGTACAGAAAGTTCTAGGTAGGCCAGTTAGTCAAGAAAAAGAAATAAAAGCCATCCAGATTCGAAAGGAAGAAGTGAACTATTAGAGCTAATAAATGAGTTTAGCAGGGTTGCAGGTTAAAAGATCAGGATATAAAAATCAGTTGTATTTCTGTATACTAGCAATGAACAATCTGAAAATGAAATGAAGAAGACATGCTATTTATAATAGCATCAAAAATGACAAAATACCTAGGATTAAAACAGAAGAAGTACAAGAGCTGCACAGTGCAAACTATAAAACATCAGTGAAAGAGCTTAAAGAAGACCAAAATAAGTGGAAAGACAGCCTGTGTTCAGAGATCAAAAGACTTAGTATTGTTAAGATGGCAGTACTTCCCAAATTGATCTACATGTTCAGTGTAATCCGTATGAAAAATCCCAGCTGGATTTTTGCAGAAGATGATAAGATGATCCTAAAATATATATGAAAATATAAGGGATCCAGAAGACCCAAAATAGTCTTGAAAGAATGGAAGAGTTGAAGTATGCCTCCTAATTTCAGAACTTACAACAAGGCTATAGTAATCAAAATTGTGAGGTACTGAATAAGGGTAGACATGTAGATCAATGAACAGAATTGAGAATCTATTCAAGGAGGCCAGCCCTGTGGCCGATTGGTTAAGTTCATGCACTCTGCTTCTGTGGCCCAGGGTTTCGCTTGTTCGGATCCTGGGCGTGGATGTGGCACTGCTCCTCAGGCCATGCTGAGGTGGTGTCCCCTCTAGCAGAGCCAGAAGGACCTACAACTGGAATATACAACTATATGCTCGGGGAGCTTTGGGGAGAAGAAGAAGAAGGAAAAAAAAAGAAGATTGGCAACAAATGTTAGCTTAGGTGCCAATCTTAAAAAAAAAAAAAGAATTGAGAATCAAGAAATAAACCCTTACATTTATAGCCAGTTGGTCTTCAACAAGGGTCTCCAGACCATTCAACAGAGAAAAAATAATCGTTTCAACACATGGTGCTGGGACAGCTGGTGAGCCACATGCTAAAGAATGAAGTTGGACCCTTGACTCTCACCATGTACAAAAATTAACTCAAAATGGAGTATAGACCTAAATGTAAGAGCTGAAAGAATAAAACACTTAGGAGGAAACACAGGGATAAACTTTGTGACTTTGGGTTAGGTAGTGGTTTCTTCCACACTGAAAACACAAATAACAAAAGAAAAAAGAGATAAATTGGAGTTCACCATAATTAAAAACTTTGGCTCAAAGAATACTATTGAGAAAGTGAAAGGACAACTCAGAATGGGAGAAAATATTGCAAATCATATATCTGTTAAATGACTAGTGTCTAATACATAAAGAACTCTTAACAGTAAAAAGACAAATGCCCCAATTTAAAAATGGACAAAGTGTCTGAATAGACATTTCTATAAAGAAGATATATAAAAGGCCAATAAGCACATGAAAAAATGCTCAACATCGTTAGTCATTAGGGAACTGCAAATCAAAACCACAATGAGATACCAGTAGGATGACTATAATAAAAAAGATGGACAATAACAAGTGTTGGCAAGGATGTGGAGAAATTGGAACTCTCATACACTGCTGGCAGGAATATAAAATGGTGCAACCACTTTGGAAAACAGTTTGGTCAAAAAGTCAAAGAGTTACCATATGACTCAGCAGTTCTACTCCTAGGAGTGTATGCAAGAGAACTGAAACCATCTGTTCATACAAAAACTTGTACACGAATGTTCAGAGCAGCATTATTCATAATAGTCAAAAAGTTGAAACAACCTAAGTGTCCATCAGTTGATGAATGGATAAACAGAATGTGGTATATCCATACAGTGGAATATTATTCAGCCATAAGAAGAAATGAAGTACTGATAGATGCTACAACAGGGAAGAACTTTGAAAATGGTGTGCTAAGTGGAAGAAGCCAGGTACAACAGGTGGTGTGATACTGTATGATTCCGTTTATGGGAAATGTCTAGAATAGGTAAATCCATACAGACAGAAAGTAGGTTAGTGGTTGCCAGGATCTGGGGGGAGGGAGGAATACGGAGTACCTGCCAATAGATTCAGTTTCTTTTTAGGGTCATGAAAATATTCTGGAGTTAGGTAGTGGTGATTGTTGTACAACCTTGTCAGTGTTCTAAAAACCACTGATTTGTACACTTCAAAAAAATTGGCTTGTTCTGCCCCTGTCCAATGCATCGTTGCCTAGTGAAGATGCAGGCTGAGTGTTAAATGCAGCCGCCTATTGTAGCTCTGCCAGGTCTTAGTGGGAGGTGAAGGGTATCTCTGTGACAGGTCTATAAGGGAGTGAGGGGGGACACACATGGATGTGACATTTTACAAGCTTTGATTGACAAAACACTTCTGTTTCCCCTCCTTTGCAGAACAGTTGTCTCAGACAGTTGCTCTCAGATCATTTGGGGTCCCTTTATCTGTTATCTGCCGTAATTCTCTTTGGTGTTCGTGTTGTATCGTTGCAGTGCCGATGGGGAAGTGAAGCACTGTGTGATCTACAGCACTGCTCGGGGCTATGGCTTTGCGGAGCCCTACAACCTGTACAGCTCACTGAAGGAGCTGGTGCTCCATTACCAGCAGACATCGCTCGTTCAGCACAACGACTCGCTCAACGTCAGGCTTGCCTACCCTGTCCACGCACAGATGCCCTCACTCTGCAGATAAAGAGGGAGTGGGAAGAGCGGTGGCTCTCTAGCATTTTTTTCTACCGTTTTTATTAGACTATGAGGGCATTCTTTCTACGTAGACTGCTTGTTTTGCACAAGAAGTGATTCTGTGAATGTGAAGTGGAGAGGCCGAGCAGCCGCTGGCCAGGACGGGGCACAAGGGGCCTGGGCTTCTCTGGGACTCAGCCGTGCTGCCGCACTGACGTAGGAAACTGGAAGCAGATGTTGTTTTTGGGCAAGTCTGTTTCATTGGGGTTCTTGTTTTCTTTGGCCAAGGCACCCTCAACAGAACACATTAGATTGGTGGGGGTTGGGGGTTGCACCCGGAGACTCCTGAAGAGTCCAGGTCCTCTTTTGGTCTTCGACTCTGAGAATGCGGCAGGGGCGCGGCTCTGTCGGGAGTTCTGTTTTGATCTGGCAGTCTCTCTTCCTCCCAAAAAGAAGGCTGTTTTGGTTCTGTGGTAGAATGGCATTTGTGGGAAAGACAACCAAAGGGAAACGGGGACGCTTGGGATTTCATTTAGAGAATCTTAGGCAAGGAGGTGAAAAACCTTCACCTGAAGGTACTTTATTTCTTGACCAACATAATTTAGGCAGCAGCATTTCGGTAGCTCGTCCCTCTAAAGAAGCATTATGTTTAGAAACCAAATTGATCCCAGCAAAACAGTGTTTGTTGCCGGACCAAGGTCTGATGGAGGAAGGCGGCACTAGTATCTGAATGCACACTTCTGTACCAAAACTTGAAAAGGAAAGGAAACTAGAATTGATTAGTTTTAGCATACACTAAAATTAGTCAGTGTAACTCATTCTACCCTGCCCTTGTTTCTCAGAGATGAGGAATAGTGTTCTTTTTGTGGGCATGGTGAGCTTTGAATCCTAAAATGAAGTTGGTGCTTGTGTGGTGTTTCCTTAGCCTAAAGAATGACCTGTTGTTTGAAACCATTGTAACTTGTTGTATGAGTAAAGAAAAGGTGCAATCCAGTGCTTTTAGATGGCTTGATATACCAAATAATGACGTAGAACAACATCCTTATTATATGTGCTTCCCCAAGTTTAAAGGCCCTGCAGAAACAGTAAACATGGTTTATTTTCCCCTCATCTCCTTGTCCTTTGCCGGGTAGGGCTTAGGGTAGCCATAGTGGCTGAGGCTGTAGCAGGAAGGCAGCTAGATGGTGGTCAGGGACCTCAGTAGGTCACAGACCCAGGGGCTCTGGTGCCCAGGGCGAGGGTCATACCGTGTTACCCATGGGCTTCATTACAGTGGTTTCTGAAACTTGCAAGGAGAGGAAAGGATGGCTTGGAGTTTAGACTCTTAGTAGAAACCATCTGGAAGCTTTTCTCTTTGCCTTTTTTGTGATCCTGCCATTAAGATGATGTGCACAGACTGTCCTCATGCTCCAGTGGCCCTGAATTTAGGCCAGAAATCTTCTGCTCCGTGTGGTTTGAAGGCTTCCAGCTGAATGAAGCTGGGCGAATGGAGTTGGAGGCAGGCATCTACTCCTACCTCCATTATGCACCACCCCCATTAGTCAACACTCGTTTGACAAAAAGAGTCCAGCTGCCTCTGAGCCAATCCTGGAACCATAATAGGCTCGGAGTGAGTCAGCTGTTTGAGTCCAAAGCTGTGCAGTCAGGCATCCTGGCCGAGCTAGAGAAGAAGCCAATATCTGGATCTTGGTGCATAAGGCTTCCAGCTAGGAAAGCTCTAGTTTGGGGGATGAAAGAAACAAATATAGCTTTCCCTGAGCACTTATCTTGGTGACAGGGTCTAGAATGGACCATGACATAGAAATAGACATAGATTAAAATTTTTGGAAAAACCTCCAGATTTACTAACAGGATCGGAAGGAAAGGGCATATCTTTGGCTTTTCCTTGGTTATGTTGAAGTTTCAGGTTGGAGTCAGGCAGACAAATGAACCCCCCTCCAGTGTCACTGTTCTGACTTAAGCCCTTAACTGAAAGTCATCCATCTGCACATTCCTTGCCCAAATTGTCAGACTGAAATCTTGCTGCAAGTTTTGCTCAGCAATGCCAGGTGGATCGCTGCTTGGCACACCTGGACGGCCTTGCCCCTGGTGTTGGACCTGCTTAAGCAGTTGGGTGCAAGGAATGCCTCCTTGCTGGTTCTAAAATTTAGTGTGTTTTAAATGTCTCATCTAAAGTAAATGAAAGTGAGAATAAGGATACACGCCTGTAACATGGAACCCCGTGCTGCTCCTTGTCAGGCGGACGCTGAGTGTGCAGGGAGAGAGCTAGCGCCGTCTCTTGTCTACACTTGGGCTGGCCTGTGGAGAAGAGCTGCTCTTTTTTAGTCCTACATTCCTTCACTTTTTGTTTCTCTCTCGTTTTTCATCCTTGAATTTGTTACTTTGTGGAAACTGAGACATAGGATCATTTGAGAGGTTGGAAAGTGTCTTTTCTGACTAGGTGCCACATGGTTTGCCTGATCCTGAGCCCATGGAGGTGGCACAGGGACCAGTCTACTACAGCTCTTTTACGCAGTGGTCTTGGCCCCATTCTTCTGAGTCTAGCTCTGTGTCCTGTCCCCTGATCTGGGCCCTGGGATTCTCTCTCTCGGCATCTTAACTGCAGCCTCACGGAGGCAGAGGGTAAAGAGACCAAGACCAGAGGGGCTTATTGTTTTCCTGGCTAGAGAAACCAGCCACCAACATGGAAGCAGCTTTGGGCTGGCTGGACACAGGTCCTAGGCCCATCTTTCTAGATGGAGCTTTCATCACAGAACAATGCTTTGTCCCCACCTGGCCATAGATGCGAAACCTTGGCCATGGCTCAGGCCAGTATAGGCTAGCTGTGTCCTTACCACTGATTTGGCTAAGGTTGAAGACTTCCTAATACCTCCCCTATCCGGTCTCCTAGCCTTGATAGGACCTCCCACCTATTTTGGACCTCATGTGCTCTGAAGAAGCTTTGAGAGCCAATGTGGTGTCTTCCATGGGTCCCCTCTTCTTGCTGCAAGGAACAGACCTCATGGGTCCTCTTGGGCCAAGAATTGCGTCTGGGCAATTCCTGGTTTTCAAGGTGGGCTCTGTTGCCAGTTAAGACTCCAGTGTAGGCCTCTGTGAGGCTTCAGTGGCCTCAAAGCAGAGGGTGCACATGGGGGCCTGGCTGGGCCCTGTGCCGCCAACTGCTCAGCCTTGCTCTAGCTCCAGCCACTTGTGACAAACAACCTTGTTTCCTTACAAATTCCAGCATGTGACTTTGGTGCCCTGTTGTTACTTGTGAAAAACCTATTCTTCTGTTGTCTTTGATGTAGTCAAAAAAATTCATGTAGTTTACGTAAAAATATCTGATTCACAAGGAAGCCAACTATATGTCTTGTGTTGGGACAGTTCATAATGTAGTTCCTAGACCACTTTTGCAAATTGTCTTGTCACCAGATGTGTTCAGACATTGCTGTGCAGTTGTGGGGGAGGGTGGGGGGAAGGTGCGGGGAGATACTTTTTGGTCTTTTTGTTTTTTACCTTCCCCAAGAGGGGACAGTCTGGCCAATTTGCTCCAGTAATGCAATAAAGACATTGCGATAAAGCACCTTTTTGTCCTCATGCTGTGGAGGGATGGGCTGGGGGAGCAGGGGCAAAAGGAAGAGGACTGGGGTGTTGAAAAACTCTGAAACTCCCAAACCTTCTCTCTCATGAGTATCAAAAGATTGGTCCTGGCACTGAACTGGGGCCGCAGACGCTCTCTTCTTCCCCTGAAGAAGAGGAAGTCGACCCTAACAGGCATGATGCCAGAATCCTGTCCAGCCACTGCAGGACACAGGGAGACTCCGAAGCTAGCCCTGAGGAAGAGTGCAATCTGAGAGGCATTGCATCCTCACCCACGACTGTTGGAAAGCCCAGCTTGTTGATTCTCATCACCTTTCTGCCTGGAAATAAGTGTTTCCACATTTCATTCTGGGGGCAGGGATGAAATGGGCTCAGTCTTACAGTCTGTCTTCTTGTTGCCCAGGCCATTGTCACCCTCCTGCCACAGTACTTTGTTGAGGTTCCTGTGTGTTGGGAACATAACTAACAAGCACATGACAACCTGTTTGCATAGGACATTGCAGTTCTCATCCATGTCTCTCAGGCCCCAGCCGGATGTGTACTGAATTACCCATCAGGTTAGGGGAATAGTCTATTGTTCTAAATGGCCTTGCTGCATCCTTCCTCCCCACTACACTTCAGTTCTGTGGCATCCCCAAGGCCACCGCTGGGAACTATGGATGATTTCCCCTAATCCTGGGAGTTGTTCCCACTCTCTGCATAGGACACTCAAATTCCTATCTCCAACCCAGTCCTCTCTTCTGAACTCCACCTCCTGGCTGGATATCTCCACTGGGGCCTTGGGTGTCCCCCAGGCACTGCAAACTTTTTGTTTATGGAGAAAATATATGCTTGGCAATGAATTCCTTTACCTTCCTACCACTAAACCTGTAAACCTAAGTCCACATAACTCCTCTCCCTCTCACCTATTAAATTACAACAGGTAGCCCTTCTCCAACTAAAAGCCAATCTCTCCGCATGTATTTGGGATCCTCCTTTCTCCCACCTTCTCAGGAATCTCTCATGATCAGTTATCAATTCTTTTGCTGTTTCCTTTCAACGGGATCAACTGACATTTAAACATGGTTGGACATCTCTCACTCTACTCCCCCAATCCCTTCTCAATCCTATATCCCTTTGCTTATCTCTTTTCTTTTCTTCAAAGCCAAACCTTTTGAAAAAACTGTCTAAATTAGTCTTTATTTCCTCACCTCCTCAAGCGTTTCAGTACAGGTTCCACCACTACCAGAAACTGCTCTCCTTGATAACCGTCGTTGTTGAAACTCTTCTACACGAAACTCACCCTTTGACCTCATGACGACTCATCCACCTAGTTTTCCTCCTCCATCTGACTGTTCCTTTTAATTCTCCTGGACTTTAAGTCTCTTGGACTCCTCCAGCTGCCTTCTCACTTAGGCCTTTTTCCCTGGCTGTTTTATCCACATCCGTGAATTCCCCTACCGTCTTCAGGCCAATCACGTCCATCTTTGTTTCTCCTGCCCAGACCTCTACCGCATGTTGAATGCGATGTCATCACCTAGCCCTGGTTCTCTTCCATTACTTCGTATTTCAGTGAGGGGAAATAGATCATTCATCTGGTTATGTGAGTCAGATTAGTCGTCATCCTTGATACCTTCCTCTGCTTCCTGTCTGTATAAAACTCACCACCAACCCATATCAGTTTTACTTTCTAAACATCAAAGTCATCACTTTTGTCCAGCTTCACTACTATCTCTAAACCTTAATACCGGAAGGCCTCCCTTCTTCCATTCTTGCCTCGCTCAAATCCATTCTCATTATAGCAACCAGAGTCATCTTTTCAAAATACAAATCTGAACCCGTGTAAAACCATTACATAACTTTCAATGGCTCTTAGGGTAAATTGCAAAATTCTTAAAATGGTCTGGCTTCTCCCAAGTTTAGGATCTCATCCCCTACTTCAGTTACTCTTTGCTGGCTCCACTCCCCTCAGCTAATCCCAATGTCTTGGGCCTTTTTCCTTTTCCTTCTGCACACGTTCTCTGTACAATCCCCATGTACTCCTGTGGCCTTAATTACCATCTGTTTGCTGGTGGCTGCCAGTCTGTGTGTCCAGCTCCCTACTCTTTCCCTTCTGGGGAAACCCCCTCAGTGTTACTGTCCTAGTTCAGACCACCATAATGGGCCGCTACATCATTGTCTCTCTGGTGTGCTTATTCCACTCGTCTCTCACTACAGTGCGGCCAGTAATCTTCCTAAAGAGCAAATCTGATACCACTTCCCTGCAGTTACCTTTCAGAAACTCTTCCCTCCCCTCAGGGTAATCTGCCAGTGTTTCTCAAGGGGAGCACCACTGGCACTTGGGCAGCTGCCCTGTGCATCACAGGATGCTCAGCATCTCTGCGCCTGCTCCTCTCCCCCATTTTCAGCCCCCTAAGCGGGCAGTTCCTCCCTCCCATGAACTGCTGCAAGATGTGCCTGCCCCACCCCCTTTACCTACGGTATGGTGCATCTAACCAGATCCTGATATACGTGGGGGGCTTCCCCAGACAACCAGTTACGTGTGTTCTCAGTGTCCAGTACAGGCTGGCCCAGGGTCTGCTGCCAATAAATCACTGAAGGAAGGAGAAAGTGAGTTCAAGAGGGGACTGGAAGGCACAGGGGCCAGACATCCCACTTATGGGCTCTGCCACCAAGGGCAGGGTACACCCTCTGGCGGCCAAAGCCTCCTCCATGCAAGGTGACAAAGAGCTACAGGGTGCATGAGGCGCCCAGCTAGTGGCCCAGTCATTTTCCTGTCTCCAGGACTCTTGACACCTCTCCTTTGGACCTAGGCATTGGATTAAGGAACAGTAGTGAACGACAGCAGTCACCATGGAGGCACTCTTTTTTCAGTCTTGTCACTCCACCCAGCCCTACTCCCTGCTCCTGTGATGCCAACTCCTGACTCCTCCCACACAACGGTCCCACAGATGTCCTCCCCCGTCCCATCTACACTACCCACTCGCCCACTCAGGGCAGGGGCTGCTCGCCTCAGCAATGTCCATCTCCAGTGCAGAGGCCCACATGACGACAGCCCAGGAAGCGCTCACTGACTGCTCAGCATTTTACCAAGTGACTTCTCCGTTTTAAAACTCTTTTCTCTGTTGGATTTTTTTTTTTTTTTTTTTAAAGATTTTATTTTTTTTTCCTTTTTCTCCCCAAAGCCCCCCAGTACATAGTTGTATATTCTTTGTTGTGGGTCCTTCTAGTTGTAGCATGTGGGATGCTGCCTCAGCGTGGTTTGATGAGCAGTGCCATGTCCGTGCCCAGGATTCGAACCAACGAAACACTGGGCCGCCTGCAGCGGAGCGCACAGACTTAACCACTCGGCCACGGGGCCAGCCCCTCTCTGTTGGATTTTATGATGCTCTTCTGGCTGCTGCTTCTAAGTCTTTTTTCTTTGCCTTAAATGCTAGTGTCCTCAATGTATCACTATTGATACACTGATGGCTCAAATTTCTATCTTAAGTTTGCGTTTTCCTACTGAGTTTCAGATCCATGCATCCAGTTATCTTCTGGATGTCCCACAGATATTTCAAATTAAATATATCCCAAGTTCAACTCTTCCCCTCCCTCTACCTCTTTTCCTCCTCATTTTCTGGCTAAGAGGCCCTCCAAATTAGCAGGTAAACGTGGGCTCTGGAGTCAGGAGAGACCTAGTTTCTAACCCTCGCTCTGCTCAAGCTCTACTGTCTTGGGCATGTTACTATCTGAACACTTGAGTTCCCTTATCTATAAAGCAAGAATATTAGTCACTACATGGCCTTCTCTGGTTCCCATCACCTACAGAAAATCTAAATTCCTAGAAGGCCATTAGATGTGGCCCTTGACTAACTCAGTAGACCCACTTCACTTGAATTATTTTTGGTTCCTTGAATATACCAAGTGTATGGTAAGTGCTGTCCTCTTTGCCTGGACCTTCTTTCTTACAGTAATTCCCACTCTCCTAACCCAGCAAACTACTACCTATCACCTGTCCTTCAGGTTTGAGTGCAGAGGTCAGTGTCTGGGAAGCCAAGCTCAGTTGGGCACTCCTCCCCCGACAGTGGAAACTGTCTTATTCATCACTATATTCTCAGCAGCAACACAGGACCATGAGTTAACATTTGTGTTGAATGAAGGAAAGAAGCAAGCAAAAGACACAAGGATGGTTTCCAAGAGCATGTATTACACAGGTCTGAGTGCAAGAAATGGCAAACAACTGCTATGTTTGCTTTAAAAGCTCATCTGGTGCCAATGCCAAGTCCTGATGCTTTTGAGGGCCTCCTGGGTCTCGGCCTCTCCGGAGTAGGCCAGGCCCAGGCTCCTGGATGAAGGGGCAGCTTTTGCATGGAACGTCTTGCCTCCTGTCACCTGAGGCATCAGGCACTTTGGTGATGCCCAGCGCTGGTTCTTCTTTCTTAATTTGTGCACACTCAGGCTCCCATAGCCAGCTTGGGCTGGGAACCTCACAAAGTGGGTGGGCCAGCCCAGGGGCACTGGGAGGCCATGACTTCCCCTCTTGCCTAGGAGACAGGTTCTCAGAGTGGGCTGGAGTTGTGGTTTCCAAATCCTGGGAGCTGGCCAGCCCACCTTCCATCGTTGCCTTTCTACTAGGAGATGCCCTGTCTGGGCCCTCAATAAAGAATTTCCAGGACCAGGGACCTGGCTCTCCAGAGGTGGAGGCGGCAGCAGCAGAGCAGCTGCTGGGGATGAGTCCTGAAGAGCTGGGACAAAGTGCTGTTAGTGCCTGGGTGTGCTGGCCCTTCCAGCAGCCTTCAGTCGGGGGAGGATCTGTGGGTCCAGCCCTCCCCAGGCTGGGGGCTGGGGACGAGGAGCTGGCAGCCTCCTCAAAGGCTTGCAGTATCCCAAGCCTCCTCTGGGGGACACTAGGGCCTTCCATTCTGGGTGGTCCCAGTGTGACCCCTGTCAATAAGCCTTGGACCACTAGACCCTGACTCGTGGTGTCCCTGGGCAAGAAAGCATCCTCTTCCTCACCCTCTGCTGCTCCTCTGAAGGGTGGATCCTGGCCCACTTCTGGGTTAGGTACCAAGCTCCGCTCCTGTACACCTTGGCTGTCCTCAGGCCCCTCATCAGTGTCATCCTCTGAGGAGTCCACCTCACGGATGGCTTCCTGCTTCTGCAGTGACTCTCGCCGTTCAGCCCGGTCTTGTCGGAGGGTGCCTAGGGCCCGTGAGGGAGCAGGCTGCAACACTCCCTTTCCTGGCAGTGTCCCCTTCCCAGACAGCACACTCCTGGCCCCAACTACCTCCAGAGGGCTGACTTCCCTGGGTGGCAGTTCCTTCTTTAGCTCGGGGTGGGGCAGGTCAAGGCTATGCTTTCGAGAAGTGGCTAGCTTCTTCTCAGAAGCAGCAAGTGCAGCCGCCAGCTTCTCAGCTGACTGTACCCTCTTAAGTAGTGGTGAGCGAGGTGGCTCCGCACTCTTGGGCCGTGAGAGTTGCCTGCCTAGGGGAGGTGACAAGTGAAGCTTGGTGGAGAAGGCCTGGGCTCCATGGCCGGACAGGGGTGACGGGGAACGCTGGGGTGAAGCTGCTGGTGGTGGAGAAGGGGTGTGGGCCAGTGGCGACAGTGGGATGCTGCCTGCTGACTTGCGCCGCGGAGAGCGGTACTGGCGTTGGAGCTTGGGTGCCAGACCGTGTAGGGAGCTGGGCCGTGTGTGACCAGAGCCGGCTGGAGAACTGGGCACGCTGGAGCTGGGGGAGCTGCTCTGTGATGAATTCCCTCCCACTTTGCACAGACAGATAGACACAAAGACAAAGGCAGAGCAACGTTAGCTGATAGAAGTGACTGAGAGGCAAGGCCTGGCTTAGCCCTGGAATGTCCCAGGATTGTCACAGTCACCTCACCAGTGAACCGGAGCCCAGGCTACAGAAATAAAGTCACCCTCCACCCCTGTCATCTCCTCCCCAAGACCGCTGGATCTTTCAGGGGGTGGGCTAAATGTGAGTTTCAGAGTGGGCCCAGTGAGAAGCAGAGAGGGCCCGGGCACTTTCCTACCCCCCCAGGTTGTCTCTGATCTGCAGTGAGCCCTTCATACCTGAATGCACAGCATCAGAGGTCACGCGGTAGCCCTGAGTGGGAGACCGGGGGGAAAGGCTGTGTGTGGGGGAGCCTGGCCCACTCTCCCCTGATGACAAGGAGCGGTTAAGGGAAGAAAGGCTGCGGCTGGTGTGGAGCAGGGATGCCTGCTTGGTGATCTTCCAGAACAGGGAGCTCCTTTTTCTGCTATAGAGACAAGGGTCAAAGGCTGTTTGAGTTGGTGCACAGGGCACGACATACACTGGGCCCCGGTCCAGGGCCCCCAGCACACGTTAATACCCATGTGGCTCAGGGTGGACCCTCTGGGCTGTGTGCCTCACCTTTCCTGTCCATCCTTGCCCCGGCTCCGCTTGCTCCTTCGGGCCATCTTGGCCTTGTAGCTGCCCTTCCGAGCAGGCCCCACTTTAATGGATGTGTTCTCCAGGGGAGTTGTCGAAATAGATACCTTGTTTCCACTCTGGGGAACACGGTGGGAGCCTAGGTAAGGCAGTGCCATATTCCCCCAACCCCGATGCCTGGCATGGCTCTAGCACAGCACTAGCTTTGCCCCTGCATCAACATGTCTGCCCCACAAGCCTGTCTGCCCTCCTCAGAGCTTAGGAAGTGGCTCCAGCTGGAGCCCGAGTGGTTTGGGGCTGGGAAAGTAGAGAAGAGGCTCACCTGTCCTGTTCTCCAGTCCTACCCACTGCTCAGAGGGATCCCTGGGCCTTGGTCAGTGAGGCTGCTGCCTTCCAGCAAAAAACCCATTGCAATGGCCACACCCAAGTTCTGTGTGCATGGGCATCTGTCCTCAGTGCCAGGTGTGTGTGTGCAACCCTCCCACTCCGCTATGGCCACTCGCAGATTCCCAGACTGGGGGGCATGCGGGAACGGCAGCAGGCAACATCCCCAGCGCTAACCTTCAGGATCAGCTCCACCACCTCCGTGTGCACCAGCCCGTGCACAGGCTCCCCGTTGACGTGAGTGATGAGGTCACCCTGACGAAGCCCCGCCTCACTGGCTGGACCTCCATCCTCCACGTGCTGCCCCAGGGAGATAACAGTCTTCAGCCTGAGCTGGAGCCTAAGCATGAAGCGTGGGGCCTAGTTCCGCTCATCAAGCTGTGACACCCCCCTCCTTTGACCCCTGAGGATAGTGTGGGCTGGGACAGAAAGGGAAAGGTAGAGGAGTGATGAAGCTCGAAGACAACAGATCTGGATGGCCAGACATACCCACACCATGTGGTGCACAGTGTAGACGTCCGAGTCACCCATGTAGACACGGATGGCCCGCAGGGTGAAGCCATACTTCTTGCCAGCTCGGTGGATGATGATGGGGGCTCTTGAGCTGCCAAGGGCTGGCATGAAGTCCCTACTTGGAGAAGAGTCCCTGGATGACGGGTTGGATGACTGGGAATGTGGGGACATGGGGCTGGCCAATGGAGAGCAAGTGTGGTGTTCTGGAGAAGGAGAAGCCAGGATTTAGTGGGTTAGGGGACCCTGGCTCCCAGCCCAGCCCCCGGACTCAGCTGTTGATCCCACACAGCTCTAGTCACAGACAGAGCCTGAGCCCTGGAACATTCTCCCCACAGCCTCTGAGCACAAAGCCCCCCTCATGTCCCTAGACCCTCGCAGACACCCGGGAGGTGATGGAGAATGGCATCTAGCACTTTCTGAGTGCTTACTGATATCTATCAGGGACCATATAAGCTCTTCATACATATTTAAACATTACAATTATCCTATGAGCTACCACTATTAATATTCACATTTTTTGATGAGGAACTTGAGGCTCAGAGGGGTTAAGCAACTTCCTCAAGGTCAAAAGCCATTTACTGATGGAGCCAGGATTTGAATATAAGCTCTCTGCCTCGGCCTACACTGGTTACACGGTGCTGTCCTGCCTTCTGGCACACACACACACACACACACACAACCTCAGACACCAGTGTATACCTCAAAGACCTCTGGTCTCATAACAAAGGGGCAGCAATGACACACAGTCTCTCAGATACCTGCTCTTCAATACACAACACACAGACACACCAGCCGCATGCAGACCCCTGCCTCCGGCCCCGAGAGGTTCCAAGGTCCTTCCTGTGAGTTTTATCCTAGTTCCCCATGAACCTCACCAGCAGGAATGAGGAGGGACAGGGCTGTGGCTGAGGCAGACTTGATCACTTTGGTGATGGGGCGAGTGGTGCGCTTTTCTAGAGAGTCCCCAGAGAGTAGCCGGTGGCGGGCCCTGCGCACCGCCAGGTCACTGATGGCTTTGGCTGTGGCTCCTTCAGCCAGCTGTGGGGTCCCACGGCCTCCTCGAGTCTCCATGGCTGTGGGCCCAAGTGAGCAATGAGACCTGCAATGCAGCAGAGCCTCCCTTCCCTGCCTCCCAGCAGTGTCCCCCAGCCTAGGCCCTTCGGCCATCTGATGGGCCACACCTGGACTGGAACCACTGCTCTGGCCAACAGGCTCCTCGTCCAGCTTCAGCCGCCGCTCCAGTGGCCGTTCAGGGACAGGCCCAGCCACACCTTCTCCAGATGGGGTACCCTCCTGCTGCTGCCTCCTGATGGTGCTGCTAGCCTCCTCAGGGCCCTCAGGGAAGCGAGGCACATCCAGGAGGCCCGAGCAGTGGCGCCGCACTGTCAGTGGAGGGCTTGAGTCACTCTCCGTATGGGATGACTCAGACACTGACAGCCGCTTCCGCAATCTGTGGGACACAAGGCCTAGAGTGAGGTGGCCCGGGCAGTCTCCCTCCTCCAGCGCAGGCTCCCTTAGAGGCTCACAAGGGTTATATGTCATAGAACTTTTCTCCTCAGACATCCCTCCAGGAGCTGTCCTTGTGAACGCCCGCTCACTGCCACTGGCACTGCCCCCCCCCCCCCCCAGCACCTGAATCTTGCCCATGATCTGTGACAACGATGGCTGGCTGTGCAGCCCGCCCTGGGTGAGCTCTGGGTGCTCACATCTCAGGGGAGCCAATCACCCAGCTCCGGTCTCGGCCCTTCAGCCCTGTCAGGCCATCTGAGCGGTCCTCCTTCTCTTCGCTCAGGCTGCGCTTAGTGGGGGGCGGTGTCCGGCGCTCCTCGAGCAGCGAGAGCCGCTCCATGCTGCTGTACACCTGTGGGCACGCATGACATGCTGGGGACGGGCTCCATCCCCACACCTCCCAAGGAACGAAAAGTATCCTTGGCACCTGAAACCCAGCAATCTGAACCAGTTCTTCCCTTCCCTCCCTAATACATCCCAGTTGGATATTCAAGGAAGCAGCTATCCCACTGGTCTCACCTGGCCTCACCCCTGGCATCTCCTGTGTCAGGGCCTGGAGTGGTCCTAGAAGTATCTATCATATTGTAGGCCCAGCCCTTTCCTCCTCTTTTTCTAGAGGTAGCCCCAACAACCCCTCCTCCAGCTTGCCCCAGACTGTCCCTTGACAGGCCCTCTCCTCTCAGGCCTCCGGCCTGTTCAGCCTGGGCCTGCCTCAGTCGCACCTTGCTGAACCTTGGAGAGCAGGAAGAGAACTGGCGGATCTCAAGGCAGCCATCCTCACTCACTTCCTCCTCATCCTCTGAGTCCATGTGATGGTATCGCTCTGAGCGGGCTGGGGCAGACACACAGGACAGTCTCCTTCAGAGGCCCCTGGCAGTGGCCTCCTTGTGACCCTATCAGACCTTAGGAGGGCCTGGAGAAGTTTCTCCTGATGCCAAGTTGAGAGTGCACAAGTGTCTTTGGGCAAACAGGTAGGACCCCCGCCCCACAGGTGGCCTTACTGTCAAAGTAGCTAGTATCATCCTCCGACTCCAGTTGAGGAATAAATTCAGCCTTTTGGCGAAGAAGTCCTGTCCAGTCCAGACCGGTAAAGAACGGGTGCTGCTTCACCTCAGAGGCACTGCCTGTGGACAGGGAGGGTGTGGGCAAGGGGGCGAGAGGAGCCGTGTGGAGCCCTGGTCAGCAAGTCCAGCGAGGACCCAGACCTCGGGAGGCCAGGCCTAGAGGCTGTGGCCCCAGCACCTCCCCTCCTCTGCCCACGGGGAGCAGGGCAGTTTCAGGAGTCAGAGGCACCGCCCACCCCCGAAGCCTGAACTCCTGGCTGCATCATGGACTCAGCCTCCTTGCTCCCTCTTCCAAGTGGTGAGAAAGGTTAGTGGGGTCTGTCCTACCTGTACCCAGTCTCTCCAGAGGATTCTGATGGAGCAGTTTGGAGGTGAGGTCCTGGGCGTCTGGTGGCAGGGCATCATCCCCCTCAGGCCACACAATCTCATCTGAAGAGTCAGGGGGGTGAGAGGGAAAGGAGTGGATTAGAGAAGGGTCTCAGAAGTTGTGGGCAGAGGGGGGAGATGGAGAGGAGGGTCCTAGGATAGGATAAAGGTAGGGAGGCATAAAGGGCCCAGCCCAGAGCCCCTGAAAGCCTCGCCTGGGACCCCAATTCCTTAAGTTCTATAGGTTCTTGTCCTCCTAGGGGATTTCACACATCCTAGACCACAGCTTGCTCTCTGATTCAAGGGGCGGGCAAAGCGTGACTCCCTGCCCTGAAGCTCCAGCTCACCCTGCTTTACAGTCCAGACACATGGACACACACACGTACACAAAACTCACACTCAGAGGATATGCACACACACAATACAGGTACACTAAGCACATACGGGGGAAACACGAACACAAACAACAAGCCCCGGGCGACACCTAAAGTGCACATGAGCACATAACACACACACGTCTGAGAGGCAAGCGTACCCAACATGCATACATGAATTCAGAACAAGAGCTCAAGCCTCACAGGTGCATGCATAAATCACATTTGTGGATCCAGACTCTGTCTCCCCAGTGGCCAGGGTGATGGTACCTACCACTGATCACTTGCCCAAAGAGCTCCTCCGGAGTATCTCCAAAGAAAGGGACGCAACCCACCAGGAACTCATACAGGATTATGCCCATGGCCCACCAGTCCACTGGCTTCCCATAGCCCTGACGCAGGATCACCTCAGGCGCAATGTACTCTGGGGTCCCGCATACCTGGGCACAGAGAAGCCAGGGTGGCTCAGCATTGAGGCAGCTCATTGACATGATGGCTGGAGGGGTGGGGATATTCCCACCTCTGGAGCAGAAAAATCTCTGAATGAAGACTCAGCTCACTTTGGTTAATGAGCAAGATCAACAGGAGCCCCAGGGTTCCAGAGTTGGAACTGTTGGTGGGGTGAGTTTATTTCCTAATTAACCCAAACATCTAACTCTAGCCTGGAACCACCACTCCCTGAGCCCTCAACATTCTTCTGGCATCTGGTCCCCAAAATTGGCTCTGCCCTCCAACCTCCCAAAGAACAGACCCTACAGTCACATGACTACTACAGGGACTTTCAAACTGTCACACCCTGAAATGTCAAATCAGGGAATGTCCAGAGGTTACTCTCAGGAAGGTGGGCCACAGCCCAGTAGAAATTTGGAGCTGTGTTCCAGAACAACAGGTCCAAGAGAGCCTTACCCTTGACGGAAGCTAGGAGGCTCAGGTCTGATCTCAGACCCGTCTCTGAGAGTGACAACGGTTATATGACCTATTTCTCCAAACCCTGATGAGGAAGATGATTTGGATATTATGGCCATATGATTTTCATGGTCTAGGCTTCTATTTTCCAGATGTGCTACCTATCTCAATGCCTCTCTGGAACCAAAGGTGGAAAAGACAGGAGCTCCCAGTCTTAATATCTAGCTACAGGGTACACATGTGGCCCCCAGGCCTTATCCTGAGGCCTGGAATTCAACTCCCCAGGTCTCAACCATCCTTCCCTACCTGCTTGTCCAGGAACTCCCGGGCGTCCTTCTCAATGTGGCCCTCGTACAAGTTTGTCGTCAGACTCATGAGGCCAATCTTAGAAAGGCCAAAGTCCGTGAGCTTAATATGTCCCATAGATGTGATCAGGAGGCTAGGAAACCAGAGGAACAAAAGCATGGAGTTATTTCCTGGTTTTGCAAGAGTGTTGATTTTAGTATGCGCCAAATTTTCCCACTGAGACTTCTACGGGTAACAGGGGGACCTAAGCAGGGCAGCTTCAGCTGTGAAAGAAATGAATAGCTCTGGCTTTGTGAGCACGGCACTCTGCACAAGCACCTGACCTGCCTTTCGCCCATTCCCCCAGCTCCTGCCTGTTTCCTGCCCTCAACTCTGTGCTCTCCGGGGTCAGGGATTAGCCACCTGACCAACAGACTTTCTTCCGCAGAGCGACCCTCCTCTCCTAAAGCTCCAGCCATCCTCAGTCCCCTCTCCTCACCTGGGTGGCTCACAACATCCCTGACTCAGGGAGAGAGGACAGGGGCACACAACCTTGCTCCCTGTCCATGGCTGGTCTTAGAAGGAGGGTTGGTTGGGAGAAACTAGAAATAAGAGCTCACAGAGAATTATCTCTTTCTTCTCCCTTCAGACACTCTGCCTGAGCCATTTTATTTTGTGCCAAAGGCTTCACCCTGCCGACCTTTTACTCTATGATTCCCAAATCAGTGTCTCTGGCCCTGACTTCTTTTATGAGCTCCATGCCTACTAACTGCCCAGATCCTTACAGGCACCACTAACTCAACCTGTCCAAACAAAGTCATGCCTCCTGACTAGTCCTCTTCTCAGAGAAAAGCAGTAATTTCTGTTACTTACTGAGCTCTATGATAAGTGCTTTACTGACTATTTATAAAAATAAGCTGGTTCCTGAAAGGTCTTATAGAGTAACTCACAAAGGTAGGTATTATTATCCCCATTTTAAAGAGTAGGAGTATGAGGCTCAGAGAGGTTTAACTAACAGACCTGAGCCCACAGAGTTAACAAGTGGTCATTTGAACTCAAGTCTATCTACCAGATGGACTTAGTAGATATATACACAACATTTCATCCAAAACTCACAGAATACACATTCTTTTCAAATGCACATGGAACATTCTCCAGGACAGATCACACAGTAGGCCACAAAACAAGTCTCAATAAATTTAAGAAGACTGAAAGAATACCAAGCATCTTTTCTGACCACAAAGGTATGAAACTAGATATCAACTACAGGAAGAAAACTGGAAAAGCCACAAATATGTGGAGATAAAATGCTACTTAACAACTATTAGGTTAACAAAGAAATCAAAGGAGAAATCAAAAGATACCTGGAGACAATTGAAAATGAATATACAAAATGCCAAAATTTATGGGATACAGCAAAAGTGGTTCTAAAAGGGAAGTTTATAGCAATATAGGCCTATCTCAACAAACAAGAAAAATCTCAAATAAACAACTCTAACAGTGCACCTAAAGGAACTGGAAAAAGAAGAACAAACAAAGCCCAAAATCAGTAGAAGGAAGGAAATAATAAAAATCAGAGTAGAAATAAATGAAATAGAGACTAAGAAAACAAAAAAACCAATGAAATGAAGAGCTGGTTCTTTGAAAAGACAAACAAAATCGACAAACCTTTAGCTAGACTTACCAAGAAAACAAGAGAGAAGGCTCAGATAAATAAAATCAGAAATGAACGAGGAGACTTTACAATGGAAATCTCAGAAATACAAAAGATTATGAGAATACTATGAAAAGCTACACCAACAAATTGGATAATCTGGAAGAAATGGATAAATTCTTAGAATCATGCAACCTTCTAAAACTAATTAAAGAAGAAATAGAGAATTTGAATGGGCCAATCAACAGAAAGGAGATGGAAACAGCGATCAAAAACCTCCCACAAAATAAAAGTCCAGGACCACACGGCTTTCTTGGTGAATTCCACCAAACATTCAAGGAAGGCTTAATACCTATCCTTCTCAAACTCTTACAAGAAATTGAAGATGAGAGGAACCTTCCTAACTCATTCTATGAGGCCAACATTACCCTGATACCAAAAGAAGACAAGGACAACACAAAAAAAGAAAATTACAGGCCAATATCACTGATGAACATAATGCAAAAATCCTCAACAAAATACTAGCAAATCAAATACAACAATACATTAAAAGGATCATTCACCATGATCAAATGGGATTTATTTCAGGGATGCAGGGATGGTTCAACATCTGTAAATCAATCAATGTGATACACCACATTAAGAAATGAAGAATTCACAACCAGAAGGACCCACAACTAAAAAGATATACAACTATATACCGGGGGGATTTGGGGAGGAAAAAGCAGGAAAAAAGAGAAAAAGACTGGCAACAGTTGTTAGCTCAGGAGCCAATCTTTAAAAAAAAAAAAGAAATGAAGAATAAAAATCACACGATCATCTCTGAGGATGCAGAGAAAGCATCTGACAAGGTACAGCATCCATTTATGATAAAAACTCTGAGTAACGGGCGGGCCCTGTGGCCAAGTAGTTAAGTTCATGTGCTCCACTTCGGCGGCCCAGGGTTTTGCTGGTTCGGATCCTGGGTGCAGACATGGCACCACTCATCAGGCCATGATGAGGCAGCGTCCCACGTGCCACAACTAGAAGGACCCACAACTAAAATATGCAACTATGTACTGGGGGGATTTGGGGAGAAGAATAAGGGAAAAAAAAAGATTGGCAACAGTTGTTAGCTCAGGTGCCAATCTTTAAAAAAAAAAACAACTCTGAATAAAATTGGTATAGAAGGAAAGTAGCTCAACATAATAAAGGCCACAGATGACAAATCCACAGCTAATATTATACTCAATGGAGAAAAACTGAAAGCTCTCCCTCTAAGAACAGGAACCAGACAAGGATGCCCACTTTCGCCACTCTTATTTAACATAGTATTGGAAGTCCTAGCCAGAGCAATCAGGCAAGGAAAAGAAATAAAAGGGATCTAAATTAGAAAGGAAGAAGTAAAACGGTCACTATGTGCAGATGACAGGATTTTATATATAGGAAACCCTAAAGAACCCACCAAAAAACTTTGAGAAATAATAAATGAATATAGTAAAGCTGCAGGATACAAAATCAACATACAAAAATCAGTTGCATTTCTACACACTAACAACAAAGTAGCAGAAAGAAAAATTAAGAATATAATCCCATTTACAACTGCAACAAAAAGAATAAAACACCTAGGAATAAATTTAACCAAAGAGGTGAAAGACTTGTACACTGAAAACTATAAAACATTGCTGAATGACACTAAAGAAGACACAAAGAAATGGAAAGATATTCTGTGCTCTTGGATTAGAAGAATTAACATAGTTAAAATGTCCATACTTCCTAAAGCAATCTACAGATTCAACGCAATCCCTATCAAAGTTCCAACATTTTTCACAGAAATAAAACAAAGAATCCTAAAATTTATATGGAACAAAAAAAAACCCCAAATAGCCAAAGGAATCTTGAGCAAAAAGAACAAAGCCGGAGGTATCACCTTTCCTGATTTCCAAATATACTACAAAGCTATAGTAACCAAAACAGCCTGGAACTGGTGCAAAAACAGACACACAGATCAATGGAACAGAATCGAGAGCCCAGAAATAAACCACACATCTACGGTCAGCTAATTTTTGACAAGGGAGCCAAGAACATACAATGGAGAAAGGAAAGTCTCTTCAATAAATGGTGTTGGGAAAAGTGGACAGCCACATGCAAAAGAATGAAAGTAGTAGACCATTATCTCACACCATACACAAAAAACTTGAATGTAAGACCTGAAACCATAAAACTTCTAGAAGTAAACACAGGCAGTATACTCTTTGACATAGGTGTTAGCAGCATATTTTCAAGTACCATGTCTGACTGGGCAAGGGAAACAATAGAAAAAATAAACAAATGGGACTACATCAAACTAAAAAGCTTCTGCACAGCAAAGAAAACCATCAACAAAACAAGACAACTCAACAACTGGGAGAAGATATTTGCAAACCATATATCTAATAAGGGGTTAATATTCAAAATATATAAAGAACTCATACATCTCAACAACAAAAAAAACAAAAAACCCAATTAAAAAATGGGCAAAAGATCTGAACAGACATTTTTCCAAAGATACACACATGGCCAACAAGCACATGAAAAGATGTTCAACATCACTAATTATTAGGCAAATGCAAACCAAAACTACAATGAGATACTATCTCACACCTGTGAGAATGGCTATAACTAACAAGGAAAGAAATAAGTGTTGGAGAGGATGCGGAGAAAAGGGAACCCTTATACACTGCTGGTGGGAATGCAAACTGGTGCAGCTACTATGGGAAACAGTATGGAGACTGCTCAAAAAATTAAGAATACAAGTACTATACGATCCAACTATTCCACTGCTGGGTATTTATCCAAAGATCATGAAACCACAAACAGGTAAAGACATATGCACCCTATGTTCACTGCAGCATTATTCACAATAGCCAAGACTTGGAAACAACCTAGGTGCCCAGCACGGGAGAACAGATAAAGAAGATGTGGTATATATACACAACGGAATACTAGTCATCCATAAAAAGATGAAATCTTGCCATTTGCAACAACGTGGATGGACCTTGAGGGTGTTATGCTGAGTGAAATAAGTCAGAGGGAGAAAGTCAAATGCTGTATGATGTCACTCATGAATAGAAGTAAAAACAACGACAAACAAACACATAGCGACAGAGATTAGATTGGTGGTTACCACAGGAGAAGGGGGGTGGGAGGGGGGAAGGGACAGTTGGGGACATGTGTATGGTGACAGACGGTAATTAGTCTTTGAGTGGTGAACACAATGTAGTCTACACAGAAACTGAAAAATGATGATGTACACCTGAAATTTATATAATGTTATAAACCAATTAACGTTTATATAATGTCATATATTATATAAAAACTTATATAATGTTATAAACCTCAATTAAATAAACAAATAAATAAATAAAAAGAAAAGGAACTCAGGTCTGTCTAATGTCAAAGTCACTTCTCACTACAGAGGCTTCTCACCACATACACGCCAAGCTGGAAATCGGGCCGACGTCCAGACTCCTGCTCCCTTGCTTCTGCTTCCACCCCGACACCTTGCTGTTTCCTTTCTGCTTCCCAGCACTACCCCGCTCTTCTCCATCCCGACTCTGTTCTAGGGCAGGCAATGTTTTGGGCCTGGTCTACTGCAAGTCTCCCTATCTCTGTCCACGGCAGTGGTCTTCCTAAACCTACACCAACATCTGAGTGTGTCAATCTATCCACCTCTGCTTCACAGGCCCTTCAAAAATTCTAGGACCCTTTAAAATAAAAATAAAATTTAACAAAAGGACCCTCGAGGACCTAATCCCTGCCTATCTCTCCAGCCTTATCTCCTACTACTCTGACCAATTTGCAGTCTCAGTCTCAGTCACACTGTACTACTCGGAGTTCCGGAGCAGTCACATTCTCTCACACTTGTGTGCCTTTGCAAATCCTGCTCTCTAGCTTTGGAAAGCTCCTCCCACCTTTTTCCATCTGACTAATGCCTTCCGAGAAGCAGCCTATACACAGTTATTTCTGTCTCCCACATGAGACTTAAGTCCCACAGGCCAGCACCTAATTTACAGCCCAGAATATAGTGCTTGGCACAGAGCAGACGTCAGTAAATGCCGAAACACTTGTTCAGCCATTTCCTAGACGTGCTGATTCTTTTGTTCCTGCTTGGTTTCTTGAGCAGAGCTCCTCAGTGATCTTACATGTCACCAAAGCCTTACGATGCCCCTGCCAGACCTTGTTGGCAATGGTCTTTGCATGTGAGGTGGTCAGGGGCTAGAGCACTAGGCCTAGATGGACACCCACAGGAGCACTGTTTCCTAGCAACCATTCTGGGATAGATTCAAACATGCTGTGTCTGCCTCCAGTTATCTAGAGATCCAAGAGGGGGACCTTGGGCAAGGGACCCAGATAGTGGGCGTACTTGTCAGGCTTGAGGTCTCGGTGCACGATCCCATAGTTGTGTAAGTACTCCAGGGCTAGCACAGTTTCCGCAAAGTACAGACGCGCCATGTCCACAGATAGGGCCCCGATGTTCTTCAGCAGAGTGGCACAGTCTCCTCCTGCAACAAGCCCAGGCCACCATGAGGGAAGGATCCAGTTCCTGCTCCAGACGGTCTTAGGCTTACAGTCTCTGAGGCCCCAGAGGAGAGAGCCTCACGCAACACCCGGGTGCTAGACTGTAACTCTTGCTTCTCCCCCGTTGGCCTGGGTGGGAGACAGTGTGGAGGGAGCAAGAGGGAGGCGAACCTGCCAATGGCTGCCATGGCCACTGTTCAGGCCAGAGAGGGAAGGAACCCAGGTCTCTAGTTGACTTGTAGGGACAGGATTAAGGTATTTTAGGATGGGAATCCTGTATATTGAAACACACCTGGCTGAAACTCCAGCATGTGTTCATTTATTTCCTTCCTGTTGGCTGTCCTTTAGTTTTTGAGTAAAGCAACACTGTAAACTCCCAGCGTGTACTAACCAAATTAAAGGAATTCTGTTCAGCTTCAGCCTCAAGACTGAAGTAAAACATCTTTGGAAGCAGCACACAACAGTGAGAAGGGGAGAGGGGAGGCCACTGGCAAAGCTGCTGCCCCTCTCCAGAGCTGTGCCCCGTGATGCTCTTCCACTCCATCCCCGGAGCATTTTGTGTGGTCTTAATGGGGGGCTCCCCTTCACAAGCCATCAGCCAGGGCAATGGCTTTCCTTTCTTCCGAGGGCCCAGATGCAATCCTCCCAGCATCCAACCCTGGGCTTTTATGGCTCTGCTACCTCCCTTGTTCCTGCCTGGCGTCAGCAGTAGAGACGGTACAGGCTTTGGGGTGCAGGTTTCTATACTTCCTGGGTGGACACATCCCGTCCCAGAGTGCCTCTCACTGCACCTGACATGGGCAGCCTCAAGGCAGCTACTGCTCCAGAAGCCTCCTCCTATGAGGGGCAGGGAGTCATGTGTCCACTGTGGCCAGATGGTCCCTGAGATCCTAAGGCAGAAACCAATTCCAGAGAGACTGGGAAGCTGGGCCCTGAAACTTCACCCTTACACAAAGCTGTTGGTCTCAGCTCAGGGCTAAGTCTCAGATTGTGCCTTGGCCTCCAAGTCAGGCCACCCTTCCCCCAGTACCTTCAACATACTCCATCACCATGCACAGGTGGCGCTTGGTCTCAAAGGAGCAGAACATGCTGACCACAAAGGGGTTCTCAGCAAAAGTCAGTATGTCACGCTCCACGAAGGCCTGCTGGATCTGGTTCCGCAGGATCAGGTTCTGTTTGTTGATCTTCTTCATGGCAAAGCGCTGCCGGGTGGGCTTGTGCCGCACCAGGAAAACAGCCCTAGGAAACATACCCATCCCATCCCCCATGGGCCCTCAGCGCATGAGCTGTGTTCTCCACCACACAGAGCAGGGGTGGCCAAACTGCTTCATCTCATACCTTATAAATGCACAGAACAAAAGAGCAGGGATGTGCTTATCAATAAGGATCTGGGCCCCCTGCCCACAGAGCTTGTCAATTTCTTGATCTACCAAGTCCTGAGGACATAGCTCAACCCTTTCCCAGAGCTCAGCCAGAGGAGGAAAGCTACCAAGAGGAGTGGGAACCTTGTGTGGGAAAGGAACAACGCTCAGATGTCAGAGGAAATGGACCTCTTGCCTCTCCAGGAGGAGGGAGAGGGTCTATCTCGAGGCATCTGCTGCCCTGAGGATTGGGCATCATACTCTAGAACTAAGAGCCCAAGTCGCAGCCACACCCTGACCCCTGCCTTTACCCATAGGCGCCATTACTGATGAGTTTAATGGTTTCGAAGTCCTCTTCAGAGGGTGTCTTTTTAGATGTCAGAGATGCCCCACGGCCCTGGAAGACAAGGGAAAAGGCAGGAGGCAGGTATGCTTCTCAGAGCCCATGTGCTTGGGGAAGCTGTGGCCCCAGCATCAGCTCAGCTCTTAGTCCTGCTGCAGCCTCCTGCCCATTCTTCCCCAGGAGCTGAACGACTTCACAGATAGTGTCTGCACCCCGCCCCCCTCCCCTCCCTCCTTCAGCTATTCTCTTGAAGAGAACTCACAGCCCTTTGCTTCATAGGGCCCAGGCTCTAGGACTGGGGCAGGAGCTCAGGGTCTTTACCTCGACTGAATCATCTGTCTCCGGAGTATCAGGACTGTCATAGCTGCTCAACTGAGCCACTTCTAGAAACAAAGCACGGACAAGGGAAAAGTGAGTGTGGCAATGTTGGGCATCTCAGCACTCCACTCACATCAACGACAGGCGTGTGTAGGGTCAGCACTGACGCTTTCTGCATCAGTCTGGGATGCAAATCTAGTCCTGTGGCTCTATCCCCAGTGTAGTCACAGCTTTTGGACTTGTTTGCCAAATAATATTGTCACTCCTATTTCTAGAAGTCCAGTGCCATTCAAAGGCCTGGCAAATTCTATAAAGCTTCCCTCAAACTTGAGACAATTCCCGGCAAACAGGGCGCAAAGCTGGGCTCTCCGTCCCCATCCTGCTGGCTGACTCTGCTCTGCTGGACCAGGATGGGAAGCAGGAAGACAGGAGTAGGACAACTACAGACCAGGGACCTGGAAGCCCATGGTTCACTCAGGGCTCAGCACGAAGTGGAAGAACGGAGATATCTTCTGAAGGCCTGAGTCAGGACCACCCCAAACACACAGGAAGACTTGCACGGTGACAACAGGAGAGGCAACCATGCAGATGAGGTGACCATTTTTGGAAATGTGACTGTGGTCCTTTGTTGTTGACCTCTTTTGACCTTAGGCTCTAAATCCAACCCAGCTGGGCCCAAGGCAATCTAGGTTGGGTTATACCAGACAGACGCGAACAATTCCGAAGTGGGGGCTGTTTTATGAGAGAGTTCCTCCTATAGTCCTGAGGCCCCTGATGCTGTGTTGTCGGTGTCCAATCTAATCCTCTTCTCCAAGTGGCTTCCCCTGCTGTTACACCTTGTTGGCTGTGGGGCCTCTTTGCAGCCACTAGGCAGCATACTCACCCTCTAGGCGATCCCGTGTGAGGCCCAGTTGGCTAACGATGTAGCGGGGAATGTCACATTTAATCCCTTGTCCCTCTTTGGCGTGGCCCTCAGCTGCTTCTAACAGGTGGTAGAACTCTTCAGGGTCAAACTCCTGTACCGGGGAGAGAGGTGGTCAGTGGTGAGAGCTACAAGTGAAGGCTGCTGGCCTCTTTGGTTTTACAACATATACCCAGAGTAGGATGAACACGAAGACTTCGTCTTTGTTAGGGGACACCCCTGCCCCTGAATACCCAGAAACATCATGATTCAGGGATCATGAGAATGGGGACAAAGCTGTCTGATAGGTCACCTCCAGACTGGACATCCTCAGCATACACAGTCTCCCCAGCAACAAGAACCAGAGCTCTCGGTTTCAACAGAGTTCAGCCTATTCACCTGGTCCAAAGCCTTCCGCCACCCAGATGGCCGTGTCAGGCGTGTTCACACACCCAGTCCAGAGGAGCAGTCCTGCACCCTCTCAATTACGGCTCACAGCCCTGGTGGCACATGTGTGCCTTCAGATATTTACTGAGCACCCCCCCCCGTGTGCAAGGGCCTGAAGGCCAAGTGGAACAGAGCACAGCAGTCCTTGTCTGCACGGAGCACATAATAATGAGGAGCCCATTTACCGAGTGCCTACTAAGTGCCACCCTCTGGGCTAATCCCTGATAACACCTCTATAACCTTAGGGAGGACATCAAGGCTCAGAGATGCACTGACTTGTCCATGGTCACAGAGGTAGGAACAGAAAACCAGTATTCAAATTCAGGCCTGACTCCAAGCCCCTGTTTAATCCTGGACTTCACGTTCTTGAGAGGCCCCGTGCTTCTCCATAACCCCAGCCTCCACTGCTTTCTTCACCTCTGTTCTCACTATTTTGGAGAACCAAATCACTATCTATCTGGATATAATCTAAAGCAGACCTAGAAGTCCTTTTAACTTCTTATTCTTCCTCAGTCCCTGTCTAGCCAGAAAGTCTACCTCATAAATCCTCCTCTATCTGCTTTTCTTCTCTGTTCTCTTACCATTGTCCTAGTTCAGGCCACTCCTCTCTCACATGAAGAGCCTTAAGTGCCTCTATTGATTTCCCCGGCTCATCTGCCCTCTCTTCCAATTCTATCCATGTTGCAGCCACAGAGTAACCTTTCACAGGTGTAAAGGAACGTTACTCAGAAAGAAATAGGAACCAGTTACTGCACATGCAACAACTTGTATGAATCTCAAAAAAAATTATGCTGAGTGAAAAAAGTCAGAACATACTATACAATTTCATTTATACGAAACTGTATAAAAAGCAAACTTATCTGGGGTGAAAGGGAGCAGCTAAGTGGTTGCCTGGGAGTGGAAGGCAATGGGGGGCAAGGGATTGACTCCAAAGGGACACAAGGGAACTTTTGGAGGTGAAAGATTTTCGCTATCTCAACTGTGGCGGTGATTATACAGGTGTATATTTGTTAAAATTCACTGAACTGTATACTCAAAAGGGATATATTTTATTGCATGTAAATTATACCTTAATATAGCTGGTTAAAAAAAGTAAATCCGACCATGTCACATTCTTACCGAAACTTTCTGATGGCTCCAGTGGCATCAAGGATAAACGCATGCTCCTGAGCTAAGAGCTTGACACCCTCCATGGGCTTGCCACAGACCACCTTCCAGGCTTATACCCCGCAATTCTCCAAACCCAATCTGTACTCCATCGAATGCCCGTCCCATTCCTCATACCTGAGAAACTCATAATCATCCTTCCTGTCGCTGAGTGAGCTTCATGCCCCCAGGGAGCTTTCACTGAATATCCATCCCAAGGAAAGACTAGAGCACTTCCTTCTCTAGGTTCCCGCTGCACCTTGTACTTACCCCAGTTGCAACACTTCTTGCAATGTCATGTTATTATTTACACGTCTCCATGCCCTATAAGAGACTAACTCTAGCTCACTCCACTGCAGTGGAAGCATCTTAGGATCAGGGACATGCCTGTATCTCCAGTGTCTAGCATCAAGTAGGTACTCAGTAAAGTGTTGCTGAATGATTAAATGAAGGACTTAACTTGTGCAAACGAAACTGGTCTGTGCTCCTTACCCCCAAGGCCTCCACTGACCTGGGGCCTGCCCACGGTGGGTTTAGGCCAGACTAATAGCTATCCCTGCCACACCCCTCAGGACCAACTATTTTTCCTCACAGGAACTTGTTTGGTCCCCCAACGCTTGCATATCATATTTAAATAAGGACTTCAGCAGCAAAATGGCAGTAGGTACCACCACAGTTTTGCTGTTAGCAGGATACTTCCACTACACCCCCGACTCCCACTCCTTCCTCTATAGCCCCACTCCCACCCCTCCAATCCCCCCACTAACCTTTCCAGAGTCCACTCACCAGGCATTCCAGGAGACGAGCTGGGCGGGCAATGACAATCATCAGCTTTTTCACCAGCTGCACCACAAAAGCCACTTCTGAACTCTCTGAGCGCTCATGAGCCTGTAGAGAAGACAAAGGTTGCTTAAGCAATCCACTGGCCCAGCGTGCTTGAGCTAAGCAGGACCTGGCTGGACAGAGCAGACTACAGGGAGAAACAATCTGGCAGTAGAGAGAGTTCCGCAAAGCCAAGAACTTAGAGAAGGCCAGTGGGCTGAGAGCAGGAGCAAGCTGCTCATCAGGAACCAAGTGAGCTTCAGAACACTGCATGACACCAAGGAATGTCACACAGACACACGGCGTTACCTCCACCCAACAAGCTTCACTCATCCTCCAGACCCCAGCTCAAGGGGCAGCTCTCAATGGAGCCTTCACTGATGTTCGCTCTCCCCTCCAGACAGGCTGTAAGGACTAGAAAGACCTCAAAGCAGGAGAGTGATGTGACCAACAGGTATTTTAGAAAGATCACTCCGGCTGCAGTGTGGATGGTGCACTAGAGAGGGCAGGCCTAAAAGCAGGGAAACCATTAACAGGCTACTGCAACAATGCAGGTGAAAAAGGCAGTAGGAAAGAGGGAAATGGACAGACTGGGGCCATTTCAGAGGTAGATGACTGAGTAAATCTGAAGGGTGGAAGCAGCAAGAATGAAGGGTAACCACAACTACAATTTTAGGGATATTTCAGTGAACTTATAAATGAGATAGGAAATATAAGAAGAAAAATAGTTGTGGTGAGGACAGGTAGAGAACATATTACACTTGGTTTTAGAGAAAAAGCAGGTTGGTGGGAAAGTTCTGTTGGGACCTGAAGCAATTGAGGGATCTGTACTAGATACTTTCTTGGGCATTTGCACAGCCCAGGAGCCTTTCTCTTTTTTACGAAACTGCTCTGACTTCTACAAGCCACGTTTGTATCATGTGGCTACACTTTCAATAGCTGACCTGTGTGGATTACTTTCCCAGGAATTTAAAAGTGGATGGAGAGACAACTGTTAACATAGTGTGGCAGAAATGTATAATCTACTCTTGGGTGAAAAGGGATGGCCATATCTACCAAAGAGATAGAGAAAAACAAGCACAAAGAAAAACAGCAATGAGAGAAGGAGGACAAACACTTCCTGGGCTCTCCACAGGTTCTGGTTTCTAGTTCTGGTCCTTTCTTAAGGCCTTGTTGCATTCCTGTCTTCAATTCCCTAAGACCCACCCTTTTTATCTTTATAATTAGTTTCCCTTTCCTGCTTAAATTACTCTGAGTTGGCTTTCTATTACTTGCAACCAAAGAATTACTAACCAATCTGGGACTCAAAGTGGAGAAGTCCAATAATCAGCTGTGAACACCGATCTGGAGCTCAGACCAGGGACAGAAGCAGCCCAAGGTGGGAGCCCTCAGAGCACCGAGGACAACTGAAGACATGGGAGCAGATGACGCTGATCAGGGAGAGTGTGAGAAAAGGAGACAGAGGAGAACAGGCGCTCAGGACAGTGCCCTGTGGAACACCGCATTTAAGAGATCGGCAGAGCAGGAACTTGTGAAGGGGCAGCAAGACTTCAGGGCACAGTGTCATGACAACCAGGGGAAACAAGATCAAGGAGAGGAGTGTAAAGTTCTGTAGAGAGGGGAGGAGAGGTGAGGATGGAGAGAGGTCACAGGATTTGGCAAGTGGCCCATTAGTTCCTTGATGACTTTTGCCTGAAACAGTTTAATGCGATGGTGGGAAGGGAAAGCAGAAGGCGGAGACTGAGTACAGAATAGGTTCTCAGGAAAGAAAAATAGCAAATGAGGATCATTTAGAGAAAAAAATGATTATGAAATGAAGAGAGAGGTTGGGCATCTGGTGAAATCTTCTTTATTCCTTTAAGGCTGCGCCCAAATATCAACCCTGTGAAGCCACATCTGAGGCCCCTGCCCCTACCACATATAAACACACAGAATGACCAGAAGTAACTGCACCCTCTTCCAGGTTCCCCTAGCTGTGTGCTCACACCACATGGTACTATCACAGATTTTATAATTAGCAGTCTGTCTTTTTTTATTTTTCCTCAAAGATTTTATTTTTCCTTTTTCTCCCCAAAGACTCCCGGTACACAGTTGTATATTTTAGTTGTGGGTCCTTCCAGTTGTGGTATGTGGGACGCTGCTCCAGCACGCCTTGACGAGCGGTGCCATGTCTGTGCCCAGGATCCGAACCAGCAAAACCCTGGGCTGCCGAAGCAGAGCGCATGAACTTAACCACTCGGCCACAGGGCCGGCCTCAGTGGTCTGTCTTTATACACCAGAGGGCCTCCTGAGTAGAGCAGCTGTGTCTTCTGTTCCTCCCTCACAGGCTAAGCCTAGCATAGTACCTCTCACACAGCAGATGTCAGTCAATGTTGGCTAAGTGTTTGAAAATGTATGATCCCAGGCTCTGGAATAAGACAAACCCGGGTTTGGGTTGTAGCTCTGCTGCTTAAGAAATCAGTTACCTTGGGGTAACTTAGCCCTTTTAAGCTTCGGTTTCTCATCTATAGATTTAGGGGATAATAATAGTATCTTCCTTACAGTGTTGTTATGAAGATTAAATTAGATAAATTAAATGAGATAATATAGTGTCCAGCATGTATTAAGTACTCTATAAATGATAGTGATTTTTCTTATTTTAAATGTAAATTTTATGGTGCCATTTTAAAATTTAAAACCATTCAATGATTCCCCATTGCCTTCACGATAAAATCTAAGATCCTCACAAGACCCTTCAGGCCTCTGTGTTGCCCCCCACCCCCCAATTCATCTACCACCTTCCCCTGCAGGCCTCTTCACTCTAGCCATGCCAAACTACTTTATCTGCAATTCCCGGAATGTACCCAGTTCTGCTACACTTCTGAGAGGTTGTTTATACTGTTTCCTAGGTGTAGCGAACAACCTGCTCATCAAGACTCCACTTTCCCTGAACTCTCCAGGCGGAGTCAGCACATCCTCCTCTGTGCTCAGAACTGGCCTCTGTTGAGTGCTCATCAATCACACTTATATAATAAAGAGAAGCGAGATAATTCACACATGGTGCTCAGGGTGGTGTCTGGCACACAGTACCCGTCAATAAATGAGAGCTGTTATTTTTACTGTAAATAGATGTTGATGGGTCTGTAACCTTGAGCTAGAACCTGCACTGAACTTTTTTCTGCATTCCCAGGGTCTAGCAAATTAGGGAACAAATGGCGCACTGGCCCCATTTCCAGTGCTCTTCCTACTGCATCAAATAACCCACCCCCAGGGCAACGAGACTGGGAAAATGCCTGAAGGTTTGGGGCAAGGTGCTGACTTTGGCCTTTCAGAAGGTCAACCTTATCAGACAAGCAACCTTGTGGCTCCTTCACCGGCTGCAGCACTCCCTGATTCCTCTCCACTGCTGGAGAGCTGTTAGAAAGTTAGTCTTAAACAGAAACAAACAGCTGCCAGTGACTTTCATGGGGCTTTAGTTTTCTAACGTCATATTTCTACCTGTGTGAATTTAAGCATTACTTTCGAAATCAGAAAAAAACACTTTTGTAGAAGGAAGTATGTTTTCATCTATTAAATCAAAACCTTTCTCACTGTGACTCTTGCTCACTGGGCTAGCATGTCTTTTAGGGGACAGAGAACAATCTGCTGCCCACTATATATGAGAAATCTTCCAAAATTTGACAGCAATAATCATGATCGTCTTTAGTCATCCTTTCTCTAGATTCAACTGTTTCCTAAATTAAAAAAAAAAATTCCCTGCTCCTATTTCTAGACTAACACACCGAAGTTCTGTTTGATCATTAGCCCAGGGTTCTCGGCTCAGTCAGTACTACTCAGAGTGAGGTCATGGGTCTGGACTGGGGAATACTCTAGTGACATGAAGAGCCCTGGGGAGACAGGCACATCTCCACTCTCCTAAGCTGTACTAACGGTATAATATGTGGCAACTGTGATCTGAGTGGGAAGGCATCTGACCACTTTATTGTAGAGGCCGACAGGAAAGTGAACACCAGAGCAAGAAGCAGTAGTTAAGAACTCAGTGTAAGCTCTCTGGTCTTGACCATCTCTGGATTACTTCACCTTTAGCCTCCCAGACGCTTTTCACACTGCAGAGGATCAGGTCCCTACACACAGAGGCCCCCATCAGAGAACTTCTCAGCATGCAAACAGAATGTCAGTCAATAGATAAACCCATAGTGCAAGCCTCGGGCCTGTTTTCCCTTGGCCGAGGAGAAACAGTCCTAAGGCTCTGCTTACACCAATATTTCTACTAGAAGAGAGCCCACCACCGCCACTGGGCCACTTTTTGGCTTTGGGTTACAAATCTCCTAGTTAAGTATTTATGAATACAACAATTTTGGAGCCTCAGCCAGTGTAAGTGGAATTAGAAAAAGAAAAGACCCACAGAACTGAGTTCTCTCCACACCACACAGGCTTCTTTCAATAATGCAGGGGACTGAGGAGGAACCTAAGCCCATCAGTACCACACTTGGCAGTGGGCCCTGCACACTGGCAAGGAAGTGGCAAGCAGACTGAGAAGACTGGGAACACCGTTAACGCCTTAATCTTGGCTTTGTCTGCTACCCGTGTGGAGGATTCACCAGAGTTCCAGCACAAGGACACTCACATCTTGCAGAAGTTTCTCTAAATTCTCTTGAAGTTCGTAGAAATAGTGCGATGTAATAAGGCCACTCCGAGATTTATCCAGGCAGTCTCGGGCCATCTCAATCACCTGATGATGAATAAAGCTCAAGGTTCCATCTGCCAACGGCAACACACTGTCTGGAGTGTTGGAGGAAATGAATTCTGCTAGACGCTCTTCCATTTGTGCAGTGGCCTGGGAATAAAAGCAGGAAAAGTGACACTTCCCTTCCTGTTCCACGTCAGGTGGAGCCTAAAGGACCTGGTAAGAGTCTAAGGATGGGCTCTGTGATCCTGGTCTCCTGATGTTGCACTTGGGAAAACTGGTGACTGGAGACGTGAAAAGATCACCTTCAAGTTAAATCAAAACATTATAATCGAGGCCCTCCCTCACCTGGCCTTGTCTGTCTCCTCCACTCCTCAAAGGGCATGCTCTCCTGCTCTGAGGATACTGAGTGTTTGTGGTTCTGCTCCTTGATGATGCTGTTTCTTCTGTGTAGCTTTTTCACCCTGCCAAGCCTGCGTGGCAAACTCTTATTACTCCTTCCAATCTCAGTTCAAGCATCATCTCTCCTCTAGAAGTCTAATTCCTCCAGGCAAACGAGTTTCCTTTCCTCTATGCTTGCAGTGGGCCTCGCAACCATATAAACTTCGTGTAGGGACACTGCTGGTTTGTAAACCTGGTTCTGGACTGGGAACTTCTTCAAGACAGAGAGAATTTGATTTATCTCAGGATCCTCTCACTTGACCTCAAGAGCCAACTGAGCTAAGCAGATGCTCAGAAGTATTTACTGAAGGTGTGAACCTGTCTGCTCATGGACCTGGATCCCCAGCAGAGCAGAATGGGGGTCTGGCTCAGAAGCCTCTATGGGAACTAACTGGGCAGTCACATCAAAATGACAAATATACATCAGTTAATAAGTTCCTAGCTGCCTAGCTAGGATTCGGCCTGTTTTTCTTTGCCACCAGGTAGCAATTTCAGATTTCCAGTGTGTGTTTAGGGGTGCATGTGTGTGTATAAACACATATATGTGTATGTATATATGTATACACACACACACACACATATATATGGTATGAGTGGAGAGAGAGAGGGGAGAGAAAGGGGGAGGAGAGAGGGAATGGAAGGAAACGAATTCTAACATTTTCTCTACCAACAGTTCATCTTACATGAATGATTTGGAGACATGCATATAAAACATAAAGATACAATACTAGAATGACAGCACAACACCCAATACACAAGGGAGAGGGGGAAACGTGAGATGGACTTCGAAACACCATACCCTCCCAAACTGCTTTAGAAAGGACTGAGCATAACAAAATGATCTAGCTGTTCGTTCTGCCCTCTTCCTCGCTCTTACTCTCTAGTGACTGCTGCAAGGCTAGAAAGCATAGACCACAGGGCACAGGGCAGCAGAGAAATAATAGCTAACACTTACTGAGTGCTTACTATATCCCAGGCACAGTTAGAAAAGCTTAATGCTCATTAATCCAGACAAACTCCCTAAGAGATAGATACTCTTATTATCCCAAATTACAGATGAGGCAAATAAAGCTCAGAGAAGGCAAGTAATCTGTCCAGCGACATATAGCTAGTAAGTGGTACAAGCAGATTTGACCCCAGGTGGTCTGGTTCCAGAATCTGTGCTCCTCCTTACTGCCATACTTCATCGTGTATGTCAAGAGGGAAAGCACAAAGGCTTCACACCATTTCCCTAGGCCACCCATGTGTGTCCAGGAGACTCAACCTGAGTCTGGAAAAAGGACACTATGAGAGGAGCAGGGAACCACACACGTAGATTCTAGAGACGGATGAATAGGTAGACCCAGGGAGGTCCGGACAGAGGATGAAGAGAGAGCCTTGAGGACTTCGTGGTCCCTGTTGTCATGGACAAGGAGCCCACGTCAGTGCCCTCATTCTCTCTCAGACAGAGCTGGCTGTTCTGCAGGAACAGGGTCTTTCATTAGGAGGCCAGGTCAGGGTGTATAGGCATTTGGTGTTCAAAAAAATCCAAATTGTAAACAAGGTCCTAGTGTCACATACAAGGTTTATAGCCAAACTGCAGAGTTGTGAAGATTATTTTTTCTCAATTATCTCAGGATAGTAACGTAAATTCCTCTCTCAGCATTTTCTTGCTTGAAAACACAAATCCAAATGTAAGCAAGCAACTCTGAGATCCATCTGCCACCTTACTGCTCACTCTGGCCGACTTCCCGCTAGTCCAACAGACCCCTGTCTCTGGTGCCTGGTAACGAAGAGCTGCTTAAGGAATCTTCAGCGAACGAACGTGCTCGCAGAGGGCAAATCCCACTCTAGGGGATCCAGACTCGTGGATCCTGATATGCATGGTTAGAAGCAAGGTCTCCAGCTGCTTCCTTGCCCACTAATACAGGGTGGGATGCCTTTCTGACATTTCCCTCTAGATCCCTTTTCCCTCGGGGAGTGGAGAAACTGAGGCTCTGCAAGTCCAGTCCCCAAACTCTGAGTCCTCTGCTGCCTTCCTTTTCCCCACAGTCTGGAAGCCCTTGTGCTCGTATCCCCCTCCTCTTCGGGGCCTTCTGATTTCCTTCTTGATTACCTCTGGAGACAGCACTCCATCCCCTCACCCCCAGTCTTCCCACCGGCGCTGGCTGTAGGTGCCATCCTCGGGGCTGTTACCAGTCTACTTTAAAATAGATCCTTACCTTGGGAAATCTTTCTTTGTATACATGATTCATCATTATTATTTCACTGTCAAAGGAAACTGGGGATCGTCCAGGACTAAATAAGAAAGAAAGAAACAACTGTGTTACTTTAGTGCCATGGAACTACCAAAAAGAAAGATGCCCATCTCCAGAGCCCCTGGCCCCCGACTGTCTGTAGTAGGCACACGCTCCCACCTTAATGAGTGCTGATTTCTAGAGCATTCCTTATTCCTGGAGCTGCCAGAACACCTTGTTCAGCTCAAAATGGTGACATCTGGAGCTAGGATACCTTCCTGTAAGAAGCCTGGCCTTCACAAAGGCCTCTGCCACGGCCTGAAAAGGCCTAGAAAAGGAGGACACTGCTCCTGAGCACACTGGTGGCTTTCCTAGGATGACCTCTCTGATAACAGGACTCTCTGGATCTTCTTCGCTTTGGCCAGTGGAGTTGGGCATACCCCAGATGTTCTAGGAATCAAATCAAATCAAACCACCACCAAAAGAATCAAAGAAAGACAGTGTATACCTGGATCTTCTTCCAAACAGGCTACAGCCAATGGGGCTAACTTGGGCTCTGCCTTGGTGGATGAGTGAGCCCAATTCAGCCTGTAGTGAGTTATAAGCCTGGGTCATCTAAATCTTCCCCTTTACCCCATGTGTGGTTACATCTCCTTAAAGGGTTTCAAAGTTTCAGCCACATAACTGAATGGGTATTTGGGTCCTGCCCAGTTGGGTGCCCCTGACATGTGATCCCAGCTGAGCTAGGTTCAGAACTGATCCTCTGCCTTTCCTCCCTGGAGTGGAACACCATCTGCCTGCTGCATCAGTGCACATTACCAAGTTTTTTTAAGAGTGATATAGCAGGGATTTCCCTGAGGTACTGTAATCCTCTCCATTTCAGATGGCCTAAAGGGTACTCTTTACTCTGTGTGGCTTGTGGAAAGCACCAAGATTCAGGTATTCCTCTGTGTGAGACAAAGAAAGGCCCTGGATCCACACTTGACACTCACTCATTTGTATTTCTGATCCTTTGCACTGCAGTCCTAGTCATCATCTTCATCAATCTCTGAACCTGAACCAGTCTTGGTGGTCTGGCTCAGCTCACTCCGACACTCTCAGTGTGGACATCACCCGAGGGGATTCTTCCTGGGAGACACCTCTCCTCTGGGCCCCCACCCTGAACATGTTAGCCAATTTATTATTTCCCAGGCACCCTGGAAAGCTGTGCTCAGTCATTACAGCCATGCTCATTTTAATCTCCATGTCCTTCCTTAACCTGGAATTTGGCATAGATTTTCCAGCTAATGACAAAGAGCCAATTAATCTAAGGAATTCACAGATAACTCAGTTGTTAAGGTTTGTTTGGTATGATGAACCCAGGTGGTTAATGGGAAATGAGGAAGATTCAGATGGGCATTTAATTCTGCTTCTGCAATGGGCTTCTTCCCCAAGTCAGCCACAAGTGTCCTCAGCAGCAACTTTTTTAGCTGGCCTAGTTCATATCCCCTGGGCCTCTGGGTTCTGCAGCCAGGTAACCATCAGAATAAATGATACCATTACTCTCCTCTTACTAAATGGATTCTAAAGTATATTTTCACTGCTAACTACTTTCAAAGGGAAAAAAAGAGGGGCCACTTGACAGCATCATCAGGTACCTCTTGGGGTGGTGAGTAGCGCTGTACCTGAAGCCAAAAAGGGCTTGAGCTTCACTGGTCTTGACTCACTCAAGCTGTGCCAATGTGCTAGGCCAGGGGCTGCCAAACTACAGCCGGCAGACCAGATCTGGCCCACTGCCTGTTTTTGTAAATAGAGTTTACGTAATGTCTGTGGATGCTTTTGCACTAGAACGGCAGAGTTAAGTAGTTGCCACAGAGCTTCTATGGGCTACAAAGCCCAAATTATTTCCTATCTTGTCCTTTATAGAATAAGCTTGCTGACTCCTATGGTGTGCAAATAAGCTGAGTGCCACAGGTACTGGGGCCTTAGGCAGAGAGCACCCCTCACCTGAGGCTGCGGGAGCGGGGCCGCATGGCTGGTGACTGCCGTCCCTCCTCATCTGGTACGCTCTCTGTGCTGAAGTGCTTCGTCAAAAAGTGCAGCTCATCGGCTGTAGGCTGGAAGGGCAACTGGTGTAGCTTTTCCTGTGAGGAGCATGATGACTAGAGGGGAAAACATTAAAAAACAGCGTTAAAGACAAGTCTAAGGGCAGTCCCAGAATGGAGAAGGACTGAAAATGGTCTAGGACTTCCCAGTCAATGTCAACTCAAAGTCAAGTCAAAGCGGGCATCCTTTCCCATGCTCCCTTTAGCCTCCACTGTGCACGACCCCGTTCATCTCTACCTCTTTAGAGCACTCAGTCCCGAGGAAGCCAAGATACCAGAGTCCTTCACAAGTCTTGCAGGGAGTTGAACCCAGATGTTCAGGAGATTCAAGAGCTCCATAACTACCTAGGGAGCCTCTTTAGGTGGCAAAAAGCAGGTTCTTCTGCATGAACTCTTTGCCCCCAATGAAGTTTTGGCTAGTTGGAATGGCAAGTAATTAATAAATCATGCATCCTATTTTAGGAAATGTTTTAGGTATGCCCTGCCTACAGATGACATCCTCATAAGTTTTCCCTTCCATAACCTTGGGAGAGCCCCTGGGATGGCTCAGTAATGTTTCCTTTTGGCTCTTATCCAAATGACAACTGGCTTTGCTGAGGCTGTGAAGGTTGTGTCCAGACTCTAGGGACACTATAGGCAAGAAAATCCAGCAGGGAAGAAAATTACTTTTAGATCTGGAACCCAAAAATTACACTTGACTCAAAAATAATTAAGAAGTCTAAACATGGCCCAGTGACTGAGGTTCCAGACAAGAGCCCACTGCCAATCACAACAGACCATGAAAGGCAGTGAGCTGAGCTCCTACAGGCATCCCCACAGATGCAGCTCTTGCTGTGGCAGCCCCATTCAGCACCCCGATCAGTGAATTCTCCATACCTGGCAAAACTGTCTAAGAGAGCAGGCAAGCCTAACACCATCAGCTCAATTTCTGTTCACCAAGTGATGAAGGATCTGGGGTTTAAATATCTAAATCCATCGAGAGTCAAAACTGCCGCATCACGTTGAGAGAGCTCCGTTGCCACATCTAAGCCTCAACACCAAGTGAGAAATCAGGATTTTTTTGGCTAACAGTGTACACTTCTCTCATGGAATGCCATAATACATGAAGTTGTAAACAGCTTGTGGAAAGTCTCTACAGGGCTCTGTCTTGGCCACATTTTTATAAATGATTTAAATAGAAATTGTAAAAAGTATCTTCACCAACCTACAGCTAATATGAAGCAAAACTGGCATTTTAAAGTATCCCAATAAAATAAGCTGGAGCAACTGGTTGATTCTATTAAAATTTATTAAACAGGAAAATATATGTACATCACATAATATGACTCTTACTTTGGGTCTAAAAACATAACTTGTTTGAGTAAAGGATTATGGGGAAAAAGGTATTTACTAGGGAAAAATCTGAAGCTGAACAGTTGCCAAAAGACCAGTAAGATCTTTGGATTAATTTAAGAGGTCAAGGGAGGTCTAGGTCAAGGGAGGAAATGATACACCTTTTACCTGCGTGGGATTCATGAACATAGGCAAACTGAGCTGAGAAGACCAGAAGAATGGTGGAAGACATGGGGAACCGGTCACCCAGTCTGTGGCCTAATTTTACATGGCCTGCAAAGCCTAAAATACTTACTCTTTGGCCCTTCACTGAAAAAGTTCGCCAACCCTGTCATCTTGGCTTCAATTAAAGTTGCTCAATGAGGAAGACTCATTTTAGGGTCAGTTGTGCGTGCTGTGTTTTAGGCTAAAACTTTCTCTAAAAGAAACACAACTAGAAGATTTAGAGACAGGACCAGTCTTTTTGCCAATATGCATCAAACTTGAATATCAAATAACAATCATTCTTCCCTTCTTGTTTTGAAAGAAAATGATGAAAAAGGAGGTGGAGGGTCTACCAGGCCTTTGGGACATAGGGGAAGTTATCTGCTCTTGGTCGCACTTCTAGAAATAAGGTAAGGGGAGCAGGGGAAGCGTGCGTAGGAGCCCCCATGTCTGGCCTCACTGGCAAAGTAGAAGTCTATCCTCAAGCCCTCCTCTGACTCCACCAGGAAGAAGTGACACCCAGAGAGCATGCTGGCTAAATCTGTCCAAATGCATTCAACGGATCTGGCCATGGTTGTTAAGGGCCATCAGCCCTCTGCCCCAATCAGCCTCATCCCCAAGCAACCTCTGAGTTTGGCTTTAGAGGAAAAGTTGAGAACCACTTCGCAACACTGTATGGGTACGGAGCAATAACGTTTAGGAAAGTATTTTCTCAGGATGAAGGAAGTATGGCCAGATTTGGCTACTTACTGAGACAGTAGAGCTAGGAGTGTTGGTTCCATAGCCTGAAGAAGGCAAAGAGGCCAATGACCAACGCCGTCCATCAGTCCTATTTAAGAAAAGAATATTAGGCAGTTTCTACAGGACCCCACCCTGAGCCCAGGGCCTGCCTGTCTTTCCATCAGCATTTTTTGGGCAGTTAGTTCACTGGTAGGCTCTTCCTTGTCTCAAGACAGTGCTGCTCGGTCCAGTACATGCTTTCATATCTCTCTCCTACAAAGGGCTTACTGTTGGGTATTTAGGAGTCCATAATTTTGAATAAGAACATCTGTTATGAAATACTGTAGTTTTGGAATAAAAATCTTTGTATTCTCAACTTATTCATTTTTAGAGAAGCAACGACAGAGGACTCCATCATAAGGCATCATTATAAGGAGAGAATTGCCACTGAAATGCAGCGATTTCTTTTTTTGAAGGCTCCACGTGAAGGGCTCTTTGGTCTTCCCCAGGCCACTGAGTTGACACCCAGGAAGAAGTGGACCACCACCTGGGTCTGAGTATAAATCAATCAATGCAAATGTTCAAAGGCTACCCTAGGATCCATTAGGACCCATAAAATCAGTCTTTGAGAATGTTTGCTAAAGAGTGACAGTAACCTTACAAAAGTGGAGTGAGGTGGCATAGCCTTGGCTGTATATGAGACTTTGGGGCAGGCTTCCTGCTGCTCTTAAGAGGATGCACCCTAAAGCTCTCCACAGAGAACCATAGTTCTTTGCTTTGCTGTAGAGGAGAAAGAGCAAGCAGGTATCTGGTTTGAAGCTTTTATAACATGGACAAGTGATTCTTTCCTGGACTGTGGGATGTGCTGCTACACAGTGCTCTTTCTTGTGGAGCTTGGGGGTATAGCCTGCTCTGGCTGAAGCTGGAGAAAAACTTCTTTGCTGCTACTGACAGAATCTTAGAATATTAGCAGTGGAGGACCATTAGCAATGGAGGACCTTTAGAAGTCAAGTTCAATACCCTCAATCTTTGGAGAAAACACTAAGACCCAGAGATTTGGGTGATTTATTCCAGGCTTTCCAGTTAACAGTGGGAGTGGGGAGGCAGGGAGGAAGAAGAAAAAAGAAGAATCAATTTTGCTAGAGCTTCTCCTTTTGAAGCATTTCTCCCACCCCCACCAATACCTAACAGCTTGTCCTACTGTGTTCTATAAGGGGCAGCCCAGGGTTCCATGCTACATGCACATGCCTCAGACTTCATGCCACCCAGGCAGCCAGCTCTGCTGGAACCTAGTCTCTGAGGCAAAGAAATGTCCAGGAGGCTGCTCAAATATGATGTTCTCTCTGACCTCTCTGTTGGGTCCTGGGAGTTCTATACAAGAAAGCAAATCAATTCCAGGAAAACAGAACTCAGCAAAGATAGGACTAGTCTAACTCCGGGAGGGAGTTCCCAAATCCTTGTCAAATACACTTTTTCGCAGATTTTTCTTCTTTTAGATAGAAATGGAAACCAATTGCATGGCAGCCATTTTTCTGTAAACTGAAGAGTAGGAGCGACCAGAGTCAGAAAGAAATGACACTATAGGATGTCTCCATTTCCTCTACCTGGTCATCTCACTGGGCAACTGAGGAAAGTTCTGGGAATGAGGGTGACTTGTCACTAGGCTCAGAAGCTTGGAACTAAGCAATTCCTGCCTCCAAGCACAGGAGCTCTGAGCCTCGGTTCCAGCAGGTAGAGGGCCTTAGGGCCCCTTTGCTAGAAATGAAAGGGCAAATGTTCACACCCACAGTCAGAGAAGACTCATCACAACCAGATCTCACCAGGCACAAAACCACAAACCATTCCGTCTGGCCATGCATAGCAGTTTCCCAGCCCCTCTCCCCATCACGCCCGCTATTACCTGTCTGTTCTGTGGCCATGGCTGTAGTGAAAAGACACATATTATAGTGAGAATCAAAGGGAATCAGAGAGACTGATCTGTTTGACCCCTGGCATTTGGTCTAGCTTGGCAGAGGCAAACCTTCCACTTAGGAATGTGTGGAATTTTGAAGAGAAATAGTAGGACTGATGGGTCTATCCTTAGTGTTTCATCAACTCCGTCTTTTGTGTGATATTTCAAGCTAATGTGATCCTATACGGCTCAAGCCTGACTTCAGTAACCTAGGAAACACACTTCCTGAGTACCCTGTTTGGCAGAGTTGAAGTCCTCGTCTCCACCCCCACCAATACCTAGCCGCTTTTCCTATTATGTCCTGTAAGGGGACAGTCCAGGGTTCCATGTTCCATGTACATGACTTAAACCTCATGTCACTTAGCACAGACCTGTCTGGATTTCAGTGGTAATACCTGATCCTACTCCTAAAGCCCAGGGAATGAAGTAGATACAAGGGAACCAATGGAACATGCTATCCCCTCTGCCTGGAATGGTCTACACACCTGTGTCCTCACTCCCAACATGGCAGGCTCCTTCTGATCCTTCAGGTCTTAGCTTCCTAAGTCAATCCTTCCGAGCGGCCTTGCACGACCACCCAGGATGGATTGTGCAGCCCCATTCCCTTCCTGTGCTTTCATGCAGCATCATGTTCTTTCCCTTCATGGTGCTTATCCCAGTTTATAACACCTATTTGTTTGTTTGCTTGTTCATTATTCTTCCCCAGCACTCATTCAGTCAATAAGCACTGACAGAGTGTTTATTATATATGAGGAGACACAGCTTTTAACATGTTAAGGCATCTCTATTAAAGGTGCTTTGAGATTCTGATTGAGGGGAGATAGAAAACAAGCAAATAAGAAAATATCAGGTACTGAAAAGTATTAGTTTGAAACTAAAACTGCAAGATGTGATGGAGAATGCTGAGGAGGCTCCTTTATATTGCACGGTTAGGGAAGGCCTTTCTGAAGAGTTGACATTTAAGATGAGAAATGAAAGACAAGAATGAGGTAACTAAGTGAAGATTTGAGAGAACAGCATCCCTTGCAAAGAGAACAACAAGTGCACAGACTCTACTAAGTTTCAAGCAAGTAGGGGCTATGTCTATTTTGTTACCACTACACAACTAAGTACTCAGCATAGTGCCCGGGCCTACTGGGTACTCAGTAAGTATTTACTGAATGAATGGGAAATGACTCAATGTCACAGGTCCTGCCGTCCCAGCTTAGACCTAATCTGAGTCTACAGTTCACACACAGTCAAGGCAGGAAGTCTGGGATAAGTAAGAATTTCCAGCTGGGCTGGAAAAACAAACACATCAGTCCAGCATATTCTTATACCGTAAAGTGTTCCTACCTGGATCCTTGGTTAACTAATTGGAAGTTACATGGGGTAGGATACATGAGTCCACGGGACAAACTCAGATGATATTTGTTCTGAATAAGGCAACTGGGTCAGGAGGGGCACCCAAATTAGTCACACAGAATCCTGGAGAGGAAGAGGGAGGATTTCTTTTGAGTTGTCATTTGAATAGTGAGTTAATGCTGTTTCAAGGAATCTGCTCTTTTTATCTTCTCTCTGTAAAAAAAGTCATCTAAGTATAGAAACTGCTCTGGCTTCCAGCTGTATATATCTTTCTCCATCTATTAAAGATTCCAAATCTGGAGCTGTGATTGTTCTAGTGGTCTCAACGCCAGAGACTGACGCTAACCAAGAATATCTTTAAAAATAAAATCAAAGAACATGAAGTTTGCCAAGAAAATTTTAGAAAATGTTCTGAACAGTAAATCATTTGTGTATGGAACCTTGCTAGGTGGTTTGAATGACTCATCTCAGTCAGCTCGGTACCTCTCCAGAGGCCAGGTGTTACCCTGCAATAGGCTGAGCTGCCAGGATTGTTACTATGGGCCAGAGATAAGTTTATGTCACTTCCAGAAAGGGGTGAAATGCATGGAGGAATATAAACATGGCTCTGTAATGCACCAAATCTTTCTAAATTCCTGGGAGGATAAGTGAAGACCCTCCAGTCTCTTTATCCCCAAGGAGAGAGGAATATAAGGCCCCTTCTAGCTCCTTGCAAGTGGTTGAATTAGAGGACAAAGAGTGTAACTTGGGTCCTCCTGGGAGGAGAGCCCGTTTTCTCATCTATCATGCCAAGACAGCTCTCAATCAAGAGTATAATGTTTTAAGACATATCCTCAGGAAACCAGGGACTTTTGCTTAGGATTATAAAAATATATCTACTTCTAATATCTACTCACTCATTCCAACATTCAAACACACATACCTAGAGCATCTAGAAAGCAAAACTTGAAGAAGACAATAATGACCTGGGCAAGGAAAGCAGGGAAAGAATTTTGATGGCTGGTACCTCAGGTAACACACTTGGAAGGGCAGTGCCTCAAAGGAGGAAGGTGACATTTAATTGACATTCTTGCAAGTGCCACACATGGCAGTCATAGAGGAGGTTTTCTATCAACTTACCTACGGGCAGGAACAAAGGAAAAGTGAGCAGGTGCATTTGGAGAGAAATTCCGGGGGCTGTCCAAGGGACTGTTAACTGCGGACAGAGAAAGGAAAAGAAACCCTCCATGAGGTTTGCTTCTCAGGAGGGCGGAGATGACCTTTAGGGAATAAATATTCCCCTAGCATTGGCAATTAGCACATATGATTATTTTTTTCAGGCCCACCATTAGTTCAATGATTATCTCTTTGTAAAAGTTTGGCAGCCCAGAGGTTTCTCCTTTCTTCCTAAGTTGCATGTAGCCATCTATGTCTCTCAGATATTCATTCTGGATCCAGCAGCAACTTGCCAATTTCCTGCTCTCCTAGGAAGACCTCAGACTCCAATGTGCCTAATCAAGTTAACTCAACTATCCAAAAGCTTGAAGAACTCATTCAGCGCAGACGGCACAGCCAAATACTAAAATATTTCTCAAAGGGCAACAGAACTACTGGTCCAAAAGTCTCTTATACATATATCTCTGTACACCGCATCCAAGGAGCCAACCCAGAAATACGTGTGCTTAAGGGAAACTGAAGTTCTCAGGTAGGGACTTAGGAGAGCAATGCTCCTTAAAATAGTCCATACACAAGGCCCCCAAGCATGCAAAACATGCTCAGCCTCCTTGCAATGTAGGAATTACCTCCATCTATTTATTAGTTTTCATATGTCCCCTGGAACTTGCTAACTCACAGCTCAGAAGCTTTGAACAAAACTGTGTGCTTACCTTTCCACTAGTCACAACAGTTCTCGAATTTAAGCCTGCCATATTTTTCTGGTCTAACTTCCAGCTGGGGGCTGGTATTTAGGAGGCCCCAGCTGGAAGAAGCTGTCAATATGTCTCTATCCAAAAGGCCATGTCAAAGAAAGCACCATACTCCATGATGCACTGACCACTCCGCCATCCTTGCCCACCACCCCACTTCTGTGCTCACCTCTGTGAACCAACATCAGCTATGAGGAATTGTAGTTATTCAGAGGGCTGGTAGTTTGGCATGCCTTGGGTTTTTCTTGGACAGTTTGTTTCCTGTGTGGGGTATGGATGCTCCAAGATGCCATGAAGCCACCCAATTGTTTCCCATTATCTCCATCCAACAAGGCCTGGTTAGCAATCAGTATCTTTCTGTACGATATAGAGAAAACCAGCCTCTCAAACAATGCCACACTACCCTATGTAGCACCTCTGTATCAATTATATAAAGGCACTCTCTTTAGGAGAAGTAATTAGGAAGAGGCATTTTCAGCTTCCACCTATCCCCTTGACTGGGAGTCTCAGTGAGGTGCACAACCTTATGCAGTAGATCTGCTCTCAATCTAGTACCGGCTCTGGGTTTTCCATGCTCTGGGTCTAGGGCTATCCCCTATGATCTGTTCCCATCTCCTGGCTAGCAGAGGCCACCATGGTGCGAGAGAAGTGATTTGGAATAGTTGTTTCCTTAGCCAGGCTTTAGGAAGGATCAGGCCTCCTCAGAATTATCAAGGCCTTCTTTTTTAAAAAATCTCCATTCTTTTTAAATAGTGTCATCTCAAAGATTAACGAGTACCCTCAGTTTGATCCTTGACATGTTGAGCTAGATGTCTTTTTTGGTTCCCAAAACTACCCAGCTATAGCCTCAAGGAAATCCCTGGGCATGAGTGTCCTACAAAGACTGGCCTTCCAAGGACCAGGTGTGGTGCTGGTTATAGGGTAGAACATGTAGAATATTCCAGGTGCTCATAGTAAAGGTAGACATTCATAGAAACACACATGTCAGAAATAACTAACACTTAGAGGAAAAAAGAACTGTAATAATAATAATAATAATAAACAGAGCTTCACTGAGCTGTGAGAAAACTTCAAGCAGCCTAATAATCCTTAAAGGAGAAAAGAATGAGGGATACAGAAAAAATATTTTAAGAAATAATGGCTAACAATTTTCCAAATAACAATTTTCCAAATTTGATGAAAGAAACTATAAATCCACATATCCAAGAATCTCCAAGAACCCTAAGCATGAGAAAGAGGAAGAAAACTACACCAAAGCACATTATACCCAAATTGCTCAAAAATCACGACAAAAAGAAAAATTCTTAAAGCTGCTGGGTGGTGGATGGGTAGGGTAGAGTGGGAAAGATGTTATATACAGAGGAACACAGGTAAGGATTCTCACTTAAAACAATGCAAGAAGAAAATGGAGCAGTATCTTTAAACTATGGAAAGCAAAACAAACTTTACCAACCTAGAATTCTATACCTAGCTATTGTGTAATAAAGAATTCTGTGGCCTTTTTCTCCAGTTCCTGGGAGTGAGCCTCTAAATTCTTAGAATATCCTAAATGATAAGAGTGTCTTCGTTATTCATGGTGGGGCCTGACGGTTGATGCAAATGAGATGACTCAGGACGGGGGCTGGCCATGCCAGAAAGTCTAACCACGTGATTAGGGGTTGAGGCTTTAAGCCATTTGATATTAGTCTGACCTCCAGGGAATGGTGGGGGTGCTAGACACTTAGTTCTATCACATAGCCAATGAGTCAATCAATCACGCCTACATAATGAAACCCCAGTAAACACTCTGGACACCAAAGCTTTGGTGAGCTTTCTTGGTTCTGAAAGAGTGGCGTAACCTGAGTTCATGGGGAGAAGACACTTCCTGGAAGCTTCACATGTGGAGCCTTCCCAGACCTTGCCCTGTGAGTCTCTTGTTTTGGCTGCTTCTGATTTGTATCTTTATTGCTATAATAAAATTGTATTTGTAAGTACAGTGCTTTCCTGAGTTCTGTGAACGATTCTAGTGAATTATTGAACCTGAGGAGGTAGTGGGAACTCTTAAATTTGTATCCAGTTGGTCAGAATTATGGGTGGTCTGAGAACCCCTAAGCTTGCAGTTGGTATCTAAAGTAATGATAGTTTTGTGGAGGATTGTGCCCATAACCTGTAAAGTTTGGCCTAATTCTGGGTAACTAGTGTCAGAAGTGATTGCACCGGCAAAAACATTTTTAAAAAACAAAGGTGAAACAAAGATCTTTTCAGATAAAAAAGCCAAACAAAATCCTCAGCAGCAGACTGCACTACAAGAAATGTTAAAAAAAAAAAAAGTCCTTTAGGCAGAAGGAAAATGATACCAGGCAGAAACATGGATCTACACAAAAGAATGAAGAGCAATGGAAAAGCTAACTACATGGGAAAATGTATAAGATTTTTTCTTATTATTTAAATCTCTTTAAAAGATAATGTTTAAACAAAAATAATAATGAGGTAGTGTGGGGTTTATAACATATGATAATAAACAGCTTGAAAACAATAACATAAAGGTCAGGAGGGGAGAAATGGAATAGTATTATTCTTATACTATATGTGAAGTGGTATAATATATGGTGATAAGTTAAAGATATACCTGTTAATGCAACCACTAAACAACAAAGAGTTATAGCTCATAAGCCAATAGAGGATATAAAACAGATTCAGAAAAAACATTCAACCCCAAATAAAACAGAAAAAGAGCAAAAGAAGAAAAAACAGATGGGACAATTAGAAAACAAACAGGAAGATGATAGATTTAAACCAAATCATATCAACAACAATAGTAAACATAAATAGTCTAAAGGCCCCAATTAAAGGCAGAGATTGTCAGATTGGATTAAAAAGAAAAAACCTATTAAAGAAACCAAATCAATATTAACAATCTTCCAAAAAAGAAAACTTCAGTCTCAGATGTTTCACTGATGAATTCTACCAACACTTAAGGAAAAACTGATACTAATTCTCTAACAATAGATTCCCACCATCTAGAAGCTGAAGAAATAATAAACAGATCATAACAAGCATTCCTTCTAATTGGCAAAGCTCCAATAGACTTTTCAAAAGATACTATTCTGGGGCCGCCCTGTGGCCAAGTGGTTAAGTTTGCGAGCTACACTTTGGCAGCCCAGGGTTTTGCCGGTTCGGATCCTGGGCACGAACATGGCACTGCTCATCAAGCCATGCTGAGGGGGCATCCCACATGCCACAACTAGAAGGACCCACAACTAAAAATATACAACTATGTACCAGGGGTCTTTGGGGAGAAAAAGGAAAAATAAAATCTTTGAAAAAAAAAAAAAGATACTATTCTGACACCAACTGGGTGTACTGCAATTCAATTCTGACACCAGCCAAATAGAGTTAGAACAGACCCAACAGGTTGAGGGCAAAGTCCTCAACAAGACTGCCTCACTTCCCGTACCAGTCATAAATCATGGGGGGAGGGAGGTACTCAGCCACCTGTACTTCTGACCTACTTACTATAAATATGGAGGCTTCCACACCTCCTCCCTCTAGGTTCAATAATCCATTAGAACAACTCAGAGAACTCAGAAAGTGTTATGCTATATTTATTATTACAGTTTTATTATAAAGGATGCACACAGGTGAGGTCAAGGAAGGAATGCAGAACTCCTTGTGCCCTCTTCCTTGTGAAATCAGGGTGTGTCACCCTCTCAGCACATAAACCAGGAAGCTCTTACTCTGAGCTCTGGTACACCTATAGTTTCCATTGCGGTTTCCCTACATAGGCATAACCGATTAAATCATTGGCTGCAGCGCTGAACTCCATCTCCAGTTCCTATCCCCTCCCCAGGATGTCGGGCTGGTCCAAAGTCCCAAGTTTCTAATCATGCGGCTGGTCTTCCTAGTGACCAGCCTCCATCCAGAAGCTGTCTAGGGGGCCACCCTGAGTTGCCTCATTAGCATAACAAAGACACCACTCTTATCACTCAGAAAATTCCAAGGTTTTTCTAAGCGCTGTGCCAGAAACTTGGGATAAAGACCAGAGAAATTGTTTATTATACCACATATGTTAAGTCCTAAAAAGTCTGTGCTATCTTTACTGTGTTTTCTCCACTTCTCCAATATTCATTTTACCTTAAAAAGGCCAAAATTATTAATATGAAGGTAGTGACAATAAAATCAATAATTGGAATTGGTCTTGTTTTGGGGGAAGATTAAGATGTTAGAATATTAACATTTTGAAGAAAATATTTAAACTGATTCTTATTACTTACTTACATTCACAGTTCTGACTCCAGAAAAATCACACCATTGAGAAGAACTCTTTCTTAAAAACAGCCAGAAATGACTCAAAAGGACAAAAAATCTGAAACAAAACCCAGCAACCCAGCAAGCAGGCCTGAAATTTTCAACTTTACCAAGCAGTTTAGCAGTTGGATAAGACAGTTCAAAGGCAAGTAATCACCCAACCCAGAGAAATAAGTTATAATGAAATAAACAAACCAACAGAACTGAGAGCAGTTGACCTTGAACCAGTTGCTTCACTTACACAGTTTAACTAGTTATAAATGAATGTAATTATATAGCAAGCACCTGTGTAAACACTATCCAGATTAACAATGCCATCTTTCAAAATCCCTCTACATAATCCTTCCAGTCAAACCCCTCCCCTTCCCAATAAAGGCAAATATTACCCTCGCTTCTATGGCAATCATTTCCTCATAGCTTTACCAACTAAGTATGTATCTCTAAATACTCAAGTTTAGTTTTTTCTCATACAATTTAAAAAACTGACATATAATTCACATATCATAAAATTCACCCTTTTAAAGTGTACAGTTGAGCGGTTTTCAGTATATTCACAAAGTTGTGCAATCATCATCACTATCTACTTCCAGAACATTTTCATTACTCCAAAAGGAAACTAAGCTGTTAGTAGTCACTTCTCACTCCCCTCTCCCCTAATCCCCTGGCAACCACTAGTCTACTTTCTGTTCCTATGGAATTGCTTAACCTGGACATTTCATAGAAGTGGAATCATATAGTAAGTGACCTTTTGTTGTCTAGTTTGTCTATTTTTAAACTTTATATAAGAAAATGCCAAACTGTTTTTGCAAAATGGTTGTACCAATTCATACTTCTACCATTAATGCTTAAGGGTTCCCACTGTTTCATATACTTATGCACACTTGGTTTTGTCACTTTAAGCCACTTTTCATGTATAATGGTATCTCACTGTGATTTTATTTTGCATTTCCATAATTAACAATGAGATTAAAGTATTTTTTTCATGTATTGATTAGCCATTTGGATTGCTTACGTCTCTTAGCCATTTTTCAGTCATATTATCTTTTTATTTTCTTGTTTGCTGGAGTTCTTTAAATGTTCTGAATCCAAGCCCTTTGTCAGTTTTATTTTTTAAATTTTTTTGAAGATTAGCCCTGAGCTAATATCTGCTGCCAATCCTCCTCCTTTTGCTGAGGAAGACCAGCCCTGAGCCAACATCCATGCCCATCTTCCTCTACTTCATATGTGGGACACCTGCCACAGCATGGCCTGCCAAGCGGTGCCATGTCTGCACCCAGGATCCAAACCAGCAAACCCTCAGCTGCAGAAGCACAATGTGCCAACCACTGCGCCACTAGGCCGGCCCCCCTTTGTCAGTTTTAAGTGTTATAATTATCTTCTCCCACTTTGTGGTTGCCTTTTCATGATATCTTTAGATGACTAGAAATTTTTAATTTTAACGTAGTCAAATTTATTAAGCTTTTCATGCCCTTTTAAAAAATGAAGGTATATTGAGCCAGTCCAGTGGCGTAGTGGTTGGGTTTGCATGATCCACTTTGGCGGCCTGGGGTTTGTGGGTTTGGATCCCAGGTGCAGACCTGCATACTGCTTGTCAGGCCATGCTGTGGCGGCATCCCACATACAAGTGGAGGAGGATTGGCACAGATATAGCTCAGGAATAATCTTCCTCAAGCAAAATGAGGAAGATTGGCAACAGATGTTGGCTCAAGGCCAATCTTCCTCATGCTGATGCCCCCCCCAAAAGGTATTCTCCTGTGTACCTTCTAAAAGTTTAGTATTTTATCTTTCACATTTAAATCTACAATTCATGTATCAAATCATCACATTGTACACTTTAAATATCTTACAATTTTATTTGTCAATTATACCTTACCAACACTGAAAAAAAATCTACAATTCATCTGGAATTGATTTTTGTGAAGTAAGAGCTAAGTCTTTCAATTTCTCCATATGGACACCCAATTTTCCTAGTGTCACTTCTGTCATAAATCAAGTGGCCATATATGTATGGATTTATTTCTGGAATCTTCTTTTTCCTTCCCCTATATTTATTCTTCCCTTCAATATTCCTTTTTTAAGTTAAGGGTATCATCACTCATTAATCACCCAAGCAGGAAATCTGGAGACAATCAATTCTAATACCTGCTGACTTAACCTTATAATTTTTTCTCATATTCATATATTTTCTCCATTTATAACACTCCCTCACATCGTGACAATGGCAACAGCCTCTTAACTGGTGTTCTAGCTGCCAGTGTATCCTTATTTTTGTACTCCCAAGCACCCTGGACATATATACAGTACAGCCCTTTACGTAGTAGGTGAACGTTGACTGTCCCCTGTGGACACTGCTTCCCCTGCAGCTCTCTTAAGAGAGGACTGTTTGCTTTCACACACTCCTTTGTAACACTGGGCCTAGAGGTCAGGGAGGTATCCTGCTCCTCATGTTCTCTTCCAGATACTCTCCAGCCCTACTCCTCTCTTGAAATCAAGACTAATATATTGAATTGCGCACACTGGTGTCTAGAAGGCATCTCAAACTTAATATATTTAAGGGTCTCAAAGGATTGGAAGTCCTGGAATCAAATGATTGTTTTTGGGGGGATGAGGATTCTAGATGGCACAAGGCAGAAAGTCTGGAGGTAGTGCTAAAGGGCAGGAAGAATGAAAGTAAAATTATGGAGGTGAGGTCTAAACTATAGGTGTAGGGCATAAGTGACTCAGGTGGCATGGAAGAGAAGCTCACTGGAAAACAGGAGTTCCAAGAACTGAAAGTCCTAAGAACTGAAAAGATCAACTATGAGTGTATCGAAATCATCAAGAACAAGAGAGGAAGAACTGAAGAGCAACAGTAATCAAGAGCTAAGATATTTACAGCTGCAACAGTAGGTAGTAAGTGATATAATTTAATTGTATAAGATTCAAGGTGTTGGAGTATTAGAAAGAAGAGAGAGAGAATAACGAAAAGACAAGGAGGACACCTACTTGTGCTTTCAGGCCCAATGGTATAAAGTTATAGGGCAGGCAAGAGCTAACACTTGAGAAGGCTGTAGGACAACCAGTGTTCTAACCCCTCCCTCACTCCCGGGATTCCATCAGAACAAGATTAAGCATATAGGAGGTTTTTCTGATAATGGACTATGAATTCCAGGAAGTATACTGTAAGGGTTTCAAGAGTCAGAGAGGGATGAGAAAAAGGGACAGAGATTTATACGAATTAAGAGTGTAGGAGATGGGAGGGACAGGTACATGGGGGTTCCTGTGTGGACTGACATAAACAGGGATAAGGGATAATGAAATCAGCCCTAGTGGATTCAAGGCAGATAGAGATGAGGAGGCTATAAGCGTTAGGGAGTAAAGAGGAGTGGATTAGTGGGGCTTGCTCTTGACCCTGGGTGACAGGGGCTGAAGGCTTAAGAAAGACATACTCCTAGTCCCAGTATACTAGTTTAAAATCAGATGATATATAACAAACATCATATTAAATACACATGCCCACTGACCTGTTAATCTTATTCTGAAAATTAATACAGTATATTCCATGACTCAGCAATTCCATGCCTACATATAAATCCTAGACAGTCTTTGTACATATATATAAAAAGAATATGAGGGGGGCTGGCCCTGTGGCCAAGCGGTTAAGTTCGCACGCTCTGCTGCAGGCGGCCCAGTGTTTCGTTGGTTCGAATCCTGGGCGCGGACATGGCACTGCTCATCAAGCCACGCTGAGGCAGCGTCCCACATGCCACAACTAGAAGGACCCACAACGAAGAATACACAACTATGTACCGGGGGGCTTTGGGGAGAAAAAGGAAAAAAAATAAAATCTTAAAAAAAAAAAAAAGAATATGAGGAAGCATGCTTGTTGCAGAATTGACTATAACTGTGAAAAACTGAAAACAATCTAAATGTCTGTACTCTTTACCAATTAATACCTCAACTCCAAATTCATCCTTCAATACCAGCTCTGTGATAAAGGAGAGAGTTCCTTTAAGCAATTTTCCTTTACAGCAAGCACAATGTTAAACTTTCTCAGTAGGAGGTGCTAGAGGGACACTGAAGGAAGAGGCTCTCGGTGCAGTTTCAGCAACTGCATCATCAGTCAGTGGTGTGGGAGTGAGACGTGCAGGGATGCTCGGACCCAGTCACACGGTGGCAACCTTGTACCCCTATGCTGAACTGGTGATCCCCTTTCCACAGCAAGCACACTGTGTGCTCCAGGCACGCCCACACTGGTGCTCTGGTTCCCTCTGGTCTGTTCCACACTCCACACCCTGGGGTTTGTCTTCCATTTCGTTTCTGAGGCTTAAAAGACACGTCATGCCTCCTACTCACAGCGGCACCTCCACTTTCTGTGCAGGCCTGCACACTGGTTGTGGCTTGCCAGTGCTCCAGAGGGCTGCTTCCTGATTGTTCCCTGTCGGTGCATCAGCTCTGGCCTGGGCAAACCAGCACACATCTCTGCCATCCAGTGGGCTGCAACTACACCTTCTCTAACAAGGTCTGAATCCAGTTGAGAGAGCCTTCCTACAAGGTTTGTTCTTCCCTAGGTACTTTTCCAAAGCTCTATGGCACCTTTATAGAGTTCTCTTACATCTTAAAATTACTCTTTTATTGTTCTAGTTAATAATTCTATTACACTTCACCTGTTTAAGCCACTGTGCGATTTCTGTCTCCTGATTAGGCCCAGGGCGATACAATGTTCATCAATAATAAAATAAATCCATACACTGTGGTAGAGTCACACAATAGATACTCTATAGGCAATAAAACAAATGAACTAACTTCTGGTTTCTGGTCTGGTGGGTCCGGAGTTTAGAGGTTGCTGCTCCATCCTAACAACAAGCAAAAAGCTGAACAAGCTGAAAAACAAACAATTCTTCTTAGATCCGTGAGGGAAGTGAAGTCACGGAGCAAACCGCTGCCCCCTGAACAAGAGAGACAGACAGGTGGATACGGAGAATCACAACGTACCCGAGCAGAAACCCATGAGTAGAAACCTCCACGGGAACCAGTGCCAAGGTAGGAAAACCTGACCTATAAAAAATGAATTGCTGGAGGTGCACCGTGCACAAATTTGAGCATTAAAAACCCCTGGGGGATGCAGTCATAGAAGCGTCCTCACACTATTGTGAATTTTACATATAGAAGTTCTACCAGGTCCTCACAGTAAATATGTGAGAAAACCAAGTCTCAGAACCAGAGTCAGATATGACAGAAATACTGGAATTATCAGAGCAAGAATTTCTTTTTTAATCTATGATAAATATGCTAAGGGCTTTAATGGAAAAAGTAGGCAACATGCAAGAGCAGATGGATAAAGTAAGCAGAGACGGAAATTCTAAGAAAGAATCAAAAAGAAATGTTGGAGGTGAAAAACATTGTAACAGCATGAAGAATGCCTTTGAAGGCTTCATTAGTAGAACTGACACAGCTGAGAAAAGAATCTCTGACCTTGAGGATATGACACTAGAACTGACAAAACTAAAAAGCAAAGAGAAAAAAAACGGCCCTGAAATAAATAGAACAGAATATCCAAGAATGTGGGACAACTACAAAAGATGTAACATATATGTAATGGGAATACCAGAAGGAGAAAAAATAAAGAAAGAAATAGAAGAAATATTTGAAACCATAATGACTGAGAACTTCCCCACATTAATGTCAGACACTGAAACACAGATCCAGGAAGCTTACAGAACAGCAAGCAGGATTAAATGCCATAAAACTATACCTAGGCATGTGATATTCAAACTTCAGAAAATCAAAGATAAAGAAAAAATCCTGAAAGAAGCCAGAGGGGGAAAAAACATTACCTATAGAGGAGCAAAGATAAGAATTATACCTGACTTCTCAGAAACCATGCAAGCAAGAAGAGAGTGGAGTAAAATATTTAAAAGTGTTCAGAGGTCAGCCTAGTGGCGTAATGGTTAAGTTTGTTCTCTCTGCTTTGGCGGCCTGGGGTTTGCTGGTTTGGATCATGGGCGTGGACCTACACAGTGCTCATCAAGCCATGCTTCGGTGGTATCCCACAGAGAACTATAAGGACTTAGAACTAAGATATACAACTATGTACTGGGGCTTTGGGGAGGAAAAAAAAGCGGTGGTGGGGGGAAACCTCACCAACTTAAAATTCTGTACCCTGCAAAACTATCCTTCCAAAGGGAAGAAGAAATAAAGATTTCTCAGACAAACAAATTGAGGGAATCTGTCACCAGCAGACCTGCCTTACACCTTAAGAAACCAGAAAAAGAGCAAATTAAACTCAAAGTAAGCAGATTGAATAGAAATAATAAATACTAGAACACAAATCAATGAACTTGAAAACAAGAAATCAACAGAGAAAATGAACAAAACCAAAAGCTGGTTCTTTGAAAAGATCAACAAAATGGATAAGCCTGTAGTCAGGCTAACTAAGAAAAAAAGAGAGAAGACACAAATCACTAACATCAGAAATGAAAGAGGGGATATCATTACAGATTTCTATAGACATTGAAAGGTAATAAAAGAATATTATCAACAATCTATGCTCATAAATTTAATAAGCTAGATTAAATACACTAATTCCTTAAAAAACAAAATCTGCCAAAATTCACACAAGAAGAAACAGATAATCTGAACAGGCTAAATCTATTTAAAGAAATTTAACCACAAATTAAGTACCTTCCAAAACAGAAAGCACCAGGCCCAGATAGGTTCACTGGTGAATTCTACCAAACGTTCAGGAAGAAATTATACCAATTCTCTGCAATCACTTCCAGAGGATACAAGCAGAGAGAACACTTAACTTATTCTATGAGGCCACCATTGTCTAATACCAAAACCAAACAAAGACATTACAAGAAAGGAAAAACACAGACCAATATCTCTCATGAACACAAACACAAAATCCTCAACAAAATATTAGCAAATCAAATCCAACAATGCATAAAAGGAATTATATACCATAACCAAGTGGGATTTATCCCACGTATGCAAGGCTGGTACAACATTTGAAAACCAGTTAATGTAATCCATCACATCAACAGGCTAAAGAAGGAAAATCAAATTATCACATCAACAGATGCAGAAAAAGCATTTGACAAAATCCAAAACTTATTCATGATAAAGAAATCTCTCAGCAAATTAGGAATAGAAGGAAATTCCTCAACTTGATAAAGAACATCTACAAAAAACCTACCACTAACATCATACTTAATGGTGAGAAACTCAAAGCTTTCCCGCCAAGTTCAGGAAAATGGCATGGATGTACCTTCTTACCACTGTTTTTCACCATCTTACTGAAAGTCCTTGCTAATGCAATGGGATAAGAAAAGGACATAAAAGGAATACAGATTGGGGGGAGAAATAAAACTGTCTTTGTTCACAGATGATGATGGCCTATGTAGAAAACTCAAAAAAATCGACAAAAAGCCTCCTAGAACTAATAAGCAATTAGAGCAAGGTTGCAAGATACAAGGTTAATGTACAAAAGTCAATAGTTTACTATACACCATCAGTGAACAAGCGGAATTTGAAATTAAAAACATATTTCCATTTACATTAGCATGCCCAAAAATGAAATAGTTAGGTATAAATCTAACAAAATGTGTACAAGATCTATATGAGGAAAACTACAAAACTCTGATGAGAGGTATCACAGAAGAACTACATAAATGGAGAGATATTCATATTCATAGATAGAAACACTCAATATTGTCAAGATGTCAGTTCTTCCCAACTTGATCTATAGATTCAATGCAATCACAATCAAAGTCTCAGCAAATTATTTTATGGATATCAACAAACTGATTCTAAAGTGTATACGGAGAAGCAAAAGACCTAGAATAGCAAACTCAATATTGAAGGAGAACAACAAAGTTGGAGGAATGATACTACTCAACTTCAAGACTTAGTATAAAGCTACAGTAGTCAAGACTTTCAAGAAAAAGAATAGATTAATGAAATAGAATAGAGAGCCAGAAATAGACCCACGTAAATGTAGTCAATTGATTTTTGACAAAGAAGCAAAAGCAACACAATGGGAAAAAGACAATCTTTTCAATAAACAGTGCTGGAACATCTAAACATCCACATGTAAAAAAATGAACCTAACAGACACTTTCATAAAAATTAACTCAAATTTTAAAATTTCAAAAGTTAACTCAAAATTAATCACAGACTTAAACATAAAACTCAAAACTATAAAACTCCTAGAAGATAACATAGGAGAAAACCCTGATGACCTTGGTTATGGCAATGAACACCAAAGGTACAATTCATGAAAGAAATAATTGACAAGCTGGTCTTCATTAAAATTAAAAACTTCTGCTCTACAAAAGAGAATGAGAAAACAAGCCATAGAGTAGAAAAAAATATTTGTAAAATATATCTGATAAAGGACTGTTATCCAAAATATGCAAAGAACACTTAAAACTCAACAACAAAAAATAAACAACCTGATTAAAAAATAGGCAAAAGATCTGAACAGACACCTCATCAAAGAAGATATACAGATGGCAAGTAAGCATATGAAAAGATGTTCAACATCATATGTCATTAGGGATATGCAAATTGAGCCAACAATGAGGTACCATTATACACCTATTAGAATGGTCAAATTCCAAAACAGTGACAACACCAAATGCTAGCAAGGATGTGGAGCAACAGACACCTTCATTCGTTGCTGGTGGGAATGCAAAATGGTACAGCCATTTTGGAAGACAGTTTGTCAGTTTCTTATAAAATGAAATCCTTAGCCATCCGATCTAGCAATCACGCTCTATATTTACCCAAATGAAGTGAAAACTTACGTCCACACAAAAATCTGCACACAGATATTTATAATAGCTTTATTCATAATTGCCAAAACTCAGAAGCACCAAGATGTCCTTCATAAACTGTGATGCATCCAGACAATGGACTATTATTCAGCACTAAAAGGAAACGAGCTATTAAGCCTTGATAAGATCATGGAGGAAGCTTAATACATATTACTAAGTTAAATAAGCCAATATGAAAAGGCTACGTACTGTATGATTCCAACTATATGACATTCTAGAAAAGGCAAAACTATGGAGGTGGTGAAAAGATTAGTGGATTCCCCAGGAGAGGGAGGGATGAACAGCAGAGCACAGATGATTTTTAGGGTAGCGAAACTATGTAGTATTCTGATACTACAATGGTAGATACATGTCATTATAGATATGTCACAGCCCATAGAATGTATAACACCAAGCGTGAACCCTAATATAAACTATGGACTTTGGGTGAGAATGTGTCAATGTCGGTTCACTCACTGTAACAAACGTACCACTCTGGTGGGAGATATTGATGGTGGGGGAAGTCGTGCACATGTCGGGACACGGTATATGGGAACTCTCTATGCTTTCTGGTCAGTTCTGCTGTGAATCTAAAATTGCTCTAAAACAAAAAGTTTATTAATTTAAAAACACAACGAACTAGGAAGGTTCCACTTCCAGAATGGCAGAGTAAGTACCTACCGAACTGACCTTACTGTAGTTGTAATTTACTTATATATAATAAATATTTAATATCAAACTGAACTGTACGGAATAAATGGACCTACTTTCAAATCAACAGGCCTCCTATTAGTCAACAGATTCCAGACTTTAAAGTAAAGTTAAAGAGTCTTAAAACTTCATGTGGACCCAAATATCAGGATGTGCAAGATTTGAGGATATAGTTCTCAAACGATGTGAAGTTTGAGCTGTGTGGAACAAGTAGCACTGCCTTTCTCAACACCTGGGTAAGTAAAGAGTCTACAGCCATGATTGGGCTTTTAAGTCAATTCTTCCTCCCTGGATCTGAGGCCTGCCTGGATGTTCTGCAGTGATTTGGGGAGAGACGATAACGATGACAGCTAACATTTATGGACTACTAAGCATGTTACACATATTAACTCTAAGATAGAGTCCACAGACCCAGGTAGGCTGAAAGGGCCAGATGATGTTCTCAATCAAAGCCACTTGGGTAGGGGGGATTTAGTCCTAAACTCTAACTGTCAGGAATCTAAATAGAGAGATAATCATCTCAGAGGGCAGCAGTCAGTAGTAATTACTGCCCAGTATTCACATTACAGCTATAAAACTATGTAGAAGGTCTAGACATGCTAAATTTATTTCCATATGATGAAAAATCTAGGTCAGATATAAACTGAATTTTTACAAAGTTCCGGGTAGAATGTGCTACCTAATCTAACACATAACCCGTCAATTTTGGGGGGGAAAGTATCTAAGCAAAATGAGAGCTTTGCTTTAAAGGCCCAGTGGGTCTCCAATCTCCTGGGTCCCCCGGTGCTCTTGGTGGTGTCTTCCAATGTGAGAGTTAGTGTCTGAGTTTTACTGATTCTTGGAAAAGGGCCATGAGCACACTGAATGGCTGGATCTGAACCCAGTAAAGTGTCTCTTCTCCCAAAGACAAAGATCAATTTCGGAATCACCAGACCCTCAGGGTGCTCAAACAACTACTCCACATGTACCCTCACTTTCTCCCTCCAAAGACACAGTAAACTGTGAGCAAGGAGACATTCCAAGTGGAATAGATCTGTCTTACTTGGCTTGATGTCAAACTCTTTCACTGCTTTGGTACTCTCTTATTGCCCAAAGACAGCAAGGCTCATGGCTTACCAAACCCAGGTAGCAAGCTCTAAACAGCTTCCTATGGTTTCAAGCCTGCTCCATTTCCATTACCCCTGCATCTGGAAATTCCACTGCAAACAGTGTAGTAATGGACAGTGTAGCAGTGCAGCAACTCCTTGAGCAAAGCTGAGCCCCCTCAGATGCAAAAATTATATGTCTAGACCAAAATATATGTCTAAATGAGGTCTTCACCCTCATAGTGTTTATACAGTCCTCAGTTAGAGTCAAGCAAATCAGTCCTTATATTGTCTGGAGGAGCCTATGGGTCCAGGTGGAACAGAGTCTGCATGCATGAGATCATTTGCTTCAATTCCAATATGTGAAATCAATGTCAACATGAAACAAATATTCCTCTCACTTTTGTTGTCTCCTGTTCCAATAGAGGGAAAGTTATCAGGAGTCCCATGAGGCAGAAAACCGTCTCTGTGAGCCCTGATGCTTGGGCATGGTAGGACAGAACATTAATGGAGCCCTCATCACATGGCCCTAATGACTGGAGCCATACACACTAGAACAGAGGCCGTGGACCCAGGATACATACCTGGCCCCAAGATATGTACAAGACCAAAAGGAATGTTGACAGATCAAGGCAAGAAACAACTAACAATCAAAAATAGACTGAACACATTCTCCCATAGAAAGCATGCCCATGAGCTCTGCATGCTTCAGTCAGCGGAGTGAAGAGACAACGTAATATGCTGAACTGTGCAAAGTGAGAAGAGGGAAAGAAACTGGGCATCTGCGGCCATTCTTTCATTTCACCTTTCTTAACCTTCAAGCACTCACCTGTGTGGCCATGGAGAGGTGAGTGCGGCCGCTGTAGTGTAGGTGATGTGCTAGAGGTCACAATCAAACTCTTTCGGTTACTTGTCCGACAACTGCAATGAAAACACAAATGTCAGTTATAAGAGGGCCACACCATGGGTCCAGAGACCTTGAATGGCTATGGAGTAACAAAAGAGTGACACCACTCCATGGGCTGAGCAGTATACTGTTTAAACTGAACTGGGTCAGCAATTACTGTTTGCACCAGTGAGATTTCAACATTCATTGTGTTCCATCTTAGGATAACTTGTGCCATTGTATTGACTTTTATCTTGTATTGCCATTGTACTTTTCCAATGTTTAGGTTTTGCTTCCCAAGCAAACACAATGAGCTCCTTAAGGGTAACAATCATGTCTTAAATGGTATCTAGTGCAGAATGCCCACTGCAAATTTGATTTAGAAAACAAAAAACGCAAGTCATAAATACTCTCATATCTCATAGAACTTAATGTTTCTGCAATAAAAATGAAACTATTAACTTAATCTATGAAATTTATTTTTAAAAAACGGCTTAATCAATGAATTAAGTAATATTCTCATTTCACCATAAATTTCAAAACAGTCCTGGGTTTCTTCTATAAAGCTGGCTTTCCATTATGTTAATGCCTGAGGCTTTTTCTTGTGGTTGAAGAAACCAGATCACGATAAAAAGCCATTTTGTGCTATACCTGCTACCGAAAAGTGCGTATAGATTTATTTGAAAGTCAGCCCATCTTTTAAAGGCACAGGGGTGCCTGGCATTTATGTTCATCCAAACAAATATTTACTAAACACCAACTATGCACCAGGCACTGTTCTAGATGCTAGGGAAGCAGTAGGGAACAAGAGAAAGTCTCTGTCCTCAAACTGGAGTAACTACTGCTGTGAAGAAAGAGAGAGAGGAGAGAATGTTCAAGAAATAGCAGAGAAGTCGAGTCGCGGGGGAAGAGGGGAGAATGATAGGAAAAGAAGTAGGTTATAGAAGCTATGGGGCTGGCCACAGCCAAACTCTGTAGGGCTGACAGAGTGCCACAAAGAACTATTGGGATTGTGATGAGAAACCTCTGGAAGGATTGAGCTCAATCTCAAGAACGAGATTATGATTAGAAATGATAAGCACTTTTGTCCAAGAAACTGTTAGGACTAATCTAATCACGTCTAACAGCCTCATTACCTCAGTCACCATTAAATGTCTAAGCCTCCCATTCTCTAATTTGACACGGCCTCCCTCTACTCCTTGCAACTGAGTTGCAACTTGCATCTATTTTGCAACTGTACTCGGGCAGCTGAAGGGGACTGAAGAAAAGCTCAAAATCATCTGGCTGGCATCTCCTTATATTTATGATGATGAATGTCAAGTGTGTCTTGTCAACCACGCTACATTTACATAGGAAATGTGCTCTCTCTCTCCCCAAAACAACTAATTCACATCTTCTCAAACGTCCAGCACTCCTTCTCCAAATCTCACCCTCATCTGTTGACTTTTTTATTCAACTGGGGGTAAAAAGAACACAACACAAAAAGAAGTAATACTTATTCCTGTCATAAAAATCTATTAGCTTAAATCCGTATCCATATACTTTCCTATCTGTAATAGCAGAAGGAAAGACCGCGCTCCTGTCAAAGCCAACTCCGCCGACTCCCCATTCCAGAAGTCTGCACCTGCATTGCCCTCCCCTTCCCATGCCATGAATTTCTACTTCCCATTGGATCATTCTCATCATCATGAAAACACGCTGTCATTTCTAAAAATAAAAATAAAAACTTTCATAGAGCTCCCCCAAGTGGTCCATTTCTTTGCTCCTCGGTCTAGGAAAAATTCCATGTAGGGGTTCCGTACTTGTCATCTTCACATCCTCATTTCCTATTCTCTCTGTAGCCTACTCTAGGCAGTCATCCCCATCTTGCCACTGAAACCCCTGCTATCAAAGTCACCAATGAGAATGGTCAATTCTCAGTCCTTATCTTATGTAACCTTTTAACATCATTTGACAGTCACAATTCCCTTTTTTTTTTAAAAAAAAGAGCTGGGATATAATTTACATTTTATAAAATATATAGATCTTAAATGCTCTGTTAAATGAGCCTTGACAATTGTATTCACCCACACAACAATATCCAAAACAAGAGGCAGAATAGTTCTATTATCCCAGAAAGTTCCCATGTGCCCCTTGCCAGTCAATCTCCTGTCCCACAACCACTTTCTTCTATCACCATATATTAATTGTGTTTTGCTGGATTTCCTATAAGTAGAATTACACACACTACGTATTTTTTTGTGTTTTGCTTCTTTTGTTCAACCTAATATCTGTGTAAATCTTCTTGAGATACTTCTCTTTAGTTTCTAGGACAGGATTCTTTCCTGGTTTTCCTCCTATCTTACTAACTGCTCATTTTTCATTTTCCTTTGCTTGTTTCTTCTCTTCCTGACCTCTAAATCATTTAGTACTCCAGGACCCAGATCTGAAATATCTTTTCTTCTCTCCCTAAACAACGTTTTTTTTTTTCCAGTTTCATAGCTTTAAATCTATGATGCTGATGATACCCAGCTTTTTATTGCTAACTCTGTGCTCTCTTCTCTGAGCACGAGACTCACATATCCAAATGCCTACTTGACATCTCCAACTGGATGTCTAAAAGGCACCTCAAACTTAATATTTGCAAAAGAGAGCTCTTGAATTTCCCTCTAAAACCTGCTACTCCTCCCTATGTTGGCACCATTACATGGCACCACCATTCATCCAGATGTTCAAGCAAACACCTATGAATTATTGTTGATTCTTCTCTTTTCTTCACACCCATGTCCAAAACAACCAGGAAGTCCTGTGCATTATACCTTTAAAATATATCCTCAGTCCAAATAATTCTCATTACCTCTATTACTACTACCACCCCAGTTCAAGTCTATAAAAGATTTCTGAATGATCTTCTTTCCACTTTGGTTCTTCCTGCTCACCCTCCTGCCCCCACCAGTCTATTCATCACCCATCAGCTGGAGTAATAGCTGAAAAACCACAGATGAGATCAAGTGAATTCCTACTTAAAAACTCTCAGTGGCTTCCCATAACATTTGGAATATAATTCAGACTCCTTACCGTGGCCATTTAAATTAATCCTACTGTAAAGAATCTATTTTTTCCTAGTCAAGATTCTTTTTTAAGATTTTATTTTTCCTTTTTCTCCCAAAGCCCCCCGGTACATAGTTGTTCATTTTTAGTTGTGGGTCCTTCTAGCTGTGGTATGTGGAATGCCGCCTCAGCATGGCTTGATGAGCAGTGCCATGTCCGCGCCCAGGATTTGAACTGGCAAAACCCTGGGCTGCCAAAGCAGAGAGCAAGAACTTAACCACTCGGCCACGGGCTGGCCTCCTAGTCAAGATTCTTGATAAGGTTTTGCCTTTCGGGTTTTCTTTAAAAGAAACATAGTATGTTTATTCAGCCCTTATCCTAAGAGCAAATAAGATATAAATATTCTCAAGAAAATAAACTCTAGGCCCTTCAGTTTTGAACATGAGAAATTTTACAGAATATACACATGAAACCACACTGACCCTTGGAAAGCTTACCCAGACCAAGGGAATCCTGAGCAGAAAGATATCTCAAAGACTTCTGTACTTCGGCTCACACCACTTCCCTCAACAGATATGCCCTCCCTCCTTGACTTACCCAAATCTACCTGTTCCTTAGGGACCATGAGCTCAAATGAGGTGTTGTGTGAATTCTCGTTTATTCTTTCAAGCAGGAAGATGTCTCTCCTTTCTCTGAACACCTTTAGCAAGTGTGGCTTATACTGCTCATGTTCTTAGTGTCAGTGTAGCACAGTAGAAAGAAACAGGGCTTTGGAATTAGAAGATCCAAGTTTGAGATTGGCTGTTTGACTTTGAGCAAGTCTCATAAATCCTCATGTTTTGGTGTTTTCAAATATAAAATGAAGATAATATAAACCTTACATGTCATTGTGGACTCCTCTTTCTCTCATATATCAACCCATCGTAACTCTTGTTGGCTTTAACATCAAAATATATCCCAAATCTGATCATTTCTCACTTCTTTCACCACTACCACCTTGGACCAAGTCACCACCATCTCTTATCTGAATTAAGTAAAATAGCTTCCTCATTGATATTCCTGCTTCCTCCACTCTTGTTCCCCTATAATTTGTTCTCAACAAAACACCCTTTAAAATATAAATCAGAAAAGACTTCCACTTCCAACCATGATGGAGTAACAAGTAATAGATTTACCCTCTTATCTTATACAACTAATAAGCCAGACAAAAACATGAAACAATTTTCAGACAGTGGACAACAAGCAGTGCAGGACAGTGATCACTAAGAGACATGAAACAAACAAGGTGAGTCTTATGATTGCCTGAGCTTACTATCTGGAAAGACTTCATAGCAACAGCACAGGGAGGAGGTGACCCGCACAGAGCCTGGCAGTCTCCCTGAGTTAAGGAAACCACCCAAGAAAAAGAGCAGGTGGAACACTCCTTGGTGCTCACACAAAGTCAGGAATAGTTTGTGATCCTACTACCCAGAGGGGAAAAACCTAGTCATTCAAGGGACAGTGGCAAGGAAAAATTAGTCCCAAATGCTACTCTGGTCCCACCTAATAAAACTTAAAAGCAATCCTCAAAAAGATTAAACTATTTCCAAGCAACTTAACTGCATCCTAGAACAAGGCTCAAAAATATTGAAAGGAATAAAAAATATCCAACACACAACAAGGTCAAATTTGCAGTGTTTTGTATGTAATAAAAAATTACTAGGCATAGAAAAAAGCAGGAAAATATGACCCATAACGAGGGGGGGAATGAACAGACCTAGAGATGACAGAGATGATCGAACTAGTAGAAGAGAACATTAAAATCATTAGAACTATCCTGCATATTTTCAGTAAGGTATAGAAAAGTATGAGCATGTTAAGGAGAGATTATGGATGATATTTAAAAAACCCAAACAGAATTTCTGGAGGTTAAAAGAGTGTCAGATGAAAGTTAAACTGGATGGCATTAACAGGAGATGAGGCACTACAGAAGAAAACGTTAGCGCACCTAGATACAGCAAGAGAAGGGATGCAAAATGAAACAAAGAAATTTTTTAAAATGGAAAGAGCAACAGTGAGCTGTGGGACAACATCAAGCAGACTAGATTTGTAATTTAAGTCTCTGAAAGAGAGGAAGGGAGAAAAAATACTCGAAAAAATAATTGCTGAAAAATTTCCAAATTTGTTGATAATTATAAACTCACATATCCAAGAGGCCCAATGAATCCAAAGCACAAGAAACATGAAGAAAGGTACACCAAAGCACATCATAATCAAATTACTTAAAACTAGTGATAAAGAGACAAGCCTAAGAGCAGTCAGATAGAAAAATCACATAACTCACAGAAGAACAAAGATAATGACAACAGACTTCTTTTTGGGAAAAGGATGCAATTCAGAAGACAGTTGACGAAATCTCTCAAAGTACTGAACCTAGAATTCAAATACCAAGCACAAGTATCTATCAAAAAGGTAGTCAAAATAAAGACTTCTTCAGACATATAAAAGCTGAAATAATCCATTGCCAACAGGCCTGCACTATAATAAATGTTAACGGAAGTCCTTCAGGTAGAAGGAATACGGTACCAGATGGAAATCTAGATCAATACAAAGGAAAGAAAACTACCAGAAATGGTAAATATGTGGGTAAATATCAATCATTTGTTTTTATTTTTAAAATCTCTTTAAAAAATAATTGAGTTTAAAAGCTACATAATCATTTACCGTGAAGTTTACAACATAAGCAGATATAAATGAAGGACAGCCACAGCACCAAGGCTGGAGGGAAGAAGGGAAGTGCACTGTCGTGAGGCTCTTACCTTAGATGTGAAGTGGCTGACAAATAGAAATAGCAAGCAATAGGATATATTAGAGTATATGAGAAAGCCATTTAGTGTAAACCTAATTCGGCCTGTTTTTTTTCAAAAGGGCCAGACTGTGGCAGTGAGCATGCATTGTGTATCTGCTTTAAACATTTCCTATGGCAAGAACAAATGGCCTTAAGATAAAGGTGTAACTTCCCCCCACATTGGTATTTCCTTAGGGATAAGCATCTTCCCTTAGGCTAGGAACTGATTGCTGTGCTCGCCTGTGACCACCCAGCTCGGGACAACAGACCTGCCACCCTGCTGTGTTCACCGAGATAGCAGACCTACCTGCTGTTTCCATCAATCGCTGTGCCGACAGAGCAGTCTCGCGACTACTGTAAAAGGGACATTTCACTCATATGTGAAACATCCTGTTTGGGGGTATATAACCACTCTGTGCACCCCACTTCTTCGGTGCCCTTTCTTCCTTCGGGAAGAAAGGCACTGGGCCATTGTCCTCAGATTTTAGCTCAGAATAAACTCCCCCAAATTTTCATTTATAGATTGGTTATGGATTATTTTCGTCGACATGGTCTAATATTACTTGAAGGTAAACTGTGACAAGTTAAAATTTTACATGATAAACATTAATGCAACTACTAAAAAAGAAAAATGAAGAACTATAGTTAATAAGACAACAAAGGAAATAAAATGGAGTCATAAAAAATGCTCAATCCAAAAGAAGGTAGAAAAAGAAAAAAGGGAGAACAAGTACAGCTGGGCCAAATAGAAAATAAATAGCAAGATAATAGATTTAAATCCAATTACACCAATAATAATGTAAAATGTAAATGTTCTAAATACAAATTCAGTTAAGGCAGAGACTATAAGAATGGATAAAATAGCAAGACCCAAGTGTTTGCTATTTATTATTTGTGACAACCCAAAACTAGAAACCACCTCAAATGTCCACTGACACATGAGTGATAAACAAGTCATAAGATATCCATACAATGGACTACTTACTACTCAGCAATAAAAAGGAAGGAGCTATTGATTCACACAATGGATGAACCTCAAATAATTATGCTGAAAGCAAGATGGCACACATAAAAGAGTACATAGGAACAATTCTAGTCACATCAAATTCAAGAAAATGCTAACAAACCCATAGTGACAGATAACAGATTAGTGGTTGCCCAACCAGAGACAGGAGAGGGATTATAAAGAGGCATGAGGACATTTTGGGAAATTACAGATATGCTCATCATCTTGACTATGCTAATGGCTTCACAGACATATACATATATCAAAACCCATCAAATTGTATGTTTTAAATATGTACAGTCTATACTTCAATCACACCTCAATAAAGCTGTAAAAAAAATTTTTTTTTAACGTAAGTAATATCAAAATCACTTTTCTGCTTAAAATTCTCCCTGTCTCACTTAAGAGCAAAAGTCCATGTTCTTACAATGGCCTACAAGGCTTTAAATGATCTGGATCTCCACTACCTCATTCCGTTACTCACTCTTTACTCCAGCTATACGGGCCCCCCTACTTTCCTCAGAACATGCTGAGCATGCCACTGCCTCAGGGCCTTCACAAATGACATTTCCTATTTCTGTGTTTCCCCCCAGAGAGCCTCACAGCTTGCTCTCTCCTTATTCAACTCTTTGTTCAAGTACAGTCTTCTCAGTGAATTTTTCCCTGATCATTCTATTTAAAACTGTAAACCCCTCCCAAATTCTCTATCCTCCTTCCTGATATATTTTTCTCAACTGCACTTACTACTATCTAACATACAATATATTTTGCGAATTCATTTTGTCTGTTGTCTCTCTTCCCATCAGAATCTAAGCTCTACGAGGTAGGGCTTGTGCATGCTTTGTTTACTGCTGTATTCCTCAACGCCTAGAACACTGCCTGGCACATGGTAGGCTCTCAATAAATATTTGTGAAATGAATGAATGGATGAGTATGATCTGTTACAACGATTAAAATAAGATATTGGTACGTGTAAGCTATATTAAACCATTATGCCTAAACTCCTTGTGTATGAAAATGAAGACCTCCTGAAACTGCAAAGACAGATAATTGATTCTAATTTCATTTGCCATGATATTACTTAAAATTTAAAATAAAATCCAAAACAGTAAAGATCATATTTCCAGGCCACACGCCTTTCTATGAAGGTACATATAATCTCACTTGACAAATCTGCAACAGCTGCCAGGGGAAAAAAAAGTCAGACACCCTGGTACAGAAGCCATGACTCAGCTGAGATCCAAAACAAGGAACTGGCTATTTTTCCATTTCAACAGGCTCTAGACATTTCCCCAGGATCCTAGAAGATAAAGTGCAGGTCTTAACTCTTTCATCCCAGTAAGATGAAAGTACTGGATATTTGCAGAGTCAGCCACACTAACTCTCAGCTGATGGGAAAGAAACTGGAAGCCCCTTGATCTGATGCTCTGCGGCCTATTGCAGGGACTGGTTAAAGTAGACTGCTGCCCAACACCATCCCAGTCACTTGGTCACTCAGAGCAATGCTGGCATTTCACCATGCTCCACCATGCTCATGTGGACAGTGGGAGCAAGGACTAAGATAACCTGTGCAATCTCTGTGATACTGTTGAATTGTGGCCATATTTGGAGAGTTCCGAGCCTTCAAAAATCCCTCCTTCCAGCAATTAGCAGGTACTCAAATCTGACTCCCTGCAGGGGCTGCCGTAAATTTATTTAGGAAGCCTCCTTCCCAGTCTGCAGCGATATAGAGTACGGAGTAGGATGCATGGTTGCAGACGCCTCAGGCCTCTCCAATCTCCCAGTCCCAGAAGTCCAGCAGCCCCTAGGAATTTGACCACTCAGTAAATGGCTAGAGCATTTGGCTAGCCCTTTACTTTCTTTCAGAATTTAGAAGGAGGAAAAGACCCCTTCTGTTTCATTAAATGTGATCAATAAAATAGAGAAGAATCTGGGGCCATTTAAGGTCAAGCACTTCCAGATGTTATTTCAAAGTAACAACTAGGATGACGTCCCTGTAAAGACTGAGAAGCTACAGTGGGAGAAAATACATGTTCTCTCAGTCAATAAAGGGTGCTGCTTAGAGATAAATCCATTATTTATCTTTTGCCTGGATTATCCTAACTAGTCTCTCTGGTTTACTCCTGTCTCCTACTCCCAGTCTGTTCTCAACACAAGCAGCCACAGTGATCCCTTTACAGCACAAGTCAGATGATTTCACTCATCTGCCCAAAGGCTAATTTCTCAGGGAGATGCCCAGCTCCCAGGACCATTGCACCAATTGTTCCCTCTGCCTGGAATGTCCTTCCCCCGGCTATACTATGGCAAAATCCCTTACCTCTTTCAGGACTTGACTCAAATGTCACTGTCCCAGTTTCTCTACATAATACCACGACTTACTCTCCCCTAATCCCCTGTACTCTACCTGTTTTTTGGATGGGAGCTCTTCTTGGATTAATTATTTTTTAACCCCTGCTTCACTGGCTTGAAAATTATACATTCTACTTTATTTTCTTTTTTAAAAAACTATTATTATTAAGTTTTAACAGGTACTCTTGTCTTAACAATGTCTAAGGTTAACCTGCGTCTCAACTCTCCTGAGCAAAATTAAAAGATCTTAACTCCAATTCTCCTCTACCCGCCTCCAACTTACACGTTATTTGGTTCAGTATTTCAGGTCTATCTTGCTTTTATATTGCCAAATTAGTAATTATTATTGTTTTATACGATAATCGCTTGATTTGACTTACTCATATATTTTCTAGTTTCTTTGCTCAGTGTTCTCTTTTGGATCTCATACCTTTCTTCTTTCTTTCTGAAATATATCTCTTAGCAATTATTTCAGCGAGAATCTGATAGTGACAAACCTTCTCAATTTCAGTGTTTGCCTGAAAATGTCTTTATTTTGCTCACTGACTTTCGATGATAATTTAGCCTCTTGCTGAGAGTAACTTTTTTCTCAATACCTTAAAGATGTTATTCCCTTGTCTTATGGCTCCTGTTATTGCTGTTGAGAAGCTTGCTCTTAGGATTGTTGTTCCTTTGTAGCTAATTTTTCCTTTCTCTCTGGTTGCTTTTTTTTTTTACCATTAACTTTATTTTCTAGTATAACTCACATACTAGAGAATTCAACCTTTTAAAGTGTACAATTCAGTGGGTTTTAGTACACTCTTAAGGCTGTGTGACCATCATTGCTATCTAATTCCAGAAGGTTGTCATTACCCTGGAAGAACCACTGTACCCACAAGCAGTCACTCCCCATTCTAGCTCTCTCTACCCTACCCAACTCTGCTCAGCCCCCAATACACTTTCTGTCTCTATGGATTCACCTATTCTGGATATTTCACAGAAAGGAATCATACATTATGCAGCCTTTTATGTCTGGCTTCTTTCACTTAGCATAATGTTTTCAAGTTTCACTCATGTTGTAGTATTTATAAGAACGTCATATCTTTTTACAATAATATTCCATACTATGAATATGCCACATTTTGTTTATGCATTCATAAATTAATGGATACTTGGGCTGTTTCTACTTTATGGCTATTTTAAATGATGCTGCTATGAACATCTGCACATTTGTGTACACATATGTTTTCAATTTTCTTGGGTGAACTTCCTTGTTGAGCTCATTTATAAGAGCTCTTTCAGCTTTTGTGGATTCCTGAGAGTTCTCTAGTTCCTTTTAAGACCTCTGTAAAAACTGCAATTTTACTGTAATGTATCTAGATAGAGATTTATTTCTACCTATTCTGCTTCACGATATTATTTTGTTTGTTTCTAATCAGTTCTGAAAGGTCTCAGTCATTATCTCTAGGAATATCACCTTTCCCCTATTTCTCTATATTCTGTTGGACCTCCATATTGCATCTTCCATATTTCTTAGCTCTCACTGTTTACATCTTTCCATCTCTGTGCTGCACTCCAGATAAAATTTTACTAACTTTGTCCACAGCTCTACTATTTAACCTGTTGAACTTTAAAATTCAATGATACAATATATTTAATTCCCTGTATTTGAATTGGGATTTTTCCAAAATACGTCTGGTCTTATAAATTAAATATAGGTCTTTTTTTCTCTCATTTTTGTTTCCTTCTTTTATAGATATATATTTTATATTTATATATATATATATATTTTTTTTTTTTCCCCCTGAGGAAGATTAGCCCTGAGCTAACATCTGTTGCCAATCTTCCTCTCTTTTTGCCTGAGGAAGATTAGCCCTGAGCTAATATCTGTGCCAATCTTCCTCTACTTTATACATGGGTTACCACCACAGCATGGCTGACAAGTGGTGAAAGTCTATGCCTGGGATCCAAACCTGCAAACCTAGGCCACCAAAGCAGAGCGCACAAACTTAACTACTAGGCCACGGTGCTGGCCCCCTTCTTTTATATTTTTATTCATTTTAAATAGACTTATTTTATAGTCTTTATCCATAATGATACTTTCTGAAGTTCTTAGGGGTCTAGTCTTATTGTTTCTTTTTTACTGATTTTCGCGTGTGGTGGATTGTTTCCTTGCATGGGCTATAATTTTGTACTGTGAACTCACCTTCAGTGAGCTTTATGGGAATCTTACACTACCTGATTTGAGGGTGTGCAATTTAAAAGAAATCTGACAGATCTGTCAGGGTTATTACCAGCCCAGAATCAGCTCCTAGACCACACATACAGTATAAACTCCTGTCCCCAAATTCAGTTGAATAAAGGCCTACAGTTAAAAATTCAAGGGTGACTTTCTTCTTTATTATTAAGAGCCTTAATTAAAACCCAGATGAGGCTAAAGAACTTCTCATCTCCTCTTGCCAGTGGGTAAACTGCTTTCCTAGCGCACTCCTGCATTGAGGGTAAAGCCCTTTGAGGGTCCTAACTATATGTGGGGTCTCAATTCTACCCTACTCTAGGGTCTCCCCACCCAAAACAAGCCCAAGGCCTCAACCTCTTTCCCCTCAAGGATATCAGGACTAGTACACCTCCTCCCTGGCCCCTTTCTTAGAAGTTCCAACGTGGGTTAGTACTGTTCAGATATTGTTTTCCCTCTTAGATTTATGTCCCTTGGGATTTTCCTCATGTTCTATTGAATTTACCTACGCATTTAAAACAATCATAACAGCTAATATTTATAAAGTGCTACTTGGGCACTGTCTAAAGCTCTACATGTAGTGTCTTATACCCTATGACATAGGTACTACTATTGTCTCTCCTTTTTACAGACAAGGAACCTGAAGCACAGAGAGGCTAAGCACCTTGCCCTAGGTCACAATAAGGGACTAACATTTTTTGAAAGCCTAATCTAACTCACATTCTCTTTGCCCCGGATCTTTTTTAATGTGGCGCTCTATCCTAAAGATGGTTCAGACGGCACATATCCAGAAAAACAAGGGCATTTTGTACAACCTAACTAACTTCAGGGGGAGAAAAGGGTGGGCAGATAAGATATCAAGTCCTACCCTAGGTGGGGATCTAATGCACAGCATGGTGACTATAGTTAGCAGTACTGTATTGTGTACAGTCATGTGCCACATAACAACGTTTTTGTTGATGAGCCATTGCATATACGATGGTGATCTCATAAGATTAGTACCATACAGCCTAAGTGTGTAGTAGGTTATACCATCTACGTTTGTGTAAGTACACTCTATGACATTCACACAATGAGAATTACCTAATGACGCATTTCTCAGAACACATCTCTGCATTAAGTGGCACATGACTGTACTTGAAAGTTGCTGTGAGAGTAGAGCTTTAATGTTCATACCTTAACAACATAACAATAAAATGGTAATTATGTGAGGTGAAGGAAGTATTAACTAACCTTATTGTGGTGAACATTTTGCAATAAAAACATGTATCAAATCATTACACTGTACATCTTAAACTTATACAATGTTATATGTCAATAATACCTCAATAAAGCTGGAAAAAGAGGGGAAAAAACCTACCCTAGGGATTGGAGCAGAACTTTGACACAGCCACGAATACTGGGGAGGAGACCTGCCATAGCAGAGACTCCGCAAAGACTATGCCCTCACTAAATTCTTGAGTCATGACCATCTTCACTATCGCCACCCCCAACTCTAAATCAAGGCACAGCAAAGACCTATCTTGATCCAGACAAAAAATAAAGAGGTACAGATCATCTCTGCCCTGGCCAATCCTGAATCCTTTCATTATGTTATAGCAGAAAAGACCACCAACAATGCAAAGGAAGCATGATTCAGCTCTAAGCATGTTGTAACAGCCAAACCTACAAGACTCCGCAACATGGTCCTGCAGCAATACCAACTTACAGTGAAGAGAAACAAACATGGGTCTAAAGCTCAAATGCCCAGAACGCTTGGAACAAATCAACAGTCTTAAAGCAAAAAACATGAGGAGAAGGGGAAACTGGCCAAATGTAAGCCAGTGCAATCTTGTCCCCTGGCATCATGCAACATAGTGGTAAGTTTCCCTAACATGGCAGCAGCAACACTTCCCCAACTCTAGTCTCAAGATGAAGAAAGAGCTGCCCATCACCTAGAAATCCAAATAATTCTGTCATTGGTGACTGTAGCTGACATTCACATTCCCAGAGTTCTAATCAAATAAACCTGGTAGTAGAGATGGGAGAGGAATTTAAAAGCCCAGAGTGGGCACTGCTTCAGAACCTGTGTACTCTAAGTGCGTCTATATTTCTAGTGCCCAGGACAGTGGCTGATACGTAGTTATTTGGATAAGCAATGAACGGGAGAGAATTGTCCTGTAATGCATTCTTAAACTCTCGCTAGGAAAGTAGCCAATGAGACTAAAGATTTTTTCTGTGAATGGAGTACACTTCCACTACAGAGGCCCTCCACAAATGTGGACCTTGGTAAAATGAGGACGTATAAGGCTATCCATGATTACATAGTGTCTGGGAAGTTGTGGTATATTTGGTTTGCCTTTACTAGTTCTCATGGCTTCTGGATTTCTTTGGAAGTTCCAAATTATAAGCCCACTTTCCAGGTTACATTTCCAGACCAGTTTTTTTGAGAGCTAGTGGTTAAAGGGAAATGCAAAATGTCTTATAATCACTCCATACGTTGGTCCAACATCCAGATTAAACTCTGCTTTAGTAACAATCCTTCTTTTCTGCTTCCTCCCTCAATAAGCAGCCCAGCTGTCTGGCCTATGCCCAAATTTCCATAATCGAGACGATTAGAGCACAGTTCTGTTTCTATGAGGCAGCCACGGATACAGAGGCTACTTTAAGGACCAGGCCCTCACTTTCAGTAGTCAAACCACCATCACAGTCATTTTTCATGACAGTTAATTGCAAGGTTCTATGTCACGCATTCAAAGGACTAAAACAATGTGCAAATATAATCGACCTTTGGCCTTCAGAGGCCCACACTTGAAGAAACTTAGATAAGTGAGGGAAGAGAACTCAGGCAACATATAGGGACACAAGCCCCTTTTAAGATTCTGGGTGTCTATGCTCCACCAAAATGAAGAATTAAACTAAGAGGAAAGCAGGTGATCTGGGGAACTCAGAATCCACAGTGGGGAGAGGTCCCGGAAATACCATGATGACAACTGTGCAAGAGGACCAGAGGATAATCAGTTTAGACTGGAACAGAAGATGAGAGGGCTCTGGGAGTCACGCTTGGGGGAGACGGGGTCAGGGTATCTAATGTTATACATACTGACAAGCATTTTGCAGCTCTGATGGAAGATTCTGGGATGAATAAATGAATGCTACATAGAATATAAAGCAATGCAAAAGTGAGGCAATTATGACCCTCAGGAAAACAGAAAGTAGTAAAAGAAAACAAATATAATCATAGCATACAATGACTCAATTAGGAATAATATTTATGAAATCATAATAATTTGACATTGAAGTAGATAAAAGAATTTAAAGTGGCTACTTGTGAGAAGCAAAAATCAAGGACGGTAGGAGTGGGGTAAGAGAATATTTAGTTTTCTTTTATAAGCCTTAAAGAACTAACGTACTTTTGAAATTACGTCCATATATTACATAAGCCACCCACAATGTGGGTGGCTTACACATATGTAGAGTGAACAGGAAGGGGATGGTAAGAACATTTACCCAGGTAGGAGAAGAAATCTGTAGCAAGCAATAATGTGATAGCAGTAATTATTCTGCATTTTAATTGGTACAATCATTGTTCGAATCTAAGCTGTAGTAGTGTGTTCAAAACTATCAATGATCACATCAATCCTCAGATAAAAATCCTCTGACAACTGCCATAGACAAATAAATATCTAAATTAGTTATTAGTATGCCATTCAAGACCTTTCATGATATGGCCCCCCGCTGATTTGCCCTACCCACCACCATCTCTCCACAAATTCACCCTCCACACACTTGACACCCCAATACTAAACAAGCCCATGCCATTATGCCTCCTCTTCCTTGCACATGTATTGCTTCTGCTTAAATACCCTTGTCCCAAATGTCTACCTGACAAATATGCATTAATTCTTCTCTGATCAACTCAAAAGTTTCCTTCTCTCTAAAGCCTTCCTTGTGTTCTCCAGGGCAGAACTAGAGATCGGTTGCCAAACACTGGCACTGAATCTTATATATCCTTCCATTATAGAATTTATTGTGCATCTTCATGCCACTCCCACCACAAGCTATGTAGCTTTACAGGAGAAAACTAACAAACTTTCAGAGGAATAAATAACCCTTGTCCTATAAAGTTGTGCTGGAAAATAAAATAAGAGGGAAAGCTGCCTAAATTATTTTATGACACTAGTATAATTTTGATTCAAAGTCAGATAATAATAGCCTCAGAAAATTATAGGTTCATTTCCTTTATAAATATATATATTTTACTTCTATAAAATTTTAGCAAGCTTAATTTTTAAAAAACCCACCATGATCAACTTGGTCTGAGAACCCCTGAAGGGCCCTGAGATCCTTTCAAGAGGACTGCAAAGTCAAAGCTATTTTCACAGGAATACTAAGACATTATTTGCCTTTTCCACTGGGTAACATTTGTACTGATGTGACAAAAGCAATAATGGGTAACATTTCTGGCACCTTAACACAAATGGAACCAAAATGCTCTCATAGTCATTGTATTTTCCACCACCACTCATCTGCAGTTTTAAAAAAGTCTAGATTCACTTAAGAATGTTCTTGATGAAGCAACAAATAGTAATTTTATTAAATCTTGACTATCTTTTAAATATACTGTGCGACAAAATCAGAAGTATGCATAAAACACTACTGTTGAACTACATAAGTACAGTGATTGTCTTAAAGAAGACTCTTGTCCCACTAGTTGAGTTGTGAGCACTTTTTTCATGTGGCTATTTTATGGTTATTCAGACTTAAGTATTTGCCAACTTTTTCTTGAAATGAACAAAACAGGCCTATGGCTTCAAGGAAAACGACCGACAGTATTTCTTACCAATGATAAAATTTGACCTTTGAAGCAAAAATGAGAATTTCGAAAAGTCTGTATCATGAGTTTTACAGCTTCCCAATATTTAGACTTTTCTGATGAGAGTGATGGTGACATGAGCAAATGTAATTTTTTTTCATATTCTATAATTGAAATGTATCAAGATTAGGAAGGGAAAAAAGAAAATATTTGATAAAGTTTAGCAGAATATTAAAAAAAACTCTCAAGAAAATAGAAAAAAATTTCTTACTTTTAAAAAGCGTCTTTACCCAAAATTTAAAGGAAAAATTATTCACAGGAAAAAATTTTAGATACATTCCTTTTAAGGTCAAGAAAAACCAAGGCTGCCTGCTCTAGGGGCTGGCCCCGTGGCCAAGTGGTTAAGTTCACGCGCTCCGCTGCAGGCGGCCCAGTGTTTCGTTGGTTCGAATCCTGGGCGCGGACATGGCACTGTTCATCAGACCACGCTGAGGCAGCGTCCCACATGCCACAACTAGAAGGACCCACAACGAAGAATATACAACTATGTACTGGGGGGCTTTGGGGAGAAAAAGGAAAAAATAAAATCTTTAGGGAGAGAAAAAACAAGGCTGCCTGCTCTCATTGCTACCTCTAAACCTATACTAGAAGTTCTGGCCAATGAAAATTTTAAAACAACAAAAAACTGAGGATAGAAGGGAAAGATATAAAACTTCAATACTTACATATGTGAGCAATAACTACATAGAAAACAAGTTACTATTTATAATAGTAAGCAAAACACTTGAAGAAATCTAATGCTAAGAAAGTCAGCCAATAAAATCAACAATGGGAAGATGGATTTCCTCAAGTTGAAATTCAAATAACAGAAATCTGAAAAATACTTGCAAAGACAGAACATTTTAGATTATCAGAGATATAAGTGAATAAAATATAAAAAATAAAAATTAATGAATCAAAACTGACAGTAATAAAATAAGAACAGTTGAATATGGAAAAAATTTAATTAGATGTTTTATAAATTATAATTATAGATACTGAAACTCAATAGTTGAGGTAAACTCTATCTTTAACATAATCAAAAAGATAATTAGTGAAAGATAGTACTAAGGAACCCACTCAACGATACAAATGACTGAACAGCTATGTGAGCTTATTTCCTGGACTCTATTTGGGACCATACTATAGAGGCCTGAGGACAGCCTTAGAGCTAGAGAGGAAAAACTGCAATGTAATAAGCTTTATTGTAATCCACAGACACTTCCTAACAGTCTGGTCCATTGACCCAGTCCTTCTACATGAACTTCTTGCAAACATTTAGATTAGGAAGAACATACCTATTTGAAAAATAATTAATAATCCAAAAGGAACAAGCACAAAATCTATACAAAGATATTATAAGAAATTAATATTCAGGGGCCAACTCCGTGGCCGAGTGGTTAAGTTCACGCGCTCTGCTGCGGCGGCCCAGGGTTTGGATCCTGGGCGTGGACATGGCACCGCTCGTCAGGCCACGTTGAGGTGGCGTCCCACATCCCACAACTAGAAGGACATGCAACTAAGATATACAACCATGTACGGGGGGGTTGGGGAGATAAAGCAGGAAAAAAAAAAAAAAGATTGGCAATAGTTGTTAGCCCAGGTGCCAATATAAAAAAAAAAATTAATATTCAGAATATATTAAAAACTCCTACAACTCAACAACACAACAATAAACAGCCAGATTTTTTAAATGAGCAAAGGACTTGAATAGACATTTCTCCAAAGAAGATACACAAATGGCCAACAAGCACATGAAAAGCTGCTCCATATCACTAGTCATTAGGAAAATGCAAATCAAAACCACAATGAGATATCACTTCATACCCATTAGGATGGCGATTATAAAAAACAACAAAAATAGAAAATAACAAGTGCTAAGATGTAGAGAAATTGGAACTCTATGCATTGTCAGTGGAAATGTAATATGGTACAGCCACTGTGGAAAATAATATGGCAGTTCTTCAAAAAATTAAAACAAAAAATTACTGTATGATCCAGCAATTCCACTTCTAGGTACATATCCCCCCAAAATAAAAGCAGGAACTCAAATAGATATCAGTACACTCATGTTCATAGCAGCATTATTCACAATAATCAAAAGGTGGAAGCTACCCAAGTGTCCATCAACAGACAAGTGAATAAACAAAATGTGGCATATACATACAATGGAATATTATTCAGCCTGAAAAAGGAAGGAGATTCTGACACATGCTATAACACAGATGAACCTTGACAACATTATGCTAAGTGAAATAAGCCAGTCACAAAACCACAAACATTTTATGATTCCACTTATATGAGGTACCTAGAGCAGTCAAATTCATAGATAAAGAAAGTAGAATGGTGGTTATCAGGGGCTGGGGAGAAGAGGGAATGGAGAGTTAGTGTTTAATAGGTACTGAGTGTCAGTTTGGGAAGATGAAAACATTCTGGAAACGAATGCGAGTGAGGTTGCATAATAATGTGAATGTACTTAATGATTTAGCCACAGAACTGTACATTTAAAAACAGTTAAACGGCAAATTTAGGTTCTGTATATTTAACCACAATTAAAAGTCAGAATTAGAAAAAGAGATAAGAAAAATAGAAGGAAAGAGAAAGAAAAAGAAAAACTTGGATCTATCCCATTCAAAGCTGATTTAAAATCAATTAATATATTATACCATATTAACAAAGGACAAAAATTACATGATCATCCGAGTAGATGCAGAACACACATTTAACAAAGGTCCAACACACATTCATAATAAAGGCTCTCAACAAACTAGGAATAGTTAAGGGAACAACTTCAACCTGATAAAGGGCACCTATCCCACAACTAACATATTTAATGGTGACAGACTGAATGCTTTGCTCCCTAAGAGAGGGAACAAGGCAGTAATGTCTGCTTTTGCCACTTGTATTCAATACTGTACTGGATGTTCTTGCCAGGGCAATAAGAAAAAAATAAAAGCATCCAGACTGAAAAGAAAGAAGTAAAATTGCTATTATTCACAGATAAAATGATCCTATATGTGGAAAATCTTAAAGAATTAAAAAAATAAAAGCTACTAAAGCTACTAAGTTTGGCAAGATCACAGAATACATAAATATATAAAAATCAATTGTATTTCTATATGCTATCAACAAACAATCCAAAAATGAAATTAAGAAAATACCTACACTCACAATAGCATTAGAAAGACTAAAATACTTAGGAATAAATTTAGCAAAAGTATACTGACAACTACAAAATATTGCTAAGAGAAATTAAAGAAGAGCTAAATAAAGAGACATATTCCATGTTCACAGATTGGAAGACTCAATATTGCCAAGGTAACAATTTTTCCCCAAATTGACCTATAAATTCAAAGCAATCCTTATCAAAATTCCAATAGGCTCTCTTGTAGAAATTGACAGGCTGATCCTCAATTTATATGGAAACACAAAGCAATCAAAACAACAAAATAATTTGGAAAAAGAACAAGAAAGTTGAAGAAATTACACTACCTGATTTCAAAACTTACTATAAAGCCACATTAATCAAGACAGTATGGAATTAGGACAAGGATAGGCATATAAATTAAAGGAATGGAAGTGAGAGTACAGAAATAAACCAATAACACTTATGGTCAACTGATTTGAACAAACATGCCAAGACAACAGGGAAAGGATAGCCTTTTAGACAAATTATGCTGGAACAAATGGATAGCCACATACAAAGAGAAAGAAAAGAAGAAAATCTTTGACCTTTACCTCATACCATACACAAAAATTAACCCAGATGGATCATAGACCTAAATTAAAGAGCTAAAAACTTAAAACTTGCAGAAGAAAATCTTTATAACCTTGGGTTAGGTGAACAGTTCTCAGAAATGATACCAAAAGCATTATCCACAAAAGAAAAATTAAAAACTTTCGTACTTCAAAAGACTCCATCCAATGATTGGCAATAGATGATAGCTCAGGGCCAGTCTTCCTCACCAAAAAAAAAAAAAAAGGGACTCCATCCAAGAAGATGGAAATACAAAGCACAGACTAGGAGAAAATATTTGCAAATCATGTACCTGATTAAAGGACTTGTACCTAGAGTACATAAAGAACTCCAAACTCAATAATAGTAAGACAAATAAATCAGTTTTTTAAATGGACAAAATATTTAAATAGACAGTCCATCAAAAAGGATACTACAAATGGCTAATAATAACATAAAATACTTGGGTCATTAGTTATTAGGGAAATACAAATTAAAACCACAATTAACTTCCACTACATACCCACTAGAATGGCTATAATCGAGAAGATAGAATATCTAGTACTGGTGAGGATGCAGAACAACAAATCCTCATATATTGCTGGTGGGAATATAAAATGATATAGTCACTGTAGAAAACAGTGTGGAAATTTTTAAAAAGTGAAGCACAGGCTCCATAGCCTAATGGTTAAGTTTGGTGTGCTCCACTTCAGTGGCCCGGGTTCAGTTCCTGGGTGTGGACCTACATCATTCATCAGAGGCCATGCTGTAGTGGCAATCCACATACAAAATACAGGAAGACTGGCATAGATGTTAGCTCAAGGTGAATCTTCCTCAGCAAAAAGAAAAAAAAAAGTTAAGCATAAACTTACCATATAACACAATTCTTTCCTAGGACTCTATCCAAAAGAAACGAAAACAAAAGTGCAGTCAATGACACGTATGTAAATGTTCACAGTAAGATTTACTCATAATAGTCCCAAACTCCGGGCCAGCCTATGGCCTGGTAGTTAAGTTCATGCGCTCTGATTCTGCAGCCCAGGGTTTTGCAGGTTTGGATCCTTGGCACAGACATGGCATGACTCATCATGCCATGCTGAGGTGGCATCCCACACAGTACAACCAAAAGGACCTACAACTATCTACTGGGGGGCTTTGGGGAGAAGAAGAAGAAGATTGTCAACAGGTGTTAAGTCAGGGCAAATCTTTCCATGCAAAAAAAGAAAGAAATAGTCCCAAACTGGAAACAATCCAAACGTCCATCAACTGGTGAACGGACTAACAAAATGTGGTTTATCCATTTAATGGAACATTATTCAGCAGTAAAAAGAAACGAACTACTGATGCATACTATAATATGGATAAACCTCAAAGCACTACGCTAATGAAAGAAGCCAGAAACAAAACCCTACAAGGTACATGATTCCATTTATATGAAATGTTCAGAAACAACAAATTTTTATAGCCAAAAAGAGGATCAGTGGTTGCCTAAGACTCGGAGAAATAGTAGAATTATCTGCAAATGGGTACAAGGAAACTTTTTGGGTGCCGGAAATGTTCTGAATTTAGATTACTGCGATGGTTGCACAATTTTATAAATTTAGTAAAAACCATTGAATAACTTAGAATTGGTGAATTTTATAGTATGTAAATTATATCTCAATAAAGTTATTTTTAAAAAATTATACAAGCCCCTGAGGCTGCATCTGATGTACTTAGTGGACTTAAAAATCTTCCCTCTTCCTCTTCCTTCTTGAATAATTCAGTCAAGAAGCCATTAGATGATGATGGTGGCCAAATGGCTGGGGGTGGAGAGAAGGCACCTGGCACAAGATGTCAGAGACTGATGGGGGCGAGGGGGTTGGTCTGCTTGGAAAGAACAGTGGTGTCAGTTTGATATGGAATGTTGGAGACCCAGCAAGGTAAGGAGTGCATACACACAGGAGGTCAGTGATTGCCAAGGGACATAGGTTACATACAGGAAGAAATGATCAAATAAGTAAATATGTGTAAGATAATGAGAGTCAGGTTTCTTACTATCAACAAACAGAGTTACAAATATGGAAATGGAAAAAACTAGAATGAACTAGAATCGGAAGTAGAACTATCAATGTGAGCTTATAGTTTTCTTTTCTTTTTTTTTTTTTTTGAGGAAGATTAACCCTGAGCTAACATCCACTGTCAATCTTCTTCGTTTTGCTGAGGAAGGTTGGCCCTGAGCTAACATCTGTGTCCGTCTTCTTCTATTTTATATGTGGGATGCCAGCATGGCTTGATGAGCGGTGCATAAGCCCACTCCTGGGATCCGAACTGGCAAACCCCAGGCCACCACACCGAGCCAGTGAACTTAACCACTACGGCACTGGGCTGGCCCCTCTTTTTTTTTTTTAAATTGAAGTATAATTGACATACAATTTCCTATGAGTTTCAGGTGTACATCATAGTGGGTCAATATTTAACTACCTTACAAAATGATGACCATTATAAGTCTAGTTACCTTTTTTCACCATACAAAGTTATTACAATATTATTGACTATATTCCCTATGCTGCACATTACACCCTCATGATTTACTAATTTTATAACCGGAAGTTTGTACCTCTTAATCTCCTTCACCTATTTCTCCTACCTCCTCAACCCCTCACCTCTTTGGTAACCAGTGGTTTGTTTCCTGTATCTATGAGTCTGCTTCTGCTTTGTTTGTTCTTTTCCTTTTTTTTTTTTAGATTCCATATGTAGGTGAAATCATACAGTATTTATCTTTCTCCATCTGACTGACTTCACTTGGCATAATGCCCTCTAGCGCCCTCCAACTTCTCACAAATGGCACTCCAATTTACATTCCCATCAATAGCATAGGAGGGTTCCCTTTTCTCCACATCCTCACCAACATTTGTTATTTTCTGTCTTTGTGATAATTGCCATTCTGACAGGTGTGAGGTGATATCTCATTGTGGTTTTGATTTGCATTTCTGTGATGATTAATGATACTGAGCATCTTTTCACGTGCCTGTTGGCCAATTGTATATCTTCTTTGGAAAAATGTCTATTTGAGTCCTCTACCCATTTTTTAATTGGGTTCTTTGTTTTTTTGATATTAAGTCACGTAAGTTCTTTATATATTCTGGATATTAACCCCTTATTGAATGTATGATTTGCAAATATCTTCTCCCATAGCTTATAGTTTTTAAAATGCAGAGATCAAGAAATAAATATACATGTGTGTTACATGTATACATCCTCTGGGAGCAGGGAATCCAAATGTCAGCAACCATGCCTACTACCCATATCTTGGCTTTTAAATACCATTCTCCACTAAAAGGAACCATGCTCCTTGGAGAAATGGCTAATTTGAAGGCTAGGGCAGGGAGGGTACAAAATAAGCCAGTCAGGAAAACCTTATTGGGCCAGACAGTTAGGAAGTTCTCAAAGAATGATAAAGACATGCCAAAAAGACACAGAAGCCAGCATGAAGAGACTCCCCTTGACTAAACATGGTACAATTTGAACATCAAAATATATAATAAGGAGCCAGCCCCGTGGAGTAGTGGTTAAGTTCATGCACTCCGCTTTGGTGCCCTGGGGTTCGTGGATTTGGATCCCGGGTGTGGAGCTACACACAGCTCATCAAGCCAGGCTGTGGTGGTGTCCCACATACAAAATAGAGGAAGATTGGCACAGATGTTAGCTCAGGGACAATCTTCCTCAAGCAAAAAGAGGAGGATTGGCAACAGATGTTAGCTCAGGGCCAATCTTCCTTACCAAAAAATAAATAATAATAATAATAATAATAATAATGACATTAATTACAACCTATTAAATAAGAACCTATTGAATTCATGCTGATATAATAAGTGAAAAAATGAACACAAAGAGGAGAAAGCTTTTCCTTATAGTGCAACGTCAATTGCGAAGTGAAGAAAGGATGGAATTAGAAAAAATATCATTTGGCAACCAGCATAGTATAATAATTCAGCCAGGAAACATCAATGGATGCTAAAAAATAGTGGGTTAAAATCTGATGAGGAATGGAGTAGTTACATAATTTCAAGAACCTTCTCTCAAAATATTTATTAATTACAAAGGGAAAAAGAGTAACTTTACAGTGCAGAAACCTAGCTGACACCACCTTAATCAAGTGATCAAAGTTAACTTTGACGTAATTGGACAAAATGAAAGCCTGTATCACTTGATAGGATGCAATGAGAAGAACACACTATCCTTTTTGTGATATTCCTGCTAAAGATGCTGAAGGGGGTCTGAATATGCCAACTCAAAATATGCTACTTTGGCAAAATGATTATTTTAAGCTGAAGGCAACTGAGAATCAACAGTTGCAGGAAGAGTTTTCTGCCCTCCCCTTATCTACCCAAAACCAGGCAAACTTCCCTTTGAGGAAAGTGTCCCTCTGTACCAGGGAGAGAAGAGGAGTGATGCATTTACATAAACAGATCTTACTAAAATAGCCCTCGTCTTCCATTAGTTCCCTTACATATTTCCTAGTTACTTTCCCACAATCGTCCCTTGAAGCCTTTGTTAAAAGGGTATATGAGCTTCTGAGTCTAACCACTTGAGTTTCATTTCTTTTCTGTGAATTCCCATGCATGTAAATATTAATAAAAATTGTGTGCCTTTTCTCCTGTCAATCTTTTGTTAGTTTCATTCACAGGCCCCCAGGGACTGAACTAAGTAAGAGGGTAGAGGAAAAGTTTTTCCTCTCTAACAATGGATAACCTGAATCTAATCCTGAGGAAATATTAGACAAATTCAAATTGATAAACATTCTATCAAATAACTGACCTGTAATCTTCAAAAGTGTCAAGGTCATAGGAGTTCAGAAAAGACTACAGAACTGTTCCAAATTGAAGGAGACAAAAAAAACACAACAACGATAAAATTATAACACATGATCCTGAATTGGATCTTTTTTTATAAAAGATATTACTGAGACGTTTGGTGAAATACGAATTAAGCTTGTGGATTAGATGATGGTATTTATCCCAATTCTCACTTCCTGATCTTAATGGCAGTATCTTTAGGACTTCTCTGTAGGAAGTATATACTAAAGCATGCCGGGCGGATGGGCTCTCCTGCCAGGAACTGGTTCTCAAATGAGTTAGGGCCATGGTCGGCAAACTTTCTGTAAAGGGCCAGATAAATATTTGAGGCTTTACGGGCCATATGTGTCTCTGTCACATAATTCTTGCTTTATTATTTTTTTTAAACATCGCTTTAAAAACGTAAAATTCATTCTTAGCTCACGGGCTGTACAAACACAGGCTGCAGGTAATATCTGGCCCATGGGCTGTAGTCTGCTGACCCCTGGTTTGTGGAGGGGGTGGGCGGGGTCAGAGGAACTCTTTGAACTATTCTTAAAACTTTGAAACTATTTTTTAAAAATATTTCAGCTAGAATCTTATAAGAACACTTTTAATAGGAAAGTTATGACATTTATTCTACTAATTATCAAAACACCAAAAACTACAATAATTAAAATAGATTGTTATGGCATGAAATTTGACAGATAGTTTAATGAAAAATAAAAGATAGTCCTGAAACAGATTTTAGTGACTGAAGACCTTAATAAATAGAGAAGGCATCACAAGTCAATGGAGACGGATGGATCACTTAACAAATAGAATTGGAAAAACTTCCCAAGACTAGGCAAAATAAAATTAAGTTAAATTCTAACTTATCCGATCCTATACTATATTCATACTAAATTCTATACTTATACTAAACAAATTTCAAGTGTATTAGGGAGCTAAATGTTAAAAAGCCAAGAAGAAAATATGTGTGATTATTTAACTTATCTCTGGAAGTGGATCACATAAATTTCAGGCTTTTGTATGTTAAAAGAACAAATAAAATTAAAAAGCAAAGGATAAACTGGGAAAATATTTGCAATAAATATAGCAAAGTTCATATTTCATACTATATTAATGCAATAAATATGACGAATTCAATAAACAAATACTTATTGAAAGAGCTCAGTCACTGCGTACTGGGAATATTTACCAACAGAAATAAAGGCAAAAGACAAAAATAGGTAAATACAGGAAACAGAACCAAACGAGTAATATCATTATGAAAAAAAGGTTCAAGCTAAGTAGTAATCAAACAAATGCAAATAAAACCAGTAATTAGATACCATTATCCCTATCAAATTTGTCATATATTTAACACATAAATCCAAATTCTGGTGGGGGAATGGGAAGAAAAGATGTTCACACACTGCTAGATGGGGCTGCAAATTGCTATAAAATTTCTAGGAAGACATCTGCAAACAAGTATGAATGATCTTTAAAATGTTTATACCTTAGTCAGGAAAATAATATGAAATTGGGACAAAGCTTATATACAAAGATATTCATTTTGCATTATAGCAAAACAAACAAAAAACTTGGAAACAATCTAATTTCTAATTATAGAATAGTCAAATAGGTGATACATTCATTCATTAGAATATTATATATCTAACAAAACCAGTGTTTACAAAAAAAGTCATAGAAAAATGCTTACAATATTCTAAGTGAAAAAAGAATATTTCAGGTCATAAAAATATGAATAAAGCAAAATAGCTCAAATTGTAAAATATGATGTTTGTATATATCTACACAGATTTAAATGTAGAAACTGTCTAAAAGGAAATAAAATGAAATACTAAAAGTGGTTAAAAAAAATAATAAATTCCTGCTAGAGGGCCAGGCCTGTGGCCCAGTGGTTAAGTTCACACGCTCTGCTTTGGCGGCCCAGGGTTTCACCGGCTCGGATCCTGGGTGCAGACCTAGCACCACTCATCAGGCCATGTAGAGGCAGCATCCCACATGGCACAACCAGAAGGACCCACAACTAAAATATACAACTATGTACTGCGGGCCGTTGGGGAGAAGAAGAAGAAGAAAAGAAGACTGGCAACAGATGTCAGCTCAGGTGCCAATCTTTAAAATATATATAAATATTCCTGCTGAAGCCCAGAGCAATCACCTGAAAAGTTCTAGAAATGGCTGCAATGAAGTGAATAAGGCTGAAAGCTTACTGGATAAAAAGCATTCTCTCTCACTCCACCACATGCTGGGAACTTTCCTACTGCCAATCTGGGCCGATGCTCCTGCTCAGAGGGCCTAGTACGCAGCTGAATGAACAAAGGGATGAATCCATCTCAATTTCCTAGGACAGGCAAACTAATTCCCTCCACGTAAACTACTCGGGGCAAACAATCTTCACCACAAGCAAGAGTCAGCAGGTATGAAACATGGACCAACGAACTGGTGACACTCGGCTATAGCTTGAAGGCCCAGGAAAAAGAGTTTAGCTGAGTTGACTCAAGAGTAAGGGTACCTAACTGTACATTTGTACTTAACAAATAGACAACAAGAGAGAAATTCCTTTTGTGTAAGTACTGTAGCTAATAAATGGAAAGGAAATGGGAATATCACCCTTTTTGCCAACTCCTAATAAAATAACGGATCTAATATCAATGGTCACTACTATCAAAACAAGGGAGAGACCTGACATTACCTGCCTCCTGATAGCTGTACACTGCTATACACTAACTATAAGCAGTACACTAACTATAACGTATTCTTCCCCAGCTCCCCACATCAAACCAGAATCAGATCAAGCCCCCAGTTTACAGGACATATAGAGGTCATAAGAACATGTGAACTTCTCAGCAATGCAATCAGCAAAATCCAGAATGTGGGAAAGTTTACAAGACAAACAACTCAGTGTCTTCAACAAATGAAATGCTAGAAGAAAAAAAGAGAGAGAATGGGAAATCCTAGATTAAAAGAAACTTAAAAGTAGAGTGACAAGACATCCCAATTTGCCCATGACAGTCCAGGTTTGTGCCTGCTGTCCTCGTATAATTGTTAAGAGAATTCCTTTTCACTATCAAGTTTCCTAGTTTAGATAATAGATTATATGATCACCCCACTTAAGCGACATATTAATCAAATGAACTGTGTTGGTACAGTTTGAATACTGATTTTAAAAAATCAACTCTAAAAAAACATTTGAATGCTGACTGGATATTTGATGATACTGACAAATTATTATTAATTGTTTTAGGTGTGACAATGTTCATTTGCTTATGTTTTTAAAGAGTCCTTACCTTTAGAGATACAAACTGAAATAGTTACATGAAAGGAAATGATATGAAATCTGGGATTTGCTTTAAAATAATCGGGGGTCGGGGGTGGGGGGAGTGGAGGAGGATAATATTGACCACACTGAAGATGTAAGACTACTCTCTCTACTTTGGAATGTTTTTGGGATTTTCCATAACACAATGTTTAAAACCTTCAGCTTCCTGCTCTTAATCCAAGAGCAGGCCTTTGGCATCTTGCCAAATAGAAACGACTATGTTTATTCAGTCACCTGAAGCCAGGATCTATGAAAAACTGTCTGCCATGCAAGGTTTCCTGAGGTTCAATCACAGCTAGCATTCTTCATTACTTTACCTTTCCATTAAAAAAAAGGAATTTCCCCTCTCTGACAAGAGAATCACACCTCCTGAAGATACTAAGTTGTTCCTTCCCTAAAGCAGGAGAAGAGAAAGAATGAAACACCTTCAAACGGTTTCCATGGACTTTTCTCATTGTCAAAAAACGGCCTGTTAAAAAGAATGTAATTCAGAGTGTTTCTCATTTTTAGTCCGTGTCCTGGTGAGCCCCAACAGGCCAGTTTTCAGCAGCAACAATTAGTAAGACTACATGAGAGGGCAGGAGGACACCTTAGCCAGGAACAAAGCTTTCACAGCCAGGACACAACGATAAGTGATACCTAGAGCTATCCATGGGAAAATAAGAATTTGAGAAAACTGATGGAAGCAAAATGAAGTGTGAGGATCAGCAACATGTGAATTTCCAACAAAGACAGCAGATAAAATAACTATGGTATTATAGCAGTTTGGGCAGTATTCTGAACAATTTTACACGTTTGACTCATTTAATCCTACAGCAACTCTTGAAGTACTATTACCATTCCCACTTTAACAATGCAGAAAATTGAGGCAGAAAGAAGTGAAGTAATTTGCCTACAACAAGGCCAGGATAAGAACAATTCTGGAGATGTTCCTCTTTTAGAGTTACTTTTTAAAGTGGTTGTTTAAAAAAAGAAAGACAAGAAAAGCAGGTGTTGGAAAATGAAAATAGTCCTTTCTCTTCGGCAGGAAACAATCTTGGCACCATCTAAAAGAGGTTTCACAGGCTGCCTAGTTTTGGAGGAGGCCCAAAGGAACACCTGTCCTTTGCCATAAAAGTCTACAGAAAGCCTCTCACACATGTGACACAAGAGGGGCCAGAGGGCTGAATTAGTACCGGCTGCAAACTTTAGTGGTAAATTACTTCTTGCTGAAGATGTTCAAGCAAAGGCTGAAGAGCTTTTTGCTAACGAAAGGAATTCCTCCACAGTAGAGAGTGGGCCAGAGCTAGATCCCTTCCAACATAAAGGTCACTCAAACAAAGATGTCTTGCTGTAAACCTTCCACTCTAGGGCTGACGAAGTCTATGGTAATTCAAAACTGATCCAAAATCTAAGCCATTCTATGTTCCAGGAAGTTGCCAACAGCAGACTTCTATCCCCAGGAGGCCTAAAGCTGGGCCAGTGAATAGCCAGAGACACAACTATATCCTCTCTCTTCAGGGACACCAGTTACAACATAGAGCATATCTAGCACTCCTCCAAATAGGGTTATACCAACACTGGAATACTCACGCCTGAGTGCCAATCAACAGGCTGGAATCATACTGTTAGAAGACGTACAAGTTGACCAAAAGTAAGAGGTTATTTAATTCAACCCAAATCACAATCATATTTATTACGCCTCTTAAGGTTGATCACACCCACACAAGACCCTTAAGAGCTACATCAAGGCCTGTCTGTAACAGACTCTTCCTTTCTCATCAAAGAACAAACAAAAATGTAGTACAAAGTTAGAGAGAGCATCATTTTAAAACTGTCTTGATTGTCCTTCAAATTAATATGGGCAACAATTTGTAGGGTCCTAAGCACAACACTGAGATGCAGTCAATAAAGAAGGTTAAGATTCTGAGCAGGGTCAGTTCTAACAACTATGCATAGGGACACCATTTTCCAGCCCTTTAAGACAACACAGCCACAAGCCTCCATAGCTCTATTAGTGTGCTAGGGCTGCCATAACAAAGCACCACAGACGGGGCGGCTTAAACAAGAGGCATGTATTTCCTCACAGTTCTGGAGGCTAGAAGGTGTCAGCAGGGTTGGTCTCTTCTGAGGCCTCTCTGGCTTGTAAATGGCTATCTTCTCCCTCTGTGTCTGCCTCCTAATCCTTTCCTTTTATAAGGACACTAGTCATATTAGGGCCCACCCCAATGACCTCATTTAACCAGAACTACCTCTGTAAAGACCCTATCTCTAAGTATGGTCACATTCTAGGTACTGGGGATTAGAACTTCAACATGCGAGCCATACAGAGAGAGCTGGGCAGGGGATTCCTCAGTTTTCTGCTGAGCACCAATCAGCATATGTGGGGAAGGACACTATCCAAGGAAATGAGCGGTGGTGCCCTCCCTAGAGCTCACACAGGGCCAGGAATAGATCATATTCCCACCAGCCTGAGTGAAAAAACTCATAATGGATGGGCACTGAGTACTCAGAAAGTACTGCCTCAGTATTAAGGAAAAATTAGCCCCAAATGCCACTCTGGGCCCACCCAACAAAGCCTAAAAGGAATCTTCAAAAGGATCAAACTATTTACAAATAATATAACTGCTTCCTAGAACAACATTCAAGAAGTTTTAAAGAAATAAAAACATACCCAGCAAATAACAAAGTAAAATCATCTTGCCTTATCACTAAACTGGTACTTTGCAAGGGACAGATACAAAAGAATGGAAAGAAACACTAACAGACTCACCAGACAGGTGAACAAGTCTAGGAAAGAAGAAACATGAAATTTAACAAGTTTTCAAGCCCAAAGCTGCAAAACATTGCTTCAGGTTGTCCCAAGACCATAGGTGTCAAGAGATAGTACTTCAAGGCATGTGCCAAGATGGGGCACACCTTAGGCTGTGGGGGCAACCCAACTTACAAACTTCCTCAGCCTGAAACAAAGTCTAACACCTCCGGATGGGGTGACTTCAGGGAAGAGTCAGCCTCTAACGTTGTCCTATGTCAGTCTAACACTGCCCAAAATTATCTGTGGAATTTTAACTCCTGTATCAAATAATGTCAGGTAAGTCTGTATAATAAGTAGTGCTTTAACTTAAAATTTAGTTTTCTAGGTTACTTTTTTTTCTCTAACAAAAAGCTTAACACACATCAATTGATCAATCATACCTTCCTTTTTTTTTTCCTGGGGAAGATTCGCCTAGAGCTAACGTCTGTTGCCAATCTTCCTCTTTTTGTATGTGAGCTGCTACCATGGCATGGCCAATAACAGATGAGTGGTATAGGTCTGCGCCCAGGAACCGAACCCCAGCTGCCAAAGTGGAGTGTGTCGAACTCAAACACTAGGCCACTGAGGCTGGTCCCATACCTTCCTTCTTGAAAAAAAATTCTTAATTGGTTTCCAAGATACCTCTCTGTTGGTTCTTCTCCTTCCTAAAGAGCTGCTCCTTTTCAATCTCTGCTTTGCTTGTCTTAGTCTTCCCAACCTCTTAAAGTCAGATTGTGCGAGGGCTCAATCCTTTAACATTTCTTCTTTCTCTATCAACAGTCACTCAGTGGATGATCTCATAAATCTATTTCTTTCACTTAAATGCTGACAATTGGTAATTATTTATCTTTAGCCCAGACCTCACATCTCTCTAACTGTATATCTAATTAGCTATTGCTTGCAGTTTCCCAGTCTCAGTTCATGGTAACTCCAACTTTCTAAATGTTCAGCCCCAAATCTTCAGATATCCTTCACTCATCTTTTTCTCAAACTCTGCATCTAATCCATCAATAAATCCTTTCAATTCTACCTTCAAAATACATCCTCAAATCTGACCACTTCTTACCACCTGCACTACTATGGCTTCAACCAACCATTGTCTCTTACCTAGATTATACCGGCAGCCTTTTACCTATAGCCAGCGATCCTTTCAATCTAAGTCAGATCATGACATTCTTCCGCTTTAAACCCTCCAATGGCTTCTCATCTTACTCAGCCTAAAAACAAAAATTCTCATAATGACTTTAAAGTTCTACTTCATCTAGCTCCTCCCTACATCTCAGAGCTCATTTCCCACCTCTCACTCCCTAAATTATTCCACACCAGCTTTACTGGACTCTACTGCACAAAGAACACGCGAAGAAAGCTCTTAGACCACGTCTGCAGCACTTACTGTTGTCTCTGTCTGAGACACTTCCTTCAGATACCTCTACTCTGGCTCCATGACTTCCTTCAGGTCTTTGCTCACATGTCAACTTATCATTGAGCCATCTTATATATATTGTCAACCCCTACTCCTCTTATCCTGCTGTATTTTCTCACCCTTACATCCGTCTGTTATATATTTACTCATTAACCTGTCTGCTTCCCTCCACTAGAATCTAAGCTCCCTCAGGGCAGGAACTTTATCTCTTGGTGTTCACTCTTTGTTCTCCATGTCTAAAACAGTGCCCAGCACATAGTATGTACTCAAATAATGTTTAATATATGAAAAGGAAGGCAGAAAGGAATGGGGAAAGGGTTATTTTCAGCAACGTGAACAAATCACTTAACTTGTTTTAGAAACAAATTTTCCTCCTGTGTAAAATGTGGTGTTTGGCCTATTTAACCTTTAGAGAGCTCTGTCATTGTGCCATGCTATGCTTCTCCACTGGGGTGGTCACAAGACTGTCCAACAGGATGGGCACACAAATATCTAACTACTTATGCTACCCTACTTTCTCCTGAAATTTTGAATGTAGCAGAGATCTGTGAAATTCCTTTTACTCTTCTCTGTGACAGGGCCTTGACTTTTACTCAGTTACTCTCCATTACTAAAGAGAAAGGTTTGGGTTTTACCTATCAGGCTAGAAGCAATTACTGAGGCCCACATTCACATCACAGTAGGTTTCCTTACCTCCACTGCAGTGGGCGGCTGGAACAGGGACTGCCAGGACTGCTATGGGCTTGTGGGTTCAGGAAAAAGGCAAGAGGAGAAGTAGCCAGAACACAATCAGCACTAAATGGGACTTTAGTGAGAGATAGGGCTGGAGCCGATGTGGGGAAAAACGTGTGCTGGTTTACTTCAGATCCTCGGCAAAGAGCAGAGATTCTGACAAGGTACCAACAGTAGAAGAAAACAAAGTCAGTGATAATTTCTCAACCAAAAAGAAACATCTTCAAAGTGGGTTAGTTTAGGCAAAGAGGCTTACAAAAAGTAAAGAGTCAAAAATCATTCTCAAATATCATACCTCAGTATCAATACTGGCAAAGAATGACCTTCGAGACTAAAACTTAATCCACAGAATTAAAACCAAAAGTTTAAGCTTTGGGTATTTAAAGTATTTAGAATTGGCTTCAGGAAAAATATTGCAAATTTACTGCAACTCATCAGTTAGCAAGCAATAGGTAATATTTTGTGTCCAGTGACTAAAACTTCCTAGAGAGATGTGTATGTCCATAAAAATAAACATTCTCAATAAATTTATAAATTTTTGTTTATAAATTGTTGGATTATATTTACAATAACACCAATTTAATTAGCTAATTTCTGCCTAATGAGTATATCAAATAATGTCATTTAACTCTGTATAATAGATTTTGCTTCTACTTAAATTTTAGTTTTCCAGGTTACTGTTTTCCCCTAAAAACAATCTAACCATCTTGATGCATTAAGTCCTAATAAAGACTATTAAGTAAATAAGATCACTACACTGAAAATAGACAGATGGTAAATATAGATTTCTACTTTGTTGATCACTGATAGATATGCCACAGATGATGAAAAATAACTGAGAGATTCACAGCATTTAATTTGCTGAAGTAACAGCGTGGCTTTCAATGCAAATACCATATTAAACTATTATATTTTATTTCCAAGACAAAAAAATAAGTATCACATAAGCACCTAATCTGTTTAAAAATGTTAGTTTCCTGTATTGTTATTGCTGACTGCTTGGATATGGATATGGTGACATTCTACTTGTGTTTAATTATGTATATTCAAAGGAAATCTTTACCTTCATACTTATCCCTTTAGCTAGTTTCAGCATATTTCTCAGATGAGTACACAATATGAGGATATAATAGGCTCGGAAAGTGGAGGGCAGACAAACATATAAAATTACAGGCATGCCCAAATTTCCACAAACTCAATATATTTTTTTAAAATTACGAGAACTAAAAATACTAATTTGAATTAATTTCTCACTTCAAAAAGAATTTTCACTTTTCTAAAGAACTATTTCAAAAATAAGTTCCCTAGTATATATAAGAAAGAGTGAATTAGAACACACACTAAGACACTAAGTTCTTGTTAATCTGAATAATATTGCTTATACCAAATTTTGGAGACTTAAATCTTATCACATAAAATAATGCTTAGCCATTTTGATAAATATATAATAAGAATTATAAAAATCTATGAAAACCAAATCTCATTCTCCTTTTGCTTCTAATCACCACTCTGCAAACTGGTTATATACTGAGGTGAGTCTAAAAAGGATTGTTTGAAAAAGGCAAAGAGATTTATAAACTATTTACCAGCTCCTCGGGGGAAATTTTCCTAATCTAAATTCAAGTCACTAAACAGATAAAATGATTACCAATACAGTGTACCAACATTTGGAGAGCACGATTTTCGATCACTTATGTTTTCTTAAACTACAAACTCAATTAAAAAATTTCAATTTTGCTAATAAGTCATCTTTACATGACACTTTAGTTGACGAAGCTTCTTTTTTAAAGTCTTTAACTTTCTGGCCTTAGTATGGGAATGTTTTTTAAAAGTATGCCAATCCTTCCAATTATATACTTCAAACAAGTCTGATTTTCCAAGGTCTGGTAGAATCATTAATTCAATCGATGAGCATCCACTAACACAGAAGGGCAATGACTCAAAGTCCACGCTGTCTCAGGGAAGCACTAACGTTCAGGGAAGAAAAGCTGAAGTGCACTCCTTCTGCCCTGTGAGTTATGCAAAGGTAGCTCAAGACGGTCACTGAGGTGGAATGGATTCTAGGACACTTCTTTCCCTGGTTCTCTAGTTTGCTGATCAATTCACTGAGCACTTCTTCATTAAATAAGCCTGAGCAGCTCTTGGAAAGCCACCCTGAGGTGGAAGGCTTCTTCCATTCCCCAGCTTTGAAATCCTCATCTAAGTACATTTCTATATTGGCCAACATAGAAATAAAATTCAGGTCATACCCTAAAGGACTCAGGCTTGGATCTGCAAGGGCAGATCTGAGGTCCTGAGCTGACAGGCCAGGGTCAGAAATACAACACGCTCTCTAGTCAAAAGAGGAGATACTTTCATTTCCATTTGTTTCTCACATTCATGGGGCTTGTATTCGCAGCTTTGACACTAACTCTAAACATTCATTTTCAAGCCAGGAAAAAAGCGATCTTCACGGTTAACCCAGTTCCCCCAAGTACCTAAGAACCCCTAAACTGACATCTAACTCAATTTTCAGAATTAGAAACCCCATGTGCCCCTGCCAAGGACCACTGTTTTGACCTTGAATTTATGAAGCCAGCTCAGCCCTCTTCCTGACAGGCATCTCCAAAGCAGAGTCTTTATCCAAACAAATGAAGGTGTGTTAGTTGGCATTAGTACTTTTCCTGACATCTGCCAGTTTCCACTCAGAGACCCCAGCCTCCTTACTGAATCCGCAGGCATGGTGCTCCCAGTCTCTCTCTCCTCCGTTTCATCATTTTCCTGGCTACTCAAGCTTCTGCCCTCTCACACTGGAGTCTTGGCAGGAAGTTCTCTCACACAAGGGGTATGCAGTCTATAAGCCAAAGGAAACTTACAAAAGCTTCCCAAACTTAAGAGAAAAATCAAAGCACTTTTCTTCAAAAACATGATATTCAGAACCCCCCTCCACCCTCACTCCCAAAGACCTAAGAGCCCGGGAGGCAGCAGTGAGACAGAGTGAGGAGTCCCAGATCCCAAATGAATCAGCTGTCCTCTGATCTGCCTGACATCATTCACACTCAGCCTGCAACAAATCAGAGCCCCAGAGAGTACCTTGTTCCTCCTCAGCGACAAGTACCAAACTCCCTCCCCCACAATCAGCTGCAACCTCCAACCCTGAGGTCTGGCAGCAGTGAAGACTCTGGCAGAAATTGTACATACCAACTTGAAAACTCACCCTGTGACAGAAATACTATTAACTCAAGAGGCGTGGGCCAGGCTAGAACAGCTGTTGCAGCGGGTAGGGGATTGGTAGAAAGCATATTAAGGATCTCAAATTGGTAAATTAATGAGCTAAGAATATGTTGGCATTTCTGCAACATTATTCATTCTCAAACCCAGGCCTGGTGGAAGATGACAGAGTCTTAATGTTAGGGTTCAAAGCAGTCATCATTCAAATTCTGAATCTGATCAATTTAAGTAAATTCTGTACTCCTCCTATAGACAAAATTCAGGATTATTTTTTATTCCATTTCTATTACTCTCTAATCACTTGAATAATCTTGTGGTGAGAAAAGTCATAAGGAAAATTAAGAAAATAAGCACAGAAACCATTTAGTTTAATTTCATCCAGTAACTATTAATAAAATCATTCAGGGGCCAGGCCGGTGGTGTAATGGTTAAGTTAGCACGCCCTGCTTTGGTAGCCTGGGGTTCACCAGTTCGGATCCTGGGCGCAGACATACGCACTGTTTATCAAGCCATGCTGTGGCAGGCATCCCACATACAAAAAATAGAGGAAGATGGGCACAGATGTTAGCTCAGGGCCAACCTTCCTCAGCAAAAAGAGGAGGATTGGCGGCAGATGTTGGCTCAGGGCTAATCTTCCTCAAATAAATAATCAGATAAAATAATATCCTTGATATGGCAGATGTTACACAAGACACTTAGGTAAGCTGCAGAAGAACTCTAATGAATGGTAAGCTACTTAAACTACATACTTAATTTATGTATGCTTCAGTTTCCCCATCTGTAGAATGAAAATAATTAAGGTACTTAATATATAGGTTGTGGTGAAGACTAACATATGTAAGACAGCAAAGTGCTCGCTATTATTATAGGTCTTGCCCTCCAGAAGCTAGCTCTCAATCTAAAGGAGGGAGAGAAGCCCAAACACATAATAAACCATCTGACAGAAACAGCCTGGCCTGAAGAGAGCCAAGTGATCAAGCACACTGTGGAGCTAAACACAGGTAGGGAGCCAAAGAGTTAGCAAAAGTCCTGGTCCCCTGCTTCAGAGCACCTGCCAACTCTGATGGGCTCTTCTCATTCATACAGATGACAAAGTATGTCAAACTGTTTTACTAGCATAACATTCAAAGGATTAGTTCATACTCCAACCAATGCTTTTTCAACTGCAGGTCACAACTGTTTAGTAAGTCATGAAATCAATTTGAAAGTCAGGACCAATATTTTCTTAAATGGAAAACAGAATAGAAAGACAAATATCAGAGTGCTTCACACATAGTAAGGGTTAAGAATTTTTTGTGAAATTTAGGTGTTTGTGACATCTATTACTGAAATACGTACAAACATACAAGTGTAAACACATGCGATGGGTTCCAATGTAAAATCTGTTTGTTATTAAGGGTCACAGTCTAAAAAGTTTGACAGCCACTGTTCTAATTACCCAAGCAAACTCACCAACCTAGTAGCTATAGACAGTCACTCTTCCTTTCCATGTACCAGCCCAATCATTTGGTTCTCACAGCTCCTACTTCAGAAGCCCCGTTCTAAGTCCTAATGAAAATGGAAACGCTCTCTCAGAAATCTAGCACCTCTCAACCAGTCCTGAGTCCACTTTGGGAAAGTCTCGTGATGATATCAGCATCAGTGACAAAAGCCCACATTCCCACAACTAAGAGACCAGCTGCAGTCTACCCCCAATCCAAGCCAAGGCTGTGCAGTTAAGGTTGGCCCCTAAGTTTCTAACCAATATTCTCTATTCTCTATACCCAACCCCAGGCAACTGAATAATAATAATAATAACAATATGACATAACAGCAATCAACATTTATAAGTACTTACTATTTACTAGGTTCTATTCTAAGCACTCTATATGTAATACCCAGGACTTCATCACAGCCCTATGATATATGTGCTATTATTATTGCCATTATTAACAAGAAAAAAAGCACAGAGAGGTTAAAATCATACCAGTGGTAAAGAAGAAAATACCCTTTCCTCAATATGTTTGCACCTAGTTACCCTACATATGATTATACTAGCCAGAAGTAGTCCTGTCTTCAGCCAAGTTGGTGAACTGAAGTCATCTCTAGAATCAATGTGAGGAACTGTTGTGCTATAATTTCCTTCAGTATAAGATTCTGACAACAATAGCAAATGGATTCTCTCTAGCCTGTTCTGCAATTATAAACGGGGAGAGGAGAGAGAGCATGGAGCTCCTTAAATAATGGTAAAGTCAGAAAATATTTGTTTGATTTTTAGAGAATGAGAGTCATATCTTATGTCCTTCATCTGACCCAAGGAAGATGTCACTTTTGCTCCTAGAGATTAACACATCCCCAGACAGAGTACTTTCTTTACACTTATTGGCATTAGAATCCTTTTGTGCCAATATTCCTGTCAGTATTAGGAAAGCTTAACACTTCCAACACTTCCCTGAGACTGGTGACAGCACTCAACAATTTGCAGTATGGAAAACAAAACATCTACCTTTTCTTATTAATTCACACAACTATTTATTGACTGCATTACCACCCTTGGAGCCAGGCAAGAAAGGTCTCTGCCATGGGCACTTTAGAGGTTCTGCAAAATAAAAAAAACACAAAAAGTCAATGTATTAAAGAAATGGGGTTGCCCCTGTAATTTGTGATCTGGCATTCTGCACTGGGAAAGCAAAGCCCTAAAAATCCGTTCTTGTGACTTCCACTGTTCAGACCCCAGGAAAACACTTGTCCACATCTTTCTTCTGAAGTCTTTTTTTAAAAAAGGCAGTTATGCCAGATTGCTACTATGGATTGTGAAGCTGGAAACTTCAGAGAGAACTCTGCCTGAGATTAGAAAGTGAGCAGCACAGGTCTCAGAAGTAAGCAAAAAGACAAATTAGTTAACCTGTCAAATCCTTCCTCTCAGATAACATAAATATAATAGATTTCTTGGCTAATACAAGTATTGTTTCCAAGTTGGAGCCAAACATGCATTTACTTGATTTCTTTCTGTTCCGATTCATGGTTCTAAAGATACTCATAATTTAGCTCAGTCTTCCTAACAGAGCACATGGCACCTGAGGAACACTTTTCAGAATTAAGGAATTCATATTACTAGTAAACGTACTTATGCGCAAGTCTAGACATAACATACGTAAGGCCAGAGACCAGTTTTTTATACCAATAGTTGAACAGTTAATGCTAAAATTACATTTTGTTTTTATAAAAATATGTACTCAGATATATGTAGAAACCATAAAATTTTTAAATTTAGCTTATTTAAGTAATTTTGAATATTTAAAAAGAAAACTCTTTGAAAGCACTGAAAATTTTCAATTTTTTACACTTTTTATTTTTGATAAAAATATATTCAAACTTGCTACTCTCTGAATACAATTACATTTTTTTAAAATCCTATAGATCATCATAAACAAGTACAAGTTGTGATCATGACAGAGATAGAAAAATAAGAAAGTGAAGCTTAGGAGAGAAAAAAGAAACAAAATCTATAAATAAGTCGATCTGCTTAAATTTGAAAAAAACTGCTAATGAAAGAGAATGGACTTCAGTGACACACAGAAAGCACACATACAATCATTAACACTGAAGAAAAGATTGAGTAAACAGAAAATAAGCCATAGTATTCCAAGAGAAGTAAATGCTGATACAGAATGCTGGTGTGATTATTCCTAAAATAATATTATCTATCCAATATTTAGCCAAATACAAAGATTTTTTTTTCCTGTGGTATAACAGTAAAATAATCACAGAATACAATAAAAAATTTATAGGTGTAATGTAAATGACTTTGAAATTTGATGCTAAAATGGATGAACATGTAAGATGGATAAAAAATGAAAAAAAAATGATGAAACACGGTCACTGACACGGATAAAAACGTAAATGAAATTAATAATTTAATTGGTAATAAAGTGAGAAAAAATCATAATTTAACTTTTAAAAAGTAATTATTACTCAGTTCTATAGATTACAAGAGGGATAAAGTCATGTTAAACAACTAACTTTGTAATATATATTGTTGAGTTAACTGAAAAAGAAAACGAGGAAGTAGAAATGAACTTGATGCAAAAAATATAGGTTTTGACTTATGAGAGAACTAAAGAAAAAACTCAATTTTAGGCATTAAGACTGTCAAACTTTCACCTGCAACTATGACAAAGTAACTAAAACAAAACTAGCCGTTCTGCTGCAAACCACCATAAAACTGAACAAAATATATGAGGCAACAGCTTTCAGGCACTGGGAAAAGGCAACGCAAGAATGCAAATCCAAAAGAAGGAAAACTCAAATGCTGAAACATCCCAATTTTCCCAGCTCCCTGCCTGGAACAATGTTCTTACAGTGGCACAGAGAGCTAGAGCTCAAGCAGAATGCAGTAGTAGCTCCATTAAGCTTGAAGAAGCACAGGTTACAGTTTAGGGTAGCTAATCAAACACACATTGCACACTCATCAAGAAAGACCATATGCTAGGCCATAAAAGAAGTCTCACAAAATTTCAAAAGTCTGAAATTCTATAAATTATGTTGTCTGGTCACAAGAGAATTAAATTCAAAATCAATTACAATGAAAAAAACTACAAAATTCCCCAATATTTGGAAATTAAACTACACATTTCTAAATAATCTATGAGTCAAAGATGAAATGACAAAGGAAATTAGAAAATATTTTAGATTAAATTATAATGAATATACAACATATCAAACTTTATAGTATGCAGCTAAAAGAGTGCTTAGAGGGAAATTTATAGCTTTAAATGCTTACATTAAAAAAGGAAGATCTATGGGGCTGGCCCCGTGGCCGAGTGGTTAAGTTCGCGCGCTCCGCTGCAGGCGGCCCAGTGTTTCGTCAGTTCGAATCCTGGGCGCGGACATGGCACTGCTCATCAGACCACGCTGAGGCAGCGTCCCACATGCCACAACTAGAAGAACCCACAACGAAGAATACACAACTATGTACCTGGGGGCTTTGGGGAGAAAAAGGAAAAAAAAAAAAAAAAAAGGAAGATCTAAAATCACTAATTTATGCCTCTACACTAAAAACTTAGAAAAGAAAAGCAAATTAAATTCAAAATACAAGAAAAGAATAAAGAAAAATAAAAGTGGAATCAGTGACAGAAAAAATTAACAGAACCAAAAGTTGGTTCTTTGAAAATATTAATAAAATTAATAAAAATTCTGCTAAGACAAATCAAGAAGCAAAGGAGATTTGAAAACACAAATTACTATTAGGAATAAAAGATGGGAAATCACAACAGATCAACAGACAGTAAAAGAATAACAAAAATAGCATGAACAACTTATGCTGATAGTTTATATAAAATGGACACAGCTCAAAAAAATTCTTACCAAAACTGACTTAAGATATACACAATATGAATTATAGTGAGTGATATAAGCCAGACGTAAAAGGACAAACATTGTGTGATTCCACTCACATGAAGTACCTAGAACAGGCAAATGCATAGAGACAGAAATCAGAAAGAGTTTCCAGGGGCTGCAAGAAGAGGAGAATGGGGAGTTACAGCTTAAAGAGTACAGAGTTTCTACTTGGGGTGATAAAAAGTTTTAGAAATAGTGGTGAAGGTTGTACAACATTGTGAATGAACTTAATGCCACGGAATTGTATACTTAAAAACATGAACAACTCAGTGGTAAATTTCATGTATTATGTATATATATTTATATATACACATATACACACACACACACAATCATGCGCTACATAATGTTTCAGTCAATGGTGGGCTGCATATACGACAGTGGTCCCATAAGATTAGTACCATACGGCCTAAGTGTGTAGTAGGCTATACCATCTAGGTTTGTGTAAGTACATTCTATGATGTTCATATTAACAATGAAATCGCCTAAGTATGCATTTCTCAGAATATATCCTGGTCATTAAGTGATGAATGACTATATATCTTACTACAATTTAAAAAACATAAAATAATTAATTCAAAAGGGCTTAAGACCCAAACGCAAAAGCTAAAACTACAAAACTTCTAGAAGAAAAGTTTAGAGAAAATCTTCATGATCTTGGCATAGGCAAAGACTTCCTGGACAGAATATGAATACTAATCATAAAAACTCACAAATTCAACATCAAAATTAAGAACTTCTGCTGTTTAAAAGATAACATTCCACTCAACTTTCTAAGGAAAAGGCAAGCTAAAGACTGAAAGAAAATAGTCACATTATATCTGACAAAAGATCTGTATCTGGATATGTAAATAATTCTTACAACTCTTTAACAAAAAAACCCAACTCATTTTTTTTTTAATGGGAAAAAGATTGGGGCACACATTTCACAAAAGAAGATATACAAATAGCCAATAAGGACATGAAAAACATGCTCAATATCACTTTTCATCTGAGAAATGCAAGTTAAAACCACAATGAGATAACCTACACAACCACTAGAATGGTTAAAATTTATAAGTCCGACCATAACAAGTGTTAGTATGGACGTGGGCCAACTAGAACTCTCAATATCGTTGGTGGGAGTATAAAATGGTACAACCATTTTGGAGAATTACGTGGTAGTTTTTTACAAACTTAAACATACGTTTATCATTTGACAAGTAGGAGGGCAAAAAAACAAGGAAATCTAAGTTTCACTCTTTGGCTCTTTCATTTTTTAAAAGATTAAAAATATTTTAGTCAAAAGTTTTCATACAGCAGATAAAATGAAAGAGACACTGCAAGAAAATATAAGAAAACTAAAGAAAATGGAAAAAATATGTTTGTATGATGTATTTGTTTTCTATTGTATAATAAATTGCCACAAACACAGCCACTTAAAGCAATACATACTTATCATTTCACAGTTTCCGTGAGTCAAGAATTCAGGCACAGTTTAGTTAGGGCCTCTGCTTAAGGGTCTCACAAGGCTGCAATCATCGTGTTCCCTGGGTTGCATTCTCATATGGAGGCTTGGCTGAGGAAGAATCCACTTCTAAGCTCAGTGGGATAGTTGGCCAAATTCATTTCCTTGTGGCTGTAGGACTGATCGCCTTAGCTGCTTGCTGGATATTGACTGTAGGCCACCCTCAGATTCTAGAGGTGCCCATAGTTCCCTGCCACATGGGCTCTCCCAACATGGTTGCCTACATCATCAAGCCAGTAGAGATGGTCTCTATGGTGAGTCTACTAACTAGACAAAATCACAGATACCGTAATATAGTCGCAGGAGTGGTATCTCATCACCTTTACTATGTTCTATTGGTTAGTAGCAAGTGGTACTGCCCACACTCAGGGGAGTAGGATTACACAAAAGTATGAACACCAAGAAGAGGAGACAATCAAGGCCGCTTTAGAGTATGTTCACCATGACTATGAAGAAGATTTACCAAAAAATAATCCCAAACTGATTTCTATAGACTACTTTAAGACCATCACAGATCAAGGGTTAGTCTGAACAAATTGCTATTTTGGGTTTTCTTTATAACATCCTAGCACTAAAAACATTAAAGAAAAACTTAAGAAATGTTATATGGCCCTAGATATCGCTTCAAGAGATGGCAAAATTGCAATATAAGTGATAGCAATTTATAAGATATTAAAATATTGTGTAATATCTTCTGTGACAACAATAATTTATCATGAGACTCCATTACAAAGTGTAAAATTCATGGTTCATTTCTAAATCTATGTATTGCTTTAAGAACTTTTTTTTGTCAATTCCAATTTTTACTGCTGCAGAACAAATATCCTCCAAACAGAACTTAAATTTTTTTTAAAACCTAAGAAATAAAATGACTCAAGAAAGCTTGTTAATTTGGCATTGTTGTCAAATAAGACAATTTCTAAAACTTTAATATATTTTATTTTACCCAGTATACTCAAACTATCATTTTAGTATATAATCAATATGAAATAATTATTACTGAGATATTTTACATTCTTTTTTCCCAGTTTTACTGAGATAAAATTGACAGAAAAATAACACAATTTGTAAGAAATCTTGATTACAATGTAGCAATTTGGCTGAAATAAAGCCAAGGAAAACTATGAACATTTTAATAACTTATTGTTTGCCTTTACTTAATTACTCAAACAAACGAACATCTAGATGGGTGAAGTATTAATTCAATTGTTATCTTTGATATTTTGCCAACTTTCAATCATATAAAAGTTGAGAACTGAAAAAACTGAACTGGTGTAACACCTGTCTGGTTCCCTCATTAATGATGTGTTGTTTTCTTAATCTTTAAAATGTTTTCATCTTATATCTGGATGACAGCCATGACTTTATCTTTTTTGGAAAGCTACCTGTTAATAGTGTTAGAGGAAGTTCTCCACCAAAATGCCCAATGGATTCATCTCACAGAACCACACAAGAGAAGTGCACCACAAGTAGGGTGTCCAGGCATGTCTTTTCTTGGCTTCCAGAGGTAAATCCAAAGTGGCAATGTGAAGTTGGCTCCCAGAGGTGTATCTGAAGTTTGCTGAGTCTTTAATTTTCTAATTTTAATTTTCTATATAATCATGTTTTGTTTTAGGTTTGTTTATGGCTGATAAGTTACTCCCATTGGTGGCAGCAATGATTAGGATACTGTCTTTATGGTCAGACCACCTCCAGGTATAAACCCAAGAGAAATGAAAACATATGTCCATAAAAAGACTTGTATATGAATGGTCATAAAACTATATTCACTATATCCAAAAAGTGGAAACAACCCAAACATCCATCAAACAAATAGTGGTATCTTCACACAAGGAAATACTAAGCATTAAAATGAACAGAAGCAATGAAACATGAAGGAAGCCAAATACAAAAGAGTACATACCGTACGATTTTCACTTGCATGAAATTCTGCCAGGCAAAGCTAATCTATAGCACCAAAAAAGCACATCAGTCTTTGCCTGGGGCGAAGAGGTGAAGAATTGACTGTATAACTACATAAGGAATATTTTGGGGCAATAAAAATATTCTATATATTGATTGTGGTAGTAGTTACACGGTGATTATATTTATCAAAATTGATCAAACAAAACTTTGCGAGGATCCCAAAGAGCTTATTTCTATGGGTTATAACTATCAATAATAACTGTACTACAAATGGGAACTGAAACTTTTTCTATTGGCTTAAACAACAGACTTTTATTTCTCACAGTTGTGGAAGCTGGGAAGTCCAAGATGAAGGTGCCAGCAGATTTGGTTCCTTGTGAGGGCCCACTTCCTGGGTTGCAGACGTCAGCCTTCTCACTGTGTTCTCATGGCAGAGATTAAGAGAGAGAGACAGAGAGAAAAGGAGGGATGGAGGGTGGGCAGGTGAGTGCTCTGGTCTCTCTTCCTTTTCTTATAAGGGCACTAATCCTATCATGGGTGCCCCACTCTCATGACCTCATCTAAATCTAGTTACCTCCCAAAGGCCCCACCTCCAAATACCATCAGACTGGGGAGTAGAGCTTCAACATATGAACTTTGGGAGGACACAAACATTCAGTCCAAAACACTACTTAAAAAATAATCCCAAAACTTAGTGCCTCACAACATTTATTATTAACTCTCTTGGTTCTGTGGGTTGAGTGGGCTTGGCTGGGTGATCTGAGATACTTTTAAATGCTTATGTATTGGTTCACTTGAAGATCATAATAAATGCATTACATGTTAATATCATCTTAGTATTATTATGAAATTGAATCTGACCTTGATGACTCCCTAAGAACTGTCCTCAAGTGTAAATATGTTCTAGAATATGAAGGAGAATAACAAAGAACAAAATTTGGAAAGCTAATTTTGTTTGCCGTGGTTTATAATACCATGCCATGAGTGTGAAAAGCTATGAACTGGTTAAATCTTAGCAAAGTTTGTTCAAACTTTGATGGGCCTGTTTCCTTAGTTTACTGTTTATTGCCTTTGCCTACAATATTAAAAGGTTATTCTTTTTTTCTGTGTAATATGCCCAGTTAGCAAATATTTTGTGTCTTTCTGTAGAATAACTCTTTGCTTTATGCTGACTTATTACATCCTTAATTATTTAAGAAAACAAACTAAGGTTCCTCATGAAAAAGCTGCGGTGATTCAAAATTGTGTTACCTTCTATTTTTATTTTTAAATGTTTTGTCACTTTTGTTAAGTAATTGGGTGTTGTTTCTCGAGCACCAACACTCCTATCTTACAGTGTTTTCACTAACAACTCTTTAAAATTTTGCCTTTCCTCAATCAGATTCTAAATATAGAAAACAATAAAATAAAACTTTCAGTATATTTTTACTACCTAAACTGTTTTTGAGACATCCCAGATCATCCCTGGGAAAATCACAAAGAAGTGTTCTGTCAGATTTTTAGAGAGGTTCCAGAAATAATTAGGTTTATTTGATACTTTATTATTGATGAGTTTCATGGGAAAAGCTGTCAAATCAGAAAAGATGCTTAGCCTTGCCTAGTTTAAATTTATACAGGTAAAATGGTATTAATATAAATATTCTAGAAATTGTGTAATTTATGGGAAGTTTTTAGAGATTTGCCAATACTCTTGTTATCCATAATATGTGTCTGTTTATGCATCTTAATGGTGTTTTGCCAGATTTTAGGAAATAATAGTTTAGTGTTTTCAGTCTTAATTTAAGTTATTATTTAAAATGCTTACTTGGTAACAACCAACCTTAATTTCAAAATTTGAATCTAGCATCTTCTAGGTCAGTGGAATTTTATAAAAATACAGATGTCTAGGACTTACTCCAGACTCACTGAATGTTTTTACTTGATATCATTAGTGTAGCCTTGGGATGTTCTTGGTATGTACATTATGCCATAAGATTATTATATATTATATATAAAAGTTTTCTCCTCTGTAAAAATTATGTTCATCCACGTTTTATAACTCAGATGTAATATTCAGTATCTTCTTCGCAAAGAACTACTCCGAGAGACATTTTGCTGAAACTTTTTTGAGTGGCTTTATTAGTCTTGTCTTGCATACCACAGAAATAACTTAATTCCCTTGTTAGTTGCATTACTCTTGTTAGGAACTCTCATCAGACCTTTCACATTTGAAAATCATCAGCAATAAACCGACCACAGGAATCTCAAGTCTCTGCCATCTACAGAGAGATTTTGTTTTACACTGACGCTAGTCTGAAGGCTCTGCAATCAACTAGAAGCCAGAGTCTAGGTTTTCAACAAAAGATTGTCTCAGAGCCCCATGGAAAAGGACTGTAACAGGTATTTCAAACTACTGACACCTCAAAGAATAGACTCTTGGGTACAGGCTTCTCATGCCATCGCTTGGACAACTGGACAACTTCCAGACCATTCCAGTGGACTGAGTCAGATTCTCCAGAACTCTTTTTAGTTAAGAAGCAGACTATTAACCTAAGATTCAGTGAAATGAGAATTAATTACACAGGACTGAATGAACCAATGAGGGATGACTGTAGTTATTTGTTTGGAATATTGTCTTAATGTCTATTTTATGGATACATAAGGAAGGCTAGTCTCTTCCTTCTTAAGTTATCTAAACCCTTAATTTAGTAGGCTTTCCTTTTGTAAAGTGAAACATTCCTGAATCATATTTCATTCTCAGTGACTCCCCAGTGAGAACTGAGAAAGACTTACTGAATTTCCTCACTGAAGCCTCTTAAAATATAATTGTAAAAAATGGTTATGCAGCCAAGGGCTTGCCTGAACTGTCATATTTAAAGAACGCTGCTTATATGTCAGGGATAACAAGCCACTTTTAAGGAGCTATGTTTGACTTTATGGAGCCAATACTTAAAAAACCCTCCCAGGAAAATGGGCCTGGTATCTGGCTTTACAGGGTCTGGCTTTACAGGGTCCAGCCTTACAGGCAGTGCAGAAGGTCACTTCCTGGCAGGCCCAGGACCCTTAGGACATTTTGCAGAGCTCAAGAAGAGAAAAATTCACCCAAATTTATAGGCACTGCAGATGAAATCTGATAGAGACCTTCTTAAGCTTGGCTTTCTAGCCTCAAAATACAAACAATAGAGGCTTTTAAAGTTCAATCTGAGATTCTTCATAAAATTTCCAGCAAACTTAAGAAGGCCTATATGGTAAATTAACATTATTCTTACCCCTATGTAAACAACCAGGCCAAACTTAATGAGACCAACTTTGTTTTATGATCAAGAATAATATTTGAGATTGCTTTAGATCAAAGGAGAAAGAGACTGAAAGGAAACCTGATATGAGCAAAAGAAAAAAAAAGATAATCTTCCAATGGAAAACTCCATATTGTTTAGAGAATACATTATTTAATTCTGGCCTTTTATTGCCTTTGAGCTATCCCACAACTCTGTAAGTTTTATTCATTTATTTTTTGCTGAGTAAGTTTCATGCTGAGCTAACATCTGTGCCAATCTTCCTCTATTTTTTAGTATGTGAGCCACCAGCACAGCATGGCTGCTGAGAGAGCAGTGTAGATCTGTGCCCCAGAACTGAGCCTGGGCCGCCAAAGTGGAGCATGCTGAACTTAACCACTGGGGCACTTGGGCTGGCCCTATAAGTTTTAGATAACTGATAGTGAGGTAAACAGTTCTTGTCTATAGATATGCAAATAAATTCATACAGCAGACATTCAATTGACTTTCTTCCTCCCTGGAGAAAAATCCAGTTTTGTAACCATTACTAAATTTATTTCAACATTGCTTTACTACATATAAATCTGTGCTTCTTTCATTTCTCCTTTGAACTGGCTGCAACATCTGCCTGGTATCCTTATCATTATTGAGTTAAATAAAATATTTAACATGTTTATTTTTTTAAATCAAGAGCTTTACACATATTTTTTGTAATTTGTTAATATGAAACTGTATTTCTCAAGATAGGAGGAGACAACATATTTTACCTTAAAGTTCGTTAGATTTAAAATTCTTAAACATTTATATGTCCATTTGTATTCTTGCACCACGTCATACAAATGTTAGGAATGGGCCTAAGCGACTGGCTACTATGTGTTAAGATCTATATTAGGCCCTAGGGACAGAGTATTATACCACACAAGATGATCGTGGCCTCATGGAGCTTACCATCTGCTATGGACTTAATTGTGTCCCCTCCACTCCCCCCCGAAACCCCACCCAATTCATATGTTGAAGCCCTAACCCACAGTGTGACTGTATTTGAAGATAGGCTCTTTAGGGTGTAATTAGGTTAAACAAGGTCTTAAGAGTGGGCCCTAATGCGGCAGGACTACTAGCCTTACAAGAGGAAGAGGATATCTCTTTCTGTTTTACACACAGACACACGCACACGCATGTACACCCGAGGAGAGGCCATGTGAGCACACAGTGCCTGTCTGCAAGCCAGGAAGAGAGCCCTCTCCAGAAACCAACCATGCTGGCACCTTGATCTTGGAAGTCTGGCCTCCAGAACTGTGAGAAAATAAACTTCTGTTGTTTAAGCCACACAGCATGTGGCATTTTGTTACAGCAACCCAAGCAGGCTAATAGATCATCCAATGGGAGAAGAAAGACAAATAATTCTTTATTTACAATTGCTTTAGGAGCTGTGACAGACAAGTACAGGGTTTAACGAAAGCACATTCCGGGAAACCCAACTGATTCTGGGGACAGCAAGGTATGGGTGAGGTCAGAAAAGTCTTTCATAAGGAAGTGAGATGTAAGCTGAGACTTCACAGATAAGGAGGAACTAGGCAGGTAGAGATGGCAGAAAGAACATTCCAGGTACAGGAAAAATATTGTGCAAAATATGGAGACAAACACAGGAACCAGATTGTCCAGATAGTTTTATGGGTCATGTCAAGACTTTCAGGCGTGATCCTCAGAGTGATGAAAAATTCACTAAACGAGTTTAAATAAACATCTAATAATCAAACCTGCATTTTATTTTATTTATTTATTTTTCTTTTTTAAAGATTGGCACCTGAGCTAACATCTGTTGCAAATCTTTTTTTTCCCATTCTTCTCCCCAAAGCCCCCTAGTACATAGTTGTATATTCTAGTTGTATGTCTTTCTGGTTGAACTATTTGGGATGCTGCCTCAACATGACCTGATGAGTGGTGCCACGTCCGTGCCCAGGATCTGAAGCGGCGAAACCCTGGGCTGCGGAAGCAGAGTGCACAAACTTAACCACGCGGCCACGGGGCTGGCCCCAAACCTGCATTTTAAAAAGCTTTTTCTGGCTATCATATGATGGATGGGTGGACTTGGGGTAAACAATGCTAGACAAAGAAAGACCAGTTAGGAAGTTACAGTGGCAGAGGCAAGAGATTACAATGACTTGGACTACATAGACATACCTGTGGTAGTAGAAAGAAATAAGAGGAAAGTGAGATATTTAAGAGATATAATAGAAAGGAGTCATGGGTATGAGGAAGAGGAGGGTAACAAGAATAAGTTTCCTATCTTGAGGAGTGGTACCACTTCCTAGAGTTTAAGACAGGAGTAGGTTTTTGAGAAAGACAATGACTTTAGTTTTAGAAATGCTAAAGTTGTGATGTCTCTGAGTATCTAAGTAGACTGCAGTGAATTGGTAGTTGTGAGGTCTAGAGATATAAATGTGAGGATGATTAGCATAACCATAGCTATTCTTAAAATAACAGTAAGAAAATGGGCTCTCAAGGATTTTCAATTTTCAGGTCCTGCGTCCACACACTTAGAGCTCACTGACAAATTATATCCATTTTCTAACACCAAAATGGTTCCTGTTGGGAAATTAATGATGACTAGCATCAACGGAGCTCCATCCCTGACAACATCTGCCAATCCCTGCCTTCCCACTGGAGAGGTGGAGAACCTACGTGAGATCATTTCCTATATAAGCCCAATAAAAAAAGATACACTATTAAATGTAACACAAAGCTATTGCTCTGGCCTTCACAGTCCTCCAACGTACCAAAATTTCCTGATTTTCAAAGTCCGCAAAAAACTAAAGCCCTGTATCAGGCACCACTGAAACCACACAAAGGGTTTACTATGTGTAGCAGGTGGTATCTCTTTTTAGCACATTCTCCAGACGCATTCATCCAGGCAAATACCATCAAGTTGCATCAGAGTAGGAAAGTACATGACACTATTTCACATGTCAGCTTTAAAGGGGCAAAGTTTGACACATCACACCCTTGAGCCCCAGGAACTCCTCCCTGCCAACTGCCTATCACTGCAGACAACTGACATTTACTTTCATCCAATATCTGATGTCCAAGTCCACTGCCCAAATGAGTAAGCCAACAATGCAGAAGGATAACTATCCCCGAGGACTCTAATAATAAAAGCCACTGATAGCAACACACACACACACACGCGCGCGCGCGCGCGACGGGTGCTACAGTTACCTCTTTACTCCTACAGTCCATTCTTCACCTCCACTGACTGCTCACAGCCTCAAAGAAACAAATCAAAGACATTTTGAGAAATATGAAGACAATTACCTTAAGTTACAATGGGTATTAGAAAACATGAACTCTCTGGGTCACTAGATACCTAAACACTATTTACATTGAGCTCCTAAGAATCGGGGCCGAAATTCACAAATAAAAATCAATCCTATTTGAAAGGAACTGCCAAGAGGAGGCCCCCTTCACAGAGCTGGGCAAGGGGAGCCACTCAGAGTGCTTCAATTGAGAAAAAGAAAAACGCAATGCTCCTATAGCTTGGGTAAACAAATACATATAGCTTTAGAACTTCATTTTCTTTCAATTCTTTTTCCACACATATGTACACTTTCAACAAGGTTATCAACTCTTTCAGGTCTGATATTCTAGACTAGATTTTTTTATTTTTTATTTTTTTTTTTTAAAGATTTTATTTTTTTCCTTTTTCTCCCCAAAGCCCCCATGGTACATAGTTGTTTATTCTTCGTTGTGGGTCCTTCTAGTTGTGGTATGTGGGATGCTGCCTCAGCGTGGTTTGATGAGCAGTGCCATGTCCGCACCCAGGATTTGAACCAACGAAACACCGGGCCACCTGCAGCGGAGCGCATGAACTTAACCACTGGGCCACGGGGCCAGCCCCTAGACTAGATTTTTTAATGTATTAAAAAATATCCAGATGGGGGCTGGCCCCATGGCTGAGTGGTTTAAGTTCGCGCACTCCGCTTCATGTGGTCTGGGGTTTTGCTGGTTCAGATCCCGGATGCGAACATGGCACTGCTCACCAGGCCATGCTGAGGCAGCATCCCACACAGCACAACCAGAAGGGCAAAAAAAAGAAGAAGAAGAAAATTTGCAACAGATGTTAGCTTAGGTGCCAATCTTCAAAAAGAGAAAAAATACCCAGATAAGTTTAAATAAGAAATAGCTCTCTAAAAATTAAAATAATTTAATTTCAGGAAGCTACATCTAAAATAAACGGTATGAGCCAGGCCAAAAGAACTTTCATACCCAACTTGCCCCAACAAAGCCTTCAGCATTACAGCCTGGATATTCTCATTCCCCATCTGGGAATTCAGTTGCTCTCTTCCCCAAAGTGACCAAAGCCGACCACGACCAGCCTGTGGCTTTTCTAAGGCACACTATTGCTCTCTTAACTTGGTTTAGGATCTTAATAATATGTTTTTCTGAAGAATTTACAGCTCGTAACAGGTAATTATGGTCTTCTAATAACAAAAACAATAGTAAACAACTCCCGTTTTTTGAAAGTTTACTAGTAACAAGCATTGCACTAAATTCTGTAACAATAATAAATGGTTGACTGCTTAACTGCAGGCACTCTGCCATGCACTTTACATGCACAATCTTTTGATAATTGAGGCTACTGTGGACAAACTGTCAACGCTCCTGTGTAAGGCTAATACCTCCACATATACCTAGATGTCCTCCATTTGTACCTAAAGAACATTCCAACAATTGTTCCCTCCTCTCCTCCATCAACTTTTCCTTCTCTACTGAATAATTTCATTGACATACAAACATGATGTATTATCTACCATTTATATTTTTAAAAGAGGGGGGAAAACTCAACTCCATAACCTTTTCCAGCTACCACCTGATTTTTATGATCCTCTTTTCAGCAACTCTTTTTGAAAGAACAGTATATACTAATTCCTCCCCAAAATATCAGGAAAGGAGCAAGAATAATTAAATGAAACTGTATATAGCCTTCACTTAGATTTAACAACTGTTAACATTTTGCTACATTGGCTTTTTTTCCTCTCCCTCCCTCTCTCTCTTTCTACACACACACACACATACAGACACACATTTTTACTTTTTGTTAATTAGCTGAACCATCTGAAAGTCAGGTGTAAACATCATAACACCTCCTTCCTCAAATACTTCCACAATTAAGTCCTTGGCCTACGAACAAGGGAGAACCACCACACAACTGTCACGCTAAGGAAGTTTAACATTGACACAATAATATTATCTAATAAAAGACCACATGCAAATTTCCTTACTTGTCCCAAAAATGTCCTTCAACTATTTTTTAAAATTCAGGATCCAACCAAGCATCAAGCATTATATTTATTCACAGGTCTCTTTTGTCTCCAATAATCTAAAATGCATCCTGAGTATTTTTCTTTTAATCTTTCACAACTTCAACATTTTTGCAGAGTCCAGGCCAGTAGCTGTACAGGTTACCCCCTCAATTTGGATTCTTCTAACTCTTTCTTCATCTATCACACTAAGGTTAAACATTTTTAACACAAATATTACACGGGTAACACTGTCTCCCATTCTCTGTTGAACCCATACAAATCAAGTCTTGGACCGATCAACAGAATTTCTATCAAAACCCCAATGATGTTTTTTGCAGAAATACAGAAACTCATCCTAACATTCATATGGAATCACAAAGGACCCTGAAAAGCCAAAACAATATAGAAGAAGAACAAAGTTGGTTCTTTGATTTCACACTTCCTGATTTCAAAACTTAATACAAAGCTTTCAGAATAGTATGGCACCAGCATAAGGACAAACACATAGACCAATAGAATAGAATAGAGCGCCCCAAAATAAACCTTCACATATATGGTCAAGTATTTTTGACAAGAGTGACAAGACCATTTAATGGAGTAAGGACAGCCTTTTTAACAAATGGTCCTGAGAAAACTAGATACTTATTTGCAAAAGAACGAAGTTAGACACTTACTTTACATCATAAACAAAAATTAACTCAAAATGGATCAAAGACCTAAACATAAGAGCTAAAACTATAAAACACAGGGAGGAAATCTTTACGACACTGGATTTGGTAATGATTTCTAGGATAGCACAGGCAACAAAAGAAAAAATAGATAAATTAGACTTCATCAAAATTAAAAACTGTTGTGCATCAAGGCCACTATCAAGAGAACGAAAACACAACCCAAAGAATGGCAGAACATATATGCAAATCATGTATCTGATAAGAGTTTAACATTCAGAATATATAAAGTACTCCTATAACTCAACATCAAAAATAAACACCCCAATTCAAAAATGGGCAAAGGACTTGACTTCTCCAAAGAAGGTTTGCAAATGACCAATAAGCGCATGAAAAGATGCTCAACATCACTAGTAATTAGGAAGATGCAGAGTAAAACGATAATGAGATAGCCATTTTAGGAGGTGCACCAAGTGGCATTATTTAAAAAATAACAAGTGCTGGCTAGGATGCAAAGAAATTAGAACCCTGGCATATTGCTGTGGGAATGTAAAATGGTGAAGCTGCTGTGGAAAGCAGCTTGGTGGTTCCTCAGAAAGTTAAATATAGAATCATCATATGATCCAGCAATTCCACTTCTACATATCTACCCAAGATAACTGAAAGCAGGGACTCAAACAGATAGTTGTACACTCATGTTCATAGCAGCCTTATTCACAACAGCCAAAAGGTGGAAGCAACCCAAATGTCCATTGATGGATAATGGATAAACGAAACGTGGTACCTACATATAACGGAATATTCCTTAGCCTTGAAAAAGAATGAAGTACTGACACATGCTAAAAGATGGATAAATTTTGGAAAAATTATGCTAAGAAGCCAGACACAATAGGCCACATATTATACAATTCCATTTATATGTAATGCCCAGAACAGGAAAATCTATTAAGACAGAAAGTAGATTAGTGGTTATCAGGGGCTAGAAGGTGTGTGGCATGGGAAATCACGGCTAATGAATAAGAGGTTTCTTTCTGGGTGATGAAAATGCTGTGAATTAAGATAGTGGAAATGATCGTAAAACCTTGCGAATAGACTAAAAAATCACTGAACTGTATACTCTTAAATGGTGATTATATGGTATATGAATTATACCTCAATAAAACAAATTGCCCTCCTGAAAAAACCCTTTGTCAGATCACATCATTTCTCTGCTTAAAACTACCCACTTTCTGCCCCAATCAGCGTAAAACACAAAGTCCTGTTTGTGGCCTACAAGGAACTACAAAATCCAGCCACTGCCTTATATTCTTCTACGCCCTACCCCCACCCCACCCCACCACTCACCAACAGCCACCTCAGTCCCCCTGCTGTCCTCCAACATGCCAAGCGCGTTCCTACCTCAGGACCTTGGTACATGCTGTATCCTCTACCTAGAACACCATACAACATACCATATATGTTTTTGTTTGTCTCTCTTGAATAGAATGGAAGCTTCAGGAGAGCAGGAACTTTATCTGCTTAAACACTACTATAGCTCCAGTATCTAGAATAGTGCCTGCACACAATAAAAACTGAATAAATACAGTATGATGGATGCATGAACTAATTTGAACAAATGAATGAATAGAGGCAAAAAGACAAACAGAAATATAGTAACTGGTTTTATGGAAAAACCCCTAGGAAATGGTAGTACCAAGCCTCAAACCCAGGTCTGCCTGACTCTCAAGCCAAGCTCTTCATTTCTATGCTATACTTCCATTTACCAATTTGAAGACATTGGAGGAATTACTTGTTGGATAGAAGAATGTGTATTTTGTATAATGCCAAGATATCACATAAATCTAGAAATCCATTTCTGAGTTCCTGTCTAGTTTAACGCAAATACCACATTATATGGAAAAGCATAACAATTAAGAGCCTCCAAAATTACTGAACTTCATTCATTTTATATCACTCAGCTATTTTTGAAATTTTGCTAATTAAATGAACCTGACTCTCTCAAAAGACAAGAACAACAAACCAGCTGCAAACTCCAAATTTCTCTGCACCCAGAAAGTATACTAGACAGAATATGCCAAAGGAAATGGGCCTTTATACCTGAAATGGGTATACAATAGGATCTGCTCTTGCAAGAGCCATTCCGGGACAGAAGCAAACAGGGACATAAGTACTACATCTCTCTCCTTCTGACCAAGACTCAGATGACCGTTATAACAACTTTCAAAACTTTCCAGACTAGGCTTCCAGGACAGGAAGCAACAGGGCAAATGGAAAGTCACTCGTTTTAACAACATCAGTTTCTCCACATTTACTACAAACTTTTAAGTATTAATTAAACTTATTCAAGCATCTTATGTTTTGTGTTTCTTACCTTCCTGGCTTCTTTAAACGCTAAGCCATATTTGCCTCCTACTGCACACTCCCTACAAAGACTTGCCCAGCTCTGTGCAGAAGATGTAACATGGAGCTTCCATTATTTGGGGAGATGACTAAGCATAGAGATCAGGTAAGCCAATCCCCTCATTTTACAAGTGAGGGAATTCAGGCCCAGAATGATAGTTCCTGTTGAAACCACATAAAACTATAACCCTGGGCCCAGTTAGAGTCAGTTTGAACAGACCTCCATCTCTGATGAACAAAAATGATTAAGGATTGTCTTTCAGAAAAACTGCAAGGGTCGTACAGCGAGGGAATGCGCAAAAGAAGAAATCGTGACCTGAAATGACCTCAGAACCAGAGATCCTCCTTCCCATAGGACCCGAGGACTGGGACATGAATGGAACTTGAAAGCCAGACTCTTATCAGAAGTGAGGGGTCCCTCATTCAGGAAGATCCAGTGTTAAAATTCTTTCCCCACCACGTGTAAAATGTTTAGAACCATCTCATAAATGTTTAGAACCTCATCATAGATACCTGAAGTCCACCAATCAAAACCTGTCCCACCAGCGTTTCTGTGTGCCAGCCTGTTCTCTCTAACCTCTTAAATTTCACCCAAAATCCTGAATTGGGGAGACAGATCTGAGGGCACATGTCCCCCGTCTCCCTGGAGATCGTTCTTGCAGCATAAAAAGATGATGTCTCCCCTCAAAGGCTGGTGCCATAATTAATTGGCTTGTTTATGCACATCGGGCAGAGAACCCCAATTTAGGGTGGCAACGTAACTTTTTAAGTGGCAAAGCCAAGATTAGTACCCATGTTTCCTGGCTTCCTTCCAATACTAAAGATTAAAAAAATATTGTTTGTACTGAGGAACTCCTGGCTTCTTAAGTCCTCAAAATAGAGGAACATGTCTAATTGAATCTTATTACCTCAAAACTTAGATCAGCGCCCAACACATAGTAGGTATTGGTTTATATTTACTGAATGGTCAATTGTTTAAATGTGAGTTACTTTATTACAAAGTATTTATTTCTGATCCTTATTAATTAAATATTTTAAGGCAGTCAGAGTAGGTCTAACTTTAGATACCACTAAAATGACCAAGAAATTCCTCTAGTTTAAAACTATAATGATCCAAAAAGTCCTCCAGTTTCAAATAAAAATCATTTTCACAGGATATCCTTCCCTCTCCTCCTCCTCCTCAGCAAACCCCATTCACTGGAGACACACATTCCTGGAAGAAGCTACCTGCCTTAATTCATTTCATCTAATCTTAAGCAAAGGCAAATCTAAGAGAACTTCCAAATAGCGGGAACCAAAACAAAAAAAAAGACAGAAATAGTAGGAAAGTGACCAAGTACAATTATTAGCTGAACATGATGCTGAAAAGCTACTCCCTTTCAGTTACGTATGCCTACTAAGTGTATCACTCCATTAAGAGTCCTGGTAGCACCCCTGCCCAGTTTTTAGAAGACTCAGGACACTTGCAAACCTAGAATTGAGATCCACTGCTAGAACTGAATTTAAAGAAGGAAATGTGGCTCTTAAATAATAAAATGTATCCAAATTTAACCCAATATGTTTACAAGAATTGTAAAACTAATACACCTTAAAATAAAACTAACAGAAATGAAGCACTATCACATATATTAACTGATCCTTCTAGTAGCTATAAGAAAAACGAAAAACAGGTGCCATGATCTTCAGTTTATAGATAAGGCAACTGAGATTTAAGGAGATGAAGTGATTTGTCTACGTTTACAAAACTAGTTAAGTGAAATAGCCAAGACTAAACAACCCCAGGAGTTTTCTGACTCCTAACTCAATTCTCTTCATATGCAATCACAATGAGCTTTCATAAAGCAGCCAAAGGGATTCACAAAAATCTCAGAGGACAACTTAATCACTAGAGCATTTTTATAAAACAAAATCTGAAAATGACAGTAACAGAACTACCATGTGTTTCGTACATTTAAAAACAAGCGTATGATGTACATATAAACTATACTTAACAAATAAATATGAATACTGTTGTGTCCTCCTCCTTAATTACATCTCATATGTTTCTGTAAGGAAAAGTTTCAAAGCCATTGTTTTATCATAGCCCTACTTCCTTAGGGTTTCTCAAATTTGGCTTCTTCGCAAAATCACGGTGGGTGAGAGTTCAGGTGCATAAAAACACAGGTTCTTGGGCCCCAGCATGGAAATTCTAATTCAAATAAGGTCAGAATCTGTATTTTAACAAGCATTCTAGATGATTCTGATTAGCCAAATTTGCAGTATTGCCCCAATACAATTCTTAGAGAAAAAGCAGGCCAAGAAAACATAAGAAATTAAAATCCAGGGACAAGGATTATTCACCTATCTCCCCTAGCCCTGAAGCTGGAATACAACAAACAGGTGAAAGAAAGCCCTATTCTAACCCTAAACTCAAACTTAGCTGCTGCCCTTGCCCCGACTTGTCAGAAAAGTTGGCCTCTCCCTAGTACTATATTATGCGACAGAGGCAGATGTCAAGATTTCAATTTTAACATTCTCAAAAAGCTGGAGTCTACGAAAACTCAGGAAATCCCCAAACACAAGTATAAGACTGTGATGAGTATTTAAGTGGCAGCTTTCCCCAAATGCTAGGCAAAACTGAGACAGAGAAGAGGATTTGGGGTGGGGAGGAAGAGGGGAGGATTGGACCTACGAAGAGAATGTGGCTGGCCCACTGGCTTCCCTGGCCCAGATGGGAGTTCACAGAAAAAGCACTCATGAATGGGATTCCTCCAAGTGATACTGAGAACAGTCCCCAGGAGGGATTCCTAAGCAGAAGATCATAATCATAACTGTAATAATCATCTACTTACAAGCTGCCTCTTCTTGGAAGGCTCAACTCCTTCTGAAAAACAAAACACAAACACAAGTTAGAAATAAGGACCCATCTGAGTACTACAGGTCTGCACTATATGTCTTAGGAGATTTATAGCATTATCTTAATAATGACGAAGACTAACTATTTCTAAATGATAATCTTTTCCTTTGTCTCTTAAATTTTAGTGAAAATAAAGACCAGTCAGGTTTACTATCACCTCTTTATTCTTCCTTCCCAAAAGGAACGTCTCACAGAATCCTTGCAGCATTTTCCCCACTAGATGGAGCCCTCTCACCAGTGTCGATTCCAGGCACTGGGCCAGGCATTAACTGCTTATGAATTGTAAAAGATTCCTATCATTAGGGTCAAGGATATGAAAGGAAGGAAATGAAGAATTTTTAATTAGAAAATATTTTAAACAAATAAAAGAAATATAGAAAATAATATAACAAAGAGATGACTAAACACACCACCGGCGGGAGAAATAACCTTTATAACAACAGTTGGGCCCCTATGATTTGCTTTCCAAATTTTTCAAGTCCCACAACCCACTAATCCCTACGTAATTAACAATTATTCTTAATTTTTTGTTTATCTTTTCCACATGTCTTTATATCTTATTATATATATGCATAAATAATTATTAGTATTGTTTTATATGTTTTTTAATTATATATTTAAAATAGTGTATGTATTCATCTGCTGACATCAGTCAGCATCATGACCGGGAGATTCAGCCACGGGGATGTATTTCCCTTTAGTTCATTAGTCTGTAGTCCAGTAGTCCAGTCTATAAATTCAACCACTACACTACCGGGCCGGCCTCTCTTTTTACTTTTTTAATGGAGTCATCAATGGATTTTTGTTTAGCCAAATCTATCAATCTTTCCTCTATATTATCACCTTTTTTATGTGTAAGAAACACATCCCTGACATACGGAAACATGAATATATTTGCTTCTATTTTCTTCTAAAAGATGTATAGGTTTATTTTTCACACTAAGTTTGTTAATACACCTGGTACTTGTTTTTGTACACAGAGGGAGACAGGAATCCTATTATATTTTTTTCTATATGGATGATCTGGCCATTTATTAAATGATATGCAACATCTATTCTGTAATATATTAGGTTTCCATATACGCAGGGGTGTCATTCTTGACTATATTTTGTTTCACTGTACTGTCAGTACCAGTGCCTAGACCACACTATTTAATTGATATAGCTTGACAATAAATCTTGAAATTTGTAAGGCAAGACCACTCACATTGTTATTATTCTTCAAAATTATGAGACCTATTCTTGGTGCTTTGCTCTTCCATATAAATTTTAGAATCAACTAGTAGATGAAAATTTTGACAATGCACTCAATCTAGAGTTGACCTGGGGATAAATGACACATTTACAATACAGACAATTGCTATACAAGAAAATGGTATATCTCTCCATATATTTAGATCTTCTTTGATATGTTTTAATAAAGTTTGACACTTTTTCACAAAACTTTTGTTAAATTTATTTCTAGGTAGTTTATATTTTCTTGTTGCCATTATTGTGTATCTTTTAAAATCACATTTACCAGGAGCTGTATTTCATTACACCAGTAACATCATTTTCCTCTCAATATAGTAAGACAATTTTCAAACACAGAAAAGTTTAAAGACTTGTACAGTGATTGTACAATTATTAACATTTCGCAGTATTTGCTTTATCACATATTTAGCCATCTATCCATCCGTTGTTTTTTTTTTAATGCATCTCAGAGTAGACTGCAGATATCAGTATACACTTTAGCATGTATATTATTAACCAGAATTCAGTAATTGTTTACAATTCTTTCATGTCAGGTTTTGGGGGTTTTTTTAAGGTAAATTTACTGAACGGCACAAATCTTAGGTGTGTCAATCAGTAAGTCTGATAAATGCATACACTCAGGTAACCCAAATCCCTATCAAAATACAGAATATGTCCATCAATGCAGAAAGTTCCATCATGTTCTTTCTTTCTACTATTCTCTCACACCAAGCAAATACTATTCTCATTTTCTCACCACAAACTAGTTTTGCCTGCTCACAGTCATGAGTCACTTAACGATGGGGATACATTCTGAGAAATGTGTGCCCAGGTGATTTCGTCGTTGTGTGAACATCACAGAGTGTACTTAACACAAACCTAGATGGTACAGCCTACTACACACCTAGGCCATATGGTATTAATCTTATGGGACCACTGTTGTATACGCAGTCTGTCATTGACCAAAACATTGTTACGTGATGCATGACTGTATACAAGTATGAATCCTTTTACATGAGGCTTCTTTCACTAGCATAGTGTTTTAGAAAATCATCCATGATGCTGCATCTAACAGCAGCAATATCCAATCATATGAATATACCACAGTTTATTTACCCTTTTTCCTACTAATGAACATTTGGGTTATTTCTAGTTTTGAGCTATTAACATTCCTGTACAAGTATTTTAATAGGTCTATGTTTCATTTGTCGTGAGTAAATACCTAAGAATGGAACTGCAGGATCATAGGATAGGTGTATGTTTAGTTTTATAAGAAACTACCAGATCTTTTCCTAAAGTGATTATATCATTTTATACCCCCATTAGCAATGTATGAGAGTTTCCATTGCTCCACATTCTAGCTAATACTCAACTAATAAGAACTGTTCTACATTCACACCAAGAATTCCAAGTGCTCTACATTCATGCCTATATGACATCAGTATTTTAAACTTTAACCATTCTACTGAGTGTGTAGTGATATCTCATTGTGGTTTTAATTTGCATTTTCCTGATGACTAATGATGCTAAGCATCTTTTCATGTGCTTATTAGCCACAAATATATATTCTTTTATGAAGTATCTTAAAATATTTGCCCCTTTTAAAACTGGGCTATTTATCTTTTTATTACTGAGTTTAAGAGTTCTTCATACATTCTGGATGTAAGTCCTTTGTTAGACATGTTTCATTAATATTTTCTCCCAGTCTCTGGCTCACTTACTGAAGTTATTCAGTGGTGTCTTTTGATGAGCAAAAGTTTCTCATTTTGATGAAGGTCACTTTGTCAATATTTTTTTATGGTTAATGCTTTCAGTATCTTGTCTAAGAAAATTCTGCCATGCCAAGGACATAAAAATACTTTCCTATATTTTATTTCTAGATGCTTTATGGTTTTAGCCTTATGTTTAAATCTATGATCCATTCTGAATTAATTTTAGGGTAATATGTGAGATGGGATTAAGGTTCATTTTTTTCCATATGGATAGCTACTTATTACAGCACCATTTATTGCAAACATTATCTTTTCCCCAACAGATTGCTTTGGCACCTTTGTTGAAAATCAAATTATAATAGAATGGGCTATTTCTCGGTTCTCTACGACACTCTACTGATTTATTTTTCCACTATATGCCAGCACCACACTTCCCTGATTCTGTAGCTTTATATTAAGTCCTGAAGTCAGATCATGCAGTCCTTTAACTTTGTTCTTCTCTGTCAAGATTGCTTTGAATATTCTAGATTCTTTGCATTTCCATGTAATTTTAGAATCAGAAAATTAATTTCTACAAAAACGTATCCTGGGATTACAGACCAATTTGGAAAGAAATGATATCTTAATATTGAGTCTTGCAATCCATGAACATAGTATTTCTCCACTTACTTAGATATACTTTAATTAATCTAAATAATGTTTTACAGTTTTCAGCAAAAAGATCTTATACTTCTTTTGTTAAGCTTATCCCTAAGTAGATATTTTAGAAGCTATGGTAAATAAAATTTTTATTTCATTTTCTAATTGCTTGTTTCTAGTACAAGAATGCAATCAATTTTTATATATTGACTATGTATACTACAACTTTACTAAATTCATTGTTAGTTGTAATGACTGTTTTGTAAATTCCTTAGGGTCTTTCTACATAAACAATCAAGTTCTCTATGAATAGAGTTTTACTTCTTTTCACTTTCTGGGATTGACTGTGGTAGACATCCTTGTCTGTTTCTCATCTGATCAGAGGAAAGACTTCAGTATTTTACCACCAAATACGATGTTAGCTGTAGGTTTTTCATAGATAACTTTTATCAAATTGATAACGTTCCCTTCTATTCCCTATTTGTTTACAGTTTTCATCATGAATGGGTACTGATTTTGTCAAGTATTTTCTCTGCATATACTGACATGATCACATGGTTTTTCTCCTCCATTCTGTTAATGTGGTGAATTGCATTTCTGGGTCAAACCCAACTTTGTCAAATACACTGTTAGATTATCTTTGCTAATATTTTGTTAATGATTTTTTTACCTAACTTTATAAGGGATAATGGTCTCCAGTTTTATCATGATGCATTTGTCAGATTTTGGTATCACAATTATACTGATCTCCTAAAACTGGCTGAGAAGTGTTCCTGCCTCTTCTATTTTCTGAAAGAGTTGGTATAAGATTGGTGTTATTTCTTCCTTAAATATTATATAGTTTTCACTAATAAAATCAACCAGGACTGGAGGCTTTTATTTAGGATTTTTGCCTCCATGTTTGTTAATAAGTAAGACTGGCCTATGAAGGTCTTTCTCTTCTCAAATTGTCCTTGTCAGTTTTGGCATCACGGTTATACTGTTCTCATAAAAACATGCTAGGGGAGTGTGTCCTCTTTTTCTATTTTCTGAAACAATCTATATAAAACTGGGAATATCGTTCTTTTAACCTACATGACAGTTTTGACTTCTTGAATAGTTTTAACAGGTAACACGAAGTGGATTATACCTTGGGACAATAACAGCAAACAAAAATTCTATAAAATGCATATGTGCCCTTCTCGGAATCCCTTTCGGACAGGAAAATGCATCCACGGAAATCCATTCCTTCTATCTTCCTTACTCACTCCTTGAACCTACACAAAAGCCTGTATTTGCAAGGCGGACGACCAGGGCTCAGATTAGTACATTCTATACCAAGCTCTCTGGTATCATAAAGACACATCTAAGACAAAGTGGAACAAGAAGTGGCCTCCAATCAGATAAAGGTAGTCCAAGAAACAATGACTTCCCAATCCTCCCTTTCCCAGGGAATATTCATAGGAGGCTGAGGAGGAAAGCTGCACAATCAGGAAGTCTGCCTGAGGTAAGAGCACAAGGTAAGTTAGGCAAATAACTATAATTTCTCTGACTCATCACCTTCTCTTAGACAATAGGATGGTAATACCTGACAATATGTTACAATATCAGGTGAAGCCCGTCCCATTTAGCCTTCTCTGATCTACTAGTTATCTCTTGACTCTCCATATTCTTCACAATTTTCTGATTAGCATTCTGAACACATTCAAGTCTATCCCACCTTGAGACAAGAAAAAACAATTTCCGTTTATTACTACACATCCCTCTTCAACCACTGCCTCATCAATTCTTTTTCCCTTCACAGCCACCCTTCTTGAAGGAGTTGTCCACATTCACCATCTCCAATTTCTCACTTCCTATTCATTCTTCAACACACTGTAAATATCTCCAGACCTTACCACCCCATTTAAACCATTCTTGTCGGGTTACCGATGGTCTCCATGTAAAGAACCTCCAGTGCATTTTCACTCCACCATTTCTTTTTTTGGCTTGACTGCCCAGCAGCATCTGACAGTATCGTTCATTCTTCTGTCTTGAAAGACTTTTCCTTCTATGAAACCATATTGTCCTATTTTTCCTCTTATCTCTGAAAACACTACTTAAACACCTTTCTAGGCTCTTACTTCATCATCTTAGACCCTTAAACATTCACTGTCCTTAAAATTCTGCCCGGGAACTCTCCTCTCTACACATATTTTACAGATGATTCTCATATTTATATCTCCATCCCAGATTTCTCTCCTGAGCTCTATAGTTTCACACAACTACTTTATCCTTAATATGTCTAAAAACTCAACTTATCTTTGTACTCAATCTTCCTCCTCTTCCGTTTTCCATTTCAGGAATGGCAGCACCAAACCCAGAGCCATGCTTGATTCTTCACTTTCTCTCACCCTACACATCCAATTATTCACCAAGCCTTGCCAATTCTACCTCCAAAATATCTATCTTTAGTCTGTCAATTTCACTTTATCTTTACTGACGTGTCCCGTAGTCCAAGCCAGCATCATCCTATAACTTTATCCTAATTGATCTCTCTTTAATTTAGTTTTGTTCCCCTTGATTTTTAATGTTATATCACTGTAAACATCATGTAACTAGTATCTGTTTTCTAGGTGACACTATGTGAGTTTAACAAAACAAATACTGCAATCTAAAAAATCTTTTTAAAATGCAGACCTGATGGGGTTATTTCTCTTCTTAAAATTCTTCAATGGGTAAAGTTTAAAATCTTGTCTGTAGCCTACAGGGCACTACCTCGTGGCTACTACCTACCTCTTTAGCATCATTTGCACAGTTCTCTAGTCTTGCCGGAGTTTTGATCTCTTACATGTGCCAGACTCTCTCTCACCTTCAGTACTTCACACCTATTGTTCTCTCTGCCTGGAATACTTTACCTCTTTCTATGCATTCTTGGACCTTAGCTTAAACCTCATTTTCTCTAAGAAGATTTCCCTACACACAGTTTCCCCAGTCTACCTCTGTATAATTCCAACTCTTTACTGTAATTAGTTGCTTAATTGTCTGTTTTCTGGGACTGACTGTTAGCTCTGGAGGAGCAGAGATCAGTCTTGTTGACAATAACATTCCTAGCACCCAGCACAATAGCTGGTCTAGCAGGTACCAAACAAATATTTGACGAATAAATCAATGAATCAATCAAATAAGTAAATTATACTTACTATTATCATTATTATAAGGTTCACAATAGGGTCCTGCTCATTTGGAGTTACTTTGATGAAAACCGTCAACTGCAATTCGGTCAGCAAAAGAGGCTTTACTGGAGAAAGGATATACTCTTTAATCACTTATGTTATTTACTGACAGTCTTCTGGCTGGTCAAAAAGAATGCTTTCACGAGAGAAAAACATTACCTAACAAGGCAATCTATTTTAATACCATTTACTAACTGGCTTTAAAAGGAACATTATCTCCCAAAACAAGCATCTCCTCAGCTCTGGCAGCAAATAAATCTGCCGGGATGTACAAAAACCTCCCTTTCCTGTGTAGCAAATGTATCGTTACTACTGCTCTGGGCATTATGGTGTATTAGCTCCACTTATTCAGGCTTGAGTGTGAGTCTATCTTGAGGTCAAGAGCCAAGGGGGAAATCAGTGGATATGCAGCTATGGTGCTTCTATGAAAGAAACTCTAATGTATTTCACTCTTCTTGTTCCATTTGTTTGTTCCATTAAATTCACATGTCATCACCCTGACAACAGGTTCCAATGATAGAGTACTTACATTATACAATAATAAGAAGAAATATGGGAAAGAACACAACTTTGAAGTTCAGAAAACTAGGTTCATGTTATGACTCTATAACATACAAGTTGTGTGGGCTGAGACTGCACATACCTCTAAGGCCTCAGATACAGTGATTGTAAAGGTCAAATAAAATAACGTACATGAAAGTATTTTATTCTACAAAGTGTGACACAAATGATAGATGTGTTGTTCTCATATGAGTTTGAAGAATAGTAAAGACAGCTTGATGATACTAACAGGCTATTTCTACATGATATAAATAACTCAGGGCTCTGAGTCAGAAAAATATTCAAACACAGATCTACTACTTCCTTTGCTCATAAAATCTTGGTCAGTCATTAAATCTCTCTAAATCTCATTCTTCTTATCTGCACACCTTAAGATAAAAATATATACTTTGGGGGCCAGCCCAGTGGCACAGCGGTTAAGTGTGCATGTTCTACTTCTCAGCGGCCCGGCGGTTGCCAGTTTGGATCCCGGGTACGGACATGGCACTGCTTGGCAAGCCAAGCTGTGGTAGGTGTCCCACATATAAAGTAGAGGGAGATGGGCACGGATGTGAGCTCAGGGCAGGCTTCCTCAGCAAAAAGAGAAGGATTGGCAGCAGATTTAGCTTAGGGCTAATTTTCCTTAAAAAAAAAAATCTACTTTGCCTATCTCATAAAAGTTATTCCAAAGCTAGCATAGGAAATACATTTAAAAGCTTAGAGTTTTCACATCAAAAGATGCTCCACATCATATATCATTAGGGAAATGAAAATTAAAATAATGAGATACTACTATACATCTGTAAGAATGGCCAAAATATGAAGCACTGACAACATCAAATGCTGGCAAGGACGCTATGGACAAATAAAAAGATCAGTGGTTGCCAAGGGTGGGGGCAGGGGTTGATGAACAGGCAGAGCACAGAGGAATTTTAGGGCAGTGAAAATACTCTGTATCATATTATAATGATGGATACACGTCATTACCTATTTATCCAAACCCACAGAATATACAACACCAAGAATGAAACCTAAAGTAAACTATGGACTTTCGGTGATTATGATGTATCAATGTAGATCCATCTATGGTTAAAAAAAATAAAATATATCATTCTAGTAAGTGATGTTGATAAAGGGGGAGGCTATGCATGTGTGGGGGCAGAGGGAATATAGGAAACCTCTGCTCCTTCCTCTCAATTTTATTGTAAACCTAAAACTGCTCTAAAAGATAAAATCTTTAAAAAAAAAATTGTGCCCACCCCTCACCATCAGCTTAGGTTTGAGTTTGGATTATCATAGTAATAAGGAGTTGCATTTTTCTAATCTGATCCACCTGCAGCAAGGTTCTAAAGCTACTAGAGGAGGTGCTATTCTCCAAAAACTCTGCCTCAAAACTCAAGGATATGTTGTTTTGAGTCTAAAATTTTATTATCACCATTTTGGATCCCTCAAACTGACATACTTGGATACTGTCTGCCAAAGATGATATTTCCCTCTTTTCTTGAACTATATTCTAAAGTTGCAAAGAAAGCTGCATAATTCTAGAGAAATAACTACTCACTCCCTTTCACTTGCCCACAAAGCAAACTTCTAAAGGTATTATATACAAAATGAGATGGTGCTATTCACATGGGGAATCACTGTCTATATGCATTACTCATTATTCACAAGGACTAAACTCACTAAATATTTCCAAAGAAAGAACAAAGACCAAGTGTCCAAAGGCAGTAACCACTACCCCCACAAGTAAATATGCAAGCCAAGAGTCACAAGGCTGGTGCTTGTCCTTTATATCAACAGTCACCAGCATGGAGATGACTGTGGGTCAAAGCTGTCTCTGCTTGAGGCAGCTCCCTCCCTGAGACTTCCTCACACTTTCTCTGTGAATTCTTACTCGTATTTATTTACTTATTTATCCATTCATTCATTCATTTCTCTTTCACTGCAGGAGTAGCACTCTTCCCAGAGAAGGAAATTAACAGGCTCCAAGAAACATAACCTTCCACTCCAGTGGCAGGGGACAGAGGGGTGGGTTTTGGAGACAACTTCTCAACTAACATGTAAAATCAGGAGGGGAGAAAAAAGGCATTCTCCACCACTGAAAGACTAGATATATCTTTATAGAACTTGTAATTAAACCCCTAGAGTATGACTAATATAAATAACACTGTTTGGAGTGAGGGCAGGAGTGGAGAACAAGATTCTAGGGCCCACTCGGAATCCACTGATCATGACAATACCATCCTGTACTTCAGTCCCAATGGATGAAAGAAGACAACAAATATTTTTTAACTACTTATTGAAGTACAATATAAATACAGAAAAGTAATACATAAGCATACAACTCAAATTTTCACAAACTGAACATACTAGTGTATCCAATACCCAGATGTTTTTTAAAAAGAATATTACCATCAACCCAGAAGCATTCTCATGCCCCTTCTTCCAGTCACTACCTACACTCCCCAGGAAAATCATCACGCTGATTTCTAACTTTATAGAACAGTTTTGCTGTTTTGGCATTTTCTTTAAATGGATTATACAATATATACTCTTTTGTGTTTAGCACTTGTATATATGTCTAATTCAAATCTCAGAAGGCAAAAGTAAATGGAGAAGTTACAATATTTGAAGAGATAATGGCTAAGAAATTTCCAAAATTGATAATAAATGAATATACATATATAGAAAGCATAATGTACCCCAAGTAGGATTTTCTTAAAAATCCAGACCAGGTAAATGATAGTAATACTAAAAAACACCAAAGACAAAAAATCTTAAGAGCCAGAGAATAAAATCCATAACCTTCAAAGGAATGACAGTTAGAGCAGCAATATATTTCTCAACAGAATGATGGAAACCAAAAGATAAGCTGCATCCTTATACGTACAAAAGTATGAGCGAAAATTACTACCAACATAAAATTGTGTACCCATACAAACTATCTTTCAAAGTCAAAGGTAAAATAAACACATTTAAATAAATATATGTTGTCATATGTTCTCCAAAATAATTAAGTACTCCTGAACAATGGCACTTCAAGTACTCTCATTTTTGAACATCAAAGGCAGAGAAGTGGGGAAGAAACATTACACAGTTTTCGCCTGAGGGCAATAATTGTGACAGCATAAAAAAATATTCTCAGTTCAGAACCTAGGAAACTGGGTTCACTATTCAATGAAAAGCGATTACTGTGTCTGCCTTATGGGCAAATGTTTACTTAACACAGAAATGATGGCACTAGAGAGTTGATAATAAAAATCTGTTTATGGTGGCTAGTCAGTTGACTTTTCAAAGTTAAAATAAAACCATCTCCCATAAAGTTGATTGGGAAGTAAGATAAAAATAAAAGAACCTCCTTCCATCCATAAAGAACTTCAACCTCAAATCTCTCTCCCTGCAAAAGCAGCAGGAAGATGAGAGCCAATTTATACCTAAGGAAGACCCAAACCTGAACTGCTCTTCAAGCAAAACAATGCCATTTCCTCCACAGGATGGAGGCTCCTCTAGTTTAAAAGAAAGATGCTCACATATAACCTCCCAGATGTCTAAAAGAACCCAGAGATGCTGTGGTGTGTGAATGTGAGGCTGAAACCACAACAGCTCTTTTGCTAATAAGTAGGAAGCCAGCTTGAGAACAAGGCCAAAATACAGCACAGGGAAGTTGAGCAAAAGACACTAGATTACCCAACTCTGAAACCCATCCAATCTCTGGATTTCCATATTTGTGAGTCAATACATTTCTTTAATATGTAAACCACTCAGAATCGACTTTTCTGTTACTTTCATTTCAGAGCATCCACAACTAGACCAGCCACTTGCAAGTTGTCTGTCCTTGAGGGAGTCACTAAGCTTCACATATCTGAAAAAATGGCCAACCAGAAAATTCCCCACCACCTCCAATGCCATCACCCGCCTCCAATCCATTAGATCCTCTTGCCTTTTTGACAACAACGGTCTCATAATTGGTCTTCCTGCAGCAGCTCTTGCCTCCATAGTCTACTCTGAATATGACAGTCGAATACAGAAACGGAGGCATTAAGAGTTTTTCAAAATTTGACCATGGTTATATGCCTGAAATGTGGCAGAACTATAATTTGAACCAATCTTCTGTTTCTTCTTTAAAATTATCTGCACCTGAAAATGCAGATAATACCTACTTGTTAACAACATCATGATGATCGAATGAGATGTAATGTATAGCCTAACAACCTGTGGACACAAGACAGGCACACAATAAACGCACTATTTATTATACTTCCCAGGAAACCTGGATAAGAAAGTTGGGGGACCAAAGCAGGCTGTATCTTGGCCGATTTTCTTAAAAATCTTTAGGAAGTATAACTTATTAAGCAAAAAGCAGTTAGTGAGGCCCAAACATTCATTTGGATTCTCATCTAATCTGAGGTTACCTAGTAGATACCTGTTTGACTGGGTACACTTCAGCTTTTGTGTTTTTATGTACATTACTCTAAAACTAACTTTTAAAGTTTTACATTGTAATTTACATGTTTAAAACAAATAATCTAAACTGGTGCTTTTTCAGCATTACTTCTGTTTCAGAATGTTTCAATGCAGTCTTCTGAAGAATAAACTTTAAATTAATAAAAATTTTTGGAAAAAAAAAAGGAGGCTGTAGGAAGACATCCTCCAGTGCTATGTAATCTGGCAATTTGGAACTCCTCCTGGATAGAAACAAAGACTCAAGAAAAAGGCATAGGTAAACAGGGTAGCAGATACTGGAGACTGACTTAGTCACTAGGGAGAAAATGATTGATTTAATGCAAAACAGGCACAATAATTGAAAATACTCCCCATTCAACAAATAGGATTCTCTTTCTGAATCCTGGCAACTAAAAAGAAATAAAGATATAAATAGGCAATGCAATTAAATGTGCTTATAGAGCCAGCCATTTTTTATTAGCAGCTACTTGAACACACATTACTATTTATAAGAAGTCTTCTGAGTACTTTACAAATACTTCTCAAAATATCTCCAAGAAATCAAATGACAAATCTCATCAGACCAATTGTACTAAGAGGAGAAATTAAAATAAGGCATTGACTTTTAAAGCCCAGTTATATTGAACAACTGCTGAAGATTCAGGGGATGTTCCCAGTGGGCTTTAAATGTTCACAATGCCATTAATAAGAAGCACAAATAAGAAGAACAACTACGAATATCATAATTTGTTTAAATTTTACCAAGCCTAAACATTTTCTTTGAGTATTTTAAAGAAACCAAAATAACGTTAATTCATGATAATTAAAAAGACGTGGGTGCTTCGTACAAAAAAAGTACTTAACAAATGTCAAACAAAATAAAAACAAATAGCTACATCTCAGGACAAACCTTCACAGGTTGATTTGATTAGCTCAGTGTGTTTTATACTGAAACCTTCACTACCTCAATCCCTAAAAACACTCAGTGAGGGACTAAATTAAGCCAGCTTGCTCTTTATTAGTAAGACTAAGATGGGAAGATCTACCTTACAAAGCATGAAAAGGTTAATCATCAAATTTGAAAGAACTGTGGTATGTACTCTTTTAGAGCGAAGGGCATTCATTAAAACTCAGGCGAAGGTTGTCTATAAGTCTACTTTCCCCTCATTATTATACCTTACTTACCTATTCATGTGCCAAATTACCCAACACTTAAAGAGGAGAAGGCTTCCAAAACAGGTGTCGGATATATAGACTATATTGTATGCATGTATGCAAGGTGATCATTCAGAAAAGTCCTTAAAACTGTGTGTACAGTCAAACATATATTACATATATATGTGACAATTAAGGTGGGGGAGGTGAGGAGGCACGCTTGGTGGTCAGGAACAGAATATGTTTACTGTAAACAATCTGTTAGTAGTAATGTCTGATGTCCAAAAATAGGCTTGCATCCTGCATAGGTCTGATTTAATTGCTCCACTCACTTCATATAATCTAAGTAAACCCAAGCAGCCTTTTTTCTATCAAAGTAAAAAAGTCTTAGACAATTTCTCTAATTATAACTATACATGATGGAATAAAGAGGCATTCTACCGTGCCTCAATGAATTAAATGAAATTGAAGCAATCTGTTCAGTACATTTTCAAAAGACACTAAGAGGAAGGAGATCAGTAAAAAGGCTTTCTGGTACTCACCTGTAACCCTCTCCTTCGTAGAATACTGGTATCATCCATAATAGATATCAGTCAATTACTTGTGCCTACTTGCTTACTGCTGGGTCTGAGGCAAACAATTCACCCCGTTCCCCACGCTGCGCCCACTAAGCACCGCTCCACTAAACCAGTTCTCTCCCGGTCCAGCGTGAGGAGACAATCACCGCCTCACATCAGAGCCACGTTTTTCTTCACAGCGGTACAGACTGATCTCATCTGAATCACCACCAAAATAGGGGAAAATATTTCATATTTGTTTTCCTTTTCCATCTATACCCCTTTGTTTGAAAATATTTGAAGTACCAAGAAAAGGACAAAGGTCCCAGAAAAAAATTCCAATCTTTGATATCCTGACTTCACTGCTTATTAAAAAGGTTTGGCAAACAAAACAAGAGTGTCTCCACCTACGGCTATTAAGCTTATAAAATCCATGTCACGTTTTCCTTTCCCAAAACAAAACCACTCCACATACGTTTTTTAAAAGATAACGATTCTTCAGAAACACAAAGAAAAACATATTATTCTGATGCCTGTATTTTAGGCTTAGGCTGATATAAAACCAGTTATTGTTTTGACTAAGTCGGCAAAATTCCTTTCATCCTTTGTATAGACAAAGCAAATGTCAGATTCTTTCGATACTGTCACAGGCTCTTTTGTTTCTTTATCTGTAGATACGCTGGTCTTCACTTCTTGGACTGTCACGAAAGCCTTTCTTCAGGAGCTTAGATCATTGCTAAGGTCGGTTTCTCTGCTCTTTTATGTCCTGGAGGGGGCTAGTACATGTGTGGTGAGTTCTGAGCCTGGACGAATTCATTCATCTATTCATGCTGATAGTACTGTCACAGGAAAAGCTCCCCATTCCATCAGACTTCTAAAGAGCACAGCATGAAAAAGTCTGGAAAATTTTACCCAGGCTTTAATGATCTCGGAATCATTTCTTTGGTCCCTGGCTGCCATTTTCAAAGAGGGACTTCAGCCAAGTTTAAAAATGTTTCTAGTTTCCTAATTTATAACTTAAAAAAAAATATATATATACACATTTTTAGAGTTCAAGAATGAAAGGTTAGCTCTCATGATATGATTTTGTCACTTAAACACTCCATAAACAATGTTTTAAACTTTCCAATTTTATAGTAATTGCCACAATCCTAGTAAACACAGGGGGAAAAGCAAAGCAAGTTGATGTTTTTCTAATAAGCCACAAAAAAATTGTTAGCAAAGGCATACTATATTTTTAGGAAGAGGATTAAATACATTATCTACCGATTCACAATCATTGTTCTTCAAACCATAGGACACGCTGCAAAAATTATTCACTCTCCAAAGGATTTCAGGAAATATTAATCCAAATTTCCTAATTTGACAAATAAAGGTATGTATAAAGCACCCTGAATCAGGCTGTTATACACTCTAAGGAGTAAATACAGCAATAACTCTAGGACAGATTCAGTCTGCACCCAACAAGGAGGAAAAGCTGCCACTCCCATAATTATGGCAGCTGCACCAACAGTCTGGGGCTTGAAGGAAGGCCTATTTACAAAATCTTTTCCTGGTCTTCTTACAACTGACTCCAGACACAAGAGCTAGCCATACTGCTGAAAATAGCACAGAAAGCAGGATCCATCGCCCTTTCATTCAGCAAAAAACTTCTAATCCTTAACACAACCAGTGTGGTCTTTCATTGTGAGAGCTAATAAATCCACATCTCCATGGGCTCCTTCCATCTGCTGCTTTAAGCAACTAACGGCTGGATTATGTCTATGGGGAAAACAAACATAAGACCTGAACAGACAGCTGATTTGCACAGGGTATGCTATCCACTGAGTGTCTGCAAAGCCACAGGCTTTTAAAGCTATAGAACCTCTCTGGCAAAATAGATTTTATTAACTAACTAAAACATATACGAGCAGAGAGGAGGCAGCAGTGAGCCTCTAACTCAGTCAACTCTGTAGAAATACACACGGGGCATGCTGATAAACTGTTCAGACCAGAGATTCAAAACTCAAACTCTTCATTCAATTACTAGTTCAGGAATCATTTATCATGCCAAGCACTGAGATGGGCATGGGAAAAGATTACCAAGATTAACATTACCCATAAACTAATAATTCTATTCTAGAAGAGCTCAAATCCAATGGGGAAGCCAAATACAAACAAGTAATTATGATACAATGTGAAAAGTTCTACATCAGAAGTATGACAAAGTGCTAAAGGAGTGTCAAAGAGGCCTCAATTCATTACACTGGGAAATCTACAATACAGCTTCCAGTGGAAGTGCCATTTGCTCACCGAAAGTAATGTTATAGGAGTATCAGCCCTTGGCCAAGACAGTCTCCCTTTCCTAAAGTGTGTACAGCTTAAAAATCTTCAACCAGTCCTCACTATCTAAAAAGTTAAGTGGAAAACTCCTCCCCTTGGGCCAGCCCAGTGGCATAGTGGTTAAGTTTGCATGCTCCGCCTCAGCAGCCCAGGGTTCACAGGTTTGGATTGCAGCTGCGGACCTACACACTGTTCATCAAGCCACACTGTATGGCGTCCCACATACAAAACAGAGGAAGACTGGCAGGGATGTTAGCTCAGCAACAACCTTCCTCAAGCAAAAAGAGGAAGGCCAATCTTCCTCACCAAAAAAAAAAAAAACAAAACAAAATCTCCTCCTCCCCTTGGTATTCAAGGCACCCATAACCCTGAAACAATAAATTTTATCTTCACTACTACCTTACTGTAACCTTAGCCTTCCATGAGAAAGAACAATGTACCGTTTCCTGAACACATCCCATCCTTTTCATTGCAAATTCTTTGTAGTTAAACAAGAATAAATCATCTACCTTATAAGACTGTTGAAAGGAATAATTTAAACAACATTTATCAATGCATCTTAACCTTTTTCGGTATCTCTAATGAAAGAGTAGAGTGCACCCTGCCCAGAATTTCCTCCCACATCTGATTTCTTTAAAGCCTCTTGTTTTGTTCTTAAAATTCATACAAATTTTGCATTCTTCTCTCTAATCTAGTAAACTTTTATTTTTTAATATGAAAATCACGTTTATAAATACTAATTAAATTGCAGGAGGCTAAGAAGAGTGGGAAGAAAATCAAGACTGTGAATGTTATTAAAGAAGCCAAGAAAAGAGTGTCTGGGAGGGCTGAACAGTAAGAAATACTGTCAAAAGACCTATCACTAAAGCACACCCTTGAATTTCCTGACTTGGAAGTCACTGGTGCCTTCTGGAAGAATAGCTTCAGGGGTAGATGGTGAGAGGAGCAGAAGCCCAACTGCAGCAGGCTGCAGAATGAACAGGAGAGGAGGAAATAAAGACAGCAAATCTAGACAACTCCTCTGGTTTCCAGTTAACTCTTTTCTATCTTTCACAGCCAAATTTCTCAAAAAAGAGAAAGTTATTCTTGAAAAGGAGTGCATGGCATTCAGAGGATGAACAGAGACAATAGGAAGAATACTTCTTGCATTATAACAGAAGAAAAAGCAAGTACAGGTAACCAAATATCTGTAACCTGAGATGTAAAGAAGCTAAAGAAGTTTCCAAATCACAGCTGTTTTCTCTGTGAAATAAGAAGGAAATCAGCAGAGAGCAAAGAGATCAGAGATTTGAGAAAAGCAAAAAAATTTTGAAAGAGGTAATGTGGAGAACAAGAAGATAAGATAATTAAAGAAAAAGTCGGATTGGCGAGGAATATTGAGGACTGATGGACAGACATTATTCATCATAATTTTATAGGGCCACCAATCTGCTCCATGTGTGGCTTTCTTCAGTAGACTACAGTAACACAAAGGCAAAAGTTTTATCAGACAGATTTACCAGACAGGCTGACAAAAAATGGGGCAAAAGATTTACGACACTGACTAACGAGTTAGAGAGTTAATGGACCATAGAATCAAAGCTAAAAATGAAGGAAAGTAAAGATTAAAGGACAGGAAGACATTAGAAAGATCTACTAGAGGTCCTGATAAGCATAAGAACTGATATCCTTTAAGAATAACTAAATGAGGGAGCTGAAAACCTATCAAGTTGTAGTGAGGAGGTTATCCAGCATTATGGTTTAAGTGGGGGAACATTTGAGAGATATGACAAGGCACAGAGTATGGTCCTGAAGAGAGTGCTTACACGGACTAGAAATGATGATGTTGAGGTCAAGCGACTATGATGCCAGGAAATTGGCAGGATCTACATGGTTGCTGAAGATAAAAATAATAAAGATGATGGCAGGAGTTGGGAGGAGTAGGAAGACTTATGCCTGATGACAGTATCTAACATGAAAGGGGAGAATAATTAGAAGGTTAGTAAACAGAGAAGCCAGGAAGAGATGGGTTTAGACATAAGGATTGCTAAGAAAAACTACCCTAACGGTTCATATTGAATCTTGCTTCAAATAAATTTTATTTATAAATGGATGTGCTAATTTAACTGAAATCTCTTATTTTATAACTGAATAAATTAGGACCCAAGAAGGGAACATAACCTGCTTAGAAATTATATAGTAGGAACTTGAACCCATGTTTATGCTAGAACATGTAGCTTTAACTGAACAGAACAGATGGAGGAGAGCTTCCTGTCCTGGAAAGGATTAGTAGAACATTTTCATCAACTTCTCTGCTATACATTAATTTGGTGTTAATAAGACTATTTGGCAATGACTAGGTAAAAACTAGAACATCTGCAGAAATAAATAAAATTAAATACATAAATTTTCAGAATAGGTTGCATCTATGTATATTCTCAACATAAACTATCCTTTCATTGATCAGAAAGTGAATAAAATATCTTACAACTAATCCCATTTAGTGAAAAGCTATAAGGGGGAGCTTTATGTGGCAAACAAGCCAAGGTAAGCACAAGGAGAAAATTTTGTTACAAAACCTAAGGCCTGGGGGCTGGCCCCGTGGCCGAGTGGTTAAGTTCGCGCGCTCCGCTGCAGGCGGCCCAGTGTTTCGTTAGTTCGAATCCTGGGCGCGGACATGGCACTGCTCATCAGACCACGCTGAGGCAGCGTCCCACGTGCCACAACTAGAAGAACCCACAACGAAGAATACACAACTATGTACCGGGGGGCTTTGGGGAGAAAAAGGAAAAAATAAAATCTTTAAAAAAAAAAAAAAAACCTAAGGCCTGAAGGGAGTCTAGAGACTTTTTCACCATTCACTATGACACTATCTCTATTGCTCTCATAGTCACTGCTGGTGGCACTGCACACAGTGCAGAGCACAGAACCTGAAACCTCTATAGCTCATGGTAAATTCTCAACAAAGGATTCTTTTTTATTTGTTGCTTATATAGAAACTCCATTAATCAAGTAAAATTCCTTAATTTTACAGAGGAAAACTATGCTCCTCAGAGTAAAAGACAATAATTTTCCTGATACCCCTATTTTATAATTTGCATAGGTTTACAATTAAGCTTCCTCACTCAAACCTCTTAGGAAATCACTGTCTTTTAAAGTAATCCTCCTTTCACTCACTTATTCCACAAATTAAGTATCCTCCATGCACCAGTTGCTATTTGGGTTCTAGAGATACAACTGTTAATAAAATAGATAAAAATGTCTGATTTCTTGGAGCTTACATTCAACCGGCTATAGGCAGATATTAAACAAGAAAATGAACACATAAAATATACAGTATGTTAGAAGATGATAAAAGCAATGAAGAAAAATAAAGTAGGTAAGGGAAAAGAAATTTGGGAGGGAATTTTCAAGCAAATTTGATATTTAAGATATTAAACATATAGATGAAAAAGCTATTCTAATATTGAAGCAAAATGAATACTTGAATCAGGTACTAAATGCCCTTGCTAAAGTATTAAGGTTACTCCCCACATGTGATGCACGTCTCCTCCCCAGCCCAGCTCACCACCGTACCCTGAAGACAGTACATATACAGACATGCACGATCAAGCATTCAGATCTAGAGGTAAATTCTCCTCCACTTAAATATAAAACATTGTCCCAGGACTGATGTTTCTCTGCAACTCCTCAATATAACTGCTTATTTATTTTACAACTCTTCTAACTTAAAACCAATTAGACAATGTTATCTTTTCAAAATACAGACATTTTTTTGACGTTGAGAAACAAACCAACCAAAAAAAACCACATGTAATGTCCAAAGCATAAAGCATCTTGTTAATGAAACAGGAATCTGGAGAAGTGAAAGTGAAAGGAGAGAAGAAAACGAACAAAACATCTGATCTAAAAATAAGATGGGCAGCTGCAAAAGGCCTCACATTGTCAATTCCACCAGAGTTAAGGTATAGCTTGTCAGAAAAGGTTTTCCTAAGACTTTTTACATGAGAAGGAGCCATATATTCGTTCCATTTACTCATTTACATGTTTGCTCAACAAACACTAATTAGGAGTTTACTATGTACCAGGCCCTATATCCTTACAACTGCCTCCCAAGAAGCTCACACTGAAGGGAGACAAATTAATAACAATGATGCTGCATCGTGTCACATTCTCAGAATACAGAGAGTTTTTCCTTCCTCCAAAGGGATTCAAGATCAATCCAAGCTAAACTTCTGAAGTCCAAGAGAAGCCAAAGATCAGAAACTGTAAGGAATAAGGTGAGTGAAACTAGTAATGTTAGTCTCAAATTAGGTTCATGAAGCGATCATTACCAGAATAAAAGTTCAGTGTTTAAAATAACTAAGTCCTAGCCAGATCAATAGGCAAGAAAAGGATATAAAAGGCAGATTGGAAGAAACGAAACTGTCCTATCTGAAGATGACATGATTGCCATGTAGAAAAGTATCACAGGATAGAAGACCAATGCACAAAAAAAGCACTTCTAACTACTAGCAACAGACATGTGGAAACTAAAATATAAAATACAGTAATACCATTTACAATCACAAAAAAGATTTTGCCTCACTTCTTTTTTCCATTTGACCTCTCTTAATTTTCAGCCCCACTTGAAATGAATTACCAGAGCTGAGGGACTAAGACTGCCCATGGCAAAGAACATGAAAATACATGATGAAATATTTAGGTACAAATCTAACAAAATATATACAAAACATGTATGCTGAAAATTACAAAATGCTGATTAAAGAAATCAAGGAAGATCTCAACAAATGGAGAGACATACTGTATTAAAGGGTTAGAAGACTAATAGTAAAAATGCCAATTCTCTCAAAATTTATCTTTAGGCTTAATGCAACGCCTATCAAAATCCCATCAAGACTTTTTGTAGACATAAACAAACTTATTCGAAAATTTATATGAAAAGGAAAAGGAACTAGACAGCTAAAACAATTCTGAAATAAAAGGCTAAAGTGTAAGGAACAACTTTAACCAATGTTAAGATTTAGGAATAGTCTCACAGGCCAAAGGAACAGAATAGAGAAACCTGAAATAGACCAACACAAATATGCCCTATTTATTTTTGACAAAGGTGTAAAAGCAATTCAATGGAGAAAGGATAGATCTTTCAATAAATTGTGCTGGAGTAACTGGCTATCCATAGGCAAGTAAATAAATATATAAACAAATCTCAACCTACATCTCACAACATATGCAAAACTTAATTCAAAACGTATCGTGGATTTAAATGTAAAATTAAAAACTTTTATAAGTTTTTAAAAGTTTTAAAAGTTTAAAAGTTTTTTAAAAGTTTAAAAGTTTGAAAATAAAACTTTTATAAGAAAACATAGAACATAATCTTCAGGACGTAGGGATAGACAAAGAGTTCTTACACATGACATCAAGAATATAACCCATGAGAGCCAGCACTCACAGCCTAGCAGTTAAAGTTCAGCATGCTCCACTTCAGCAGCTGAGGATCGGTTCCAAGGTGCAGAACTACACCACTCGCCTGGCAGTAGCCATGCTATTGCAGTGGCTCACAAAGAACAGGAAGAACTTACAACGATACACAACTACGTATGGTGGCTGTGGGAGGGTGGGGAGGAAGAAAAAAGGAGGAAGATTTGCAAATGTTAGCTTAGGGCAAATCTTCCCCTGCAAAAAAAACACACAGTAAAATCAATAAAAGGAAAAATTAGTAAATTGAACTTCATCAAAATTACAGAATTTTGCTCTTCAAAAGACTGTTAAGAGCAGGTGGATGGATTAAAAACAAGACCCAACAATATGCTGCCTCCAGGAAACACATCTCAGCTCTAAAGACAAACACTGGCTCAGGGAGAAGGAATGGAAGACAATACTCCAAGCTACTGGCAAACAAAAGAAATTAGGTATTGCCATACTTATATCAGAGACAACAAACTTCAAGATAAAAAAGGCAATGAGAGACAAAGAGGGGCAGTATATAATGATAGAAGTGACACTCCACCAAGAGGACATAACACCTATAAATATATATGCACCTAACATAGGAGTACCAAAGTACATAAAGCAACCACTAAAAGGCCTAAAAGGACAAATTAACAGCAACATGATAATGGTAGGTGACCTCAACACCCCACTTGCATCAATGGACAGATCATCTAGACAGAAAATCAACAAGGAAATAGTGGAATTAAATGAAAAACTAGACCACATGGACTTAATAGATGTACATACAACACTTCATCCACAAACAGCAGAATATACATTCTTCTCAAGTGCACAGGGAACATTCTCAAAGATAGACCATAAGTTGGGAAACAAGGAAAGCCTCAATATAAGTAAGAAAACTGAAATAACATCAATTATCTTTTCTGACCATAATGCTATGAAACTAGAAATCAACTACAAGAGAAATGCTAGGAAAGTGCCAAACGTGGAGACTAACAACAAGCTACTGAACAACCAACGGATCATTGAAGAAATTAAAGGAGAAATCAAGGAATATCTGCAGACAAATGAAAATGAAAATACACCATACCAACTCATATAGGATGCAGCAAAAGCAGTCCCAAGAGGGAAATTCATACCAATACAGGCCCATCTTAACAAACAAGAAAAATCTCAAATAAGCAATATTAAACTAAACCTAACAGAAGTAGAAAAAGAGGAATAAACAAAGCCCAAAGACAGCAGACTGAGGGAAATAATAAAAATTAGAGCAGAAATAACAGAAATTGAAACAAACACAAAAAACAGTACCAAGGATCAATGAAACTAAAAGCTGGTTCTTTGAGAAGATATACAAATTGAAAAAACCTTAGCCAGACTCACTAAGAAAAAAAGAGAGAAGGTTCAAATAAATAAAATTAGAAAAGGAAAAGGAGAAATTACAACAGATACCACAGAAACACAAAGGACTATAAGAGAATACTATGAAGAGCTAGATGCCAACAAATTGGACAATCTAGAAGAAATGGATAAATTCTTAGACTCACACAACTTCCAAAAACTGAATCAAGAGGAAGTAAAGAATCTTGAATAGACCAATTACAAGTAAAGAGATTGAAACAGTAATCAAAACCCCCCAAAAATACAAGTCAAGGACCGTATGGTTTGTCTGGAGAATTCTACCAAACATTCAAAGAAGATTTAGTACCTATCCTCCTCAAACTATTCCAAAAAACTGAAGACAATGGAACACTTCCTAACACATTTTACAAGGCCAACATCAACCTGATCCCAAAGCCGGGCAAGAACAACACAAAGAAGGAAAATTACAGGCCCATATCACTGATTAAAATAGATACAAAAATCCTCAACCAAAGATTGCCAAACCAAATATAGTAATACATTAAAGGGTCATACACCATGATCAAGTGGGATTTATACCAGGGTTGCAGGGACGGTTCAACATCTGCAAATTAATCAATGTGATAACACCACATCAACAAAATGAGGAATAAAAACCACATGATTATCTCTGAGAATGCAGAGAAAGCATTTGACAACATCCAACATTCATTTATGACAAAAACTCTCAATAAAATGGGAAGAGAAGAAAAGAACCTCAACATAATAAAGGCCGTATATGACAAACCCACAGCCAACATCATACTCAACGGGGAAACACTGAAAGCCATCCCTCTGAGAACGGGAACAAGACAAGGATGCCCACTCGCACCACTCTTATTCAACACAATACTGGAGGTTTGGACGAGAGCAACTAGGCAAGAACAAGAAATAAAAGGTATCCAAATTGGCAAAGAGGAAGTGAAATCCGTGCTGTTTGCAGACAATACGATTTTATATATAGAAAACTCTAAAGAATCCCTCAGAAAACTATTAGAAATAATCAACAACTACAGCAAAGTTGCAGTGTAGAAAATCAACTTACAAAAATCTGTTGCATTTCTATACTTTAATAATGAACTAACAGAAAGAGACCTCAAGAATACAATCCCATTTACAATTGCAACAAAAAGAATAAAATATCTAGGAAGAAATTTAACCAAGGCAGTGAAAGACCTATACAACAAAAACTATAAGACATTATTGAAGGAAATCAAAGATGACATAAAGAAATGGAAAGATATCCATGCACATGGATTGGAAGAATAGACATACTTAAAATGTCCATATTATCAATCTATAGATTCAATACAATCCCAATCAGAATCCCAATGACACTCTTTACAGAATTAGAACAAAGAATCCTAAAATTCATATGGGGCAACAAAAGACCCCGAGTTGCTAAAGCAATCCTGAGAAAAAAGAACAAAACGGGAGGCATCACAATCCCTGACTTCAAAACATACTACAAAGCTACAGTAATCAAAACAGCATGGTACTGGTACAAAAACAGGTGCACAGATCAATGGAACAGAATTGAAAGCCCAGAAATAAAACCACACATCTATGGACAGCTTATCTTTGACAAAGAAGCTGAGGGCATACAATGGAGAAAAGAAAGTCTTTTCAACAAATGGTGCTGGGAAAACTGGAAAGCCATATGTAAAAGAATGAAAATTGACCATTTTTTTTTCACCATTCACCAAAATAAACTCAAAATGGATCAAAGACCTAAAGGTGAGACCTGAAACCATAAGGCTTCTAGAAGAAAACGTAAGCAGTACACTCTGACATCAGTATTAAAAGGATCTTTTCGGACACCATGTCTTCTCAGACAAGGGAAACAATAGAAAGAATAAACAAATGGGACTTCATCAGACTAAAGAGCTTCTTCAAGGCAAATGAAAACAGGATTGAAACAAAAAAACAACCCACTAACTGGGAAAAAATATTTGCAAGTCATATATCTGACAAAGGCTTAATATCCTTAATATATAAAGAACTCTCACAACTCAACAACAAAAAATCAAACAACCCAATCAAAAAATGGGCTGGAGACATGAACAGACATTTCTCCAAAGAAGATATACGGATGGCCAATAGGCACATGAAAAGATGCTCATCATCACTGATCATCAGGGAAATGCAAATCAAAACTACACTAAGATATCACCTTACACCCGTTAGAATGACAAAAATATCTAAAACTAATAGTAACAAATGTTGGAGAGGTTGTGGAGAAAAAGGACCCCTCATACACTGCTGGTGGGAATGCAAACTGGTGCAGCCACTATGGAAAACAGTATGGAGATTCCTCAAAAAATTAAAAATAGAACTACCATACGATCCAGCCATTCCACTACTGGGTATCTATCCAAAGAGCTTGAAGTCAGCAATCCCAAAAGTCCTATGTGCCCCAATGTTCATTGCAGCATTATTTACAATAGCCAAGACGTGGAAGAAACCTAAGTGCCCATCAACAGATGAATGGATAAAGAAGATGTGGTATATATACACAATGGAATACTACTCAGCTGCAAAACAGAGCAAAATCATTCCATTTGCAAAAACAGGGATGGACCTTGAGAGAATTATGTTAAGTGAAATAAGCCAGCTAGAGAAGGATAATCTCTGTATGACTCCACTCATATGAGGAATTTAAAAATGTGGACTAAGAGAACAGTTTAGTGGATACCAGGGGAAAGGTGGGGTGGGGGGTGGGCACAAAGGGTAAAGTGGTGCATCTACAACACGAATGACAAACATTAATGTACAACTGAAATTTCACAGGATTGTAACCTATCATTAACTCAATTAAAAAATATATATATATATACTATAGGGGCCGGCCCCGTGGCCGAGTGGTTAAGTTCGCACACTCCGCTGCAGCGGCCCAGGGTTTCGCTGGTTTGGATCCTGGGCGCGGACATGGCACCACTCATCAGGCCAGACTCAGGCGGCATCCCACATGCCACAACTAGAAGGACACACAACTAAAATATACAACTATGTACTGGGGGGATTTGGGGAGAAAAAGCAGAAAGAAAAAAAAAGAAGAAGATTGGCAACAGTTGTTAGCTCAGGTGCCAATCTTTTAAAAAAATATATATATATACACTACAAAGTTATAGTAATCAAAACAGCATGGTACTGGTACAAAAACAAACACACAGATCAATGGAACAGAATTGAAAGCCCAGAAATAAAACCACACACCTACGGACAGTTAATCTTCAACAAAGGAGCCAAGAACTTACAATGGAGAAAGGAAAGTCTCTTTAATAAATGGTGCTGGGAAAACTGGACAGCCACATGCAAAAGAATGAAAGTAGACCATTACCTTACACCATACACAAAAATTAATCCAAAATGGATTAAAGACTTGAAGGTAAGACGTGAAACCATGAAATTCCTAGAAGAAAATTTAGGCAGTACACTCTCTGACATCAGTCTTAGGAGGATCCTTTTGAATACCATGTCTACTCAGGTGTAGGAAACAAAAGAAAAAATTAACAAATGGGACTACATCAAACTAAAGAGCTTCTGTTAGGCAAAGGAAACCAGGAATAAAATGAAAACACAACCTACCAACTGGGAGAAAATATTTGCAAATCATATATCCAACAAGGGGTTAATTTCCAAAATACTAAAGAACTCATACAACTCAACAACAAAAAAATAACCCAATCAGATATCGGGCAGAGGATATGAAAAGACATTTTTCCAAAGAAAATATACAGATGGCCAATAAACACATGAAAAGATGTTCAATATCACTAATCATTAGGGAAATGCAAATCAAAACTACAATGAGCTATCAGCTCACACCTGTCAGAATGGCTATAATTAACAAGACTAGAAATAATAAGTGTTGGAGAGGATGTGGAGAAAAGTGAACCCGCATACACTGACGGTTGGAATGCAAACTGGTGCAGCCACTATGGAAAACAGTATGGAGATTTCTCAAAAGATTAAAAACAGAAATACCATATGACCCAGCTATCCCACTTCTGGGTATTTATCAAAAGAACTTGAAATCAACAATCCAAAGAGACTTATGCACCCCTATGTTCATGGCAGCATTATTCAGAATAGCCAAGACGTAGAAGCAACCCAAGTGCCCATCGACTGATGAATGGATAAAGATGTGGTATATATGTACAATGGAATACTACTCAGTCACAAAAGAAGACAAAATCATCCCACTTCCAACAACACAGACGGACCTTGAGGGAATTATGTTAAGCAAAATAAGCCAGACAGAAAAAGACAAACATCGTATGATCTCACACATATGTGGAAGACAAACAAATGAAAGGACAAAGAACAGATTAGTGGTTACCAGAAGGGAAGGGGGTTTGGGGGTGAGCATAAGGGGTAAAGGGGCACACATAGGCTGACTGAAAAATAATGTACAACTGAAATATCACAATGTGATAAACTATTATGACTTCAATTTAAAAAAAGACTGTTTCTAAGAAGAATGAAAAACAAGGTAGGGAGTGTGAGAAAATATTTGCAAACCACATATACAACAAAGAATTTATATTTACAATATATAAAGAACCTTTAAAATTTAATAGTTAAAAAAAATCCATCAACAAGTCAGTAAATAAACAAATGTTGATATAGTCATACAATGGGCTACTTGGCAAAAAAGGGGATGGAACTGTTGATACATGCAACAATCTGGATGAATCTCAAAAGGATTCTGCTTAGTGAAAAAAAGCCAGTCTCAAAAGGTTATATAGTATATGGATCTATTTATATAACATGCACATAGAGAAAGAGAACAGATTAGTGGTTGCTCCCTTGTGGGACAAGGACAGGGGTAGGAGTGCAACTATGTAGCACAAGGGAGCTCCTTTGTAATGACGGAACATCTCTGTATTTTGATTGTCGTGGCAGTTATTACACAAATCTATCCATGGGATCAAATTGCATAGAATTGTAAACACACATACACATACACAAGTCATGTAAAAAACAAATAAAGCCTGTAATCTAGGTAACAATATTGTAATAATGTCAATTTCCTGGTTTTGATGTTGTACTACAGTTATATAAGATGTCACCACTGGGGAAAGCAGGGTGAAGTATTCATGGGATTTCTATGCACTATTTTTGAAACTTCCTATGGGTCTGTAATTATTTCAAAATAAAATATTAAATAAGTAAACAAGCCTACACTTGTTTAATTTCTACATTTCCATTTTACTGTTTCTTCTAAATGCACTTTACTTTGTTCCCAAGATGCCCACACATCTGAGGGACATCCTTTCTGTCTGGAGTTTTGTGCCCCTTTTGCAAAACAGTCCATTAAATTGTGTTTGCCAGGAGCAATCTTAGCCCCTCAGCTCAGGTAATTCATTTCAAGTGGGACTAAAACTCAAGAGGGGTCAAACAGAGGGGGAAAAAAAGTGAAATGAAACTGCAAAAATTGCTTTCATTTTTAAAAATCTAAGCAAAAGTTCTAAGAGCACTTCATGACTTTTGCTTATTACAATGTACATTTTACACCATCAAAACAGAAAAATTCCCAATAACTTTCAAAAGCAGAAAATCACTTCTGTATCCCTTTGTATTCTGCTTTTAGAACAAGTTATATTTTCCCCATTATTTTTTAAAGGATAAAATTAAAACTATTAAAGATATATATACTCACATTACAGCAGACATAACACAAAAGACAGAGGAGTCCTTTCAATCCAAACATTAACATAAATGATTCAAAACTTTTATAGAAACAGGAAATCCTATCACTAAATTGTAATTCCTAATATACTTCGCTTGTCTTAAAGGGCTAGATAACTTAAAATTAAAGTGATTTTCAATGTAAAAACTCCCCACAGTGATTTAGTGCAAAATCAAAGCTAGAAAACCAATAACTTAAAAAATGAAAACCTAACAGAGAGAGCAGCACATGCATGTAATTCCAGTCCCTCTTGAGATTCCACAACCCTCTTTAACAACCGACAGAGCAAGCAGACAGAAAATCAGTAAGGTTTAAAAAAACTCTGAACAACACTATCAACCAACCTGACCTAAATGACATTTGTAGAGCACTCACACAACGGCAGAGCACACATTCTCCTCAAGACCATACTCAGCACCATAAAACAAGAATCAAGAAACTTTAAGACCCAAGTCATATACGTCACTGACCACAAATTAATAACAAGAGATATGAAAAATCCCCTAATATTTAAAAACTAAATAACTTACTCATGAATAATTCATCATTCAAAGAAATTAAAAGAAAAATTAGAAAGTAATTTGAATTGAGCGAAGATGAAAAGATACATATCAAAACGTGTAGGAAGCAGCTAAAGTAGTAGTATTAGAGAGAAATGTTAACCACTAATCACTATATTAGAAAAGAAAGGACTCAGTTCAACAACCTCAGCTTCTACCTTAAGAAATTAGAAAAAGAAAATAAAATCCACTGTGAGCAGAAAAAAAGAATAAAGATGAGAGCAGAAATCACTGAAATAGAAAACATATATACAGACGTACATACAAAAGTAAATACATGAAATAAGAGAAATAAGTTAAACTAAAAGCTAGATCTTGAGAAAATTGATAAATCACTCTTCAGACTGATTAGGGGAAAAAGAAGAAAAGAATTACCAAGATCAGGGTGAGAGATTAACAATTTTATGCCAATAAATTCCACAATTTAAATGAAATGGATAAATTCTTTGAAAGACAAACTACCAAAACCCCCTCAAGAAACACGGAAGTCTGAATATTCCTATATCTATTAAAGAGATTAAATTTGTAGTTTAAAAAGTTTTCTACAAATAAAACTACAGGTCCAGATGGTCTCAATAATGAACTCTATCAAGCATTTAAAAAAACAAATGAATTCTACACAAACTTTTTCTATAAGGTCAGCACTATCCTGACTCCAAAACCAGACAAAAGACAAGAAACAAGAAAACTATAAACCACTATCCTTTATGAACATAAATGCAATAATTTTGGCATATCAAATTCAGCAACATACTAAAAATATAATACACTGTGACCAAGTGGGGTTTATGCCAGGAATGCACCATTGGCTTAATATGTAAAAATCAACCAACGAAAAAACTCAATATAATTTCCCAAATTAGCAGACTAAAAAAGAAAACCATATCATCTCAATACATACAGAAAAAGCATCTGACAAAATACAACATCCATTCCTGTTACAACTCTCAACAAGCTAAGAGGTGAACTTCCTCAGCTTGATAAAAGGTATCTACAAAATACCTAATGTTAACATCATACTTAATGAAGTACTGAATGTTTTCCCCCTAAGATCAGGAACAAAGCAAGAATGTCTGCTCTCATCATTTCTATTCAACACTGCACTGGCACTTCTAGCCACTGCAATAAAGCAAAGAAAAATAAATAAATAAATGGCATTTGCATTTAAATTGGAAAGGAAAAAGTAAAACTATCTTTATTCACACACAATGAGATCATGTATATAAAATAATCTAATGTGATCAACAAAAAAGCCACTAGAAGTAATAAGTGAGTTTAGCAAGGTTGCAGGATACATGATCAATATTGAGAAATCAGTTATATTTCTACACACTGGCAACAAGGAATCAGAAATTGAAACTGCAAAGCAATTACATTTACAAGAACATCAAAAAATATGAAATACTCAGGAATAAATCTAATAAGAGATGAGCAAGAACTGTACACCAAAACTACAAAGCATTATGGAGAAATTAAAGATTTAAATAAATGGAGAGCGATGCTATGGTTCATGGATCATGAGACTCAATAAAGTTAAGACGTCAATTCTCCTCTAATGATAAGGAGTTTAGAGTTTACTGTTTGTGTAATGGGACATCAGTGGATAATTTTAAGCAAGAGAATGACATGATCTGATATACATTTTTTTCAACGTGCTAATTTCTAAAAAAATTTTTTTTATTTTTTTAAATGTAATGACTACTTTCTGGAGGATGATTTGTAAGGAGGCCAAGGAAATGCAGAAAGATCAAATAACAAGCTACTGGAACAGTTTAGACTAGAGAATTGGGGGCTTGGACTAGGGTTCTTAGCAGTAAAGCTGGGGCAGGGGGAGGGGGAACATACAGATTCAGAGTATACTCTATACAGAGAGCCACCTAGACTAGCTCTTGGACTGAACAGGAGGTGGAAAAATAGAAGAATCAAGGATAGCATCTTTTACCAAGATTGTAGCACCATTTACAAGATAAAGAATACTAGGGAGGGAATAAGTCTATCATTTTGGACATGTCAAATTCCATTCTTCTAACTAATTTGCCTCTAAAGAGTTATAAATGGTTTCCTACACTCCATACTCACTAGTTACAACCTTCAAATAGTAGACCTTGACCATCCTTTCTTCTTGACAAGAGTATCACTTTCTACTCTTCCATATGTAAAATCACACAGTCTGGAGAGTTAACTGAAAAAGTCAGCGTTAAGTGCATCTGACTGAGAAAGGGTGGGAAATACTCTATGAGTCTCCTAAGCATCATAGTGAAAACATAAAGAAACTGTATTTCTAGAAGTGTGAGCTCTTATGATATATACTGTATAGCCTTTCATTACTTAGTGAAATCATCTTCCTTCTGCTTTCAAAGACCCAAGCCCACAGCAGGAAGAGAAAAGCATGCATAACTAGAATTTTACGCAACATTCAGAACCAATTCATACTTACTCTATCATTTGGAATTTTTATCCAATGAAATCTGGTTTTTGAGGGAAAAAAACTTATCTTTTAACTGTTGTATAACATTCTGACTCCTCCCTAGATACATCTGCTAACTTCTAAATGCTGCCTGTAAGGTCTGAAAACATCTTAAGACAGAAGGCTGCCTATACAGAACTAATGGAAAATACCAGTCAATAGCAAATGCCAGATATTACCACAATCACATAGCACTGCCCAGTTGATGCCTGGAGTGTTCTGAGAATCTTTTTTTTTTTTTTGAGGAAGATCAGCCCTGAGCTAACATCTGCTGCCAATCCTCCTCTTTTTGCTGAGGAAGACTGGCCCTGAGCGAACATCCGTGCCCATCTTCCTCTACTTTTTTATACGTGGGACGCCTACCACAGCATGGCTTGATAAGCAGTGCCATGTCCGCACCAAGGATCCAAACTGGCAAACCCCAGGCTGCCAAAGCAGAATGTGTGAACTTAACCACTGCACCACCAGGTCGGCCCCTCTGAGAATCTCTTGAAATAATAGATGGAAGAGAGATAAGTACACTTTGTATAGGCATTTGTGATATAACAGAGGAAACACTGGAATCAGAAACAAAAGTATCCCAATCCACTACTTGTTAGCAATACCATCTTGAGTAATATATTCATACTACATCACAGTTTTCTCATTTATTAATCAGATATAGCATATTCTTCAGCAAGTTACCTTAAAGAATAAATGAAAGAATTTATATGAAACCTTTTTTAAAGCTGTGAAATGCTTTTAAAATAATAACTGCCATTTGCTGGCCACCTAAGTTTCTAATGTCGTACAAGGCACTTTATACATAACATATTCATTTTACAAATGAACAACATGACGAGGAAAGGGAAGAAGGGGGAAAATACGGAAGCAAAGAGAGAGGGAGGGAAGAGAGGGAACAGGATGGAAGTAAAAGGAAGAAGAAAGGAGAAGTAGTAGAAAGGAGGAAAGAATGGTCTGTTTGCTTAATGTCACACAATTATTAGGAGCAGAATCAGGACTCAAAATCTCGAAACTGAGATTATCTCATCTCAGCTGACTGTCCCACTATTCTCCTCCTAGCCATTCCTGCAAGACAGATATTCTCAAATTCTTTCCAGCTCTTCAGATCCTACACATTCTTCAAGACCTAGCTCACATTATTTCTTCTGTGATGCCTCTTCTTCCTTATCACCTGAACCCCAACCATTTCTCACTTTTCCAAATTCTGGCCGTTTGGCAACATGCAGGTTCACAATCTCTTCAAAATCTAAGAAGTTCTTTTTAAAAACCTAAAGATTTTTTCAAGCCAGTTTGATGCCAAAATGAATCTAGCAGCAAAACTGACGTGAGGCCATTTTAATCTTTATTTATCCCACTCAATATGAAATTCCTATGTTTTCCTACAGAAACATAATGTGTTTGATGACTTGGTACTGCCCTAGATCCTGCTGGAGGTTTTAAGTAATATATGGTATATGCACCTCATTATCTCTAAAGTACAGAAGAATTCTTAATTCTAAAATACGATATCTACCTTCAATGGTTTCAGAAAAGGGAATGTGGATCTCTATTACTATACATAACTAGTTAGCTTTCCATGTATTTTCATTTTATACCCCCAACTAGAAATTATAATCTCAATAAGGATATAAATATTTCTTTGACTCTCCTCTTAGCCCTTCTTAGCAAGAACTACAGTTATGATAGTTGGCACCTAGTAAGCATTATTTGATGGATGGTTTAACCTGGTGTTGGTGACTTAAATATAAGTAATCTCAGCATCAGTTATTGAACAGGCTGAGAATATAAACATATAAAACAACCTTTGTCCTAAAGAGAACTCATAATGTAATAAGGGAGACAACAAAAAACAACCAAGCTGCAATGTATATGTTGCAATTACTAGGTTAAATAAAAGAAAGTGTGTAATTTCTAAACTAGTTGGGGTTAGTGGAAGTAAAAAGAGAAAAAAAAACTATCAGTACAAAAGAAAACAAAACAAAAAAAGAATCATAGAAAAAGCAGGACAAACAGCACAAAATAAGACAGGAGATAACTATCCAAACACATCAGTAATTACAATAAAAGTAAACAGACTAAATTCTCCAGTTAAGACAAAGATTGTCAGGCTGCATTACAGGATGGATAAATGGATGGTCTGGGAAATGAAGATTTTTAAAAATAATATAGTGTGGCATAAATTACAAGAGTCTTAATAAGCACCTAGAGAAATGCAAGAAAACAGGTGTCTTCAGATACTGCTGGTACAAGGTAAACTGTTAAAAATAATACCTAATAAGATAAAGTATGTATATAACCTTTGATCCAGCAATCCCATTTTAGAGCATCCATCTTAGAGAGAAGCATCAATATGTAAGGATATGTGAATATGGATATTTATTACAGCATGTTTCTAATATCTGCTAAGAGAGGAAAAAGTGAATAAACCATAAGTCCCTTAAAACCTTGAGTTTCCCATATCTCAGTGGTTCCCAAACTTAGCTGCATAATAGAATCAACCTGGGGAGCTTTTAAAAAAATCCTGATCTCTAGGTCACAACCCATACCAATTAAATTTGCATGTCTGGGATTGGGAGCCAGGCATCAGTATTTTTAAAGATTCCCAGATGGTTTCAAGGTGCAGTCAAGTTTGGGAACCAATATCACATCTGTTAAAAAAGAGTCTACTGCTCTGAGGTTCCTCCTTGTTTAGTGTTGCTAGGTTTAGCAAATAAAAATACAAGATGCTCAGTTAAATTTACCCTGTTCTAACACTCAGGTTTTTTTGTCTGGTTTTGGATGAGAAAAGGGAGCTGTTAGAGAACACTCAAGGAGAAGTTTCTCTATAATTTCTCCACAACACTGGTTCAAGTGAAAACAAGAGAGAAGTTTCCCAGATACAAAATAAAGAGAAACATCATCAGAGAGATGAAGAGCATTCACAAAGAGAGATCTGGATTCAAACCATACTTCTATCATGAAGCATCCGTGTGAACTTGCACAAGTTACTTGGACTCTTTAAGCTTCCCTTTCCTCACCTTATACACTAAGTATGCCTACTTCACAGGGTTGGTATAAGGATTAAATAAGCTAACATATTTCAAATACTCAGCACAGTCCCTAGCACATAGGATGTATTTACCAAATGCTATTTTTTAAATCATGCAGTAAATGTGCCCTTCAAAAAGTGGCCCTGCTAGGGGCTGGCCCCGTGGCCGAGTGGTTAAGTTCGCGCACTCCGCTGCAGGCGGCCCAGTGTTTCGTCGGTTCGAATCCTGGGCGCGGACATGGCACTGCTCGTCGGACCACGCTGGGGCAGTGTCCCACATGCCACAACTAGAGGAACCCACAACGAAGAATACACAACTATGTACCGGGGGACTTTGGGGAGAAAAAGGAAAAAATAAAATCTTTAAAAAAAAAAAAAAGTGGCCCTGCTATAAAAAATGATACGGAAATGCTAATTACTGTCTCTAATAAATTACTTCTAAAGCAAGGATATGACTATTCTTTAGCTAATCTCTGACTTTATATATAAGTAGGCAAGTTCCAGATAGAATAACATTATATATGAATCTGAAAAAGTTTTTTTTAAAATACGGTACTTTAAGCACAAAGAGGATTTTGCATCCTATGTTCAAAGCATGTATTATTCTTTTCTCCATGAAACTAATATTCTAAAATGCCAACAGGCAATGCTTCTATTTATATCAACAATTGTGCTGCTGAAGGAAAACAGCTGAGGCCCCTTAATACAATGCAGCTAACAGACTGCCACCATAAGCTTATAATGAGAACCAGTATCATTCAAAGTGATAAGGCTCAATCCCTTTAATAGGCACAATATAGCAATTTATATTTGTATTCATAATCAGGAACCTAAACAACTATAGAATACATAATAAAATGCCTCATAAAAAGTTCTATTGTCAGACAGTGATGCTCCTAATCCCAGCATTCTGAAATGCTGATCAAACTCACTGTACGAAGGACATGGACCACAATTCCATACAGTCATACCAAGTTAACAAAACACCCAGATTCATTTCATTAGTAGTAAAATACATTTTAAACACTATGGTTCTTTAATAGTGTTTTATTGCCATTTACAGCTATATAACTGCATCAATGCTGATTTATAATTATATACACATTCCTTTAAAAATGTTAATATCTACTACCACCATGAGGGTCTAAATTCCAGAAGGACAAGAACCATGTCTGCTGTTTTCACCCTTGTTTATTCCACACCTCTCATACAAGCTAGAAAGAAGCCCTAAATAAATATTTGCTAAAGCTTACCAAATGAATAGGGGGAGGGTAAGTCAATTCTTATCACTCATTAAAAGCAATTATATGATTTGTTTCAATATAAATCTTCCTACTCACAATTACTTCCTCAGGCATTTTCACTGAAAATATAGTGGCGAGAATCTTTTTACCCCATTTAACACTCCTAGTCTATAGAAAAATTATAATCAAGGACAACATATATATAAAGCCACTAATTTGTTGAACGGACTAGTTGGTTTCTTCTTTAAACATAGCAATATAAAACACTCACAAATTAATTGCATTGCTTAAAAAAAGACCAAAAAACTTACCTTCCTAATCATACTGAGTGACACGTAAGGAAACAGTTACTGAAGACGCAAGGCTCAACAGCAGTTTCTCTCCCTCCCCCGTAGCATCTTTTGCTCTGCACTGTTCACTACACATCTCTCTTTGTCCTGAAGGCCTGGGATCCTGCTAAGCACAAAGACTCTATCTCATTCTTCTCTGTACACCCAGCACCTGGCACAACAACTGGCAGAGAGGAGTCAAAAAAGGTTTATCATTGAGAAAGACATGATCCCTGTCCTAAAGGAGATCATCACCTAACAGAAGAACGGTTCCCCTAGAGGTTCGTCCTTGTTTTTCACTCCTTCTATGTTCTCAAGTGAACTCATCCACATTCAAAGCTTTAACTACCATTTTCACACTGATGCTTCTTTGACTCTTGAATCTCCATCTCTAACACACATTTCTTGAGCTCTAAACACAAGTGCTCACTGGCCAATCGCACTTGTATAGCATATAGGTCGCTTGAACTTAGACATGGCCAACACAGAGCTCTTTTTCACTCCCTAGACCTGCCCTGACTCCCATATTCTTGTTTTTTTGATTAATGAAATCACTCTGTCAGATCTATCAAGTCTTTGTAATTCTAAGAAGAATCATTGGAGCCTTCTAAGCAAAGGATAACTATTAAATCTTTAGTTTCAGGAAATAATCTGAAATATATTTTATAAATAAGCCAATGAAGAAAAAGGATCAGAAAAAGGGTAAATAAAGTGGGAAAAGGTGAAAGAGACAACTGATGAGGAAAGTAAGAAATGTACACAGAGAGTAAAGAATATGGGTAGGTGCAAAGACAATCAGTCAAAAAAACTTTCTCTGAGTACTTACCATACACTGATCCCCACCACCACCTCCCAAGTTATTTATTGTATCCACACTCTATCTTTTGACTCCAGCTATCGCTTCTACACAAAAGACTTCCGCCACCCCATTTCTCTTCAGTGCCCTAATTAAAATTCTCAACCATTCTGATAATCCTCAATGGCTCCCCACTAAAAAGTCCTAATGCCTCCCTTAACATCCAAACTCCTTTGCTCCAATCTACCCAACCTACAGTTCACAACCTTATCTATCACTCCACTCCTCCCCTTAGGCTCCATGAAGACGGGGATCATGTCTGTTTTATTTACTAAGATGTAGCCAGCACTAGGCACAGTCACTGCCATATCGTATGAGTAAATAAACTCTTTGCTCTAGCTAAAATAAACTACTTGCTATTTCTAGAATTTTAGACAATCATACATTTACTTCATGTTTCCTACTCCAAAGAGGCCCTCTCCCTACCCAAGCTCACCCTTTGCATGTCTAACTCTTAGCTATCCTTCCAGGTCTAGCTCAAACACTACCTCTTCCATGAAATTTTCCTTCATTCCCTAGAAAAAGTTATTTACTGCTTCACAGACCGCTCCTAACATCCTTTGATCACTTCTAATCATCCTTTAAAATCTAGCTCAAGCATTATCATTATTAAGCTTTTAATTCCCACACACATCCAGAACTGAGCACTAATTCACGTATCCACAAACTAGGCCTCACCTAGTTTTGTATTACAGCAATTATTAATTAGTTCTCTGAGAACAAGGACAGTGTCTTACATATCTTATTTTCTCCAGCATTCACCACAAATCTTGACACCTCGTGGGCACTAGAAACATGGTTGCTGAATGAATAAATAAAAATCCAGACACTACGTAGATACAGTATTTCTTAATACTAACTTAAACCAGATGAGATTTAGAAAAGGACTCTATAGCCCAGAGATACCGTGAACTTAATTTAAAGACAAATCTAAATAATATTCTCAAACTTACATTTATACTGATGTTATCTCCCTTTTATATCTCTCTGCCCAAAGAATGGGTACTAACCTTTACAACATTCTAGCAAGATTATTTCCCACCTCCTGCAACAGATAAATACATGCCTCTATGTAATAAGTGGCTTAGGCTGAAATGTGCGAATTAGTTTCATATGGATCACAGAACCAAATGCACTACCACAGTTCAGTTTAACCTATCAGAGCCTGCATTATTATTAAGATGCTCATTATATACACATTCCATATGTTAACACTAATGGAATATTTTGTCACAATCCTTCCTACAATTCTCTCTCTCATTTAAAACAGTAATAAAACACACATATACACATATATGCACACCAGAGTATATGCTCCAAAAGATGTCATTCTATGGGGTACAAAACAATTTTGCAAGTACAGGGATATAAGGTGAACATTCTATGACAGTTTTTGTTTTTGTTTTTTGCTGAGGAAGATTTGCCCTGAGCTAACATCTGTTGCCAGTCTTCTCTTTTTGCTTGAGGAAGATTTGCCCTGAGCTAACATTTGTGCCAATCTTCTTCTATTTTGTATGTGGGTCCCCAAGAAACAGCATAGGTCTGCACCCAGGAACCGAACCCAGGCCACCAAAGCCGAGTGCAGCAAACTTAACCACTAGGCCACAGGGCCGGCCCCAGGACAGTTGAAAATAAAAAAACAAAACTACCCACGCCAACTGTTGAATATACTCACAAACAGAAAATATCAATCAGGAAATTCTGAGGCAAACAAATGAAAAACAGAAGAGGATTATATTAACCTTGGGAGAAATACAGAAAAAAAAAAAAGACAGAACTAGATGAGGCAGCTTAAGAAGTATGTCTCCTCTTCTTCTTTTTTATCAGCCACAGCTCCCAGGATAAAACTTCAACACAGTGTGCACATATATGACACTAACTGAATAAAAATAATGAAAATAAGATCTGTTACAAGAAGGTAACAAGAAATAGACTAAGAAAAGGGAGCCCAGCTCTTTGTTTTATGTGCCATAAAACACAGGAGGACATGGCAGAAGCAATGTCATCCTCAGGGTAAAAGGCAAACAATGCCAACTCCTGTGCAAACAGTGGTAGAGGAAAAGATGGCTCAGTCTCAGGTGCTATGAAGTGAAGTTAATTACACATAAAACAATTTTCAACCCCCACAGTTAATGTAAATCTGAGGAGATTATCTTTGGCCATTTCCACAAACCCTTTAAAGACTACCTGTGTCAGGGATCCCCAAGACCACCACAAGTTCAATGATTCTCTAGGACTCACAGGACTCTGCATATACTTATACTCATGACTAAGATTTATTACAGCAAATGGATACCAAACAAAATCAGCAAAGGGAAAAGGGGCATGCAGCAAAGTACAGGGGAAACCAAGGGCAAGTTTTCAACAGTTCCTCCCAGTGGAGTTACACAGGACACATCTAATTGCTCCAGTAACAAACTGTGACAACATGTGTGAAGTGCTGTCTACCAGGGAAGTCCATCAGAGACTCTGCTCCAAGTCTTTCCTGGAGCTCATTGCATAGGCACACTCTGCCTACAACATACCAAAATTCCAGACGACCAGGAAAGCAGATGTTCACATGATTTGTACAGTTTAGGCACAGTGAGTCACTCTTACCATTGAGAGAAAGCTTTCTCAGTGTAGGAAACTGTTCACCCTTCAAGTTTCCAGATGCCAGCCAAGGGCCAATCCTGCATGCAGGCCTTTCCAAGTATAGCAGTCTCAGGCCTTGTTAAGTCTTTTCTGTACCCTATTCTTTCTTAACATTCCTCTCTTTTAAGGCTACCAGTCTGCACATGCTTGAACCAGCCTTGTACTCTACACATTCTAAAGACAAGAAAAGACACATTGCAAAAATGGGGAATGACAATTCACTTGGAAGCTAAAAAAAAGACCTGAGTCATATACCATGAGCAAATCGTTTTTAGAAAAATTGATTTTCACCTAACCTTCACTTATTCAACTTCTGCATACAAATAGCAAATATTATGTTACATGGCTGTTGCAGGGGACAGTGAATGGGGGGAAATTTTGTAAGAAACAAATCGTGCTGTCAAGAAGCCTATAATCTAGTGATGGATGAGATCTTCTACCAAGATTCCCAGCAAATATTTACAAATGCTAACCCTATGAGAAAAAAAGAAAAAAGAGATGTTTTCATGGAGAGAAAGGCTTTGAAAGCACTCTTCATAATCCTTACAGTAAAACAGTTATTCAGAAATTTAGAGATTAAATGTTAACGGAACAAGGATATAAGAACACTCGAAACCAATTCATTTTGGAAATGTTTACAGAGAACCCACAACATGCTATGCAATGTGCTATGCTCCAGAATCCAAGAGTAAAGAGAAGCTCTCAAAGACTAGCAAATGAGAAAAGAATGTACACAATATCATCATCTAATGCTTACTAGAGTTTACTATGTACCAAGCACCATGCTAAGAACTTTATATTCACAAATTCATTTAATACTTAAAAAAAGAATAATTACTTTAGATACTTTTATTCTCATTTTACAAAGAAGGAAAAGAGTTGCAGAAAGGTTAAGTAATTTGCCCAAGGTAATGCATCTTCTAATGGTGGCAACAAGTTTAAGTACTCTCAATCTTCATTCATGCTCTTGGAGTCTATCACCTATGTATAGCAAAAAGATTGTAAGGTTGTATAAGGTTTAACTGTGGTACAAATAAGGTTAAACAACTCTGTTCGGAATGGAGGAGTCACAGAAGTCTTCACAACGGAGGAAATCATTGAGCTGGATACACAGAAGTTGATCAGGACAATCTAAGCAAAAGGAACAATACATGCAATTCCACATAAGATTCTAAGAGAGTCGTATCAAGTACTTTGATTTCCCACTTGAAAATAAAATTTCTTAAATGAAAAGTTCACAGAATAACTGCTGTTTGCTACTATATCTTATTTTTTAAAAGAACTTTAACTTATATTTTATATATACAAATTTAAAATTAAGGTAGAGTAAATGCTATGTTTACATGTATTTTAATGAGTCAGGAATTGTGGAACAACAGAATATGAATAAAATCGCAATATAATTTTTTAATTGAGTTCCTAATAGTTTAAATCAATGTGAGATTTCAATTGGACATTATTTCTTTTTTTAATTATACTTTTTTTTCTTTTTTCTCCCCAAAGCCCCCCGATACATAGTTGTGTATTTTTAGTTGTGGGTCCTTCTAGTAGTTGTACTATGTGGGACACCGCCTCAGCATGGCCTGATGAGCGGTGCCATGTCCGTGCTCAGAATTCGATCCAGTGAAACCCTGGACCGCCAAAGCAGAGCGTGTGAACTTAACCACTCAGCCACAGGGCTGGCCCCTGTACATTATTTCTTGACTGTCACCACATAAGTGCTCCCCTTCACCCCCTGTGCCCATTCCCCAAACCCCATTCCCCTGGTAACGACCGACCTGTTTTCTTTGTCCGTGGATTTGTTCATATTCCACATATGAGTGAAATCATCTGGTGTTTGACTTTCTCAGTCTGGCTTATTTCGGTTAGCATAATTCCTTCGAGGTCCTTCCATGTTGTTGCAAACGGGATGAATTTGTCTTTTTTTATGGCTGGGTAGTATTCCATTGTATATATATACCACATCTTCTTTATCCAATCATCGGTCAATGAGCACTTGGATTGTTTCCATATCTTGGAGATTGTGAATAGTGCTGCAACAAACTAAGGGTGCATATGTTACTTCGGATTGTTGATTTCAAATTGTTTGGGTAGATATCCAGTAGTGGGATAGCTGGGTCGTATGGTATTTCTATTTTTAGTTTTTTTGAGGAATCTCCATACTGTTTTCCATAGTGGCTGCACCAGTTTGCATTCCCACCAACAGCGTATGAGGGTTCCCTTTTCTCCACATCCTCTCCAACATTTGTTATTTTTAGTCTTAGTGATTATAGCCATTTTAACAGTCGTACGGTGGTATCTTAGAGTAGTTTTGATTTGCATTTCCCTGATGATTAGTGATACTGAACATCTTTTCATGTGTTTATTGGCCATCAGTATATCTTCTTTGGAAAAATGTCTGTTCATATGCTCTGCCCATTTTTTGATCGGGTTGTTTTTTTATTGTTCAGTTGTGTGAGTTCCTCATACATTATGGAGATTAACCTCTTGTAGGATAAATGATTTGCAAATATTTTCTCCCAATTGGTGGGTTTGTCTCTTTGTTTTGATTCTAGTTTCTTCTGCCTTGCAGAAGCTCTTTAGTCTGATCAACTCCCACTTGTTTATTTTTCTTTTGCTTCCCTTGTCTGAGAAGACATGGTATTCAAAAAGATCCTTTTTAGTTTGACGTCAAAGAGTGTACCATCTATATTATCTTCCAGGAGTTTTATGGCTTCGGGACTTATCTTCAACTCTTTGATCCATTTTTAGTTTACTTTTGTGTATGGCATGAGATAATGGTCTACCTTCATTCTTTTGCATGTGGCTGTCCAGTTTTCACACCATTTATTGAAGAGACTACCTTTTCTCCTCTGTGTGATCATTGATGCTTCTGTCATCATAGGTTCTCTTTTTTCTCTTTCAGTTACTTAATTAGCAAATTTATACCTAGTTAGCAATTCTTTATATTAAACTTTTCAAGTGACTATCATAGCTTCTCTCTTCTAATCAGAAGACCATGATTAATATGCCCATCCACTTAGATCTGAATTTTAAATATTGTGTTTTTTAGTTATCAAATGGCCATTTATTTTTCTTTTATAGATTCTATACCCAAGCAAGAGAGTCGTAAGCTCAATGTTATAACAAGCCCTTTTGATTGAGTTACTTCCATTTATTGGTCTTTAAGAAGTTTAGTTCCTCTAGAGCTTGATTTGGCAACCTGTGGCCCACTGGCTGCCGTCTATTTTTGTGAATAAAGTTTTATTGAAACACAGCTATGTCCGTTTATCTAAATATTGTCCATGGCTGCTTTTGAGTACAATGCCAGAATTGGGTAGTCACAGCATAGACCGTCTGGTTTGGAAGGCCTAAAATATTTATACTCTGACTCTTGCCAGAAAAAAAAATTTGCTGAACCTTGTGCTAGATTCTTCCAAGTAAGGCAAGCATAAGGTCTTACCCCCCCCCCCTTATTGTTTTTCTTTTGTACACCAAACTGTACCTTCTGTAACAAACTGAAGGACAGTTTTCCTTGGTGTTTTATTAGAGGCTTTAAGATTGACTGAAATGTCCTAGAATATCTATACTAAAAAATTACCATACCAGTTTTGTAGTTTTGTTTCCCTTATGGCATTACCCTCATTGATAGGGAGATTTCTCAGAAGCTGCCAAAAGAAATCACTTATTTGAAGAGAATAATCAGCAAGTTCTCTATCTCTTGTTATCCAAATGAAGGGAAAAAGCAGCTACAGAAATTGATGTATAACTCCTAGAGACTGGGGGAAATGATCTTAACTCCACTGTATGTTTCTACCTTAGTCAAAGATTAGCTGTCCATAGATGTTAGATTTTATTTCTGAGCTTTCAGTTCTTTTCCATTGATCCGTGTGCCTGTTTTTGTACCAGTACCATGTCATTTTGATCACTATGGCTTTGCAGTACATTTTCAAGTCAGGGATTGTGATACCTCCAGTTTTTTCCTTTTTTCTCAGGACTACCATAGCAATTCAGGGTCTTTGGTTGCCCCGTACAAATTTTAGGATACTTTGTTCTATTTCCATGAAGAAAGTCATTGGGATTCTGATTGGGACTGCACTGAATCTGTAGATTGCTTGGGGTAGTACAAACATTTTAACTATGTTTATTCTTCCAATCCAGGTGCATGGAATCTCTTCCCATCTCTTTATGTCATTAACAATTTCTTTCAGTAATGCCTTATAGTTTTCATTGTATAAGCCCTTCACCTCCTTGGTTAAATTTATTTCTAGGTACTTTATTCTTTTAGTTGCAATCATAAATGGAACTGTATTCTTGAGCTCTCTTTCTGTAAGTTCATTAATCAGAGTACAGAAAAGCAACTGATTTTTGCAAGCTGATTTTGTACCCTGCAAATTTACAGTAGTTGTTAATTATTTCTATTAGGTTTCTGATGGATTCTTTGGGGTTTTCTACATATAAGGTCATGTCCTCTGCAAACAGTGAAAATTTCACTTCTTCACTCCCTATTTGGATTCCTTTTATTCCCTTCTCTTGCCTAATTGCTCTAGCTAAAACGTCCAGTACTATGTTGAATAAGAGTGGTGATAGTGGGCATCCTTGTCTCGTTCCTGTTCTCAGAGGGATGGCGTTCACTTTTTGACCATTGAGTATGATGCTGGCTGTGGGTTTGTCATATATGGCCTTTGTTATCTTGAGGTAATTTCCTTCTATCCCCATTTTGTTAAGGGTTTTTATCATAAATTGCTGTTGGATCTTGTCAAATGGTTTCTCTGCATCTATTGAGATGATCATGTGGTTTTTATTCCTCAATTTGTTTATGTGGTGTATCACGTTGATTGATTTGCAGATGTTGAACCATCCCTGTGTCCCTGGTATGAATCCCACTTGATCGTGATGTATGATCCTTTTGATGTATTGCTGAATTCAGGTAGCCAAAATTTTTTTGAGGATTTTTGCATCTATGTTCATCAGCAATATTGGCCTGTAGTTTTCCTTTTTTGTGTTGTCCTTGTCAGGTTTTCGTATCAGAGTGATGTTGGCCTCATAGAATGTGTTAGGAAGTGTTCCATCTGCCCTAATTTTTTGGTATTGTTTGAGAAGGACAGGTATTAAATCCTCTCTGAAAGTTTGGTAGAATTCTCAGGGAAGCCATCTGTTCCTGGGGTTTTATTCTTTGGGATGCTTTGGATTACTGTATCAATCTCTTTCCTTGTGACTGGTCTATTCAGACTGTCTCTTTCTTCTTGATTCAGCTTTGGGAGGTTGTAAGAGTCTAAGAATTTATCCATTTCCTCCAGATTATCCATTTTGTTGGCATATAATTTTTTGTAGTATTCTGTTATAATCCGTTGTACTTCTGTGGTGTCTGTTATTTCTCCTCTTTCATTTCTAATTTTGTTTATCTGAGCTTTCTCTCTTTTTTTCTTTCTCAGTCTGGCTAGGGGTTTGTCAATTTTATATATCTGCTCAAAGAACCAGCTCTTTGTTTCATTGCTCCTTTCTACTGCCTTTTTTGTTTCAATAGCATTTATTTCTGCTCTGATTGTTATGATTTCTCTCCTGCTGCTGCCTTTGGGCTTTGCTTGTTCTTCTTTTTCTAATTCAGTTAGGTGTAATTTGAGATTGCTTATTTGGGATTTTTCTTAAAGTTAATGAGGCTTGCTTTGTTTCCCAATGTATGGTCTATCCTTGAGAATGTTCCATGCACGCTTGAGAAGAATGTGTATTCTGCTGTTTTTCAATGGAGTGTTCTATATATGTCTATTAAGTCCAACTGGTTTAGCTTTTCATTTAATTCCACTGTTTCCTTGTTGATTTTCTGTCTGGATGATCTGTCCATTGATGGGAGTGGAGTGTTGTGAGTAGAGTACTATTATTGTGTTATTATTATCTTCTTTTAGGTTTGTTAAAAGATGCTTTATGAACTTTGGTGCTCCTGTGTTGGATGCATAGATATTAATAAGTGTTATTTCTTCTTGATAGAGTATCCCTTTGATCATTATATACTGCCCCTCTTTGTCTCTCTTCACCTGTCTTATCTTGAAATCTACTTTGTCTTATATAAGTATTGCAACACTTGCTTTCTTTTGTTTGCCATCAGCTTGGAGTATCATATTCTAGCCCTTCACTCTGAGCCTGTGTGTGTCATTGGAGCTGAGATGTGTTTCCTGGAGGCAGCATATTGTTGGGTCTTGTTCTTTAATCCATCTCGCCACTCTGTGTCTTTTTAAATTCAATCCAATTACATTTAGGGCGATTATTGATGTACAAGAAGTTAATGCTATCATTTTATCACTAGTTTTCCGGTTTTCCTGCATTTCCTTTGTTTCTCATGCTGTGTGTTTTGGTCTACCCACTGAATTATGTAGTTTTTTATTACGTGTTTCTTTTTTTTCTTCCTACTTATTATTTGTGCCTCTGTCCTCATTTTTATTTAGTGCTTACCCTGAGGTCTGTATTTAGAATCTCGTGTATAAGATAGTCCATTTTCTGATGGCCTCTTATTTCCTTAGTCTAAAAAAATTCAGTCCCTTTCCTCCTCCCCTCCTAAGTTGTTTTTCTCATATCTTATTCTATCTTATGTTGTGAGTTTGTGGTTAAAATGACAGGATTATCTTTGTTTTTGGTGTTTTCCTTCCCTTTAGCTTAATGCTATACTTGAGTATTTGCTATCCTATTTTGATTTTATCTACCTATTTATCTCCTTACTCTGTGTTTTGTGACCCTTCTCCCCTTTTGTTTTGTTTTTTTCAGGTATGAGGGCCTTCTTGAGGATTTCTCATAGGGAGGTGTCACGGCTACGTAGTCCTCTAGCTTTTGCTTGTCTGGGAAAGTTTTTATTTCTCCCTCATATCTGAAGGATATTTTTACTGGATAGAGTATTCTTGGCTGAAGATTTTTGTCTTTTAAAGGTTTGAATATGTCACTCCACTCTCTCCTAGCTTGTAAAGTTTCTCCAGAGAAATTCACTGAAAGTCTGACAAGGGATCCTTTGTAAGTTATTTTCTTCTGCCTTGCTGCCCTTAGTATCCTTTCTTTGTCTTTCATTTTTTGCCAGTTTTACCATTATATGCCTTGCAGTACGTCTTTTTGCATTGACAAATCTAGACGATCTGGAAGCCTCTCCCATACAGATTTCCCTCTCTTTCCCTACGTATGGGAAGTTCTCTTCTATTATTTCTTTGAACATGCTTTCTGCTCCATTCTCCTTCTCTTCTCCTTCTGGAATATCTGTAATTCTTATGCTGCATTTCCTCATTGAGTAGGATATTTCTTGGAGACTTTCCTTGTTTCTTCTTAGTTCTTTCTCCTCCTCTGTCTGGAGCATTTCAACATGTCTAGCTTCGATTATGTTGATACACTCCTCTAAGATGCCCACTTGAGCATTCAGGGAATCTGTATTTCGTTTTATCTCTTCCATTGTGTCTTTCATCTCTAATATTTCTGATTGATTCTTCTTTATAGTTTCAATCTGTTTTGTGAAATAGCTCCTGAACTCGTTAAACTGCCTCTCTACATTCTCTTTTACCTCGTTGAGTTTTTTGATAACAGCTATTCTGAATTCACTGTCATTTAGATTACATATTTCTGTGTCCTCAGGACTGAATTCTGGGTGCTTGTCATTTTCTCTCTGGTCTGGAGATTTGATGTAGTGTCTGATATTGCTAGAGGTGGGTCGGGTCTTACGCCATCTGATATTATTTGGTTGCAGTTACCACCTATCGCCACTGGATGGGGGTTGAGAGCTGTGTATTCTGAGCCCTCTGCCTTCAGCCAAGATCCCAGGCAGTGGAGCTGGCATGGGGCAGGTGGGGGGAGGGGTGCTATCTCCTGCAAGCTCTCGGGGGTTTCCTCACTCTGTTCTATCTGGTCTCCTGGGGTGTTGGCTTGATGAGGTCACACACCCCCACGAAAGCTTTTGCCCCATTAGAGGGCTTCCCTCTAGGCTGCAAGGGCCCTAGAGGGTCCTTGATGTTCCTGCAAACAAGCATCCCCTCCCCTGTTCCTTCCCTCATGGAGCCTCCTGGTCACAGATCACAGTCTTTAGGGGAGGGAGCAAAGTTCCCTCTTACCCCATTCCAGCTCCTCCAAGTGGGGCTCCAGCCTCTCCGCCCTCCATCGTATAGCTGCATGTCTGTCTCTCTGACATTTCTGTGTTGTGTTAGGATGTCCTCTGTTGGAGTATGGATGCCCCTTTTTGTTGTATGTTGGAGGGGAGAGAGTACCAGGCAAGTTCACCCCGCCATGATGCTGATGTCACATTCTAACATAAAGTAATTCACAGTCCGAACTACATATAAAGAAGCTCAATGTTTAAAAAATTTGCAAGATGTACAGGATACCACCCATTTGCCCCTCCAGATCCTCCTCTATACCCCAAAATGCAGGATCATTATGAAGAGGTTCCCTTACATCAAGAGGTTCCCTTGCTCTCCTCTGTCCAGATGGGTTCAGCCAATAGGTAGCACCAGCAGGAGGTTGGAGAAAGAAAAGAGGGTAAGGAAGAGGATGGGGGAAAATTTAGCCTCTGAGTTGGTACCTGCAGGGTCGTGTTAGGCTGGTTGCATCCCACTATCACAAGTCATGCCAATTGTCAGGTCACTTTCTACACACAGCCCCCTTTGTCTCCCAAGGATCGCTTCTTCTCCTCACTCTTTCAGGCCCAGAGTTGGTAACAGCACCAGGTTATTAAGCAGAAAGTATTATTTGTATGCTGCCATTTCACTACACCCTGTCCATATCCCTTTATTGCAATCTCATAATTTGTCTCTTCTGTTTCCTGCCATGACCCTAATATACAGAATAAAATGAAACATATTTTCATCTTTATTTGCATACTCTAAAGAAAAGCAATTCCTTTCAACTTGTAGAAAAAATTTTATGTAATCAAAACCAAGTAAAACTCTCCCTATATGTAATCTTGATCAAAATCTTCAGTATCTGAACAGTTGAGAAAACTTAGTATCAATAAATTCACCAAAAAAATGGAATTCGAATAATCCAACCTGCCAAAGACTTTCCTCTCCACTTATTTACAAGTCTCAAAATAGACTTTAGAGTCAGACCTGGTTTTGAATTCTTACTCTAACATTCATTTACTGTCCTATGGCAAAGTATTTGGCTCAGTCTTGTTCACTGTCGTATTCCAGGCCCCTGGTACAGTGGTGATACACAGTGGGTACTTCATAAACATTTGTGGAATGAATGGACAAATGAACAAATCTCTGTAGGTCTGAATTTCTTCACCGGTAAAATAGGATAATTATATCTACCTCACAATGTTCCTGAGAGAATAAATGAGAATACATATAAAAGAATCTAGGTGTAGGGTCTAGTAAATACTAGTTCTCTATCCCAACTCAAATATTTCTAATAATTCTACTCAGTTTACATAAGAGAATGTACCCCCCTCAGTACTTTCCAATCTTTCCTCAGCACTGTTAAATACACCTATGCAAGAAATACGTGACATTAATAGCTCAATTAAAAGACTTTCTGGGGGCCAGCCCATAGCCTGGTGGTTAAGTTTGGCATGCTCGGCTTTGGCTGCCTGGGTTCAGTTCCCAAGTGTGGACCTACACCACTCATCAGAGACCATGCTACGGCAGCAACCCACATACAAAATGGAGGAAGACTGGCACAGATGTTAGCTCAGGGCGAATCTTCCTCAAGCGAAAAAAAAAAAAAGACTTTCTGTACAAGATTTAAACAAAAACAAAAGTTGTAGCTGTAACTTTAATGGTTAAATAATTCCACTTTTCTTTTACACATGACACTTTATGGAAAACTTACATAAATAGTCTGTCATGTATTTTAATCCCCAATAAATCCCATAATATATCTTTCAATAGTGGGGTCAGCCCCATGGCCGAGCGGTTAAGTTCGCACACTGTGCTTTGGCAGCCCAGGGTTTCACCAGTTCGGATCCCAGCCATTGACATGGCACCGCTCATCAGGCCAAGCTGAGGCGGTGTCCCACACAGCACCATCAGAAGGACATACAACTAGAATATACAACTACGTACTGTGGGGCTTTCAGGAGAAGAAGGAAAAGGAAAAAAGAAAAAAAGATTGGCAACAAGATGTTAGTTCAGGTGCCAATCTTTAAAAAGAAAAAAAGATATCTTTCAATAGTCCCAATCAACCAATTTAGCTAAAAAAAATTTTAATTTTAAATGCTTCTTAAAAATATGGAAGCCACTATTTTTAAGGTCATACACCTTAAGTTCTTTACAAACTATCACAAAAGATATGATAAAAATGTTTAACAATCCAAGATAAAATTCAGCTCTGAATTTGTTCAGGCAAAATAATTAGGCTGTTATTTTGCTTCTCTCTTAATGATGCTCTTGAGAACAAGAAGCTAGGTTGCTAATATCCTAATAAATCTGACGAAAATCTCTCAACTTTTATTCTAAAATCTTTTATGAATCATTACTTTCATGCCTTTGAAAAGACACTAGGTGGCATTAGAAACATGTTCCTCTTACAAAAAAGAAGAAACCAAGAGTGGAAAAGATAGCAATTTTCAAGTTAACAGGCAGTGAATGCACTTAATCTAAACTCCTACAAGTCTTACTAAGTTGAAAACTTCACTATCTTATACTATTTTTCCCTTTCACATATAAATTTTTCATGCTCCTCTACATTCCTTTTCATTCTCTGTACTCTCTTACATGATGATTTAATCCACAGGTTCCAAATCCCTATCAAAAGCTCTAAAACTGATCTCCTTTATTCTAAGTATCTATTTCTAACTCTTAAGAGGATATCTAACAAGTTGATATCCACATGCAAAAGAATAAAGTTGGACCCTTCTACTATATACAAAAATTAACTCAAAATGGATCAGTCAAGTAAAGAGCTAAAACCATAAAACTCACAGGAAAAAGCATAGGGGTAAATCTTCATGACCTAGGATCTGGCAAGGGATTCTTACAAATGATATGAGACCAAAAGCACAAGCAACAAAATAAAAAAATAGATAAAATTAGACTTAAATCAAAATTTTTAAATTTTATGAATCAAAGGATATTATTAAGAAAGTGAAAAGACAAATATAGAATGAGAGAAACTATTTGCAAATTATGTATCTGATAAAGGCCTAGTATCCAGAATATATAAAGAACTCTTACAACTCAACAACAAAGAGAAACAACACAATTTAAAAATGGGCAAAGGAAGTGAATAGACATTTCTCCAAAGAAGATACATAAATAGTCAAACAAGCACATGAAAAGATGCCCAACATCATTAGTCATTAGGGAAATACAAATCAAAACCACACTTCACACCCACCAGGATAGTATAACAAAAAAATAATTTTTTTTAAAACAGAAAATAAGAAATGTTGGGAAGCATGCGGAGAAACTGGAACCCTTGTACATTGCTGGTGAGAATGTAAAATGGTGCACCCACTGTGGAAAACAGTTTGGTAATTCCTTAAAAAGTTAAAGACAGAATTACCATATGACCTCTCAATTCTACCCCTAGGAATACACCCAAAACAACTGAAAACAGGTCCTCAAACATGTACACGTACACACACACTATAGCAGCACTATTCGCAACAAAGGTGAAAAGAGCCCAAATGTCCATCAACAGATGAATAGATAAATTGGGTTATATACATATAATGGGATATTTATTCAGTCACAAAAAGTAACGAAATACCAATACACGCTAGAATGCAGGTGACCCTCCAAACAAGCTAAGTGAAAGAATTCAGACACAAAAGTTCACATACTAAATGATTCCCTTTACATGAAATGTCCAGAATAGACAAATCCATAGATAGAGTGTATACTGGTGTTGGCCAGAGGCTGGGTGGAGAAAGGCTTGATGAGCAGGGGGTTTCACTTTGGAGTGATGAAAATGTTTTACAACTGGATAGAGTCAGTGGCTGCACAACATTGTGAATGTACTAAATGCTCCTCAATTGTTCACTTTAAAATGTTTAATTTTATGTTATGTGACTCTCATCTCAATAATTATTTTTAAAAAGATATCTACACCAGATGACCTGTCATCAATATGCTGAGAATTTAATTCATTAATTTCCTCCCAAACCTATTCCTTTTTCTGTATGCCCAAGTTCAATTAAAGGTACCACAATCTTTCCCTCAAAGTAGAACACGAATTCATTCTTTTTTCCTTCTTCTTCTTCTTCTTATTCTCCTCAAAGGCCCCCAGTACCTAGTTGTACATTCTAGTTGTGGGTCCTTCTAGGTCTGCTATGTGGGATGCCGCCTCAGCATGGCTTGATGAGGAGTGCTAAGTCCAAGCCCAGGATTCGAACCACCAAAACCCTGGGCCACTGAAGTGGAGCGCGCGAACTTAACCACTCGGCCCACAGGGCCAGCCCCTGGAATTCATTCTGATTTCTTGATTCTCTTTTTTCTAACCCAGCAATTTTCCATGCATATAAGCTATGTTACTACCACTATTTAAAGTACCTAAAGGCATGCAAAGAGATTAACATTTAGTTCATACTTAGGACAAATCTGGCACCATATTATTTTACATGGATTGTCTCACTTTGTCCCAATAACTCTGTGAGGTAGGCCTGATAATTACCTTGATTTTAAAGATGAGAAAACAGAGGATTAAAGAGTTTCAATGACTTCCCTAGGGTTATATGATTTACTAAGTGGCAGGACAAGGACATGGAACACAGGTCTACAGCCTGAGGTAGTATTTACTTCTTTTGTAAAGTAGAAGGCATTCACAATCATTTCATTCAAATACATTATCTTGAATAGGAATGAAAAACGTAGAAATTAATGGGTAAGCCCATAGGAGTTGTTTGTAAATATCACTTATCATAACTTCTGGATCTCTATTTCCAAAGAAGGTAGTGATAGTTTTTAAATTCCAAAGAAACAACAAAACCTGCTAATATCTCTTTAACAGTTTAATAATGTTGCAGACACTCACCACTCCACCCTCTGGTAGACAGACTTTAATTTGTCCCTATTCCATTAAAAGTAAGTACTCAAGAGAAAACGTTCGTCTTTTTGATAAAGTCAAATTTTTTTCCTCTTATGGCTTGTGCTTTTTATGTTCTAAGAAATCTTTGCCTCACCCAAGATCACAAAAATTTTCTCCTATGTTTTCCTTTACATGTTTTACAATTTTAGCTCTTATATTCGGTCAATTATTCATATCAAGTTAATTTTTGTATATAGCATGGGGTAAGAGTCAAGGTCCTTTTTTTTTCCATGTGAACTATGCCAACACCATTTGTTGAAAAGACCATCTTTTCCCCATTGAATTACCTTGGCACACTTGTCTACTTCTGGACTTTCTATTCTGTTCCAATGATCTATGTGTCTATCTTTACACCATATCACACTGTCTTGATTACTGTACCTTTACAGAAAGACATAAAATCAAGTAAGGTGATTCCTCCAACTTTGTTCTTCTTTTTCAATATTGCTTTGGTTATTCGAGGCCCTTTCGCATTTCAATATAAATTTGAAATCATCTTGTCACTTTCTGAAAAAGACTGCTTGGGTTTTGATTGAGATTGCACTGAATCTATAGATCAATGGGAATTTCCATCTTAATGATATTGAGTTTTCCAATCCATGAACATTTTATATCTCTCCACTCATTTAGATCTTCTTTAATTTCTCTCAGAAATATTTTGCAGTTTAAAGTGTACTGGTCTTGCAAATGACTTCCTAAATTTATCTTTATTTCACATTTTTAAGCTATTGTAAACAGTAATGATTTTAAATTTCAATTTCTAATTGTTAGTATACAGAAATACAATTTATTTTTGCATATTTTTTGTATATATATTTTTGTATAAAACACTTATCAGAAAATAAAAAAACATGAGCCACAGACAGGGAAAAAATATTTAGAAAGCATATATCTGATACATAACTTCTATCCAGAACATACAAAGAACTCTTAAGACTGAATAATAAGAAGACAAACAACCTAAAATTGTTTAACTGACAAAACATTTGAAAAGACACTTCATACAGAATATATATATGAATGGCAAATAAGCACATAAAAAGTAATTCAACCAAATTAGTCACCAGGGATATATATGCAAATTAAAACCACAATGAGGGCCAGCCCCATGGCTGAGTGGTTGGGTTCGCATGCTCCACTTCGGTGGCCCAGGGTTTCGCCAGTTCGAATCCTGGGCACGGACACGGCACCCCTCATCGGGCCATGCTGAAGCGGCATCCCACATGCCACAGCTAGAGGGGCCCACAACCAAAAATACACAAGTATGTACCAGGGGGCTTTGGGGAGAAAAAGAAAAAATAAAATCTTAAAAAAAAAAAACCACAATGAGATATCCTCACACACCATCAGGATGGCTAAAAGTAAAATGATAATACCAGTACTAACAAGGATGTGGAGCAAATGCTGGTGGAAACGCAAAAATTCCACTTTAGAAAAGTTTGGCAGTTTTGTGTAAAGATAAACATACACTTAATGTACATCCCGGCAATCTCATTCCTAGTATTTACCCAGCAGAAATTAAAGCATAAGTCCACAGAAGTACTGGACGCGAGCTTTCATAGCAGCTTCCTCCACAACAGGCAAAAACAAAACAATACAAATGATCATGAACTAGTGAATGGATAAACAAAGTCTGATATACCCATTCCAATGGAATACTTTCAGCAATAAAAAGGAACTACTGATACTCAAAACAATGTGGATGAATCTCAAAACCATTATGCTAAGTGAAAGAGGTCAGACACAAAAGATTACAAACTGTTACAATTCCATTTATATGAAATTCTAGAAAAGGCAATAATCACAGTGACAGAAAGCACATCAGTGGTTGCCAGGGGCTGGAGCTCAGGGGAGAGAATAGACTGCAAAGGACCACAACGGAACATTGTGGGGTGACAGAAATTTCTATACCATGATTTTGTATATCTGTATCATGATTATGATGGTGGTGACACAACTGCCAAACTGAAAATTCATCAAACTGTACACTTAAAACTGGTGAACTTTATTCTATGTAAATTATACTTCAATAAAACTGATTAAGGTATAGACATAGTTATCTCAAACTCTCACAGCAGAAAACGCAAAGCTACAGCTGCAGAAAGGTAAGACTGAAAGGGGAAGTTATCGAGTTTGGAATCTCCTTATAACACAGAGGTAGATCAAACAACATTTACAGGTGTTTCCCATTGAAGTCATATGTAAAAGTTAAAGAATAATCATAACAATTAAGAATTATGGGAAAAAGCTTAAATAGTATCTTGGATTTTTAACTCCTTTAAAAGTATACTCCATATATGCCACCTCAAAAATGTTACGAAATATTATTAAATTAAAAATACAATAATAATCAAAGCCACAATGAGATACCACGTAACACCCCCCCAGGATGACTATAATGAAAAAAAAAAAAGGAAAGAAAGACAATAACTAGTGTTAGCAGAAAGATGTAGAAAAATTAGAACACTCGTACATTGCTGATGGGAATGCAAAATGATGCAGCCACTGTGGAAAACAGTTTAGTGGTTCCTCAAAAAGTTAAACATAGAATTATCATATGACCCAACAATCCTACTCCTAGGTAAATACCCAAAAGAACTGAAACCAGGAACTCAAACAAATACTTGTACATCAATGCTCACAACAACACTATTCAGGACAGCCAAAAGTTGAAAACAACCCAAATGTCCATCACCTGATAAACAATGGATAAATGAAATGTGGTTTATCCATGCAATGGGATCTTATTCAGCTATAAAAAGGAATAAAGTACCAATACATGCTACAATATGGATAAACCTCAAAAACATTATGCTAAATGAAAGAGGCCAAACACAAAAGATCACATATTACATGATTCCATTTGTATGAAATATCCAGAATAGGTATTCCATTGAGACAGAATGCAGATTAGGAGCTGCTAGGGCTGGTATGAGGAGGGAATGGGGAGTGACTACTTAATGGATAGAGGTTTTTCTTTTAGTGTGATGAAAATGTCCTGGAACTTGACTTAAATTCAAAGTTCAATCCAGTTTTTAAGCTTTGGTTTTTCAAAGTTTACTCTCTGTTAAATGTCATCTTGCTGGTTCTTGAACCATCATTTCTGTTTGTGAGGCTCTGACTGAATTTATCATTCAACATGGCAAACATGCCAGCAGCATATGTGATAAGCACTCTTTCTATGCCTTTACCAAAGAAGTTGATAAAAATGATGATTAAGACAAGAATAAGAATAGAGGTCTGTGTGACATCATTTCAGGCTGGTACTGACACACTAAATCAACCTTCTTTCGCAAACCTTATACTTCAAACAAATATTAATCCAACCATCTGTAACATTAGCAAAGGTATTCCAAAAGGTCCTTCGCTCCTTTAATAAGGAAGTATACATTGCTTACTATGTACTAGATACAACGCTACACTTAGACTAGGAACATGATGATGGAAAGAGTCACTCTGTGCAAATTGTCATTCCTGTAAAGGCATCATTCCTGTAATGGCAATGTCTGCCAACAAAATAAAGAAAAAATCCCAAAAACATATTTGGAGAATCAGTCAAACCCTACGAATCAAAAGATTCTTGGGATTTACAACCCTCCTGTTAAAATGTCAATATTTGGTACAGTTTACTGATTAGGCCAACTGCAGTATAAATTACTTGAATCCAAAAGACTGATTTCAGAGAAAAAGCATCCATGTCTAAATTTTCCATTTGTGGTCTCTTAGTTTCTCATTCCCATTTGCTAATCTCAGTGAAAACTCATTCATTCAATAATTCTTAATTATTGTACTTTATAATAACTGTTATAGAAAGCTATGGAAAGATTTTAATCAAGTGAATAGCTAAACATTGGTGCTGGATAAATATTAACCAAATGAAAAAAACCAGAAGACAAAACTAAAAGAAAGAAATAAGAATAGACATGATTAGAGTTGTGTTTTTGAAAGAACAGACTTTTAGTGTAGGGAGTGGCCTGGAAAGGAAGAAGACTGAATACAGTGGTCAGAGTAATGAGGCCACTGCAATGATCTAAGTGAGAGACTGCAAATGTGGCTTAGACTGGGCCACATTTGTAGTGAAAAAAAGCAGACCACCTAGAGATGTTGGGAACTAGGGTTCACTGGGTGATTGGATGGGAAGGGGAGTAAGGGTAGAAGAGGAATCAAAAAGGACTCCCAGAACTCTGGCTTTGGGCTACTGCGTGGGTGATGGTGCTATTTATCAAGACAGGTAACAACCAAGAAGGAACTAGTTTAGGAGAACAAAAAGGCAGAATTACCAGATGGAGTGAGTCTTAGATAATGGTGATATAGTTAAGTGGATTTATGTCATAAATACAGAAGATAAAAATCAAAGTTACAGACACTACTTAATATATTCATGAGAAAGCAAAGCAAGAATTAATCTCATTTTAAAGATGAGAAAACAGGCTCCAATAAGTTTAGTCTTTACTCAGATTCAGACAGCTGAGTATCAGAGCTTGGACTTCTGTTCTAATCCAGAAGTCTTTCTCCTCTATCACTTTGTGCATGTGTCTGTGAGGAAGATTGGCACTGTGCTAACATCTGTGCCAATCTTCCTCTATTTTCTAAGTGGGACACCACCACAGCATGGCTTAATGAGTGGTGTACAGATCCACACTCGGGATCTGAACCCACAAACCCTGGGCCACTGAAGTGGAGAGCGCAACCTTAACCACTATGCCACCAAGCCAACCAGTCTTATGCCATTTTTAACACTAGATTTTAACTGTATATAATTATTTTTCTTTATTTATTTATTTTAGGAAGATTAGCCCTGAGCTAACATCTGCCATCAATCCTCCTCTTTTCACCAAGGAAGACTGGCCTGAGCTACTATCGGTGCCCATCTTCCTCTATTTTATATGTAGGATATCTCCCACAGCATGGCTTGATAAGAGGTGTGTAGGTCCGCGCCCAGGACCTAAACCAGCAAACCCCGGGCTGCCAAAGGAGAGCATGCAAACTTAACCTTTACGCCACCGGACCAGCGCCCGTATATAATTATTTTTAAAGAAAAATAATCTTGGACAAATGTCATCTAAGTTTTTCCCTATCCCAAGGAACATACAATATAATAACATGATTGTATGATCCTTTTTATAACACGCCCTCTAAACCACTAATTGGAATCATGGTGTCTACATATATGGGGAAAATGGGCCTTCAGAGAAATCCTCTCAACAGATAAGAGGAAATGAAGTAAAAGTCCAAAAATCTCTTCATAAACACACATCACCTAGATGGCCCCAAAATTAAAATATCTTCTACATTAAGGTTTTTGGCCATCCATTCTCCAGAGTCTGGTCAAGTCTAACCTCCTGCAAGATACCTGCCAAATCATTATACGCAGCACAATTCTTGTCCCCTTTTAATTACTTTTTAGTGATAATCAACATTTCATTAACTGTTATGTTTTACTATTTTAAAATTGGCTGTTTTGTAATATGTGAATCTTCTTGACCCAAAACTACTCCGGAGGTTGGTATATATACTATACGGTCATCCCTCAGTATCCACAAGGGATTGGTTCCAGCATCCCCCATGGATACCAAAGTCCATGGATGCTCAAGTCCCTTATGTTGTATAAAATAGCATACTACAATGAATACAGTCATTAGCCCTTCGTATCTGAGGGCTTCACATCCGCGGATTCAACCAACCGCAGATATCTGCCTGAATCTGCAGATGCAAAACCCATGGATACAGTGGGCCAACTGGATATAGCCATAACTCTATTAACAAAAAGAATACCTTATACAACAGTCGTATTCAGAAACATAATAGCCAGAAGCTGGGGGTGCCATCAAGATATATTCAAATGCAGCCTAAGTCAAAGCAGGAAAAGGTATTCGATACTAAGTAGCAAATGTGTCACTAAACAAAATATCTAACATGAAATCTTTGGGTAGGAGAATAGAAAGAGAAGAACTAGCCTGAGGTTACCAAGGTAAGTAAATAATAGCTCAGAAAGGAAAGACACTGAAGAAAAAAGGAAGATCCCTGGGAGAAGAGAAGCAACTGGATTCAGGTCTAAAGAAGTAATTCTTTTACAAATTCGTATATAAAAAAGATAAATAGGGATATCAGCAACATAGCAGAGCTGTTCCCTTTGTCTCTTCCCCTTCAAACTACAACTAAATGGACATTCATTGATCAGCGGAGGATACCCACAAAGCACATCAGGATGCCTGAGAGACCTGTGCAGCTATACATCTGAAGGTAGATGGGCTACCCCGCCAGGGAGATGGTAGAGACAGGTGAACACTCACCAGGCCCCAAGCAGCCCAGGACACACATGCAAATGCTCTCTCGGCTGGAATGCTCATAGGACCACTGCAGCCCCAAGGGTCAGAGTGTGCCTTGGCACAACTCTGGAAACAGGTGATGACAGCCCTCAGCCCCCAAGTAATCTATCCCCCATTTGGTGGGAGAGTCCATGGAGCCACATGGTCCACAGGGAGTTGCTCGGGCTTGGATCCAGTGTGGAGGCTCTGCCCACCACACACAACAGCTAGTGTGACCTAGGAGTAGACCTAGGAACAGACCTAGGAGCAGATGGCAGTGTATCTGTGGCCCAGGTGAATGAGCTCCCAGCTGCCGCAAACACACATAGTACTGCTGTGGCCTCAAAGAGGGTGCCGCAACTCAGCAGGACCGTGAGGGCAGGTGGCAGCAGCCGAGAGCCCCCGTGCGAGCACTGTCCTGTCCAGTGGGAGAGTCCACAGTCACAGCATGGTCCCAAGGAGTGGTTCTGGCTCAGACTCAGTGGGACGGTCCTGTAAACCAAGCACAACGGCTGGTGCAACCTAGGAGCAGACAGCAGTGGAGCTGGAGGTCCAGACAAACGAGCTCCTGGCTGCTGCAAACGTCCATACTACCACTGCAGCCCTAAAGCAGAGCAGTGTGTCTTGGTGGGACTGTGGGAGCAGGTGGCAGCAGCCTTGAGCCCCCAAATGATTCCTTTCTCATTCAGTGGGAGACCCCATAGGGCTGCTGCAATACCCAAGGAGTGGCCCAGGCTTTGACAGGCACAGTGGACAAGGATCACAGCAAGCACAAACTACACAGCCCCTGCCCCCAACCCCATTGCAGAAGATGGAAGCTGCAACCAAACACTGCCACTCTAAAACAGCACAAATCCACTCCATCGAACGGTATGAAGAAATATATTACTACTGCAGACCAGAAGGAAAAAGACAAACACCTAGAAATCAATCCTAAAGGCACAGAAATCTACAACCTAAAAGAGAATTCAAAGCAGCCATCATTAAAAAAAAAAAAAAACTCAATGAGTTACAGGAGAATTCAGAAAGACAGTTCAATGAAATCAAGAAAAAAATTAATGAACAAAGGGAATTCTTCACAAAGGGATCCAAACTACAAAGAAAAACCAATCAGAAACATTGAAGATGAAAAACACAATTGATGAGATAAAGAAAAATCTGAAGTCCTTAAATAACAGAGCTGATATTATGGAGGATAGAATTAGCAATCTGGAGGAGAGGAATACAGAAACGCTTCAGATAGACGAGGAGAGAGAACTAAGACTAAAAAGAAATGAAGAAATTCTCCAAGAAATATCCAACTCAATTAGGAAATGCAACATAAGGATTAACACTCCAGAGAGAAAAGTGAGGGAGAAAGGAGCAGAGAGCCTGCTCAAAGAAATAAAAGCTGAGAAATTCCCAAACCTGGAAAAGGACCTGGAATTACATGTAAAGAAAGCCAATATAACTCCGAGTTATGTCAATGTAAAAAGACCTTCTCAAGGCATGTGTTTAAAGCTGGCAAAAGTCAATGAGAAAGAAAAAGTATTAAGGGCAGCAAGGCAGAAGAAAACAACCTACAAAAGAACCCTCATCAGGCTTTCAGCAGATTTCTCAGCAGAAACCTTACAGGCTAGGAGAGAGTGGAATGATATATTCAAAATTCCAAAAGACAAAAACTTCTACCCAAGAATACTCTAACCAGTGAAAATATCCTTCAGATATGATGGATAAATAAAAACTTTCCCAGATAAACAAAAGCTGAGGGAGTTCACTGTCACAAGACACCCCCCTCACAAGACTTGATCAAGAAGGTCCTCATACCTGAAAAAAGAAACAGGAAAGGGTTTACAAAGCCTTGAGCAAGCAGATAAATAGGCAGACAAAATCAGAAACTTGCAACTCTCTGTCAGAACACATTAGCTAACAATTATAACTCTAAAGATAAAGGGAAGGAAAACATCAAAAAGAAATATAATCACTTCATTTTAACCACAAGTTTACAACACATAAGGGAGTAAGTTGTGACGACAACAACAAAGAAAGGGAGAAGAAAGAGATGAAACATACTTAGACTAAGGGAATGAGAGGCTATCAGAGAATGGACTATCTCATCTACAAGATCTTTTACACAAGTGGTTACAAGTAACCACTTAACAAAAACTCAGAACAGGGACACAAATGATAAATAAAGAGAAAACTAAGAAAACCATCATAGAGAGCCAACAAACTGAACTGGCAGTCTGAAATACATGGGACAAGAAACTAGTGAAACACAAAACAACTGGAAAGCAAGCAATAAAATGGAAGCAGCAAGCCTTCATATATCAATAATCACTCTAAATGTAAATGGATTGAATTCCCCAATCAAAAGACACCGAGGGCTGGATGGATTAAAAAACAAGACCCAACAATTAGCTGCCTCCAGGAAACATATCTCAGGTCTAAAGACAAACACAGGCTTAGAATGAAGTGATGAAAGACGATACTCCAAGCTAAAGGCAAAGAAAAGAAAGAAGGTGTTGCCATACTTATATCAAACAAAGTAGACTTCAAGATAAAAAAGACAATGAGAGACAAAGAGGGGTAGTATATAATGATAAAAGGGACACTCCACCTAGAAGACATAACACTTATAAATATATATGCTGTTAACACAAGAGCAACAAAGCACATAAAGCAATTATTAATTGACCTAATAGGACAAATTAACAGCAAGACAATAACAGTAGAGGACCCTAACATCCCACTGTCATCAACGGATAGATACACCAGATAGAAAGTCAACAAGGAAATGGTGGAATTAAACAAAAAACTACACTAGATGGACTTAGATACATGTAGAATACCCCACCCAAAATCAGCAGATACACATTCTTCTCAAGTGCACATAGAACGTTCGCAAAGATAGACCATATTCTGGGAAACAAGGCAAGCCTCAATAAACATAAGAAGACTGAAATCATATCAAGCATCTTTTCTGCCCATAATGCTATAAAACTAGAAATCAACTACAGAAAAAAAGCTGGGAAAGTGACAAACGTGGAGACTAACAACATGCTACTGAATAACAACGGATCATTGAAGAAATTAAAGGAGAAATCAAAGAATATCTGGAGAAAAATAAAAATGAAAATACCCTATACCAACTCATATGGGATGCAGCAAAAGCAGTCCCAAGACGGAAATTCATACCAATACAGGCCCACCTTAAGAAACACAAAAAATCTCAAATAAGCAATTTTAAACTAAATCTAACAGAACTAGAAACAAAAGAACATACAAAGACCAAAGTCAGCAGGAGGGAAATAATAAAAACTAGAGCAGAAACAAATGAAATTGAAACAAACCAAAAAAAACCAGTAGAAAGCATCAACTAAACTAAGAGCTAGTTCGTTGAGAAGATAAACAAAATTGACAAAACCTTAGCCAGACTCACTAAGAAAAAAAGAAAATAAGAGAGAATTAAATAAAATCAAAAATGAAAGAGGAAAAAATACAACAGATACCACAGAAATAGAAAGGGTTATAAGAGATCACTATGAAAAACTACATGCCAACAAACTGGACAATCTAGAAGAAATGGATAAATTCTTAGACTCACACAACTTCCCGAAACTGAATCAAGAAGATGTAGAGAATCTGAATAGATCAATCACAAGTAAAGAAGCTAATCAAAAACCTCCCAAAAATTAAAATTCAGGACCAGATGGCTTCTCTGGAGAATTCTACCAAACATTCAAAGAAGATTTAGTCCCTATCCTCCTCAAACTATTCCAAAACACTGAAGAAGACAGAACACTTCCTAACACATGTTATGAGTCCAAGATCACTATGATCCCAAAGCCAAACAAGGACAACACAAAGAAGGAAAACCACAGGCCAATACTGCTGATCAACATAGATGCAAAACTCCTCAACAAAATATTGGCAAACCAAATACAGTAATACATCAAAAGGATCATACATCATGATCAAGTGGGATTTATACCAGGGACACAGGGATGGTTTCAACATCCACAAATCAATCAACGTGATACACCACATCAATTAAAACGAGGAATAAAAACTACAGAATCATCTTAATAGATGCTGAGAAAGCATTTGACAAGATCCAACAGCCATTTATGATAAAAAATCTTAACAAAATGGGGATAGAAGGAAATTACTTCAACATAATAAAGGCCATATATGACAAACCCACAGCCAACACCATACTCAACAGGGAAAACTGAAAGCCATCCCTCTGACAACAGGAAGAAGACAAGAGTACCCACTCTTGCCACTCCTATTCAATATAGTACTAGAGGTTCTGGCCAGAGCAATTAGGCAAGAAAAAGAAATAAAAGGCATCCAAATTGGCAAGGAGGTAGTGAAACTCTCACTGTTTGCAGACAATATGCTTTTATATAGAGAAAGCCTAAAGAATCCCTCAGAAAACTATTAGAAATAATCAGCAACTACAGCAAAGTTGCAATGTACAAAATCAACTTACAAAAATCAGTTGCATTTCTATACTCTAATGACGAACTAACAGAAACAGAACTCAAGAATACAATCCCATTTACAACTGCAACAAAAAGAATAAAATACCTAGGAATAAACTTAACCAAAGAGGTGAATGATCTGTACGCCGAAAACTATAAAACACTGTTGAAAGAAACTGAAGACGACACAAAGAAATGGAAAGATATTCCGTGCTCTTGGATTGCAAGAATTAACGTCATTACAATGTCTATACTTCCTAACACAATCTATAGATTCAATGTGATCCCTATCAAAGTTCCAAAAACATCTTTCACAAAAATAGAACACAGAATCCTAAAATTTATACGGAACAAGAAAAGACCCCAAATAGCCAAAGGAATGATGAGGAAAAAGAACAAAGCTGGAGGTATCCTACTCCCTGATTTCAAAATATACTACAAAGCTACAGTAACCAAAACAGCATGGTACTTGCACAAAAATAGACACACAGATCAATGGAACAGAATTGAAAGCCCAGAAATAAACCCACACATTTATGGACAGCTAATATTCAACAAAGGAGCCAAGAGCATACAATGGAGAAAGGAGAGTTTCTTCAATAAATGGTGTTGGGAAAACTGGACAGCCACATGCAAAAGAATGAAAGTAGACCATTACCTTACACCATGCACAAAAATCAAGTTAAAATGGATTAAAGACTTGGATGTAAGACCCGAAACCATGAAACTTCTAGAAGAAAACACAGGCAGTACGCTCTTTGACATCAGTCTTAGCAGCATATTTTCAAGTACCACGTCTGACCAGGCAAGGGAAACAAAACAAAAAATGAACAAATGGGATTACATCAAACTAAAAAGCTTCTGCACAGCAAAGGAAACCATCAAGAAGACGAAAAGACAACCTGACAATTGGGAGAAGATATTTGCAAACCATATATCAGATAAGGGGTTAATATCCAAAATAAAAAATAAACAAATGGGACTTCATCAGACTGAAGAGTTTCTGTAAGGCAAAGGAAACCAGGGACAAAACAAAAAGACAACCCACCAATTGGGAGAAAATATTTGCAAATCATATATCCAAGATACATAAAGAACTCATTTAACTCAACAACAAAAAAACAAACAACCTAAACAGAAACCAGGCAGAGGATATGAACAGACATTTTTCCAAAGAAGATATACGGATGGTCAACAAGCACATGAAAAGATGTTCAACATCACTAATCATTAGGGAAATGCAAATCAAAACTATACTGAGATATCACCTTACATCTGTTATAATGGCTATAATTACCAAGACAAAAAACAACAAATGTTGGAGAGGATGTGGAGAAAAGGGAACCCTCATACACTGCTGGTGGGAATGCAAACTGGTACAGCCACTATGGAAAACAGCATGGAGATTTCTCAAAAACTAAAAACGGAAATACCATGCGACCTAGCTATTCCACTACTGGGTATTTATCCAAAAACTTGAAATCAACAATTCAAAGAGACTCATGCACCCCTAGTTCATTACAGCATTATTCACAATAGCCAAGATGTGGAAGCAACCCAAGTGCCCATCAACTGATGAATGGATAAAGAAGATGTGGTGTATAATATATATATATATATACACACAATGGAATACTACTCACTCATAAGAAAAGACAAAATTGTCCCATTTGCAACAACATGGATGGAACTTGCGGGTGTTACGTTAAGTGAGATAAGCCAGACAAACACCATATGATTTCACTCATATGTTGAAGATAAACAAATACATAGACAAAGAGAACAGATTAGTGGTTACCAGAGGAGAAGGGGGTGAGGGGATGGGCATAAGGGGTAAAGGGACAGATATACATGGTGACTGAAAAATGATAATGTACAACTGAAATTTCACACTGTTATAAACTACTATGACATCAATTTAAAAAAGAAAGAAATAATAAAGCCTGCATATTGAAAAAAAAAAAGAGAATTTTTTAAATGGGTAAAGACTCTGAACAGTCGTTTCTTCAAAGAAGACATACAAATGACCAATAATCACATGAAAAGATATTCAACGTCATTAGTCATTAGGGAAATGCAAATCAAAACCACGTCAGACCCACTAGGATGGCTAAAATCAAAGACAGACAATAGGAAATGCTGATGAGGATGTGAAGAAATCAATATCCTCATACACTGCTGGTGGGAATATAAAATGGTGCAGTTGCTTTGGAACACAGTCTGCTGTTTCCTCAAATGATTAAACATGGTCATCATACAACTCAGCAATTCCACTTCTGGGTTACACACCCAATAAAAATGAAAACATCTCCACATGAAAATTTGTAAACAAATGTTCGTAACAGCATTATTTATAGTAATCAAAAGGTAGAAACAACCCACATGACCATCAACTGACAGATAGACAAAATGTGGTATACCTCTACAGTGGAATATCATTCAGCAAGAAAAAGGAATGAAGTACTAGTAACTTGCTACAACATGGATGGATCTTGAAAACATCATGCTAAGTGAAAGAAGCCAGTCACAAAAGGCCAGACATTGTACAATTCAATTTATGAGACACGTAGAGAATAAGCAAATCTATGGAGGCAGAAAGTAGCTTAGTGGTTACACAGGGCTAGGGGTACAAGAGGATAAGGAGGTGACAGTTAAAGGGTACAAGAATTCTTTCTAAAGTGATGAAAATGTTCTAAAATTGACTACAGTGATGATGGCTGCATGTATCTGAATAAACTAAAAATCACTGAATTGTAAAGTTTAAATAAATGGGTGAATTGCATCACATGTGAATTATATCTCAATAACCTTTTAAAAAAAATGTAATTCAAGAATAATCTAGATCACTTGGCCTAGGCTATGACTCTAGCAACCTCAGTCCAGGAATTCCCTCTGTAACACACCACCTTAAAATAACGCCTTAAAGAAAATACAGATATTTGAGACCACCCCAGACCCACTGGATCAAAATCCTTATAATGGTACAGGGATCTTTCTTTTTTTTTAAGTTCCAGAGGTTAGAAGCGGGGAGTGGTGGGGCTTTAACAGACATGTAGAGAACAAGTGGGGAAATTTGAATATGATCTTTATATTAGATACCATTATTAAATAGATATTAAACTTCTTGGATCTGATGATATACTGTGGTTATTTAGGAGACTGTCCTTGATCTTAGGAGAAATACTTAACGGTGAGGCATCATAATGTCCATGACTTGCTTTGCAATGTTTCAGGAAAAAAAAAAAAAAAAATATATATATATATATATATATATATATATACACACACACACACATATAAACAGATAAAACAAATATGGCAAAATGTAAAGTTACAACCAAATTCATCAATCTAAGTAAGCTTACATGGGTATTCATTCTATCATTCTTTTCATTTTTCTGTAGGCTTGAAATTTTCAAAATAAAAAGTTGAGGAGGAAAGAAGTTCCACAAATGATCCTGATTCTCCCTGTGGCCTAAGAGTCACAAACTTTAGGTCATATAAGGAAATCTTTTGATCCAAAAATTAACTTCCCACTTGCTGTAAGAAGACTTCTTCCCCTATCCCCACTTCCCAGGATGGACAAACGAACACAGCTTTCTACTCCATATATGCCAACCCAAAAGACTTATAATCCCAAAGAGCAGACAAGATTACATTTTGATAGGAACAAGTTTCTGTTACTTTACCCTGCAAATTACTAATCTTCCTTGTCCTATGGCTACAGGGAAGAGTGTTAGATCAGGGTAAAGTCAATGGGTGCCTTAATGAAGAGGCAGGACCACCAAGGGTAAAAGGGCATAAGATGCACTCTCAGGCAGGAAACAACCTGCCCAGACTACACAGCTTAACCTTTGTTAGGTCCTGGCTATCACAAGCCCAGACAAAGAAAAGGCTCATTCTTTCATCTAATATATACTGAAGTGCCCACTGTGTGCAAAATATGTTCCCTATCTTCACGTACTAAATATGAATACCACAGAGCTGGACACAGAAGCAACACAACTTCACAAGATTTAGAATCATTTTTATAAGTAAGATCTTTCCCAGGAAATTTATTCGTTAAAGTTATAATCATACTGAATCTTTTTCTTGACTCTCACTACATACTCAGTATCAGTGACAGCATGAGAGAGCAATCAGAATATAAATTCAATTAAATTCCATTCTTTTTCTATACTTCACTTTGAGAAATTAAACTATCCAAACACTAAAAGGGAAAATAACAGATGTGGCAATGACAAATGACAACCAAGGATTTGTTCATAGAGCAAGGGACCATCTTTATTAACACTTACCAAGCCAGCAGTAAGAGAAGGCGCAGACTGTCCAAGGGACTGGTTCCTCATTCGAACCAGGTTTGATGCTTCTCCTGAAGACTGCCAAGTCACCTGTCCCACACTGCTATGGACACTGCTGGACAAGGGGAGCAGCTGCTTACCTTCAAACACAAGATTTGGAAAATATACTTGCAATTATTTCTTAATTAACAAATTAAAAAATAAAATGATATCAAGAGGATAAAAGTATATCGATCCAAAACAAAGTGAAGTTCCTCCATATCCATTTTAGAATCTGTAGCCCTTTAAAAATTCCAAGTGTCTTGGTGGTGAGAAGAATTGCAAGTGGAACACTAAACTGAATTGACTGTTTTAAATTCTCTGTAACATCTACCACCAAGTCAGCCACTGACCCTGACACTAAACCTAGCAGGTTAGGAGTTTTCCAGCCCCTTCCATCCCTTTTAGTTTCTCACCAACCCAACGCGACACAAGTGGGGCTGACAGCTTTCCCCTAGACAAGTTTGGCCCTTAGGTTTTCAGAAGACAAACAATGAATCTACACTGCTCTCGCCAGACCGCATGGTTCAGTCCAGGTTGACTGACTGCCTTAATCTCACTGAAAGACTACAAGAAAGTCACTTATAAAGACTGAGTACCTAGAATCGCAATGACTTTCCAACCAAGGTGCCAGTCCCATTTCAACCCCTTCCTTCCCACCATTCTTCACATTGCTGCTAGTGATCTAACCGAAACAAATGTGGTCAAGTCATTCCCTTCCTTAAAACTTCTGATCACTCCCTACTGTTTAAAGAATTAAGCCAAACTTTTAAAATACTAAAAAGATCCTCCATAAATCCAGATTATCTTCCTGGCCTCATCTCTTTCCACTCTTTTCCATACCCACTCACTCGCTCAGCTTCAATATCACACCCTACACTTTCACCTGGCTTCATCTTGACCACCCAATTCACTTGAAAATCCTTCCTCTTCCTGGCAAAATTCTATTCATCATGGAAATGCCCACTGTGACAAAGGTGTGAGCAAAAGGAGGTTTTGGTTTTGGTTTGGCCAAAAAATACCCTTTTACTGCAAACAAAATGTGATGCAACTTATTTGGAGAATAATTTAGCAAAACTTATTAAAATTTTAATTTGAATATGTTTGGACCCAGCATTCTACTTGTAGGAATGTAATATAAAGGAAAAAAATAGTAGATCAGACTATTCACCTTAGCAATGCTCACCATAATAAAATTGGAAATAAGATAAATGTTCATTATGAGTTAAAGAAATGATAATATCTACACATAATGAAATACTAATCCCATTAAAAAAAATGAGGCAACCTAACATGTAGTCAAGAGAAAAACATTCAACATTTCTTGTTGAGTGAAAAAAGCAGAAAGGAAGTATGAAGCATATAATCCCAATTTTGATTTTAAAATTAAAAAGTTTGTGTATATTTATATAAAATTTTTAATGTATATTTAAACATAATGGAGAATATATAAATTGTTTGAAGGGAGGGAGACAAGGTAAAAATTAAGAAGTATTTTTCACTCTGACATGATGCATGTTTTTGTACTCAGATTTTTATAACTGGCATATTTTACTTTTTTAAACAGAAACACGCAGTATTTTTTCAAAATCTAGTTATCTGTCAAGTCTCCTCTCAAATATATGCTTTACTTAGAAAGTTTTCAGTAAAACCCTACACAAAAAATAGCAGTGGTTCTCTACTCAAAATTTCCATAAGCCTAGAGTAGAGCCTGTCTGCCTTCTTTCCTTCCTCCAGACGATCTGTCTACTCTTCATCTATATATTGTAAAGGAAAGCTAGCATGTTAACTTACCCTATCCACATATACAAGGCTAGTATCATATCTCTATCTCTCTTCAACATACGGGCCTGCTGGGGAAAGAGGCTCACACAAGTGCAGAAGAAACCCATTTGGACATATACTAGTCAGAGCTCAAAGTGTACCAAGGATTGCCAAGAATTTGAGGAAAACAAACAACATAAAACAGAAGGAATAACATGAACAAATGGAGCAAATAGCCCTTCAGTAAACAAGTAACTCAGAAAAAAAGAAAACTTCTTAAAAATTCTAATTATTATTCTTACAATGATTCAAGAAGCTACTGTATAAAATATTCCCAGTTAAAGGTGGCTGACTGAGCACATACTCTTATCTTTTGTCTCCCAGGAAACTCCACTAAAATGAGAATAAGGAAGTAAAATAAACAAAGGTTATAACCAGACACAGAGAGAGAGAGAGACAGAGCGAGAGAGAAGGAGCGAGAGAGAGTATGAGAGGATGACCAAATTTGGGGAAAATCTAAAGCAGATAGGTGAATCATCACCAAGAGAACTGGGCAAAGAAACACCCAAGGTATAATAAGCACAGGGGAGGCTACAGTTAAACGGAGGAGGAGGCAGTCGTGCAAAATCTCAGATAAGTTCAGTATTCAGAAAGGCAAGAGACCTAAGAGGACATAAAGTAAGACATAAGGCTGAAATCAGATTAACTGAAAGTCTGTAGACAGAACAATCAAACACAACCACATTCCCACATTGTACCACCCAGAAGCCAGGCAACTACCTCGCGGGATAAAAGTGATTTAGCATCACCGGGCAAAGCAATGGATTCTGGTTGTTAGGTGCTCAGAAAAAAAGAGTTGATTCAGAAACAAAAGAAAACTTAAAAAAAATTTTTTTAATCCAAAACTTCTACCTGAGGTCAAATGGATTCTCTTTTTTCATACTCTATTGATGGCTTAAAATTATGCCACATTGTAATGGCCTCCTACCTGGACCGTGATTTCCTTATATAATTTTTCCCCCTTGAATTTTTTAAGACTTTTCTATGGAGGAGGTAGGGAGGCACTATGGGCTTTGGAATGGGTTTTGGAAATGGGGAAAAAAAGATCAAAAGAGGCAAAGGATGTGAAGTCTACAGAAGTGAGCAGAGAGCAAAAATCAGAGTGAAAGGGAATAACCAGGGATAGTAGTCAACCAAGAAATACCTAGCATAATCTTCCTCAAAAAAAAAAAAAAGAAAAGAAATATCTAGCAGGTTCAAGAGGTTAGTGTTCAGAGATGCCATGAGGAAGTAGTAAAAAGAAGACAGCCTTACCCATAAGTGTTCTAGTCAAGACTACCACCAGACAGAAAGCTGTCAAGATACCAAATCAGTTGATACATCCTTAAATATTGACAACACAGTCTCACATTTCTTAAAAAGCAAAATTAGGGCCAGCCCTGGTGACCTAGTGGTTACATTCAGCATGCTCTGCTTCAGCGGCCCGGGTTCGGTTCCTGGGCAAGGACCCACACCGCTCCGTTAGCGGCCCTGCTGGGCTGGTGGCCTACATACTGAAAAACAGAGGAAGACTGGCACAGATGTCAGCTCAGAGTGAATGCTCCTCAGCAAAAAAAAAAAAAGAAAAACGAGATACATACCTGACAAAGAACTAGCCAGGCTTCCTCTCCGTAACTTACAGTCGTCCTGACTAAGCTGTCGTTGAAGTTTAGCTTTGCCAGTGGATGAAAATATGTCAGGATTACTGAGCTTCCTGAAGAGCAGGGGACTAAGTCCAGCCATCACATCCTTCAAAGAGAAAAAAATAAAACGAAAGTCTTTAACGTCTTTTCTGAAAGTAAAAGAACTGTATATTAAACATCTCTACCACATTCAATACACTTAAAAAGTGCCATAATTTTACATTTCCTGGTCAATAGCTAAAGCCAGAAACATATTTCTTAGTAAAAGCTCTTTGGATATGCTATGAAGGATGTGGGACATTGTTTATAAAATGTGAAAGGAAAAATAGGGGAGGAGGCTCACAAGATGACATGATAAGACATTTTGATAGGATGTATCATTCATAATGAATACACACCTAGTTATGTTTACTTATTTACTTTTCTCCTTTTATTCACACTCTTCCTATATCAAGTAAAGTGTATTTTGGTTTTTCAAAAATCATAAATAACAGACCTTCCTTTACCTGTCATACAAAGTTAGAAATACTTCTAACATTCAATTAATGCTAAAATAAAACTTAGAGCTTTCTTTATCTGCCTATTGTGAAAATTAACAAAAGAGTTGGGCAAGCTTGTAGAGGACGCTCTCACGTCCTATCTTGCGTTATCAATTACTCCAAACAGGAAGAGACGTGTGCCTGCATCTCTGACAGGAAGGATTTGCAACTTAACTATCCAGCAGGAAGAAGGAAGATTTCTCTCCTCACCCAGCAAAAGCCTAGCCAATGAGAGACTGTAGCACCCCAACCAACGGGAACCCTCTATACTCTGGGCTCTCAATTTCCTCCAATGGACTTTATGTTCAACCCAGCCCCTCCCAACTCCCCCTTTTCCTCTATAAAAACAAACCCCTTTGTTTCTCTGGATTTCTCTATGGTCCGCCATAACCTGCATATCCTAAATGGCAATTCTTCTGGCTATTCCCAAATAAACTCGTTTTGCGGGTAAAACAACTGGCTGATTTATTTCTTAAGTTGACACTATTATAGAGGCTAAATACATGGTATCAATGAAAAAGCATAAAAGTACTATGGAGAAAATACAGACAATATGAAATATTAACAGTGCCTCCCACCCCTTTGCCTTTATTTCAGTCTAGTCCATCCTACCCCATCCTAATGCCTCTTCCTCCTCACTCAGTAAGCAGTGTCCAACATATCATCAAGATTCAGACATTCAGAAGCAAACACTCACCTAATTGGCAGCATTAAATAAGAAACTATGCTGCAAAAAATAAGGCAAATGAGGTATATCTTTTATACTTGAGTGAAGAAAGCTACAACAAATACAGATAAAAGTGGCACATCAAACTGATCTGAACAACAGAAAAACAAAATGAGAAACATAAGGAGAAATAACTGAAATCTGTGTTACCTGCCATTTGAAAAACAAGACTCAAGTAACTGGTACCATGGCTATACTAAATGTCTGGGGGGAATAAATGGAAATATGTCCACCTCCTTGAGAAAACATCAAAAAAACAAACAACAAACAAAAAACCCTCTAAGGTCATATACTGTGATTGGTGGGTTCACATGGGAAAGTACTAATATTGGTTGGTGGTGGCCACCCAGAATATAATTTACAAAATCCGAAGCATAAAAAGAAGAGTAAAGGGGCCAGCCAGGTGGCACAGTGGTCAAGCTCACATGTTCTGCTTCGGCGGCCCGAGATTCACTGGTTTGGATGCCAGGTGTGGACCTACGCACTGCTTGTCAAGCCATGCTGTGGTAGGCATCCCACATATAAAGTAGAGGACGATGGGCACAGATGTTAGATCAGGGTCAGTCTTCCTCAGCAAAAAGAGGAGGATTGGCAGTGGATGTTAGCTCAGGGCTAATCTTCCTCAAAAAAAAAAAAAAAAGAAGAAGAAGAGTAAAGTTAATGAATAGAAATAACTGAAGAGAGAAGGAAAAGTATTTTTAAAATTGGGAGTAAAAGGATAAAAGGATGAAGGAGGATATTTAGGCATTGTATCATTAAAGCAATTGATGTATCCAGGCAACTGTAACAGGAGTGAGCAGGGAGAAAGGAGAACTGGAAGCAGTAGTTAATGTAAAAAGAGAAGGCAGTAGGGCATATTCCCACCATCTGGTATGTCAAGAATGAAACAGTACCAAGGAAGCAGGATTTGCGCACTAATGCTGGTAATCCACCAAAAAGAGCTGGTACTCACAGAAGCAACAACCCCAGCAAGAGGCCTGGGGGTGGAGGGAAGTGAGGAGGCCTTGGAAGATATGAAGCTGAAGCAATATCCTAGATGAAGGCAATATGGAGAGGGAAAGCTCCCACCCTAGAAATAACTTAGAAATGAGCTACATGAGAGAGCCAGCACTTGGATGCTACGCTGTATGGATGAACAGTCTTAGGCAGAAAAAGAACCACCACCAAGAGAGGACTAGATCAGCACCAATTAAGAGAAAGCCACCTCTTTTTCAACCTTCCTGTTCCCTATCATAACATACTAAAGAAGCGAAGCCAGAAAACAGAGGAGAGGAAAATCAAAAGCAGGTCATGCCCCTTCTTACTCTAAGTCTCTCTTCTCAAAACCTTGCAAAGGAAAGAAAATGTAAATTAAATTGGATATGAAATTTAACTTTCAAACAAGAATGTCTTTTTAACTTTTACTGAAGTATACTACTCATTTCAGAAAAGTACATATATCTAAGCATATAAATCAATGAATTTTCACAAGTTAAACATATCCATGTAACCAGCATCAAGATTTTTAAAAAAAAACAAAAAAAAGACATAAGCAGTCACCCCAGAAAGTCCCCGATGCTCCCTTCCAGTGGTTACTCCAGAACCCTCCAGGGTAACCACTACCCAGGCTTTGAACAGAATAGATCATATAAAGTGAAATATTTTCTATGAATGGAATTACTCAGTATGAACTGTTCTGTGTCTTGCTTCTTTTGCTCAACTACACTGAACTTTGTAAAATAGCAGAACATTATTCAATTTACCCAAGAGACCATTAAGGGACAGGACAGGAGAATGAAGCAAGTAAGTTAGAACCACACATAGCCCAAGAGAGAAAGACAAAGGGCATGAGAAGTAGAACTTCCTTACTAACTTATTTCTTGCGGTTTTCTAGTTCCCATTTCTAGTCACTTACAAGGTCCAGCCAAACTACATGTTTGCAGATTCAATGGGCTACCATTGCACCCTCATAATAAGCTCTTTCTTTCTGCTTAAACTAGATCAAACTGGCTTCTATCATCTCTACAATCAAATGATTCTTAAGCAAAATAGGAAGTTAATGAAGGGAAGGAGCCTAGGATGACTTCCTGGTTTCTGACTTGGGTGGTATGCTTATCAAGCCAGAAAATAAAAAAGGAGCAACAAGTTTACAAATAAACACTGCTGTGGTAACAGTAAATATTAGCATAACTACAAATTAGAGTACTTTTCCAATAACTATTAGGGGAACTATAAACATTTAACTGGAAAGAAGAAAACAAAGGAGTTATGAATATCTCTCCTCAACTACATGAAGGCTATCTCCTCCATTACAGGAGAGTCAGAGGCCAGAATTAGAACTACAGGATGAAACAACAGAGGGAGAAGTAGGTTCAGTTAGAAGGAAGAACTGTCTAACAGTGAATAGGCCACCTTATAAAGGAACGGATTGCGCCAATAGAAATACCGAAAAAGTAAGGTGAAAGGGGGCCTGAAGCAGTGATTCTCAAAACGTGGTCCCCAGACCAGCAGCATCAGCATCACCTGTGAACTTGTTAGAAATGCAAATTCTCGGGCCCCATTCTCATCTACTAACTCAGAAATTCTGAGGGAGGGGATCAGCAATGTGTTTTAACAAACCCTCCAGCTGATTCTGAAGCATTCTAAAATTTGAGAACCTCAAGACTAGATCAATAACTTTCAATATGATGCCATCAACACACGGATGCGCTGATCAATTGTGAGGATTGTGTCACAAATTATTTGAAATTGATAATAAAGTACTCAAGTTTGCTACCAGTTTACTTTCTTAAATAAATGAAAGCAGGTTCTTGGTAAACACTACAATAAAGTCAATTCACATGTATGACAACATTCTTTCTTGAGATTATTTTAAAACGCAGAATTATAGCTAGCATGCCAGAAATTACAAGTAACCTGTATTTATCTGCCATAGCAATATTCTAACAATAACATATCTAACATATGCCATGTAAATATCAATTGTCGAAAAGAATGGTACACAATCTGTATATGTTCCTTCCAACTCTAACAGCTTATTGTTTTCTCTTTTAATTCAGAGTACTGAATTGTGGCTATTTTGCTATTGCCCAGGGAGTCCTCAGAGTCCTCCCTCTCTTGGCTCAGAACCATCTCCCCCCTCCACAATACCAAAGCAAATCTCAGGCTAACTTTACCCACCAAACTAGTTTTGTGCTTATACCATACTATGCTACTAAGGCTAGGATATGAAGTAGGCAAAGGATTCACAGCTGAAAACAGGAGTCTACATACTAAAAACCTGTCTATCAGGCTAAAAAATCAGGGTTAATGCTCATTAGGAGTCGTCTTATCCCTTATGACTGGTAATGCAGTAGGTGAAGAGAATTCTATACCCTGTGGCAGATTCTTCTTCTTTTTTGTTTTTTAAAGATTTTATTTTTTTTCCTTTTTCTCCCCAAAGCCCCCCAGTACATAGTTGTATATTTTTAGTTGTGGGTCCTTCTAAATGTGGCATGTGGGATGCCACCTCAGCATGGCCTAATGAGTGGTGCCATGTCCGTGCCCAGGATTCGAACTGGCAAAACCCAGGACTGCCAAAGCAGAGCACACGAACTTAACCACTCGGCCACAGGGCCAGCCCCTGGCAGATTCTTCTTGACCTACCCTGCCAAGAGTCAAACCCAGTTGCCACACTAATCAAAGTCCATTCTCTTAATCTCTATCAAAAGCCTTTGCTGGACATCCATATGCAAAAAAAATGAACTTTGACCCATACTTTAAGCATATCAAAAACAACATATACAAAAATTAATTCTAAATGGATCATGAATCTAACTATAAAACCTAAAAGTATAAAACTTCAGAAGAGGAGCTAGCCCTATGGCCTAGTGGTTAAGTTCGGCACACTCCATTTCAGCAGACCAGGTTCAGTTCCCAGGCACAGACCTACACCACTCGTCAGCAGCCATGGTGTGGTGGTGACCCACATACAAAATAGAGGAAGACTATTTTGCTCAGGGCAAATCTTCCTCAAGCAAAAAAAAAGGAGATTGGCAACAGACATTAGCTCAGGGTGAATCTTCCTCAGCAAAAAAAACAAAAACAAACAAAAAAAACTTCAGAAGAAAATACAAGAATAAATTTTTAAACTTTGAGTTAGGTAGAGTTCTTAGACAAGAAACAAAGCACAAGTATAAAAAGAACACATATACAAAGGGGACCTCATCAAATTTAAAAACTACTACTCTTCAAAAGTTACTGTTAAAAAAATTAAAAACGGAGCCAGTCCTGATGGCCTAGCAGTTAAAGTTCAGCGCATTCTGCTTTGGCAGCCCAGGTTTGGTTCCCAGGCGCAGAACCACACCGCTTATCTGTCAGCAGCCATGCTGTGAGCAGTGGCTCACACAGAAGAACTAGAAGGACTTACAACTAGAATATACAACTATGTACTGAGGCTTTGGGGAGGGGAAAAAAAAAGAGAGAGGAACATTGGCAACAGATGTTAGCTCAGGGCAAATCATTCTCAGCCAAAAAAAGAATTAAAACAAATCACACACAAGGAAAAAATATTTGCAAAACACACATCTGAAAAAGGACTGGCATTCAGTGTAAATAAAGATCTTTCACAATTCAATAATAAGAAAATACACAAGCCAATAAAAAAAAAAATGAGCAAAAGATTCAACAGACACTTCAACAAAGAGGTAAATACATCAAATGAACATATGAAACCCACCTCAAAACCATTTATCATTAGGGAAACAAAAGTTAAAATCAAATGAGAGGTAACATCAGCAAAACGGTGGATGGAGTGCGCAGCTCCAAACTAACATCCTTCCACAGAAACATGGAAAAACAAGCAGAAACTGTCAAAAACACCTTTATCAGAAGTCTGGAAAATAGTCAAAGGTTAACAGCAACCAAGAGAATGATGAATCAAGAAGTCAACTTTAAAATGGTAGGAAAGCTTGTGGCATTTCTATTTGCCCTTGCCCCACCCACTCTTAGATGCGGAAGCAGTCTTGAAGACATCAGCCAGTGTTCCCAGCATGGGTCTCTGGTTCCAGAAGAAGCCAAATAGACCTTATTTGCAAATTACTGTTTATGTCTAACTTGTCTGGAGACTACCTGAAGGACTGACACAAGGCACTGCTCCCTATTTCACCTGACTCAGAATCTGCTCAACTTAGCAGTGAGCATTGCTCAAAAACACTGTAAGGTGATCCAAACACTCACAGCCACCTGGGCAAGAGATTAAAAACAAGACACACAACAGACTGCCTAAGGTCTGGGAGGAAAAGGAGAGAGTTTCTCTGGGAAATTAGGGCAATCAAAAACACCTGTGTATATAGGGTAATTTAGAAAGCCTGAGGCAAAATGCATGCTCAGAAAAGACCTGAAAAGACTTTAAGCTTTCATCTCAGGCTGATCCCTAGGCTCAGTTCAAGTCTGCCTAAGCACTGAAGAAGGGCCCCAGCAAAAAGTCAATCTGCAAAGACTGGGAGATAGGTTAGTTTGTTTCTTTGTTTGTTTGACTCCTGGTGATCAAGGAAATCTCCATTAAAACACCAGCTAGGGAACAGAGACTTCAATACTACACACAGCTTCTGCAAAAAAATGTCATGAAAACTCATTAGACAAATGGACAACTACAGCCTTCAACAATCAAAAAACAGCAAACCCTGGGGAAAGGGGAAAAGCAGATTTCCAGGGTTACCAATATTCAAATATCCACTTTTCAACAACAACAACAAAAAATCACATATACAAAGAAATAAGAAAGTATAGCCCATTCAAAGAATCAAAATAAATTAACAAAAACAATCACTGAGGAAGCCCAGCATTGGACTTAGTAGCAAACTTTAAATCCACTGTCAAATATGCTGAAATCGGTAAAGGAAAACATGGATAAAGAATGAAAGAAAATCAGGAAAACAATGCTTGAAGAAAATAAGAATATCAGCAAAAAGAGAGAAATTACAAAAAGGAACCAAACAAATTCTGAAGATGAAAAGAACAATAAGTAAAATGAAAAATTCAGTAGAGAGGTCCAACAGCAGATTTGAGCAGGCAAAAACAGAAGCAACAATCTTGAAGACAGGACAATTGAAATTTTTCAGCCTGAGGAGCAGGAGAAAAAAAAAGAATGAAGAAAAGTGAAGAGAGCTTATAGGACCAAGGGGATGTCTTCAAAAGAAACAATAAACGCATTAAGGGAATACCAGAAGGAGAAAAGAGAAAGGAGAAGAAAGAACATATGAAGAAACAATGGCTGAAAACTTCCCAAATTTGATGAAAGATAAGAATCTACATGAACATCAAGTAAGTTAAACTCGAAAAAACCCACATTATAATCAAACTCGAAGCCAACAACAGAGAGAAAATATTCAAAGCAGCAAGAGTGATGCAACTCATCATGTACCAGGGATCCTAAATCAGATTAACAGCCAATTTTGCATCAGAACCGTGAAGTCCAGAAGGAAGTGGGATGACATATTTAAATGCCAACAGAAAAAACTGTCAACTTAGATTTCTATATCCAACAAAACGCTCCTTCAAAAATAAGGGAGAAATTGAAACATTCTCAGTCAAACAAAAGATGAGGGAGTCCATTACCACTACTTCTGCCCTAAAAGATGTCCTTCAGGTTGAAATGAAAAGACACAAAACAGAAACTTGAAGACATATGAAGATATAAAGATCTCCATTAAAGGTAACTACATGGGCAAACATAAAAGCCAGTATCATTGTATTTGTAGTTTGTAACTCCACTTTTTATTTCCCATATGATTTAAAAGACAAATGCATAAAAAATAATTATAAATCTGTCATTGGGCACACAATGTATGAAGATGTAATTTGTGACAACAACACAAGGGGCTGGGACAGTTTTTGTATGCCATTGAACATGGTACCAATTCAAACCAGACTGCTATAAATTTAGGATGTTACATGTAATCCCCACAGCAAGCATAAAGAAAATATCTAAAAAGCACACACGAAATGAGAGGGGATCAAAATGGTTCACCACACACAAAAAAATCAACTAAACACAAAAGATGGCAGTAACAGAGGAAATGAGAGACAAAAAGGGTATAAAACATACATGGTAAAAATATGTCAATGAAAAGACAGACATGCTTGAATCAAATGAAAAAGTTTTCTCAGGAAATATTTCTCAGCAAAGAAACAGAAGATATAAACAAGAACCAAATGGAAATTTTAGAACTGAAAAATATAATAACCAAAATGAAAAACTGAGTGAATGAGCTGAATAGGAGAATGGAGAGATAAAGTAAAGAAACAGTGAACGGGAAGACAGAGGAACAGAAGTTACCCAATGCAAACAACAGAGAGAAAACAGAGTGAAAACAAACAGAGACTCAGAGACGTATGGGATGATACCTAAAGATCTAATGTCTGGGGCCAGCCCTGTGGCTCAGTGGTTAAGTTTGCGTGCTACGCTTCAGCAGCTTGGGTTTCGCTGGTTCAGATCCCAGGCACGGACATGGCACCGCTCATCAGGCCATGCTGAGGTGGCATCCCACACAGCACAACCAGAAGGGCCTGCAACTAGAATATACAACTATGTACTGGGGGGGCGTTGGGGAAGAGGAAGAAGAAAAAAAAAAAATACATTAGCAACAGATGTTAGCTCAGGTGCCAATCTTTAAAAACAAAAAAGATCTAATGTCTGTGTCATCCGAGTCCAAAGGGAAAGCACAAAGAAAGCAAGGAAGGCTGAAAAAGTGCTAGAACAAATGATGGTTGAAAACTTCCCAAATGTTTCAGGAAGACATAAACCTACAGATTCAAGAAGCTGAGTGAACCCCAAACAGAATAACCCCAAAGAAACACCATAATTAAAATTCTGAAAAATTACAAACAAAAGAAAATCATGGAAGCAGCCAGAGAAAAATGACACTTTACCTATAGAAAGAAAAAGAAAAAGAAATTTTTTTGAATGACAGCAGATTTCTCATCAGAAACCATGGAGTCCAGAATAAAGTGGCATAGTATTTTTCAAGTGTTGAAAGAAATGAACCATCAACTCAGAAACAATACCCAGTGAAAACAACCTTCAGGAAGGATAACTAAGAGAATTCATTGGCAGCAGACCTAACCTAAAAGAATGGCTAAAGGAAGTTCTCTAAACAGAAAGGAAATGACAAAAGAAGAAAGTTTAGGAAATCAGGAAGGGAGAAATAACATAGAAAACCAAACTGCAGGTAAATACATTAGGCTTTCCTTCTGTAACATATATTTTAAAATTCACTAAAGATGGGGCCGGCCCCATGGCCAAGCGCTTACGTTCTCACAGTCTACTTAGGCGGCCCAGGGTTTTGCCAGTTCGAATCCTGGGTGCAGATATGGCACCACTCATCAGGCCATGCTGTGGCAGCATCCCATATGCCATAACTGGAAGGACCCACAGCTAAAAATACACAACTATGTACCAGGGGGTTTTGGAGAGAAAAAGGAAAAATAAAATCTTTAAAAAAAATTCACTAAAGACATTTATGCTACAAAACATGAATCAGAATTAGAAAAATTTACTAATGAGGTGAGAGAGCTCAAGAAAAATTAGAGATAGAAGATCAGTTAAGAAATGAAGACTAAACTTGAAGGAACACAAGAGAGAATAAACATAACAGATGATGCCTTAAGAGAGATGGAAAATGGAATGGGTTGTTTTTTTAATGAAGAAAGAAAAAGAAATATTTGAGAGAAAATGATATGTTGAAGAGAGGCAAAGAAGATCCAACATACAGCTAATAGAAGTCCCTGCAGAAGAAAATCACAGCAAGGCAACAGAATGAATACTAAAAATATAATTCAATAACTTTTCTGAAATTAAAAAAATACGTATGAAATTAAAGAAAACTACATACTAAAACAGCACACCATGCACACGCTATAAATTCAAAATGACCAACACCAAGATATATCTTAGTAAAATTATTGGACTCTTAACAAAAAAAAAATGCTTTCAGCATTAAGGAAAAAGAGCACATGATCTTTAAGAAAAACTTAGATCATCATCAGACTTTGACACCAATTCTTTAAGCCAGATGGAAAACAGGGTTACATATATAAGATACTCAAGGAAAGACAATATAAGCCAAGGATTTTCTATCCAGGAAAAATAACCTTCAAGGTAAAGGGCATAGGCAAACTGTTATCAATATAAAACAACTCAGGGACTATTGTTCCAACAGGCCCTTCCTAAGGAATCTACTAGAGAGAAAGATTCAGACAATCAAAATAACCAGAGATATCAACATGGTTCTTAGCATTAAATATATAGTCATTTGTAGAATTATGACTCAACGTACATTAAAGGGAAGAGAGTAAAATGGAGGGGGGAAGGTGGAGATAGTATACACACACAAAAAAAATTTTAACAGTTTTCATTAATCATTATTGGTGGTAGTATATTAGTATTGCCACTAGAGACACTTATATATTTAACATATGATCAAGCAAAAGAATAATTCCTGGATATTCTAATTCTATTATCCTGAGTCTTTGGGAACGTGATTCTTGGTATGGAAGAAAGGAGATACTGATGTAATATATGGCAAATTAAGTAAAGAAGGAAAAAACAAAACAAAAACCTCTGTAGTCCTTTGTAAATATCACTGTTAACTGACAAGGTAGTTTTATTATATATATTTCTTAACTCTATTCACTGAAAAGTCATAGAAACAATGACCAATCTCACAGCACTGAGTATCCTTAGGATCTAGATTGCAATTGCTCTGAAACACCATTTCCCATTAAAAGAAACCGGGAGTTCTTGAAGAAACAGCTAATTCCAGGTGTAAGGCGGAAAATGAGCCTGGAACAGTTTGACATAGGAAACAGCAAAAATATTATTAAAACTATTAGGATCGGGTCAAAAAGATTAAGTAACCAACTTGAAGAGACTCTTCCTAGATGACAAGAGGACAATTTGAGCTTCAGTTAGTACAAGAAAACACATCAAATATGGGTTGAAAGCCATCAAATACGTTTAAATGCATGACTCACACTGATCATAAAAAATAATTAACTGGTCACCTTCTGAAGATGATAGGGAACCAATTCATTATTTTTAAAACTAGGTAAATAAAAGGAAAGAATCAGGCCTTTCTTACATAAACTATACCACTGGGAACCAAATGCTTCCCCAAATAAATGAGGGGAAGCATCTCTTTAAAAAGCTACTCTACCGGCTGGCCCAGCGGCATAGCGGTTAAGTTCCAGCACTCCACTTAGGCAGCTGGGAGTTCACAGGTTCGTATCTCAGGCACAGACCTAGCGCTGCTCACCAAGCCACGCTGTGGCGGCATCCCACACAAAGTAGAGGAAGACTGACACAGATGTTAGCTCAGCAACAATCTTCCTCACAAAAAACAAAAAGCTACTCTAGCTAATAAATAAAAACAAAATGATAGAACTATGTCACCATTTTGCAACTCCTAATTAGTGAATCTCGGCACTGAGCATCAAAAACTGCTAAATTTCAAACAGCACAAAGCAGACATTATGTACCTCCTGTTGAGATACCACTCATAATCTTGCTGAACCTGAGGCTGATTAAGCCTCTGTATCCAGCTGTAACATGCAGGAAATACAAATGACACAGAAACATTTTGAAATGCATCAAAAGTATGCAACCTAGACTGTGGGAAACCCTACAGGTGAAATGCCCCAGGGTTTTTCAACACATAAATTTTAAGGAAAAAGGAAGAGATGGAAGGAAAATCTATAGATTAAAAGAGACTTAAACATTATCTAGTTTTTAAAAATGGGAAAGACTAAATTGTGATGTCTTAGATGCAAACTTAGAAAGAAATGCAATGAAATTATTACTTTTTGAGTCAGGATAGTGATTATTTTTGGAAGGAGGGATAAGCTATGTTCAGAATGGGGCACAAGAGAGGAGTTTCTAGAATGGCTGGCAAATTCTTTTTCTTGACCTGGGTGATGGTCATAAGGGTGTTCATCTCATAATAATTCATTAAGCTATACATTTGTTTTGAGTGCTTTTCTTGTACTCATTATATTTTACAACAAAAAGGTTAAAAAGAAAAAAAGGAAAGAAAAGGGAGAAGAAAAATTCCAAATGAGTTGCTACAAAAGTAAGAGAATATGCTGTTACTCTTAAAGTTATAGCAGTAACAATGAACAAGCACAACAAAAAAACATAGAAACAAACATTTAGTGAAATCCAATACAAACCAGGCATTTAAAATCTTGATTTAACCATAAAAACGACACTGGAAAATATTTCTAATTCAAACTACTGAGCTACTGACAGAATTCAAGCCTAGTCCAAAGTATGCTTTTTCTCCATATTACATTTAAACAACAATCAATAAGAAAAAAAGAAACAGTCTACAAGAAAAACAAGAAAACACATGAATAAGGAAGTTGCAGGAGACAAAAAATTCAAATACATGAAAAGATTCTCAACTTGACCAGTAATCAGGGAAACGTATTTAAAACACTGAGATGCCATCTAAATCTAGCAAATTAACAGAAAGTAATAACCCAATAACACCAAGGGTTGGCAAGGCAACAGGGAAACATCACCGGTCAAAGTACAAATTGGTACAATCACTGTAGAAAGCAATCTGGCAATAAAATCCAGCAAGAGAAACTCTTGCACATGTGTACAAGAAGATAAGTCGAAGGATATTTACTGCAGCACTGTAAAATGGAAATAACCTAAGGGTCCATTATAAGAATGGATAAACTGTTGTTTATTCAAAGGAATGCTACATAGCAGTTAAAAATTAATGAAATTGATCTAAATGTATTAACACAGATCAAGGCTGGCAAACTTCAGCTGGCAGGCCAAATCCTACCCATCACATGTTTATGTCCAACCAGGAAGCTAAAAATAGTATTGACATTTGTAAATTGTTGGAAAACAAATCAAAAGAACAATAGTTTGTGAAATATTATTCTCAAAATTACATGAAATTCCAATGTCAATGTCTATATGTAAAGCTTTATTGCAAGATAGCCAAGTTCATTGGTTTACATGTTGTCTCACAGATGCTATCATGCTACAACAGCAGAAGTGAGTAGTCGTGAAAGAGTATGACAAAGCCTAAAATATTTATTATCTGGCCATTTACAAAGAAAAAGTTTGCTGATCCATGACATATATAATTCTCAAAAACAGTGTTGAGTGAAAAAAAGGTAGAGTAAAAGGACACATACAGTAATACTTAATTTGTATAAAATCTAAAAACAAATACTGCTACATCTTGCAGATGGATAAATATCTTTAGTAACGGATTTTTTTCCCCACTAATGAAACATTTTAATACACACCATCGTCAGGACAGTGGTTTCTTCCTAGAGTACAGTGGGGAGGGAAGGGATGCTAACAGTACCTGTAACATTTTACTTCTTTAAAAAACAAATCTAAAGCAATACGTAAACATCTGTTAAATTTAGGTAGTGAGTACACAGGTGTCTAATGTATTTTCTTGTAAATTTGTAATGTTTCATAATTAAACACTTTTTCAAAACATCAAGTGAGAATTAAAATTGCAAGAAATGATTATCAAGTCAGAATTCAGTTTTTTCATTGTGGCAACAGAAATGCTATAGACATATAAGACTTATAGATCAAATAGACATATAAACATACAAGATCAAATACTTTTTTCAAGGTACTCAAAGGCTTCATTTAAAAAATACACCACCAAGGGGCCAGCCCAGTGGCACAGCGGTTAAGTGCATACGTTCTGCTTCGGCTGCCCGGGGTTCGCCGGTTTGGATCCTGGATGCGGACATGGCACCACTTGGCATGCCATGCTGTGGTAGGCGTCCCACATATAAAGTAGAGGAAGATGGGCATGGATGTTAGCTCAGGGCCAGCCTTCCTCAGCAAAAAGATGAGGATTGGCAGCAGTTAGCTCAGAGCTAATCTTCCTCAAAGAAAAAAAGACAAGAAGCACAACACGGAGAAAGGGATAGAAAGGAGAGTTAGCTTTATTGTGTAAGAGAAAATTTAGCAGAGAAAACTAAGGCAGAGATTTTGCACAAAATCATAAAGCCAATGAAAGTACAGAAATATAAATCAAATCTTAATTCCAAGTCCATAAATCACAGATTAACTCTAAAATAATGTTAGTTAAAATGAAAGTAACTTCAGCTTTTTAAGAGCATAGCCTCTAGAGTCAAGGCTCTGGGACTTGCAGGACCTTGAGTAAGTTATTTAACCTCTCTGTACCTCAACTTCCTCATCTGTAAAATGGAGATAATACTATCTACCTTATAGGGTTGATATGAGAATTAAAGTGTTTAGCACACTACCTGCCACAAAGTAAGACTTCAATAATTGTTACCTATTAATTATCCTTTTGGCGGAACTTTGAGCTTGAATTTCACCCAAGTAATTTCCTCTTGAACTGAAGAGCAGTAATAACAAAGACTCTGCTTCATTTTAACAGAAATCTGAATATCTACTATGTTCCAGAAAGTATGTTAAGGATATAAACTTAAGCAAAATAAGACTCCTACACTTATTTCTTTTTTTTTACTCTATTTTCCCTAAAGCAGTGGTTCTCAGAGTGTGGTTTCCAGACCAGCAGCATCAGCTTCATGATCACATGGAAACTTGTTAGAAATGTAAATTCTCAGGCCCATCCCAGACCTACGGAATCTTCTGATTCTAGGTGTTCGGCCCAGCCATCCTTGTTTTAACAAGCCCACAAGATAACTCCATTAGCCCTGAAGACTGAGACTAACTGGCCTGAAGAAGTTCACACTCATCCTCCAAGAGGAGTGATTCTCTGATTGAGTCAGGTTCAGCTGACTGCGCCACAGTTTCAGGAGTTAAAAATCAAAACACAGCTATAACAACTGGATATCCATCGACACGTAAAAGAAAGAAATTAAGGGCCAGTCCAATGGCACAGTGGTTAAGTTCATGCGCTCCACTTTGGCGGCCCAGGGTTCACCAGTTTGGATCCTGGGCACAAACCTACACACCACTTATCAAGTCATGCTGAGGTGGCATCCCACATCCCACATAGAAGAACTAGAAGGACCTACAATGTGGATGTACAACTATGTACTGATGCACTGGGGAGAAAAAAAAAAGAGGAAGATTGGCAACAGACGTTAGCTCAGGGCCAATCTTCCTCGTCAAAAAAAAAGAAAGAGGGGCTGGCCCCGTGGCCGAGTGGTTAAGTTCGCACGCTCCACTGCAGGCGGCCCAGTGTTTCATTGGTTTGAATCCTGGGCGCGGACATGGCACTGCTCATCAAACCATGCTGAGGCAGCGTCCCACATGCCACAACTAGAAGGACCCACAACGAAGAATATACAACTATGTCCTGGGGGGCTTTGGGGAGAAAAAGGAAAAAAATAAAAAATCTTTAAAAGAAAAAAAAACAAAGAAAGAAAGAAGTTAGACCTTCACTTCATACCATTTACAAATATTAGCTCAAAATGAATCAAACACCTAAATATAAGAACTAAACCATGAAACTCTCAGAAGAAAACACAAGGGTAAATCTTCATGACCTTGGATTTGGCAATGGTTTCTTAGATATGACACCAAAAACCTAAGCAACAAAAGAAAAAAACAGATACATTGCACTTCATCAAAATTAAAAACGTTTGTGCATCAAAGGGCACTAGCAAGAAAGTGAATGACTATTCACTAAATGGAAGAAAATAATTGCAAAGCATACATCTGGTAAGAGTCTGATATCCAGAATAAACATAGAACTCTTATAACTCAATAACAAATAGCCCAGTTGAAAAATGGGCAATGGATCTGAACAGACAATTCTATGAAGAAGATATACAAATGGTCAGCAAGCACACAAAAAGATGCTCAACATCATTAGCCTATAGGGAACTGTAAATTAAAAGCACTATGAGACATTTACACCCACTAGGATGACTATAATTTTTTAAAGGGAAAATAACAGGTGTTAGCAAGGTCGTGGAGAAACTGGAACCCTTGACAGTGCTGGCAGGAATGTTAAAATGGTACAGCCACTGCAGAAAACAGTTTGGCAGTTTCTCAAAAAGTTAAACAGAATTACCATATGATCTAGTAATTCCATTGCTGTATATCTAACCAAAACATTGAAATGAAAAACAGGCTCTCAAACAAAAACTTGTACATGAATGTTCATAGCAGCACTATTACAATCGTTAAAAGTTACAACCAACCCAAATGCCCATCAACTGATGACTGGATAAACAAAATGTAGTAGATTCATATAGTGGAATATTAGCCATAAAAAGGAATGAAGTACTGATATATACTACACTGTGGATGAATCTCAAAAACATTATGCTAAGTGAAAGAAGCCAGACACAAAAGGCCACATATTGCATGATTCCATTTGTATGAAATGTCCAGAGTCCATAGAGACAGAAAACAGATGAGCAGTTGCCAGGGATTGGGGGAAGGAAGAAATGGGGAATGACTATTTAATGGCTATGAGATTTCCTTCTGGAGTGACAAAAATATTCCGGAACTAGATAGTGGTGATGGTTGTACAATATTTCAATGCATTAAATGTCACCAATTGTAAATTTTATGTTGCGTATTTTACCATAATTTAAAAAGTCAAAGCACATGTGGAGGTGGGCTCTCTAGGGCAACACCTCCTCCTAGGGGCCTATTAAAGTGAGACAAGCTGAGACCCAGTCACCTTTCTCTCTGGCTTCTCTTTGGCTTCTTTCTGGCTCTTTTCCTCTTCCACATGGCTGGGCTGACAAAGTGAGAAAAGCCTGAGGACAGTTCTCACTAGCCACCAAGACCTGAACTAGTGTGGAGGGTGCCAGAAACTAGCTCTGCCACAACAAAGGAAAACAAGCTTTTCCAGATCTCCTAGCTGTTCTTGGCTAAAGGCCTTTACTTGTCTTTAAAATGGTTATTACCCCAAACTGTGTGGGCCTACAGGGAATGAAAGGAGACTATGGTTCTATGCTGTCTGTAGGCGAAATAAGAGGATATCTGCCTAATTTTGGCTGAGGACTACATTGGGGTTTGAGGGCTGGGGCAGGGACTAGCTAGATGTTCGCAGAACCTTCCTCCTGGGCATCATGTAAATGACATTTCCCAGCCCTCTAGCAGTTAGGCATGGCCCTGTGACGGAGTTCTGGCAATAGAAAATGGGTGGAAGTGATTAAGCCTGGCCTATCAAAGCCTCCTACAAGATCCCCCACTTGCCTCGGGTGACCTCAGAGACAGGTGTAGAAAATGGTAAGGCCTTCATTAGCCTGAGTTCTTTCGAATGTATCTGCTACAGCAACTAGTGCAGTTTAGCACAGAAGACCACCAGCATGAGAGGTAGTTACAAAATGTCCTTTTCTCTTTCTGGTCAAAGGCAGGACTCAGATATCCCCAAGTCACCTGAACAAAATCATCTTATATTAACCCTTTGAAATAACCTACGAACTTTTTAAAAATTATTACCAACTATTTCTAAACTCTGCTTTTTAAAACATTCCTGAAGGCCTCAAATAGTCAGGAAAATCAGAAGGCGTGAGAATACTACATTACCTCTGTTTTGCTGAAATACAGGCAGAGAAACTATGTGGCTTGTTAACTTTCCACAAATTAAGGGTTAAAGGATTTGTGCATCTGCTACTCAGGTTCACCCTTAGGAAGTATTGTGGCGTTAAAGCTGGTGCAACTAAAATGATATTGTAAAATTTAAAAATGTGGTTCCCTTGGCCTGAATTTGTTGTTAATTACGTTCTAAACCCTAGGGAGACTATTCTATCTTCTAAGCCAGTTACTTAATAAAGAAATCCATCAAGCTTCCCCAAAGGGAAAAATGCAGAAACTAAAGCCTCCTTTTCAAGTTGAACAAAGTAAGGGAACAGTTCAATAACACCAACAAACCAAAGGTCAAGACATATCTTTTTCTATTACATTTCTTTCTAAAACCAGATGAGAACACTAAAAAATATGAACTCTATATTCACACATTCTGTGCACGTACCTTGAAAATATAAAAATAATTAACCTTTATTGAATGCTTCTTGGTATCAGGCTTTGTAATAACTGTTTTATGCGGATTAATTCATTAAATCCTCACAATAATCCTATGAAATAGCTAATAATATTATTACAATTATATACATGGAATAATTAAGGCTTAGAGATCCTAAATAACTTGCCTCAGGTCACAGAGTTGGAACTTGAAGTCAGAGAATGTGACTCTTAATCACTATATATTCACTCAGGAAGTATTTATTAAGTATCTTCTATATACAATTCTAGAAGCTGGAGATATAACAGCGAGAAAAAAAAACCCAAATTCCCGCCCTCGTGAACCATATATTATAATATGGAAGAAGGACAATAAACAGCAAATATGCGACAGTAACAGGTGAATAAAGGATTTGAATTTAAAAAAAGAGAAAGGGATGACAAAGAGTGTTACTTTCAAAAGGCTGGCCAACGAAGGCCTCTGTGAGGAGGTGATATCTGAACAGAGACCTGAATGAAATGAGTAAGCCAGACACATAGATGTATCTGGAAAAAGAACACCTCAAGTCGAGAAAACTACCAACTGTAGAAGTCCTTAAATAGTTTTTAAATGTCCTCAGGCAGGACATGCTTCACATATTCAGAGACCACCAAGGCAGCCAGTTGACTAGAGCTCAGTGAACAGGAGGAAGAGTAGAAGGAAATGAAGTTAGAGAAGGCCAAGAGGCAGATCAAGTAGAATCTTATGGAATAAAACAAGCACTTTGGATTTTTAACTAAACTGTGATGGAAAGCCACTGTAGGGTTTTGAGGGGCAGCGTGACAAAGTCTGACTTAAGCTTTTACAGAATGATATTGATCTTGCCATGTGCAAAATACCACGGGGGGAGAGAACAGTAGGACAGAATCAGGAAGACCAGTTAGGAGATTCTGACAATGATCCAGATGAAAGATGAGAGAGGCTGAAATTAGTGTAGTGATGAAGCTAACAGGGAAAAGTCTCATGCAATTTGAATGTAGCACCAACAAGGCCTGATGGGATGAATGTGGAATACGAGGTTAAGAAAAGAACCAAAGAAAACTCTCAAGTTTTGGTCTGAGTAAATGAGTGAATGACAGTGCCATTTACTGACATGAGAAAGACTGGGGAAGAAGCAGACTGGGAAGTGAAAATCAAGAGTCTGGTGTTGGACACATTTAGTTTGAGAGGTCTATTAGCTATCCAAATGGAAATGTTACGTAGACATCTGAAAAGAGGAGTCTAGAGCTCAGAAGAAATGTCCACAACTAAAGAAAGAAATGTGGGAATCATCAGCATACAGATGGAATGTAAAACAATACAATCCGATGAGATCACGTCAGGAGGGAGACAGACTATACAAGCAGTTTAAAGACTGAACCCTCTGAAGCACCAGTGAGAAAGGAAGAAAATCAAGAGAACATGGTCCCAGAAGCCAAAGGATGGAATGATCACGTCAAATGCAACAGGTCAAGTGAGATGAAGACTGTGAACTGGCCACTGGATTTAGCCAATGATGACCTTAACAGAAGGGTTTCCGCGGAATGAGATACAGACATAACCCTGACTGGAGTGGGTTCAAAAAGGAATGAAGGGAGAGGAAACGAAAGTGGAAGATACAGACAACTCTTTCAAGTAGTTTTATAAAGAGGAGCATTGTCTTGCTCACAGACAATTATTTCTTATCACCTGCTCTTTTGCCTGAATTACTCTAAGAGCCTCCTAACTGGTCTCTTGGCTTCCACATACCCATTCAGTCAGTTCTCAATAAAGCAGCCAAAGATCAGATTAAAATGAATGTTAGATCATGTGATTCCTCTGCTCAGAACTCTCCAGTGGCTTCCCATCCCATTCAACTTAAAGCCAGTAAAAGCCGATATCCATACAACTGCCTACAGGGCCCTTCACAATGTGAAACTTCACAAACCAGCCCTCCTCTCCCCACCTTTCCCCTCTGAGCTCACTGACTACTCTTCTCCTTCCTTACTCCCCTCCAGCCACACTGACCTCCTTGCTATTCCTCAAACACAAATTTCAAAGGTGGAGGTAGCCCAGGGCACTTCCTATGCCCTCCACCAAGTACACTCTTCCCCCAGATAATCTAAATGCCTCTTTCTCTTACATCCTTCTGGTCTTTACTCATTTATCCCATTCCAAAGAGATGCCTTTCCTGGCAATGCTATTTAAAACCATAATCCCCCAATACGTTATATCCCCCTTCCCTGCTTTATTTTTGTCACAGTATTTATCACGATATAACATACTACATATTTTACATATTTATCTTATCTGATTCCCTATACTAGAACAGAAACTTCAAGAAAGCAGAGTTTGCTGTTTCCCTTCTCACTGCTGTAATCCCAACAGTACTCAAAAAAAACTTGTTGAATCAAAGAATGAATGAGGGAAAGTATAGGGTTAATGAAGTGTTTTTAAGAGGGAAAATACAGTATGTTTGTATGTTGATGAGAATCACCAACGGAAAAGAAAAACTAATGGTTCAGGAGTATGAAGGAATTGCAAGAATAGAACTCAATTAGATGTAGGGGTAGACCTTAATAGGTGTAAGATTATCCATAGCAATGAGAGAGGCCAAAAAATATGGGTACAAATACAGGTAGGTGGGTGATTTGTATTGGGAGTTTGTGGAAGTTTTCTTCTGATTATCTCTTTCCCTCAGTGAAATGGGAAGCAAGGACGTCAACTGAGAGTAAAGAGGACAAAGAGAGTGTTGGAAGTCTGAGGAGAGAGAAAGATTAAACTATCACTTAAGAGTGAATGGACTAGAGAAATGTTATAGGATTGCCTGTCAGTGCAGACAGACTCCTTGAGGTTCATGATCACAAATTTAGATGTCGGCACGGTTGTGTTTTTCTCCAGCCACATTCAGCTGTTTAGATACAGGTGCAGAATAGACAGAGAGTTGGTTTAATCATGGCTGGAGTTTTGTCACGTAGGTATGAGAGAAGGGAAAAGAGGCAAGGGAACTGAACGTACGTGCACAAGAATGATTATAATAGCCCATGAAATGTTAAGTTGGATAAGGAGGGAAGCAGAGGCATGAGGTGACTGACAACAAAAAGATAGTAAAAAAAAAAAAAAAAAAATCAGTGAACCAGAAGTTCCAAAGAGTTTGAACAATTTTGGAAAGGAAATTCTAAAAGGAATGCAAACTAGAGAAATAGAAGATGATGTGAAGGTCAGAGCGTGGCAAGTTCAAAACTGAGATTGTAGAAGTGAACAATTATCAGTAAAGATAAAACATACCCAATGAACATAGGCTGATGTCAATTTTTCCCACCAATTATTTACTGTCATCCACTGTATGCACAGCTGTAGTACAGAGAAGAGGAAAGAGTCTTTGGGAATTAACAATGAGGTACAGTGCCCAAACAAAAAGGTGGTCGACCACGTCTCACTAACAATGCATTTTGTGTAAGCCCTTACTCCTAATAACGTTAAACCTCTGTTCTTCCTTGAGGACTTTTTCCTCTTTGCCCAGGACTAGCCCTTGATCCAACAACCCCAGTTTTCAAACCCCTTTGGAAGCCCTACTATGTATATTAATGATGAAAAACAATCAACACCTACTGAAGGAAAGTAATAATTGCCAAGGTACCATAGGGATTTCACTGAGTACAAAGCTAGGTAGTAAATTTAGCAGAGAACCATACAGCAATCAATGAAGCAATGAAGCAATCAGCAATGAGGAAGACATAGTGACTGCCATACTTGGCTGCCTCTGATGGTCCTGGTCATTGGTCACCATGAATAACTGGGGTGAAAAAAGCTTTTAGGTTGATCTTTAGGCTAAGAGGTATCCAGTAGAACAAAGATGGAAAAACTCTGTAAGCAGATGTGTCCTACCCTCATCAGGGAACACTGTCAGACCTGCTTCAACCACCCCAGGCTCTCTGGTCCCAGTACCTTTGATGCATTCAAATCTTCCAAAGCTAACAGGTTTCAGGAGCTGGCCCTTACCCTCTATCACTTCTGGATAAGAGGGGAGGGAGGGCTAATAAACTTTCTGTATTGAAAACTCAGAACAACTCTCAAATGCTCATGTTTCAATCCTACATTCTACACTCCACACAGTTACCAGAGTAATCCAGCTAAAAAACAAGTAGGACCATCCTGCTCCCCTACTTATTACCCTTTTACATGTACTAAAGACCTTCTACAATCCAGGCTCCTTTAGTCTCTTAACTCACTATCTATGCCTTCAACCTCAAGCTCCAACAATACCAGACTGACTATCGTTCCCTACACACAGTTATGCAGCTTCCCCTCTATGCACTTTCTACCCCTTGCTTTTGCCAATGTACTAACATTAGAGTGCAGAGGAAAGAGAAGGTGCTGATTTCCAGGAAAATAATTTTGAAAATTCCTTAACAGTGCTGAGGGAATTCTAGGAACTAAAACTGAACTCCATCTTCCTCCATCCTCAAAAATGTCTCATTTCTAGGCCAGCCCCATGCCTACTGGTTAAGTCCAGCACACTCTGCTTTGGCAGCCTGGATTCAGTTCTTGGGTGCAGACCTACACCACTCATTAGCAGCCATGCTATGGCAGCGACCCACATACAAAATAGAGGAAGACTGGCACAGATGTTAGCTCAGGGCAAATCTTCTTCAAGCAAAAAGAAGAAGATTGGTAACAGACATTAGCTGAGGACAAATCTTCCTCAGCCAAAAAAAAAAGTCTCATTTCCTTTACTTGTCTATCATACTTCTATTATTACTCAAATCACCCATATCCAAAATATTTTAATCATTTTCTATTCATTCATTCAATAATTATTTAGCACCTACTGTGAGCAAAGCCCTTGACTTTGCATTATGGTACATGAAATGATGATATACTTCCTACCATCAATAATTTACAACTTAAAAGCAGAAATGAAATAATACAAAATGAATACAGAAGGGCAGAAGTACTAAAACACTGATTCATTCATTCATTCATTCAGTAAATATTTATTCAGAAACTACTGTATAGAAATGGATCAATGTGTTATAGAAACAAAATAAGATAATAATTAATATTTATTAGGCACCTATCTAATATGTGCTTTCTAATCATTATTTCATTTAATCTTACAGAACCCAAGCTTTCACTTCTTGGGTTTCCTGTGCATTTCAGGAGATTCACAGATTTACTGAAGCCCATCAAAGATCCTCCAAGGATCCCACATGGAAAAACTTCAAACAGTTTCTGTGACAGGAGTTAGGCCTGGAAGCTTGAGAAGAATTTTAACAGGCAGAGGCAGAGAAGATCTTTTCAGATGAATGATTAATTAAAATAAGTATATGAAAGTGCCTAGCAATAAACAAATATTTACTGAATGCCCATTATATACTAGTTAAAACACTAAAAGCTGGGGATGCATTGATGAATAAAACAACCTCTGAGGAGTTTTTCCTCTGATGAGAGACTGAGAACCAACTAGGATATTTGTTGAGCAAGTATCTGTTTCAAGTACCAGCATATATCTACATTTCCAATAAATATTCGGACTAACAACTACGTTTCAAATACCATACTAGGCCCTAGGTATACAAGAGTAAATGAAACAGTCTGGGCCTCAAAGAACTTACTAATGAGAAAGAGAAGACAACAATGGATGCTACTATGGAGACAAAGCCAAGTCTTGGGGACCTAGAAAAGGGGCATCTAACTCTGTTTCTAACAAAAACTGTTAAGTATCAAGTAGACCTTGAATGCCAAGGTCCTCAGACTTAAGTCTATGGGTAATAAGAAGCTAATGAGGTTTCTGAAGATAAAGAAATGAAATGATCATTTAATAAATATTTATCTATCACTGGAACTCAAGTAGGCAATGAGTTCTAATCTTTTTTTTAATAGAATACAGAATAAATTAGAGGCTAAAAGACTAAAAAGCATAATAAATGAAGCTAAGGTATGGCAACAACCAAGACAAAAGTTTATAAATGCTGAATTAAGATGACGACGATGACAATAAAGATTTGAAAGACATCATGAAGGTAGAATCAGCAGAACCTGGATAAGGGGGTCAAGGGAGAAAGAGAATTCAAAGACCACGGATACAATTTCAAGTGTGATGACAAGAAAAAGGAAAGACACAAGGAGAAGCACATTTCAAAGGAGAAATAATAGATTCTATTTTAATGATACAGTAAGTCACTGACCTTCTAGAGATTCAAGTCCTGCATCCTGTTCAGAACTTATTCCTAAATACCAGCACAGTATAAAGTATACCAAGCATGACTCCACATCATGAGAAACGGAGAACAAAGTCATTTGTGAGAGGTGGATGCTTGTTGATCAACTAGGTTCTTACTCCCTGAATGAATGGAGTCCATCCAGCCTCAACACACACAACTCAAATTTTTATCTTTTCAAAATCAAATAATTTCAAGTTATGGATTTTCAAGGACATTATCAAATTATAAAGTCACAAACGTTAAGATCCCAAATGCTGAGTCTATGGTGGAAACGTTAAGCACAGAAATGGAAATGTAGAGCTTGGGGGTCAGCCCCATGGCCAACTGGTTAAGTTCTCGCACTCCGCTTCGGCGGCCCAGGGTTTCACTGGTTCGGATCCTGAGCACAAACACGGCACCGCTAGTCAGGCCATGCTGAGGTGGCATCCCACATAGTACAACCAGAAAGACCTACAACTAGAACATACAACTATGTACTGTGGGGCTTTGGGGAGAAGAAGAGAAAAAAGAAGACCAGCAACAGATGTTAGCTCAGGTGCCAATCTCTAAAAAAAAAAGGAAATGTAGAGCTAAGGAAAGAGGTCAGGCCTAGACACTCAGATCACTCTACAAGGAGGTTATGTGACACAACACCATGAATAAAAGAGGACTACAGTCCCTTGTCCCACATCCTGAGCACCTGGCATGAATAGGGTAAGCCTGTTAAAAAACAAAGTACAATTAAGGAAAGAACTAAGGACAGAAGACATATCCTCAAGGAACAGTTAGGGGACAGGCAGAGAAAAGAGAAAAAAGACACACAAGCAGCAGTCAGAGAAACAGAAGTGGAATAGTCATTATGACAAAAGAGAAGAAAAGAAAATGTCAAGAAGGAACACATGGTCAACAATGCAAATAGTTCACAGGGGTCAAGGGGATGAGGACTAGGGGAAAACTGTCAGATTTAGTCACTTACAGGTCCCTGAGACTGCCACATATCTCCCTGTGTAATTCTTTCACAATGAAAACTTTTCACAAGTAGCCATGCACTGCTTTTTAATTTAAAATGGAAGAAGTTTTAGTATCCCTGTGGTACACTCACACAATAGAAAACTACACAGCAATGAAAAAGAACAAACTATCTCTACAAGCAATAATATAGATGAATCTCACAGACATGACTTGAATGAAAGAATCTAGTCACAAGAGTATAAACTGTGAGATTCCATTTATACGAAGTTCAAGAAGAGGCAAAACCAATCCATGGTGATAGAGGTTGGGAGAGTGGTTACCTTCAGAGGAGGGTAATAACCAGGAGAAAGCACAAAGGAGCATTCCAGGGTACTGGAAACGTTCTACATCTTGAACTGAGTAGTGGTCACATTCTGTAAAATTTCCTGAGCTGAATGAACGAACCTTTGATTTGTGCACTGTATGTAAGTCACACCTCAATTAAAAGTAAATACGGGGCAGGCCCCATGGCTGAGTGGTTAACTTCACACACTCCACTTCAGTGGCCCAGGGTTTCACTGGTTCCAATCCTGGGCACAGACATGGCAGTGCTCATCAAGCCATGTTGAGGCAGCATCCCATATAGCACAACTAGAAGGACCTGCAACTAGAATACACAACTATGTACTGGGTGGCTTTGGGGAGAACAAAAAAAAGATTGGCAACAGATGTTAGCTCAGGTGCCAATCTTTGAAAAAAGAAGTAGGGGCCAGCGCCGTGGCCGAGTGGTTAAGTTCACGCACTCTGCTTCAGTGACCCACAGTTTCACCAGTTCGGATCCTGGGCACGGACATGGCACCACTTGTCAAGCCATGCTGAGGTGGCATCCCACGTGCCACAACTAGGACCCACCCACAACTAAAAAAAATATATACAACTATGTACGGGGGGGGTTGCTTTGGGGAGAAAAAAGGAAAAATAAAATCTTTAAAAAAAAAAGTAAATAAACAAACATACAAAGTTATTGGTGACCTTGAAAACATCAGTTTTGGGAGAGTTTAAGTGGAGAAGCCAAACCGTAATATGAGGAATGTATACAAGGTGAGGAAGTGGAGACAGTGAATACAAACTCATTTTTAAAGGTTGCTGGTGAAGCAAAGAGGAGACAACAAAGTAGCTTAGGTGGGTTACACAACTCAGAAAAATTGTGTTTTGTTTTAATTGAGGTATATGACAAAGAGAAAATAATATATATAACAAGGGCCTACACCAGACAAGAGGGCATGTAGGGGAGAGAGGACATAAATAGAGGAATTAGCCTCGGAGAAGAGAATGAAGACTTCTTTCTCTGAGACTGAAGCAAAGGATGAGTGAACACAGAAATTCTGACCTAAAGAGGGGAAAATCAAATAACCTTGAAGACTTTAACGAAGCACGGAATAAGGTCAATTGGACCAGATAAATTGAGTCAGGAAAGGATCTAGGCATTAAGTACATTTTAAAAGTTTCAAATAGGTACTGCAGAGAATATATAAGACAAGGATGAGGGAGGAAATTACAGCACGAGGACAATACTCAGTGGCCTAAAAGCAAGGGCAGAGATAGCCAATTATGGAGTCTGTAGCACTGGGTGGAGAAGAAAAGACGAAAGAACAAAGGGGAAAAACATCCAAGTGGTAGTATGTGCATCACTGAAACTATATAATAAAGAAGGATGTCTAAGAAAATACTTATTTAAGTGATGGGAAAGAGGTAGGAGACCTAATAGAAAGCTTGAAAGATTCAAAGATGAAGTCACTAGGGTGTCAAGTAGAGCTGTGCAAAAGGAAAGCTGTCACTAGAGTTCATTACCTACAGAACATTTTTCTGCAAATCTCACAAGATCAAGGACCACATATTCTCCTTTCACTAAACTTCCTACAGCTACTAGTGGCAACTTCTCCTCCCTGATAAAACTGACCTCTACCCTCTACTTGTAAATACACCTGAACTTGATTAATAAACTATATAAACACATCCTGTCCATTCAGAAACTCCATGAATATTTTTACACTGCTTTCTGTGTTTTCCCATCAAGGTGTTTTCAGTGGTAAACTCCTAGAAGGCAGAGCCTGTATATAGGAATTCTGTTCACAGTACTAGACTTGGGATGGCACACATGCAGATGTTTTAAAAAGTGCTTTAACATGAAACAGATCGTTACTGAGGAGAACCTTAACAATGATTCTGAACACACTCCTACAAGACTATAATGATGGCCAAATCAGAGAATGCTTAGGAATGACATCCGTTTTTATAACTATCAAGACAACCTCTAAAAAGTAGGGTAAGATTTACTATATCATACTGACTTTCCCTACCTTACACTATTTACCCCTTTGGATAACTCACTACCTCTTTAGTAACCCTATTCTTTGCAGTTCATTTACTCCCAGCCTACATTCCAGTGGCCCTTCTTCCCATCCAGAACCGCTGACTACAATCGCCCACAGGACCATTTTTTCATCCCTCTGCTCCCCTATTGCCCATTCAACTCCAGGACATTACTTCCATTTCTCCACCCCCCATTTTTCTGCCTCTCTAGACCTCCCATTCCTCCTGCCGAACTACTCAGTCCCCACCCCTCCAACGCCCAAGCCTAAGTCTTCCCGCCTGAGATCCCCCGCCCCCATCGCTCCCATTCAGGCTCCCCCCCGCCCCATCCATTCCCTCCCGGACCCCCGCCCGCCATACCTGCTCTTTGACCTCGGGCCCCGCGGGCCCGGTCCGCTCCTCCAGTCGCTGCCTCCCGGGCGGCGCTCGCCGGCGCGGGGGTAGAGGCTGAGGCTGAGGCTGGGGCTGGGGCTGGGGCTGGGGCTGGGGCTGGGGCTGGGGCAGCTCCGCCGCCCGGTGAGTCCCATCCTCCCGGCGGGGGGCCGGCGGCGGCGGCTGCGGGCGGTCGCGGCCGCGGCTCCGCTTCATATCTGCGGCTGGGCTCCACGGGCGTCAGCGCCGCCACCGTCCCGGCCCCGCACCGCCCCGGGCCGCAGCGCTGCCGCACCAACCACCGCCCGCGGCCACCATGCCCGGGCGGGCGCCCGAAGCCACCGACCCCAGCCCGCAGCTCCTCCGCGCTTTCTGGGGCCTCAAGAGCCGGGGCCTCCTCGGCGCTCCTCACGGAGGCGGCAGCAACATCGCCGCCGCCCCGTCTTCTCCCACCCGGCACACGCTCGGCTGGCCACCCACCGCCGCCGCCGGCTCTACCGCCAGCAGCCCGCCAGCCTCTGGCCCGGCCCCGCCCCTCCTCTTCCCTCGCGCGCGCGCACCGGGAGCCCGCCGCCTCCGGCCGCGCGCGGCCTCCCGCGCACGCGCCAGCGAACGGTCGCGAGAGACCCGCCCTTGGCCCCGCCGCGCGGTGGGGAGAGCGGAAGGGGGAGGGGCTTCCGATGAGCCGGCCGCGGCTGCGGACGCTCATTGATTCTTTCATTCATCCATTCATGAAATTGTGTGCGGGCCAAGCTAAATGCTGGGGATCCAAAAATGCGTTAGAACTGAGCAGTGTCCTCAATGTCCTAGAGGGAGAGGGACGAGGAGCAGGAAGGAGACAAAATATACAACTGATGAATAGAACACTAATGCGTGCCTTTTTATTGAGCACCTGCCAGCCGTCACCTTCACATCACACTATGGAGGTAGGTCTGTTCGTTCTCATATTACAGATAAGAAGACAGAGGTGAAGTGACGCACTAGGTCACTCAGTAAATCAGTGACCAAACTAGACAGGACTCTGGCTTTTCTGTCCCTTTCCACTGTTTCCTGCTGCTTCCAGAAAGCAAGACAGAGCGTGGAGAGTGCTGTAAAAGAGGAGGAAGTGATGGATTCCTTCTAAGGGGAAAGGAAGGACAAAAAGGCTTCCAGAATCATCCCCATGATTCCCCACTGACAATGAAGTCATATTATAGCCCAGTCCAGCCTGGCCACAGCCAGTCGAGCTGTGGCCTGGGCGGCCCAGCCTGCCACTTCCAGTGACTCATCTGCTCAGCCACGTGGCTGTAGCTTAACCCTGTCTGGCCTCCTCCTTCTGGCTTCAGCTGGTCTGCCACAATGTTGCATTTTTCCTCATTGATTTGACCAGAGTTCTTTCCCAGAAGCCTTTCCTAAGGGTTCACCCATTTTCCTGTGCCTCGTCCCTGAAACTTTTCTGAGAAATAATAATAGCTAATATTATAGAATGCCTACTGGATACCAGACACTGTGCATTCAATTCCCACATACACAAACAGGAGGTAAGTTGTATTATTTCCATTTTACAGTTGAAGCAACTGAGTCTCAAGCTACATAACATGCTCAATATGACACAGCCAGTAAGTGCAGAGCCAAGAGGTCTGTCACCAAGGTGTGTCAGATACCACAGCTTACACACACAACCAATGTACTCTGCAGCCTGTCACCACCCGTCTGCTTCTGTTTTCCCTGGTTCAGTTCCTCACCACCATCCATCCAGTTGCCTCAACCAGAAACCTGGAAGTCGTCCTAGCCTCCTGCCTTCCCATCCTGCCCCCGTATCCGATTAACGAACAAGTCCTGTTGCTTCTGTAACCTTGCTGTCTCTAATCTGTCTCCTCTTTCCATCCCACTGGCACCACTTCAGCTCCAGTCTTATCTTCTCTCACCTACTTGACTGGGAAAACTTTCTGACTAGTTCACCTACATCCAGTCCCTTTCTCTTCAAACCTATCCTCCAAAAGGTCTTTACAAGAATCTTCATATATGTTACTCCCTTGTTTAAAACAGTTAAATGAATTTCCACAACCTTCAAGATAAAGTCTAAACTTACTATGGTTGGTAAGCCATCCAAAATCTGGTCTCTGCCTACCTCACCTTCTCCTGTTAATCCCTGCTGTACCAACTATTTATAGTTATACCAGCTGTTTGTAGTTCCAGGCATGTACAAGGTTTGTCGCATTCTTGGTTACAAACAACAGAAACAAACTCTGACCATCCTGAGCCTAAGGGGGAATTTATTGGAAGGCTATGAAGAGGAGCTTACAGAACTGAACAGAGATTGGAGGAACAAGCTTATGAAACTGGCAGGAAACATAGAGCCTCTACAGACTGCACAGCAGGGACAATTTCAGACACTATCACCATCTCTCTCACATCACCACCGGACGATAGGCTATGCTGCTGCCACGCACCTCTGCAAAGGGATTCTAACCTTCTCTCGATAATTGCATCACCATTCCAGATTCACAGTCTCTGGCAGGAGAATCCACTGACTCAGCCTTGGTAACTGAGGGACCAGAATTCCATTCTAATTTCTCACCTTTCACTTTAGTGACTGAGAAAGTCAGCGTGGCACACAGACTCTAAGGTGGCCTTCATGATCTGTCCCCTCCCCAGTGTTTACACCTTTGTGTAATCCCCTCCCCTTGAGTGTGGGTAGGACCTGTGACTTTCTTCTAACCAACAGAACATAGCAAAAGTGAGGTGATATCACTTCTATGATTACATTACATTATATAAGACTCTGTCTTGCTTGCAGACTCACTCTCACTCTCCTAAAGGCCTTTAAAAAGCAGGCTACCAGGTTCTGAACTGCCTATGGAGACAGCCACGTGGCAGGAAATGGCAGGCAACTTCTAGGAGCTATGGGCAGCTTCTGGCCCAAGAGCCAGCAAAAAAAAAAGAAAGAAAGGAAAATGAAAATGAAATACCCAGTCCTACAACTACAAGGTAATTAATTCTGCAACCTGAGTGAGCTTGGAAACAGATCCTTCTCCATTTGAGTCTGTAGATGAGAACACAGTCCAGCCATACCTGTACTCCTGATCCACTGAAACTGTGAGATAAATGGGTGTTTTTTTTGTTGTTATTTTTTTTTAGGAAGATTATCCCTGAGCTAACTGCTGCCAATCCTCCTCTTTTGAGTGAGGAAGGCTGGCCCTGAGCTAATATCCGTGCCCATCTTCCTCTTCTTTATATGTGGGACGCCTTCCACAGCATGGCTTGCCAAGCAGTGCCATGTCCGCACCCGGGATCTGAACCGGTAAACCCCAGGCCACCAAAGCAGAACGTGTGCACTTAACCGCTGCGCCACCGGGCCAGCCCCAAATGTGTGTTATTTTAAGCTGATAAGTTTGTGGTAATTTATTACACAATAATAGAAAACTAATACAGCCTCATTTTCTCAGCCTTCCATCAGCCAGAGATGGCCATGTAACAGGATCTTACCTGAATCTACTCTTACTCCTATCTTCCCCAGCTTAATAAATGACAAGCCAATTTTTTCAGTTGCTCATACCAAAACCTCAGAATGATCCTTGAGTTTTCTCTTTCTCACACACTTCACATCCATTCCACTAGCAAATCCTATGCAAATTAAGAAGATATTACAATTATCTGGGAGAGAGGTGATGATGACAAGCACTGACAAAGTGATAGTGGTGATAGAAGAAAGTGTATGGACTTTAGAGAGACTTAGAAAGCAGAAACAGGGGCTGGCCCCGTGGCCAAGTGGTTAAGTTCGTGCGCTCCGCTGCAGGCGGCCCAGTGTTTCGTTCCTTCGAATCCTGGGCGCGGACATGGCACTGCTCATCAAACCACGCTGAGGCAGCGTCCCACATGCCACAACTAGAAGGACCCACAACGAAGAATATACAACTATGTACCAGGGGGCTTTGGGGAGAAAAAGGAAAAAAAATAAAATCTTAAAAAAAAAAGAAAGCAGAAACAATAGGACCTGTTGACTGCATCCGGGTAGAGAGAAGCCCTGAGAATGATTTCCAAGTTTCTGGTTTGGACAACTGAGGTAGGGAACAGTGGTGAAGGAGAAGTTTGAAGGAGAGATTATGATTAATTGTTTTAGAAGTGTTTGCTCTTAAGTGCCAGTGAGATACTCAAGTGAAGATGTCCAGTGAGCTATTGATTAGATTGATTTAGAGCTCAGAAATGAGGGCTACCAGTGTTTTGATGTGTAACTAATATAAATTATTCCATAATCTTAGAGTATATATGTGATGACATCTCTTTTTTTCTAATTAGTCACTCCGAATCCTCACTTCATATTATCAAGTCTGGGATCACCTCCTTAATTATCTAAGAACTCCAAGGTTCTTATATGTTCTAAAAGGTAGGTATGGTAGTTACCTATTGTTATATAACAAACTACCCCAAAATCTGTGGCTTAAAACAACAACCATTTATTTAGCTGACAATTCTACGGGTCAGCTTGATGGTTCTTATGGTCTGGGCCAGTTTAGCTAATCATTGCCAGGCTTGCAAATGCATCTGAAGTCAGCTGAGGATTAGCTGGTGGCTAGATAATCTAGAATGGCCATTGTTACATGTCTGGCAGTTGGCAGGCTATTGGCCATAGCAATGGGAGCAAGTGAGTCATGTATCTCTCGTCACTCGTCATCCAGTAGGCTAGTTTGAATTTCTTCACATGGCAGCAGTAGTAGGGGTCCCAAGAGCGAAAAAAAAATAGCAAGCCTCAATGTGAAAGGACTTTTCAAGTCTTTCTTGGTGCCACATTGGTAATTGTGTCATTGCCAAAACAAGTCATAAGTCACAAAACAAGTTGTTGCCAAAGCAATGCAGTGTGGGAAGGGACTACAGTTACATGGGAAGGTGGAATAGATTCAGAGAGGAAGAATTTGTGGCTATCTTCTGATCCAAGAAGATCAGTCCAACTTCCATAGTCAAATCCAGCTAGAATTCGATTAGTCCATTAGTGCTACTGAACCTGAAGTGAGTTCGCTCACCCATTGCACAGCAAGCCAATCTCTGACACTGGGTATGATGGAAGAAAGTAGGAATTTTATTTTTGCACAGCACTGAGCAAGGAGAGAGGGCAGCTAACGTTCAAATCCCAAACTCCCCGAAAAGCTAAAAGGAAGGGTTTTTATTTGGGGTTTTAGGTAGGGGAGGTGGAGCATATGGCCTTGCTGGTTGGAGCTTTCCCACCAGCCTGTCTTTGGCCTTGAGACACTTGCAGAGAGGAGGGAGCTCATGATCTTGCTGTTCAGCAGCTTTCCCACCAGCCCGTATCTCTTTGCCGGAGGAGATAGTCCAGGTGCTTGTCCTTGACGGTGTCTGTCTCCATGGAGGATAGTGGATTCTGGAGCCAGGAAGCCAGAGAGTAAGCAGGGAATGAGTGTTTTGGTTTTAACCCCATATATGCTGGGTTTAATGTGGGGAAACTGATATCAGGGTCAGTATCATTAGCGTCATTGATTCCTGGGACCACGTTATGAACTGAATGTTTGTCTCCTCCCAAAATTCATATGGTGAAGCCCTAGCCCCCCAGTGCAGCTATATTTGGAGATGGGTCCTCTAAGGAAGTAATTAAAGTTAAATTAAATCATAAATGTGAGGCCCTGATCCAATAGGATTATTATTCTTAGAAGAAGAGACAACAGAGAGTGCTTGATCTCCCTTACCCCACACACACATGCACCATAGAAGGCCATGTGACTATCTAGTGAGAAGGTAGCCATCAACAAGCCAGAAGAGAGCTCTCACCAGAAACCAAATCAGCTGGAACCTTGATCTTGGACTTCTAGCCTCCATAACTGTGAAAAAAATAAATTTCTGTTGTTTAAGCCTTCCAGTCTATGGTATTTTGTTATGGCAGCTCAAGAAGACTAATACAGACCATATAACAAGGTCCTCCCAATCCAACAGAAAGGTTTTTTTTTTTTTTTGGAGGGAAAACAATCCCATTCCCTCAGTGCCGAGCTCGGCCAAAGATGCCCAGACCAGAGTTCTCACAATTGAAGCTCTTAGTCTTGTAGCTTTTCAGGTCCTAAACATAGCACAGTCACTTACCAGGGAAACAAGCAGTGCCAAGACAGGTTTCCCAAGGAGCCCATGTCCTAGGGGACTGCAGTTCTTCCTCTTCAACACTCAAAATAGAGATGGTCTAATTATGCCCCTTCTCCCTAGGCAATGGTTGCTTGCTAACCCTCCTAAGGGAGGATACTCTCAGTGTTTCTAGGGGGCTGAGGAATCTACGCGTATCCTCTTGGAGAAGGCTGCTTTCAGTGATACTAACATGCTCTACTCTTCTATGAAAGATTCCGTAGGTGATTCAAAGAGGCCCACGTTACTCGTCTAAGGGTCAGCTTCAAAGATTCCTTACTACAATTATAGCAAAAACAGACACTTGTCCCTCAGTATCTATTCTCTCTATCTTTTTTCCTTTCTTTTTCGTTTTTTTTAAGATTCACCCTGAGCTAGAATCTGTTGCCAATCTTCCTCTCTTCTCCCCACCCCCGCCCCAGTACGTAGCTGTATACTCTAGTTGTAAGTCCTTCTAGTTCTCCTATGTGAGACACTGCCACAGCATGGCTACTGACACACGAGTGGTATGGTTCTGTGCTCAGGAACTGAACCCGGGCCACTGAAGTGGAGCACGTCAAACTTTAACCACCAGGCCATCAGGGCTGGCTCCCCGCTTTTTCTGTTATTGGACACATGGCCAACTAGAATAAAGACAAATTTCCCAGACATCTTTGTGGCTAAATGTAGCCATGTGACTAAGCTCTGATCAATGAGATGTGAGTATAAGTGATGAGTGCAACTTTTGAATTGTGTTCTTAAAGGGAAAAAGCATGTCTTCTCTTTCTTCTTTTCTGCCTTCTTCCAGCTCATTGCTTAGAAAGTGGTCATGATAGAAATCTATCTTGGACCATAGGGATGAGAAAACATAGTAAGGATGGCAATGCAATAATGTAGAAAGTCACAAGAGGAACTCATAGAGCAGAGCTGCTATCCTTGCCCGTCTGTACTGTTGTGTGAGAGAGAAATACACTTCTATCTTGTTTAAGTCACTGTAATTTTGGGTGTCTGTTACATGTAACCCAAGCTCCATCCTTATCACTTAATATGGTGATTTCTAGTACTTGTACTGCTGGAGAAACTGATGGATCACAAATGTAATCTTAGATAGGGCGCTGGCTACAGATGGAAATTGAAGCCATATTAAATACATTAGGATACACTTGTCAATAAGGGAAACAGGAATCTTCGGGAAATCCAAGAATAAAAGTATACCTGGCCTCAGGTTATTTGGAACTGGAATCATCTCTAGGACCTTCAGCAGCAGAAGTGTAGGGCATTTTACTCTATGCTCTGTCACTACCATGACTAAGTTTCTCTCTTGATCTCTGTTTTAATTCATGTGTCTTTCTCCTTTTCCTCCCAGAATCAGTCAGCTTACTTACCCTCTGTTCTGTAATGTTGCTTTATATCATCTCTTCTGCCTGCCAATATTTTCTACATAGACAAAACTTTATCTTGATTGTGGCCTCTTCTGTACTAATTGTCCTCTCTGTGCAATTTTAAAAACTTTATTTCTTGCTTCTAATGTCTGATTCATTCCCTACTTATCAACTCATTTGCCTAAGGATGAGAAGCTAATTGGCCAAGCTTTACCTGTCGAGTTACTTTAATAGCTGCTGGATAACGTACACATTTGTCATGGGTACCTTCCTGGTCCGAATAGCAACATCTAGGAATTGGGAAGATGGTGTTATATAGTACAGAACATGACTGCCTAGGACTGTCCCTTGACAGAAGTATAGGAGGGATAATTCTCTATAAATGGGGATGGTAGATTTGTCTGGAGCTTTGAGTCACATGTCTTGAATAGATATATTGGAGGGGAATAAAAGTGGAGGCCAGGAAGCACTTAGAAGTCTATTACAAACGAGTAAGTAAAAGTGATCAGGTACTTGTTGGAGTTTTATAGTAGTAGGGCTAGAGAGGAAGGGATAGATTGAAGAAATATTAAAGATGTAGAATCTACAGGACTTGAAGAATAGCCAAATAGGGCAAAGAGTAAAATGGGATGAGTCAGGGATGAGCCTCAGGATTCTGGCTTAAATAACCAAGTGGATGGTGACGAGTTTCACTGTTCTAGAGAATACTGAAAAAAGAGCAAGTTTCATAATTTCGTTTACTCATTTATTCACACTCTCAACAAGTATTTGTTTAGTCTTGCATGAAAGATAAATATTGAACAAATGCACTCACTGAACATTACAAAGAAGTGCCATTTGGGGACTGTTTATTTTGTGGTGCCTATGAGATATGCCAGGTGGATGTATGGGTCTAAAGTTCAGGTAACACTCTCAGCCAGATACATACGTGACAGAATAAAAATTACTAACACGCAAACGCTCACAACCTTCTCTCCCACTCCTGAGTCTTCCCCTGACCAAGAGACTTCTATGGATGCCAGACTGCTGCTTTGGACTTTGGGAATGCAAGATACGGAGAATGAGAAATAGGAAGAATAATTAAAGGGATTAAAGAAGTAAAACTTAGTTCAGAGGTTAAGTTGATCTACTTGGGAAGGAGCTATAAGCGGGGCGGGGTGGGGGCTGAAGGAGGAGGGTAGAAGACAGGTAGGAAAGCAGAGAGAAGAAAAGAAAGCCATGTGGGTGGGTGAGAATGGTTGTTTTGTGGTGTGTTGAGGGAAGTCAGTAGGAGAGGAAGAGAAGCTATAATAAATATTGCTACAAATCCTCTTCTCAGTTCCCAAACAATGCCTATGAAGGACTTGCATCATTTTGAAGTGACTTTTGGCTGCTGAACTGTGTACTTCTCTAAATATGATTCCGTGTAAGGATTGAGCCATATTGCCTTCCCTCATTCATCAAGGGTTGCATGTAAATTTGGGAGCATATAGATGGAAGTTGAAGCTGTAGTTATATATATTCCACATATACAGAGAGAGAGCCCACATTTATGATATGGATAGTGAATGAAAAGTTGGTTAAAAAAAAAAAGTGAGGAAACCTACAGCTTCTAAAAGCATCTTAAACTCACAGACACTCCATAGTTGTGAACATATGGCAGCTTGAGACTAAAAAAACCGTGAGCATTACAATTTCACAGCACAATATGAATGTTATATTCTATGACAACGTGAAATAATAATATACTTATATAATAAATGTTGGTAAGTAGAGAGGTAAAATAATTGGATTTCCTCATCTTTCACTAATGGGAGGGCAAAAGATACTGTTTAAAGCTAACAAATAATAGAGATATAAGCTTATTTAAAGGTTATTTAAAGGTATATAGGTGATCTTTAGAAGAATTTTTAAAATAACGTTTGTCATTAACTAAAATTACATGTTAAAGAGGAAGGAATGGAAGTGAGAAGTGCAAGAATAGTAATTTTGTCATTGCTGAGAGTAGAAAGTTAATAGATAAAGTCTCAAGAAATATAAGAATGTCATAGTTATAAAGGCAACCACCGTAAGAACTGAAAACTAACTACGAACTTCCAAGTTAGCAGAAGATACATGCACAAAAATAAAACAAAGCAAATGTAAATCATAAAGATTAAAAAAACAACTTCATCATCTTAAAACAAAACAAAGCAAAACATTCTTGATTCCTCAGAGCAGAAAGAAATTTAGAGATCATCTGGAGCAGAGCTACTCCAAGTGTGATCCTCGGACCTGAGTCAGTTGGCAAATTGTTGCTGGTCTATAAAGAGATGAGTAAAGACGCTGAGAGCAAGCTCTTAAAAAGCATTAATAGCAATTTGGCAGAGTAACTTTTTTTTTTTTTTTTTGAGGAAGATTAGCCCTGAGCTAACATCTGCCGCCAATCCTCCTCTTTTTGTTGAGGAAGACTGGCCCTGAGCTAACATCCATGCCCATCTTCCTCTGCTTTGCATGTGGGACGTCTGCCACAGCATGGCTTGACAAGCGGTGCCATCTCCACACCCAGGATCTGAACCAGCGAACCCCGGGCCACCGAAGGGGAACGTGAGAATTTAACCGCTGCACCACCGGGCCAGCCCTGGCAGAGTAATTTTATGTCTGTGAATGTAATAAGAAATTTTGTAGGGGCTAGCCCAGTGGCACAGCGGTTAAGTTCTCACGTTCCCCTTCGGTGGCCTGGGATTCACTGGTTTGGATCCTGGGTGCAGACCTACACACCACTTGTCAAGCCAATGACTGCCCTACCAGCTCTAAATGAGACCACTGAGTTTTGGAGGTATTTTAGGGTTAATTATGGACTCAAGGTTTCAATCCATGTTAGTCATTATTGTTTGATGTTCAAAGTACCCCATTTTTGGCCAGTGGAAGCTCTTTTATGTTGGCTCTTGTATCTTTTCACCCTTTTGACAAACCGCAGTAATCTTTGGTAGTTTCCTTGCTTTCTGGAAAAGAAGATGTCCCAGGATTATCTTGTACGTTTCCTGCATCAAGCCTGGAATGAGGCCATTTCCTCCTTCTTGATATATTTTTTCACCTGATATCTCATAAATGGCATTTCTGTCTATCTAGTTGCTTAAGCCAGAAACCTGGGAGTCATCTTTGATGCCACTAACTCCCTCATTCCATACATGCAGTCAATCACCAAATCCTCTTGGGTCTATACATAGAGAAAAGTCTCAATTTGTCCACTTCTCGTATCTACTGCTACCTGTTTAGTCCCGGCCGCTATCATCTTTCATTTGTACAACTCAACCTCTAGTTAGATTACCCATTTCTATTTGCCCTTTCCAATCCATTCCTCATCCAGGACTGGCTTTTAAAAATGTAAGTCAAGAGGCTTTATTTACTATATTAAACTGAGCGCATGTTTTGACAGTTCCTCCTCCAAAAATCTAATTGAATTTGTACCATAGATAAATAAATAAATAAAATCCAGTTTGTGACAAATTCTGACAAAATCAAAAGCAGACACGGCCAATGGTCCTGATAATGTTCTAGTTATTTGGTTAGGTGATAAATTTGCTGGTGTTTATTATGCTTCAAGCTTCCATATAAGTTATACATATTATTTTGCATGGATCTATGCAAGACACATTTATTGCTCACTAAATATCCATATGGTCCCCTATATTTCCCAGCATTCTTTGCAGTTGGGTGGGATCACATGACCAGGATTGACCAATGGGCTATGAAAAGAAGTGAGATACGTAATTTTCAAACCAAAATGTAAAAGAGGGGCCGTAAGTTTGCCATGTTCTGTCCTCCCCTGTAGGTGATTGTAGAGGCTCATTGGAAGCAGCTGGAGTTGTGAGTCATCACGTGGAGGGCAGCTAACCTGTAGAGTCAGACTGGACTTATCAGGGTGAGCTAGAAATAAACCTTTGTTTTTGTAAGCCATTAATATTTTAGGGTTACTTTCTAGCCTAGCCTATCCCGACAAACACAATATCTAGTACTATACAATTTTTAAAAAAACAAAAAACATTTTTTACAGATAGGATTATATTAGTGGATAAACTAGAGTCGAGAAAGCCACAGCCCAGATTGTGCACAGAAAAGGCTAAAATGGAGGTGGAGATAGAGAGAGAGAATTTCTAAATTGCAGTAAGCAGGAGCAGAGAGCATCTGAGAAGAGAAGCAGAAATCTGGATATTAACTGAAATACCGTGTGTAAAACAACTGCCCTACTTAGCATCCTTCTCTTTCTCTATAGGTAGCCACTAGCTTCCCTGTTACTTCAAGATACATCCTAAGAATATGTAGAAGAATCTGCCTAGGAGAGTTCATGCCCTAGACTCCTTATTTTGATATTTGGGTGGGGGAAGTCTTGTTAGCTCACCCCCTTCCTATTCTAATTATATATTTTCCTCGGAAAGCAAGTTCTAACATCAAACTTCTTGTCAGCTACACTTTCATATATGTAATAAGTCAGAAACTTTATCTTCCATGTACTGTTCTTGAAATATATATATATAATTGAGTAAATGTATGTATTTCAGAAAAAAATATAAAGGAATTCAACAAAAAAGAGGAGGATATGGGAAGAAACAGTTGACTGATACAAAAGTACAATGAAAATAAATGTCAAGGGCCGGCCCAGCGGCACAGCAGTTAAGTGTGAATGTTCCGCTTCTCAGAGGCCTGGGGGTTCGCTGGTTCACATCCTGGATGCGGACATGGCACTGCTTGGCAAGCCATGCTGTGGTAGGCATCCCATATATAAAGTAAAGGAAGATGGGCATGGATGTTAGCTCAGGGCCAGCCTTCCTCAGCAAAAAAAGGAGGATTGGCAGCAGTTAGCTCAGGGCTAATCTTCCTCAAAAATAAATAAATAAACTATATAAGCCTAAAATGCAATTGTTCAAATTAGAATTAAAGTCAAGAGTTAAAATGGAATAAATTCCATTCCAATGATAACATGCTTATGAAGATGAAAGATCTTATGGATATGGTAAAGATGACAGAATTTTGTTAACTCAACAAGAAAAAAAGAAAGGCTATTAGAATTTCCAGAAAAACATAAAGCCATGGTCCAAAGATGAAGCAAATTAAAAACGTGGCCTATATTGTAACAATCAATGGCAAATAGGATACAAAAATCCCTTTAGACCTGACACTTCTACTTTTGTTGTCAAAGTTTTATTTTATTTATTTATTTATTTTTTTTTTTTGAGTAAGATTAGCCCTGAGCTAACTACTGCCAATCCTCCTCTTTTCGCTGAGGAAGGCTGGCCCTGAGCTAACATCAGTGCCCATCTTCCTCTTCTTTATATGTGGGACGCCTACCGCAGCACGGCTTGATAAGCGGTGCCATCTCGGCACCTGGGATCTGAACCGGCGAACCCCGGGCCGCCGAAGCAAAACGTGCACATTTAACTGCTGCGCCACTGGGCCAGCCCCAGAGTTTTATCATTTTGAGGTTAGATTTTTTTAAATCCTGGTAGATTTGGGAACATCTTTGTAAACTTCTGCCATTATTGTTCTAGTCTCAAATCCATTTCTTACCCTTCTACTTTGCTCTATCTTGCAGAGGATTGGCTCATGCAAATTATATTTTTAAAGTTTCCTAACCTGGTTACTTTGGGTTAGTGGGAGGGATGCTGGAAGATGTCTGCTTCAGGCAGCATCTCCAACATTGGCTGCGTCTTTTCCATGATTTCAGGTCTCACCAGAGTCCCTTCCTCCCTGTCTCAGCTCCCACAGGTCAGTCCTTTCCTCTACGGTTTCAGTACCCACTGAGTGGTTCCAGCTCAAGGGTTCTGTAACACCGCCTCTTCCTCTGATTCTCCAGCCCTAAGGATGGTAGAGGTTTCCTGCTGTTGCTAATTTCTGAGTTGCTTTCTCATCCCGTTTCACTTCCAAGACATTTGTAACTAGCTTCCCATATTAATTTCCTTCTCTTTAACTGTTGGCATGGACCTCTCTTTTTCTGACTGGACCCTAACAGATATAATTAATCTAGGTAGTGTGTATAAACCATGAGGATTAATATCACTTAATCATCTATCAAAGGACAAGAAAGGAGAGCAATGAGGCTAAAGAGTTCCTCGGTGTGATGAGTTAGATCAGAGTTTTACCACACAGTTTTTCTACGGGATCCCAGAGGCCGGGCTGTCTCCCCTAACATGAATCATTCTCCCTCACTCTTCAATCATATTCTTTTTTTTTTTTTCCGAAGAAGATTAGCCCTGAGCTAACATCTGCCAGTCCTCTTCTTTTTGCTGAGGAAGACTGGCCCTGAGCTAACATCCGTGCCCATCTTCCTCCACTTTATATGTGGGATACCTACAACAGCATGGCTTACCAAGCGGTGCCATGTCCACACCCGGAATCCGAACCAGCGAACCCTGGGCCGCCCCCAACAATCATAAATTCTTCGACTATCTGAATCTCTGTTTATGCTATATCCTGAGGGAGACACAGAAGTGAACTAGCCATGATAGTTGTGCTCAAGGATCTCAGAAGTTAGTAAAAGAAATAAAACATGTGCAAGTGATCAGAAATAGACAACACCTGTTCTATGAGGATTCGAAGGAAGAAAGGATCAATTCCAACTGGAAGTTCAAGAGGAGCCTCAAGAAGGAGAGGCCATTTGAATAGAACCTTGAACTACTTTAGTATTAGGAGATCATGGATGGAACAGCATGAGCAAAGAAATAGACTTGGGGAAATGAAGGTGGTTTATAGTGAACGGTAAGTTATTTTAGTTTGACTAGTGCAGTATGTGAATAGAAGTTGTAACAAATATAGATAGAAAAGTAGTAACTAGCCAAATTTGGAAACTTTTTGAATACCAAGCTTCAGAATATAGGCTTCAGGCGTTGGGCCATGGGCTGGTAAACTACAGACCACAAACCAAATCTGGCTTGCTGCCTGTTTTTATTAGGTCCATGTTACAGATTAAAATTTGCAATCTATTTGATGATAGAAAATACTAATTTTGAACCCTAACTAAGTGAAATGTTATTTCCCTTCAAAAAAGAATTCTATTCTCCCCATGAATAAACCTGTATTACCAAAAAAAGTACTTAGTTATTATTATTATATTTTGAATTTCATCAATAAAAAGTTTGTTTTCTCTATTGTTGTATGAACATCTACATAATATCTTTAATTTTTCCTCCTGGCCCACAAAACCTAAAGTACCTACTATCTGATTCTTTACAAAAAAAGTTTGCTGACTTCGGTATTAGGTAATGGACTAGCCAGTCTCAGAGATGTGCTTTGGGAAGGCTGGTTGCATTTGCATTATCATTCCAAGCAAAATGGAAATCAGTGTCAGGGAGACAAGTGGGGACTCCAATACGATAATCCAGGAGAGAGATGATGAAGACTGTATTAGTCAAAACTTACCCGGTTGCAAGTGATCAAAAGGTAACTCAACCAGATAAGCAAAAGTGAACGTGGAACACACTGTTAGTTGCTTATTTAATATCCATTCCTCTGTCTTCCATACTAAGAGAATCCCAATTTTGTATGGGACAGCAGCATATGTAGTAGCTAAAAATGCTTACCTCTCTAGAGTGCAACGGGAATAATCTGTATTTAGAGGTGGCCATATGACCCAGTTCTAGCCAATGAGAGAATAAAAGAAAGTTCCAAAGTTAGGCTTCCAGAGGTACGTGGCTGGTATGCTTACTCCTTCAGCTCTTTGTCCTTTGTTCATTCTTTCTCTTCTTGATAAGAAAGCAGTCTCTGCTTGGGAGGTACAGCCACTATCTTGCCTCACACTAAAGATAGTGGAACAGGAAGACAGAGCAGCTGTCTTTTATGACATTCTGTAACCTGGAACAGCTGCTCCTACCTTGGAATGTCTATCTCCAAGCATCTTTTTATGGGAGGAATATAAATTCCAATATGGTTACGCCATGTTAATTATTTGCAATTGAATACATCTCTAACTGATAAAGAGAATGTATTAAAAGGATCCTAAAATAACTCACAGATTATACAAACTAAACTGGAGTTCAACAAATTGTTATTGGAAGAAGCCGGAGTACTGTAGAACTTCCCTCTTTAACTCATTACTGTTCTGTGCTTATTGAATTAATATTCTTTTCCTACTCTAATCTGGCTTTCTCTACTCCCCAATCCATGTGGCAGAAAATATGGCCAACAACAGCTTCTATGTTTTACACTAAATATTTACAGCCACTGAAGAGAGATTAACCTCACCCTCTTAGTCCTAAATATAAAAAGATAAAAAAAAACTCATTGGCCCAGTTTGGGCCAGATGGCTGCCCCTAGATCAATCAACCATAAAGAGGTTGCCAAGGTCAAATATGGATGTTCTATCTCCAGTAGGAACCATATGGAGAGAATTGGAGGAGAGGCAGTTCCCACAAGAAAGGGATACCTGACAGAGAAAACAATGGATATTTACTACAAAGGCTGTATTAGGGTAATGGTCCAGAGTTAGAGATAAGCGGGATTCAAGGAATAATTAGGGGGATAACCCACAAATGACTGATTGTCTTGGGGGAGGAGATGATCAAAGAAAAAGAGAAGTTGAGAATGACTTCAAGGTTTCTGTTTCTTGTCACAAAAAGGGAAAGAATTGATGATTGAATCAAACTGAATTATCATAAACAGTATTGGCCTGAATTCTGTGGATTCCTCTCTACACATTCTTCACATGGTTTTAAACATCAGATTCTGATCTTAGTTCCGTAAAGATTCCGTACACGTCAATATGAGAATCACAAAGTTTCCAAAGAATGAACGAGCAGAGGGCAGTGAACAGGTAATTCACAAAGGATGAAAGTAAAAGAACTAACAAACATGAAAAATGTTCTAACTTACTAGTGACCAAAGAAATGCAAGTTAAAACAAAGAGATGTACTATATATTTTTTGACCTGTTGGATTAGCAAATAAGCTGGCTGCTGAGGCAACATTTTAGACCTGGGCACTCACCTGTGTTTCAGATGTCAAGGAAGTAGGCACAGCCTCTAGAGGAAGCATTGTAGCCAAAATTACTCATGAACCATAGAAATGTTCCACCCTAATGATTCTACTTCTGAAAAAAGATCTTAGGCAAATAATCCAAAATATGGAAAAAAAACTTTATGCATTATATGTGTTTTTCACAATATTGCTTAAAATAGTGAAAATTATTAAAAACAATAAATAGTAAGGATTGGTTTAATAAGTTGTGATATCCTCTTCCAATGCAATATTATGCAACATTGAAATGACAGCAATTAAAAAGTATACAGCAGCATGGAAAATGCTTCTAACATATCCTTAATTATATTAGCAATGCTCCAAGTATAAATTCAAATAAAACCAAAGTGTGTAAAGTAAAAAATGAAAGTTTACCCCAGGGTAACTATTGCTAAAAGTTTTGTCGGTATGCAAACTTTTTTCTGTGCACAGAAAATTGTGTATCCTGATACTTTTACTTACATTGAACATTTTACATGTCATTAAATAATCCTCTAAAACATTGTTAATGGCAGTTGAATAATCTGTTGTTCAAAAAATGTACAATTATTTACTCAACCATCTCTTTAGCTGTAAAGCTGTAATAAACTTCTGGATGCAAGTAACTGAAACCCACCTAAGTCAGCTTAAGGGAAAAATACAAGCTGCTATAAAGATACTGTGTTTCACAGAACGAAGAGACAGGAGCTCAGAAAGCACTAGAATGTGCAATCGAATGCTCCAGGGAATATTCTGTGCCGGTCTCTTATCTCTGCTTCTCTCCACATCTCTGCCTCATTCTCTTCTCTTTGCAAACTAGTGTTTTCTGCTCTTCAGTCCATCTAGAGGATAATAGCCTTGACACAATTCCTGAATTTTTACACTCCTTCCATTCAAGATATCAGCCCAAACTAAACCAGAATTCCTAGGTAAGAAAGACAATATAGTTGACCTAATTTGGACAGGTGTCTACTCTGGACCAATCAACAGTAGCCAGCACGTCAAGGTCCCACTTCTGAAGCTAGAGTAAGGAGGGTGATGACATGAATAGGTCCTACTGTTCTCAGAGAAGATTGAATCATTGTGAGCTGAGTATATGTCCCAAAAGATGTCTACTATGGCCTCCATATGCCAATTTCCCTTCTTAGAACAGATAGGTAAATGAAATCGTCAGGTCAAATGATATGAGCATTTTAAGGCCAAATGCTTTCCAGAAAGAGCATCAACCTACACTTTTGCTTGCAGTGACTGGGAGTTCCTGCTAGCCTACATCTGTAAGGAAATAGAGGCTAATTTGAAAGGGAAAACATGGTATCTCATTGTCATTTTAATTTGTGGTTTGTTTTTTTTTTATCATTAATGAGGCTGAGCATTTTCTCAGATGTTTATGGACGAGTGCTTCTTCTGGACAGGGCTAAGCTGTGCGTGCTTTCTTCCTATCTCCTTGGCGAAGATAGTGAAGATCCCCGGCTACAAGGCTAAGGAGTCAGGCTTTCTGATAGGACAGAAGAATGCATGGGGCCTCTGGAGCTGTTGCACAAATATCTGCATTTCTTCCAGGCTGCCCACACCTGCTCTCCAGCCACTGCTGTCTCCTCCCTGGTTCTGCTCCCTACTCCACCACCAGCTCTCCTGTCCTCCCCTCCTTCCTAGGAGCCATAGCTGTGTTTGGATAGAAGACTTGGGCTACCCAGGTCTCCTAGCTCTGCCTTCTGGAAAGTCAGTACTTGTAGAGAAAGTTCAGAAGTCCTCATTAGCAGGAATCCACACTGCAGCAGTCTGGACTGAAGCACTGAAGCTGGGTGCTTCAATGTGGTACCAGAAGCAGCTACCTGGAGAACTTAGCTATGCTGACCCTGTCGATGCAGCGTGCAACTATTAACTGAAGTTGGCGTTTCGCTGCCCTGTGTCTCTCCATGAGGCTTCACCCATCCCACCCATAGCCTCCAGTACACAATTCTGTCATTGCCTTGGCATGTTGTGTTGTCATTATCTGTGCTAGTGTCTTTTCCCTCCCCAAAGTATCAACTCCTTGGGGACAGAGACTATGACTGTCTTGTTTATCTTTGTATCCTCAGTTCTATGAAACTCTTCTGCTTGACTTGCTAGGCCCACATTTTCTCAGAGCTCCCTGGCTTGGGAGAATAAAATATAGAGGCTATAAGCAGAGTAGAGGCCCAAGAAGGACCATTTGTTATCCAAAAAGCTAAAGAACAAAAAGATTTTTGACTGACGACTGAATTTACAAAGCTTATAGTGAAGGGAAACTAACATTTTCTAAGTTTCTACTAAGTGCCAGGCATTTGTATTATTCAGTACTCTTTCACTCACTTGGTTTCTCTCCTAAGCTGTCAGGCTCCCTGCACTATAGGAAAGATGTAGCCAGCAACCCAAGCCTTATATTATCTCAGATAAGAACCTGCAATCAACAAGGAGAGGGTGGGGCCGGCCAGTGGCGCACAGGTTAAGTGTGCCCTGTCTGTTTCGGTGGCCCCCGGGGTTCGCTGACATGGATCCCGGGTGCAGACATGACACCACTTGGAAGGCCATGCTGTGGCAGGCGTCTCACATATAAAGTAGAGGAAGATGGGCAGGGATGTTAGCTTAGGGCCAGTATTCCTCAGCAAAAAGAGGAGGATTGGCAGCAGTTAGCTCAGGGCTAATCTTCCTCAAAAAAAAAAAAAGGAGAGGGCTTCTCTCCCATAGTCTATAGATTAAGCCAAGAAAGGAGTCTGATTAGCTGTACTTTGGTCACATGTCCCCTATGGACCAATCACTGACTCAGGGAGATGGAATACTATGACAGGCCATGACTGAGTTATGTGCCCTAAGATAAGATGAGCAAGTTTTGTTACCCAAAGAAGGAGAATGGAAAAGCCTGCTGGACAGCCAAGAGCACTAGTTTACCAGGGCTAAAAAGTATTGGAGCTGTTGTCTGCCTTGGGAGCCTTTCCTCTAACACTCTCACCATTGTACTATAAGGACTGCCTTCTTGTTCCCTGAGGAGATGGATTCAGAGATCTTAAGGGACCTTTTCAGCCTTCTGGCTGAGAGAGAATATGCACTTTTAGCCAAGCCTTGACTACTGGGCCTGGTCTAAAATAATCTGGAGAACTGGATAGTCAGCTCATCTGGGTGGATCTGCTCCCACTATTCGGCCTTCAGGGCTGATGCTGGGACAGAGGGAAATTTCAGATCCCTGTCAGGATCCTTAGCAGAATCCTTATCAGTCCCCAAGCAACTGGGGTTGTTTTGAAACCAAAACACAATCACACCCCATTTATTTGCGGTACTTCATTCCCAGTTCTCCTTCACTAAATCGTAACTTGATCTTTCAAACTCACTCCTCCACTAGCCATTTTCTCCACTCGATTTTTAAAAGAGACTTGTTATTGAAATTCATTTATCCATTCCTTCACAAATAATTGATTAAACATCTTCTATTTACTTGGATTACGCTAGGCACCTTTAAAACCTTTACGAATAGAAGGTCTGCAGGGGGTTGAATCTGCAGAAGGCAGTCTGACCAGATGAAGCCTTCTCTTGAGTCCTTTCAGCCATTCCTGACTCAGAACACTGAACAAAGCAGGTGTGAGTTAACAGGTGTAGTTCTCAGGTGTCCTGCTCCATCCCTTTTTGGATTTAGTCACAAGAAAAATATACGACGCTTTTCTCAATCAAATTAATAAATAATTATACATATCTAAACAACTAGGGACTTGGAAAAGATATGGCTGTGTTTTTTTCTGGAAGTGGGTATAACTGACTTCACACATATACATATACGTGCTCAATTTGCACCTTGGACCAAGGCTAGAAGCTCCTGACCTCACCAGTTATCCGTGCAGTTGGCAGTTTTCTTCCTCTATGACTTAGCAACAGCAACAATAGGAAGGTAGGCCCAATAGCAGAGTCAACTGTTCAAGGGTGTCTCTGAGAACTATGGCTTCTTATAAAGCCAAAGAAATAGTGTCCCCTGGGCTTCATCGTCTCCACTATGTTCTGTTGTCAGGGAAAGTTACAAACTCATTTTCCCCATGCTAGAGTAAGCCACTCCTTAGGCACCATACTTTCTGAGTAATAACAACTGATGAGAGTTAAAGGTCTCAGGTACTTTAAAATAGGGTATATAACACTCTCTGGTGTCTCCCCAGAATTCAGTGTGGACTCTCAAGCCTGCCCTTGCTCTGTGTGTGACAAGAGTACAAATGGCACTGGTTGACCAGCCGTTTGGCTTTGTCTTCTAGGGTGAAGCCCTCAACCTGTCAAAAACTTATAAGGGTAGAAAAAATTACTCTGTAATCTTCACGTGCTACAAGACGAAATCTTCTCAAAAGCCTCGGGGTGAATGCAAGGCAGAATAGGCAAGAATGCTGAGCCAACTACAGCTTTGCTTGGAAAATCCAGGCATTTGGTCACTGATGGTGAGGGGAAACTGAGACAAACCTGCAGGCAAGGCAAAGGGAAGAGCCAGAGTATCCTCTTAGATATTCAGTGACCACTGTTTGCAGAGCTGGCAAAGAGGCTGGATGGAGAAAGGAAAAGCAGATATCTGATTGAGTCTCATCTTGCGTAAGGAAGCCTCTATTGCTTGTAGATGAATTGGGATTATGTGTGTTGAGTCAATATATATTTTGATAGAGACTGCAAGTCTGTGATCCAGTAGGAAAGTCATAACCACGCCAGTGTCCAGGAGATAGAAACTCTGCAGACCAGCCTTAGGCAGGTCAGGAGGGGACAGATTATTTCCAGCACACCACATGGAGGTAGCTCAGAGTTAGAATGGGAATGGATATCTTTGGGTGAAGAGAACAGACTATTATTTGTGAGACAGATGGTCTAATATGTTACTCTCTGCATTTATTTCCTGTGTTACCATCAAGCCTTTAGTAAAGTCTTTTTGAAAGCCCCAGCCTCATGTCACCATGCTGCTGGGATTAAGGGCAGCACCGTGATGTGGCAACCCATCTCAGTTTCCACATTCAAAGCTCCCACCCAGGACCAGCTATAAATAGCCCCTTAGCTCTACGCCAAGTCCAGATGTGCCAAACCTCTGCACAGATACAGCCAGAAGGAAGCATGTCACTTTCCTTCTCTGACCTTCGGTTCCCTCCTCTTGCAGGTGTAGCATGATGTCCCAGCCAAGCCCAAATCGAATTCAGAGTCTGGATTGTGGTAGAATTAGAGGGCTAGTGTATGCTCTTTGTGCATGAATTAACACACATGAGGAGGTTTCTGGGGAGAGACAGGAGAATTGAATGGAGGGAATGTCAGGGACTCAGTCCCTGTATATGCCAGAGGGACTGATGTCTCCTTGGAGAATGTGAGGCTTCATTTGAATTCCCCTAGAAACAGACCCTAACACAAGGATTCAAGAACAAATAGTTTAGTAGGTGGTGCAGGAAACACTAGTAGCGAAGTGAGGAATGAGAAAGGGAAGGGAAGGAGATCAATAAAGAACAAATGATCAAACCAGCTATCACTATAGGTGACTGGAGCTTAATCTCATGGAGAAACTGTGGGAAATTGTGTAGAACACAGGCCTCAGAGTTACTGCACACCCAAGGGTAAGGAACTGAGGTATCTGTATACCAACTCCCATAAGTCATTGGTTGAGGACTCCAGGGGGTGTTAATTCCCTCCACTGCCACTCTTGCCACTGCACTTCCAGCCTGCCAGATACAGAGGCTGAGTGACCTTCAGGCAAAGAGATGCAGATGCTGTCAGGTAGAAGTTTGTTAGTGAGCACTTAAGTGACAAGTCCCAAAGAGTAAGGGCAGGGCACCAATGGCATCTGCTACAAAAGGGCTAGATCATGGTGTGCAGCAAATCTTTGTAGGACTTGGGGCACACTGGGGGAAGATTTGGGGCCTTAGCAACAAAGTTAGAGAGCTGATAATTCTCCTCTTTCCCCTCCTCTGCAACAAACTACAATGCCAAGGCCAGAGGTGGAAGATTCCTATGCCTGCTGGAGAATTCTGGTGGTGGCTACCAAGCAATGGAAAGGTTCTTTGAAGAGGTGGCTGGAGCATAAGAACATAAGCAATTTTTCCTCAATTCCTCTGAGACACTTCTGAGTATTCCTTGGAATATCTGGGGAGACTTTTGATAGAGAGTAAGGTCTTGCATGACAAATGGGGACTGAGCACCATTGTGATTGGATATTAATATTAAGATGGCTTCTTTGGAACTCATAGTCTGGTGAGGCCTGGAATGTTCTGGTTGCACAGAGCTGTGGTGAGATGGCATGAGAAGGCATATACAAAGGGGCTAGCTAAGGCAGTACTGAACACAGAGGCACGTTCAATAAAAGGCAACTCATGTTACTTTTGTGATCTCAGCCAACGAAAGTGGTCATAAAAGACACAAAGGGCACATCTCTCAGAATGCACGTCCTTCTTGGTGTAAAGTTCTTATATGTCTGTCTCAGACTTTTGGGAGTAAAAGGCAATCAAAGCCAATCACTTTCTCTATCCCATTTAGACCTTCTGACCTAAGCTATTTGTATCAGGGTGTATTTGTGTGTGTGTGTGTGATCACACCAATGTGCATATCTCTGTGCATGTCGCACGAGGTGTGTGTGCAACGTGCATGTGTTAGTGTGTGCATGTCTTTGGGCATGTGTATCAGTCTTTCAGGGTGGAGGGTTAGTGCCAATACTGCTCTGTTTTCCTCTGCAATTTGCGCCAAGCTCAGTGGTCTCTCCCTCAAAGCTGCCCTGTGATCCTGGATCTGGGAGAAATTAGAGGGGCAAATTATTCAGGCAGCCTTTACTCTTGGGGCCAGCTGCATAGAGACTAGGTGGTAGGCTAAATAGATGATTGATGGTCCAGCTGGGCACAGCCTGGGCCAGAGCCTAAAAAGCATGTTTGTGAGCGTGAGCAGGGTAAGCAGGGACAGGAAACAGAGAAAGCAGAGAGAGGCGAGGATAGGAGTGAGACGGGGCAGCTCAAAAACTGGAGCCAAGAGCCAAGAACTAAGCCCTTTTCTATGAAATACAGGATCCAGATAACAATTTTCCAAGCCTTTATCTTAGGAGGCCCGGATTGGCCATGCAGAACTTCTTGGACAGTCCCTGTTCAATGCCAGCCCAAGCTGAAACAGGGCCAAGTCACAAAATAAACTGTTTGGATGAAGGCAGAAACTCAGTTTGGCTTGCCTGGGACCCAGCACAGCAGCCAGAGACTGAGCAGATGCATGCTCCACGTGCAGGAAATCCACTAGCCACTTTGGCCATACAGGAAGCAATCATCCTCACAATAACAATGGCATATGTTTGCACAGGGACAAACAATTTATAAGCCCCTTTAACTGTATTATCTCATTTGAGCCTTATTTGGGCCCTTTGGGGATAGTGTCATATCCATTATATAGATGAAGTGATATAAGCTTAGATGTTAAGTGATTTTCCTGTGGTCATATAACCGGTTAGTGACACAGCTAGGACTGGAATTCAGGTTTGTCTGTCTCCAAAGGCAGAAAATTCTGTCTCTTCTGTTTTCTTTCCTAAATTAGTCTCCTCAATGCTCCCTTTTTGGAGACATGTAGGGGCCCCTGGAAAAATAAGGGTCCACTTCATGGGCCCTATAAAGCCTAAGAACCTTGTCTTCAAGCAGAAAGGGTCCTTAGCTCAGCCACATGATGCTATTCCTGACAATTCTCCCAAGAGACATGAGCTTATTTGAGCTGCGATAGAGGGGTAGAACCTCTAAGGAGGTGTCCAGATGTGTTAGAAATCTTGCCCAGTGTGTGCAGCTGGGCCTGGTTCAGCTCAGACGAAGAGAAGGAAGGCAGAAAAACCTCCAGGGCCTTCCATCAGAATCAGGGCACAAGTCCCTCAGCCTCAGCAAGAGTCCTGGATGCCCTTAATTCCTGGGTACAAAAATGGCAACTTCCTTCTAGAAGATTCTTGGATTACTAAAAAGATTAATCTTAATTTGTGGGAGAATAAATGAATTGAGACTCTTCTGCATTTCCTTACACCTTTTGTTCTTCTATCATTCAGTGAGCTTACTGCCCCACTTACTACCTCTGGGAGGAAATGACGTAGCAGATTAAAAAGGTATTTCTTGGTTTTTGAGAGTTAAAATACTAGGCTGCAAGTGCACATGCCTAAGACTAGCTTGGGGTAATTTGAGGTGAGGGAAAAGAGTAGAAGGGAAGCAAAGAAGATGGAGAAGGGGTTGAGCCTGGACTTGACTGATGAGGTCAAGATTTGGTAGACAGATAAACTGATAGATTCGCCTGTTCTCGACATTTCATATAATATGTGGTCTCTAGTGACTGGCTTATTTCACTGAGCATAATGTTTTCAAGGTTCATCAATGTTGTGGCATATATCATTACTTCATTCCTTTTCTTTTTTTTTTGAGGAAGACTGGCCCTGAGCTAACATCCATGCCCATCTTCCTCTGTTTTATATGTGGGACGCCTGCCACCACATGGCTTGACAAGCAGTGCATAGGTCTGCACCTGGGATCCGAACTGGCAAACCCCAGGCCACTGAAGTGAAACGTGCGAGCTTAACCACTGCACCACTGCGCTAGCCACGCTTCATTCATTTTTATAGTTAAATAGTATTCTATCGTATAGAGATATTGCATTTTGTTTATATGTGCATCAGTTGACAGACATTTGGGTTGTTTTCTCTTTGTGGCTATTATGAATAATGCGGCTATGAACATTTGTGTACAAGTTTTGTGTGGACATACGTTTTCATTTCTGTTGGAGTGGAATTGTTTATCATACAATAACCCTATTTTTAGCATTTTGACAAACTGCCTATTTTCCAAAATGGCCACACCATCTTATAATCCCACCATCAAGGAAGGAAGGTTCCAACTTCTCAAAATCCTCACCAACACTTGCTATTGTCTGTGTTCTGTTTTAGTCCTATGGATGTGAAGTGATATCTCATTATGCTTTTGATTTTCATTTCCTTAATGATTTTTCATGTGCTATTGACCATTTGTATAATATCTTCTTTGGAGAAATGTCTATTTAAATCCTTTGCCCATTTTTAGATTGGATTGCTTGTCTCTTTATTATTGAGTTGTAAGAGTTCTTTATATATTCTGGATATAGTCAGGGGGGTATATCCTAAGGATAAAGAAGACTTCAGAGAAATCTTAAATGTTATTCAATCACTTTATCATTGATAGTAATTATTGGTAATGCAGTTCTGAATCTAATGATGTGTATTGTAGGATAAAATAAATAAGTAAATATTAATGTTATTAAGAACAAAGATTTTCAGTATAAGAGAGGTACAATATAAAATTTAAAAGTAAAGAAAAAATCTTGTAAGGTTCATTTTGAGTTGGAAATATTAATATGAATTCAGTTTAAAATATATATATATTTCCCAGCTTTGTCTTTTGAAAGCACCTAGAAGCTTTCTAGTAGTAGAGTAGATTCCGTGGATGCCCTGTCCCATAACCCCTTGTGCTTGCTCTGAGCCCTCCTGGGGCTGTAGTAAACAGTTTCAGTGCGTGCTTATCAACTCAAGCTCTTTACAGAAGTGCTGGGATTTAACCATCTAGGGATAGTTCTCGAACAATGAGGGATGGGAGTTAGTGGATAAATATTCCAGCATTTCTGTCCCTTGGTGGAACAGTTCTGAGGCACATTCTAGGCGGTTCCTTGGAGGGTTTCCAGCAGGACTGAGCCCCATTTGCTCACAACAGTAACATGTTCATTAATACACCCTTTATTGGCTTTTCCCCTTCCCTGATTCGTTTCTCCACTTTTTGATTTGTATTTCTTGGGATCATCTCTCAAAGAAACTACCTGCACTCAAATCCTTGTCTCAGGCTCTGCTTTCAGGGGAATTCAAATGAAGACAAACTCCAATAGTAATTAGTATAACTAGCACCCTTATTGTGATCTCTAATTATTGTCATTCACTAAAATGAGCTACACTTCCCTAAATAAATATCTTATGAAAGGTATGGGGCAGGGAAACCACAACGTAAGCCTGGGATATCTTACTGGGCCAGAAAACAAAGAAGATCTCAAAGACTAGTGGAGACATATATCACAAGCACAAGGAGCTGGTTTGAAGGAATTTTCATTGACCAAATTTGGGATAATTTGAGAATCAAAAAGAATAATGACTTTGATTTTAAAATATTAAATAAATAAAAATTAACAAGTCCATGGTGATGCTCAGAGAGAGACAGAGAGGAAACTAACTGAAAATAAACTTTTAGACACACTACTCTGAAAATTGGCAACTAAGAGCAATTAAGCCTTTTTAGAGGGACTTTTTAGAATAATCCCCAGTGGATGAGGGAGAGCTTTCCTTACGGGAAAATGTTAGCAAATAAATGTAAAAGGAATAATAGAATTAAGAAATTTCCATTCCTCTACTGCTGGTAAAATAATTGGCTAAGGCAAGAAAAATTGTTGGATGCTAAAATCACCGAGTGAGAAAGGCTTTGGAGGAACAAGAAATTTGCAATCTGCCAAAGCATCACCACAGCTTATTTTGTTGCTAACTGCAAAAAGGAAAACACGTCTCTACAATTTAGAGGTCTGGGGGTCACTAACTTGATCAAGCGATCACCATTAATGGAACAACCTAACATGATGGGCCTCACAACATGATACAGTATAAAGTACACAGCAAAGCCTATTAAATATTCTTGCCTAAATATTTAATTGAATTTAAGCAAAGTTTTAGCCTTAACTTCCAGTTACAGGAAATATCAGGGACGGAAGAACAAGGTAAATTAGATTACTAAGGAAAAATAGATGCCAGCCCAGTGGCATAGTGATTGAGTTTGCACACTCCACTTCAGCAGCCAGGGGTTTGCAGGTTCTGGATCCTGGGTGTGGACCTACACACCATTCATCAAGCCAAGCTGTGGCGACATCCCACACACAAAGTGGAGGAAGACTGGCATAGATGTTAGCTTAGTGACAATCTTCCTCAAGCAAAAAGAGGAAGATCGGCAACAGATGTTAGCTCACGGCCAATCTTCCTCATCGAAAAGAAAAAAAACAGGGACAAATGCAGAATATAGGACATTCACAAGAAAACTGATGTGTCTCTTCAAAGAACTGATGTCTTAAACAGAAAAAAAGGGTGGAAGAATTGTTCTAGATAAAAATACACTAAAGAGGCATAACCAAATCCAGTGCATGAACTTTGATGGAATATTGGTTTGACAATAAAAACACAGCTATAAGTATTATAATGACTGTGTAGTCTGGGCATCAGTGTAATGTTTGCCTCATAGACTGAGTTGGGAAATATTTTCTTGAAGACTTTGTGCACTGTTTGTGAATTAGTATTATTTCTTCCTTAAATGTTTGGTAGAATCAATCAGTTAAACCATTTCGGACTGGAGTTTCCTATATGAAAAGGTTTTTAACCGAAATTTGAGTTTCTTTAATAGATACGTTATTATCGTTATGTTTGTTTTTGAGTGAGCTTTGGTAGTTTACGTGTTTCAGAGAATTTATACATTTCATTTAAGTTGTTGAAAATTTTGGCATAAAGTTACTTATGTTGTGTGTTGTAAATATCACAAGATATTGAAGAAGAATGAAGCTAATTCTGTCTCATTGCTCTCAATAGAAAGGAGCAAAAGAGTTTTATACCATTAAAAGTAAAATAAAAATTATTTTAGAAATATCATTTATGTCATGTTTATATTATCTTTTAACTTTACAGTTTATATTATACATAATTTACACAAAAATAAATATATATATATTTGAAAGGCATTTAAAATATTTTACTGATGGCGTGTATAATCAAACAGTTTGGAATATACTGTCGTCTATGAATATCTTTTTAGCCCTATTATCAAAAGCCACCTTTTTTTTTTAATTCAAAAACTCTCAGGCTTTTCATTCTATTTAGAACAGTGGATCTCATCCTTGATTAGAATCACCTGATTAGAATCACCTAGGGAATTTTTAGGCCATCAAAACCTGTGCCTCACCCCAAACTAATTTAATCAGCATCTCTGGGGGTTTAGGCATGGCATTGTTTTAAAAACTCTTCAGGGGCCAGCCCCGTGGCCAAATAGTTAAGTTCTCACGCTCCGCTGCAGCAGCCCAGGGTTTCACGGACATGGCATGGCTCATCAAGCCATGCTGAGGCAGCATCCCACATGCCACAACTAGAAGGACCCACAACTAAGAATATACAACTACGTACAGGGTGGGAGGGGGGTTTGGGGGAGAAAAAGGAAAAAAATAAAATCTTTAAAAACAAAAAAAAACCTCTTCAGGTGATTTTAATGGGTAGCCACAGGGTTGAAAACTACTGCCTTTAAAATAGACAGTTGTCTTTTTTTTTCTTTTTGAGGAAGATTAGCCCTGAGCTAACATCTGCTGCCAATCCTCCTCTTTTTGCTGAGGAAGATTGGCCTTGAGCTAACATCCGAGCCCATCTTCCTCTACTTTATATACATCGGATGCCTACCACAGCATGGCTTTTGCCAAGTGGTGCCATGTCTGTATCCGGGTTCAGAACCGGCAAACCCCGGGCCGCCGAGAAGCGGAACGTGCGAACTTAACTGCTGCACCACCAGGCCGGCCCTGGCAGTTGTCTTTGAAAAGTATTTGTGAAAAAACACCCAGCTGGAAAAACATCCTGTCTGAAGTGTGATTCTCTGGCTAAACCAGCTCCTGGAAGCCCTAAAACTGACCCCCAAAGGAAATATAATCCAGATCACAAGATGTCCGGCCAGCATTCAATTCTCTTCTCTTAACCAAAATAAAGTCATGAGTTTTACATAAAGGTCAAAATCAACATGTGTTTCAGATGCAAAGTGGTCCTCAACCAAGATTGAAGAAGTTTCAAGTTTTGAGGGAAGTAAGGACAATGGTGGACTGTGAACTTCGAGTTCAGTTGTCTTCTGGTCTGTAAATAAACTACTTCACTTATCCTTTGACTCTCTGCTGATTTGCTTGCCAAATTAGTATATACAATGACTCTGCAGAATAACTGAGCACTTCTTGGCTGGGCACCAAAAAGAAGCAGTAGGTACTTCATATAATTTGCTGACACTTCTTTTTTTCCATAACCCTCTTTCTGAAGGAACCACTGCATTGTTTTCTATCTCCTCTGCGTTTCAGGGTTATATATTTCTTTGGTTAATATGAGAAATTCTGTTTTGTCTCTGCTTTTGGTAATTCTACAGCATATTTTCTGTTCAAATCTAAAAGCAGGCTCTTTTATCAAACTATCTTTCTTCCCTACTTCTCATTTCCAGGCCAAACTACTATTTCTCAGGAGAAATTTTAGAAAAAGAAAACACAAATAATAGTGAGCTTCTGGTTAATAAATTTAGTCTATTTCATTGTGAGTTAGATTGCTTAATCAGACAGTCTCCATTCTCTAGTCTTTAACATAATCTTCCAAAGAAAACAGTGATGTTATCTAAACTGTGTGCTAACAACTCAGAATCTTTTTAAAAATGATGTATGCTCCAGGGGCTGGCCCCGTGGCCGAGTGGTTAAGTTCGCGCGCTCCGCTGCAGGCAGCCCAGTGTTTCGTTAGTTCGAATCCTGGGCGCGGACATGGCACTGCTCATCAGACCAGGCTGAGGCGGCGTCCCACATGCCACAACTAGAAGAACCCACAACGAAGAATACACAACTATGTACCGGGGGGGCTTTGGGGAGAAAAAGGAAAAAATAAAATCTTTAAAAAAAAAAAAAAAAAATGATGTATGCTCCAACCCAGTAGCAATTCGCTCCCTCTGGTGTCCAGATTGTGGTCTCTAAATGCCATTTCCCATTAAAAATAATCTAAAACTCCTTGGAGAAATGGCTGATTCCAGGCCTGGGACAAGAAATGTCAAGATGAGCCTAAAATATCTTGTGCCTGAAAGCAAGAAAGTTATCAAAGACTACTGGCGGTGTGTCAAAACACTACAGAGGCCAACTAGAAAGAGATCGCCACTGGCCAAGGATGGGATAATTTGAAAATCAGAAAGAATAATGACTGCAATGAGTTGAACCAAATTAAATATATAAAAATCTATTTTTTCATAATGATACTAAAATGTACTTTTTGGTCACCTTTGGAGGTTGCTACTGCATCGTTACTCTGAAAACTGATAAATGAAAGTAAGCATCAAGTTTATATCCTGTCTTCACTATATAGACTATACTTTAGGGCAGCCATAGAGATGATGTGGGAAAGTTCCTTATAGAAGAGTCATTGCTAATAAGTGAATGATAAAGAACTGACAGAATTTTTAGGGGCCGGCCCGGTGGCGCAGCGGTCAAGTTCGCACATTCCACTTTGGTGGCCCGGGGTTCGCCAGTTCGGATCCTGGGTGCAGACATGGCTCTGCATGACAAACCATGCTGTGGTAGGCGTCCCATATGTAAAGTAGAAGAAGATGGGCATGGATGTTAGCTCAGGGCTAATCTTCCTCAAAAAAAAAAAAAAAAAAAAACTGACAGAATTTTTAAAGTCAAAGTTTTGCAATCTCTAATGAAATAATGGATTTGGCAATTATCTAGGCAACATTACAAGTGTAAAATTATTTAATCACTACAACAACTCTAAGAGATTGGCTCTCTATTCCTATTTTACTGATAAGTTTAAATAACTTGCCCAAGGGCACATTTCCAATAAGTGATATAATAAGATTTGAACCTAGGCACCCTGACTCTGGCTTGTCCTTTTAAATACTTCATTATACTTCTTCCTGAACATAATAGGAAACTACTGAAGAATTTTAAGCAAGGGTCTGACATAATCCAATGTGTAGGAAGATCGCTGACTTGCAGGTGGAGGATGGATTAGAGCAGGGATAAACCTGAGGAGGAAAGAACAAAATATTATTCATTTATTCATCTAATAAATATTTATTGAGAATTTTCCATGTGCTAGCCACTGTTCTAGGTACTGAAAATATAAGAATGACAAAACAGAAAAATACTTACTTTCATGAAGTTTATGTTTAGATATGGGAGACAGTCAATAAACACATAAGTAATAATTATAGTATCACTGACGGTAATAAGTGCTAGGGAGAAAAATATAGATGGGAAATAGGAAAGAGAGTTCTGGGAGAGGTGTAATGATTTAAAGTAGGGAAGTCAGGATGGCCTCACTGAGAAGATAAAATTTGAAAAAAGACCTGAAGGGATGAGACATGAAGATATATTGGGGAAGAATGATCCAGGCAAACGGAAGCCACAAACAGGAGTGCGCCTATAGTGTGGAAGAACAGCAAGGGACCAGAGAGGCTAAAGCAGAGTGCATGCAGGGGAAGCCACAGATCAGGTCAAATGGGGATGCAGATCCTGTAGGGTCTTTTGGCCACTTGAAGATTGACTTTTGCTCTAAGTGAAATGGAAAGCCATTAGAGTTCTGAGCACAGGAACGATATAATCTAACTTTTTTTTTAATATATGAGAGCTTTATTGAAATGTAATTCACATACCATTAAATTTACCCTTTTATAGTAAACAATTCAATGGGTTTTAGTATATTTACATAGTTGTGCAACTATCACCGTTACCTAATTTTAGAACACTTTCCTTACCCTGAAAAGAAACCCTGTACCCATTAGCAGTCACTCCCTACTTACTACCTCCCCTCAGCTTGTGGTAAGCACAAATCTACTTTCTATCTCTACATATTTGCCTATTCTGGACATTTCACGTAGATGGAATCATACAGTATGTGGTCTTTTGTGACTGGCTTCTTTCACTTAACGGGCTATTTTCAAGGTTCATCCATGTCGTAGCATACATCAGTACTTCATTCTCTTTTATTGCCAAATCATATTTCATTGTATGAATATATCATATTTTGTTTATCCATTCATCAGTTGATGGCCATTTGGGTTGTTCCCACTTGGTGGCTACTTGAATAATGTTGCTATGACCATTCCTGTACAAGCTTTTGTGTGGATATATGTTTTCATCTCTCTTGGGTATTTACCTAGGAGTGGAACTGTTAGGTCATATGTTAACTTTATGTTTAAACTTTTGAGGAATTGCCAAATTGTTTTCCACAGCTGCACTATTTTACAATCCCACTAGCAATAAATGAGGGTTTCAATTTCTTTACATCCTCACCCAATCCTTGTTATTGTCTGTCTTTTCTATTTTAGCCATCCTAGTGGGTGTAAAGTGGTATCTCATTGTAGTTTTGATTTGCATTTCCCTAATGACTAATGACGTTGGATATCTTTTCATGTACTTATTGGCCACTTGTATATCTTCTTTTGGGAATGTAAAATCAAATCTTTTGCTCATTAAAAAAAAAAAAATAGAGTCAGCCCAGATGGTCTAGTGGTTAAATTTCCACACTCTCTGCCTTGGCAGCCCAGGGGTGGGCCAGGTTCACTTCCCAGTCGCTGAACCACACCACATGTCTGTCTGTTGCCATGCTTGGTGGCAGCTCACATAGAAAAACTAAAAGGACCTACAACTAAGAAATACAACTGTAAGCTGGGGCTTTTGGGAGAATAAAAAAAAAAAGGGAAGATTGGTAAGAGATGTTAGCTCGGGGCAAATCCTTCCTTGCAAAAAAACCCAACCAGCTGTTATATTTTAGAAAAGATTTAGAGTTGTACAAAAATTGAAAAGATAGAACAGAGAGTTCTCGTATACTCAGCACCCAGCTTCTCCTATAATTAACACCTTACATTAGTATGGTACATTTTTTACAATTAATGGACCAATATTGATATTGGTTTTATTAACTAAATTCTATAGTTTTTTCAGATTTTGTTAGTTTTTCCCTAATGTCCTTTTTCTGTCCCAGGATATCATACAGAATATGCTATTACATTTAGTTAGGTTTTCTTAGGCTGTGGCAGCCACTCAGACTTTCCCTATTTTTGATGGAATTTTGAGAGAGTACTGGTCAGGTATTTTGTAGGTTGCCCCTCTATTGGAATTTGTCTGATGTGTTTTTCCTGATTAGACTCAGGTTGGGGCTTTTGGGGAGGAAGATTACAGAGGTAAAGTGCCATTTTCATCACCTTATATCAAGGATACATTCAGTTGACGTGATTTATGACTGTTGACCTTTGCCCATTTTTGAATTGGGCTGTCTTTTTATTTTTGAGTTGTAAGAGTTCTTTACATATTCTGGATACAAGTCCTTTATGAGATGCATGATTTGCACAAATTTTCCTCCTATTCTTTGGTTGTCTTTTCACTTTCTTAATGGTGTCTTTTGAATCACAAAAGGTTTTAATTTTGATGAGGTTCAATTTATTATTTTTTTTTAAGATTTTATTTTTGCTTTTTCTCCCAAAGCCCCCGGGTATGCAGTTGTGTATTTTTAGTTGTGGGTCCTTCTAGTTGTGGCATGTGGGATGCTGCCTCAGCCTGGCCTGACAAGCAGTGCCATGTCCGTGCCCAGGATTCGAACTGGCAAAACCCTGGGCCGCAAGAGAAGAGCGCACGAACCCCACCACTCGGCCATGGGGCTGGCCCCTCTATTTTTCTCTTTTGTCATGTGTGCTTTTGATGTTGTATCTAAGAAGCCATTAACTAACCCAAAGTCATAAAAATTTATGCCTATGTTTTCTTCAAAGATGTTTTGATCGATTTTGAGTTAATTTTTGTACATAGTATTGATACCAACCCTGATATCAGTTTCCCTACATTAAACCCAGCATATATGGAGTTAAAACCAAAACTCTCATTCCCAGCTTATTCCCTGGCTTCCTGGCTCCAGAATCGACTATCCACTATGGAGACAGACACTGCCAAGGACAAGCACCTGGATTCACTATCTCCTCCCCGCAAAGAGATACAGTCTGATGGGAAAGCTGCTGATGAGCAAGGTCATGGGCTTCCTCCTCTCTGCAAGTAGTCTCAAGGCCAAAGACAAGCTGGTGGGAAAGCTCCGACCAGCAAGGCCAAATGCTCCCCCTCCCCTACTTAAACCCCCCAAAAAAACCCTTCCTTTTAGCTTTTCAGGGAGTTTTGGATTTCAGTGTTAGCTGCCCTCTCTCCTTGCCCACTGCTGTGAAATAATAAAATTCTTGCTTTCTTCCACTATACCCGTTGTCAGAGATTGGCTTGCTGTGCAATGGGTGAGCAAACTCACTTCAGGTTCAATGTCAGTATGAGGGAGCGGTCCACCTTCCTTCTTTTGCTTGTAAATATTCAGTTGTTCCAGTACCATTTGTTGAAAAGACTCTTCTTTCCCCTTTGAACTGCCTTGGCATCTCTGTTGACCATGGATCAATTAACCTTGGATGTGAAGGTTTATTTCTGGAATCTCAATTCTATTTATTTATCTACATATCTATCGTTATGCCGGTATCACACTGTCTTGATTACCGTAGCTTTGTAGCAATATGAAATCAGAAAGTGCAAGTCCTCCAACTTTGTTCTTCTTTTTAAAAATTGTTTTGGCTATTCTGGGTCCCTTGCATTCCATATAAATTTTAGATCAATTTGTCAATGTCTGCAAAAAAAAAAAAAAAACTAGCTGAGTTTCTGACAGGGATTGCATTGAATCTGAGATAAAATTGGGGAGTATTGCCATCTTAACAATATTAAGTTTTTTGATCTATAAACTTTCCATTTATTTAACTCATCTTCAATTTCTTTCCACCATGTTTTGTAGTTTTCAGTTACAACTCTTATACTTCTTTTGTTAAATTTATTAAGTATTTTCCTATTTTTGATGCTATTATAAGTGAAATTTTTGTTTTTGAATTTATTATTTTTTTAATTGAGGAACATTGGTTTATAACACTATGTAAATTTCAGGAGTACGTCATTACATTTCAACTTCTGTATAGACTACATCGTGTTCACCATCAAAAGTCTAGTTGCTATCCATCAGCATACACATGTGCCCCTTTACTCCTTTCGCGCTCCTCTCATGAAGTGGAATTGTTTTCTTAATTTTATCTTCAGATCATTCATTTCTAGTCTACAGAAATACAATTGATTTTTGTGTATTGATCTTGTATCTTCACCCTTGCTGAATTCAATGAATAATTCTAATAGGTTTTGTGTGTCTGCGGATTCTGTAGGTTTTTCTACATAAGATCATATCATTTGCAAATAGAAACTGTCTTACTTCTTCCTTTCCAATCTGGATGGCTTTTATTTCCTTTTCTTTCTTTCTTTTTTTTTTTTTTGAGGAAGATTAGCCCTGAGCTAACTTCTGCCAGTCCTCCTCTTTTTGCTGAGGAAGCGTGGCCCTGAGCTAACATCCATGCCCATCTTCCTCTGCTTATACGCGGGATGCCTACCACAGCATGGTGTGCCAAGCAGTGCCATGTCTGCACCCGGGATCTGAACCGGCGAACCCCAGGCCACCAAGAAGCAGAACACGCGCACTTAACCGCTGTGCCACCAGGCCGGCCCCTATTTCCTTTTCTTTCTTAATTTCCCTGGCTAAACCTCCAGTACAATGTTGAATAGAAGTGGTGAGAGTCCACATCCTCATCTTGTTCCTCATCTTAGGGGGAAAGTATTCACTCTTTCACTATCAAGTATGATGTTAGCTGGGGGTTTTTTTTGCAGATGTCCTTTATCAAATAGGTAGAGTTCCCTTCTATTCCTAGTTTGTGTGTGTTTTTAATATGAAAGGGCACCTTATGTTTTAAATGGATCATTTTTGCTTGCTCTGTAGAGAATGGATTGGAGTGGAGAAAGGTCTAAAACAAGGAGACCAGTTAATATGCTATTGTGATAATCTAGATGAAAGATGATGATGGCTTGCAGTTTTCCTGGCAACAAATGATGAAAGAGGGTGGGAACTAACCAATAGTAATCAGAAAAACAAGAGATAGTAAGACAATAGAATTTATAGAACTTTGTGACAATTAAATATGATATTGGGCCTAGCAGATAATGTGCCTGTGACAAATAGAAATGGCAAGCAGTAGTATATATTGGAGTATATGAGGAAGCCATTTGGTGTAAACCTAATTTGGCCTGACTTCGTTTTTTTTTTCCAAAAGGGCCTGACTGTGGCCATCGAGCATGCATTGCATATCTGCTTTAAACATTTCCTATGGCAAGAACAAATGGCCTTAAGATAAAGGTGCAACTTCCCCCCACATTGGCATTTCCTTAAGGATAAGCATCTTTCCTTAGGCTAGGAACTGATTGCTGCACTTACCTTTGACCACCCAGCTCACCTGTGACCACCCAGCTTGAGACAACAGACCTGCCACCCTGCTGTGTCCACCAGGACAGCAGACCTACCTGCTGTGTCCATCAATCACTGTGCCGACAGAGCAGTCTCATGACTACTGTAAAAGGGACACTTCAATCATATGTGAAACATCCTCTTTGGGGGTATATAACCACTCTGTACACCCCACTTCTTTGGTGCCCCTTCTTCTTTGGGAAGAAAGGCCCTGGGCCATGGTCCTCAGATTTTAGCTCAGAATAAACTCTCCCAAATTTTCATTTATAGATTGGTTATGGATTATTTTCGTCAACACCTGTCCTGCCCAGATCTTCTTTACTAGGCTGGTACAACCATTCACCAGCGGCTGCAGGTATTGACTGATAATGGGTTACACCGACACTTCTCTTGACAACTGACATTAGCTGCCTCATCCAGAAATATCTGGAAGCTTAAATGACTCCCATCCCTATGGAAACCAATAACTAACTGATGTGAGGGTATAAAAGTCTATCCACCATACCTAAAGGAATTATATGTTACAAGTAGTCTGATGCTTGAACTGCCCACTGGGACTGAAAAGCCATCTCTTTGGCATGATGAATTCAATTATTAATGGAAGCCATATATTAAGCTGTTGAGATTGGCTATGATAATTGGTCCCAAAGTTTACCAAGTAATTTGCAAAGGACTTTGGAGATAATGAAAATGCTTGTGGTTAGAAAATAAAGGGAAAAAGGTCCTCAAAAAAAGTTAGTTTATGGGTGGTGGAAATAATTTATATTTTGACTGTGGTAGGTTACATGACTTTATACTTGTAATGGCCACGTGAATGTGCCTCACAGACTTTCAACTACGGGGAGCAAAATTGACCAAGGGCCCTATTTGCTGGGCCCAGAAACCCATCACCACACTTGAACCAATGCTATTTCAATGGTATTTATTGACTGTTATATATTCAAAGCTATTTCAGTTCTATTCCCAGACAATGACAGCAAAGGTATTCAGGTCCATTGTGAAAGGTCCTCAGAAAGTCAACTTTAGCTCAAGAACTCCCAAAGGCTTTGCCTGCTGATCTTTCCTTAGACCTCCTAGCATTCAAGGATATTCCCAACCTTTTTCCTTCTCTTTTTCACTCAGGACCAGGCTTGCATTGTGATCAGATAGCTCTCCCAGTCTTTCCTGGCTTCCTCTTCCTTTCTATTACAAGTGTTGCCGTAAAAAAAATCCTTGCATGTTTAATCTCTTATCGGCATCTGCTTTAAGGATAACCTGGACTAACATAATACATTTGTCAAAACTCAGATCTATACACTCAAAAAGGGTGAACTTCACTTGATATAAATTACATCTCAATAAATGTGACTTTAAAAAGATGTTATGTTAGTTTTAAACATTTATCAACAGCACGCGAGTCATGCCTGTTTCTTCTCCACTCTACTTCAACCATCTACTTCAAAGTCCACATCCTGGAACAGGCTATTGAAATTCCACATCTCACAATGACTACATCCACTTAGCCTTGCAACTTGCTTGCTCAGTTACTCCCCGAATCTGTCTGTTCTGGTCTCTCAGGTTTAGCTGGAAATACAAATGACATAAGGACTGAAGTTTACAACCAACATACATGGAAAAGGTGAGAGATCTGGACCTGGGGAAGAAGAGTGCCTAAGCTTGACAGAGAAAGTGGCCCTAGAGCGCCTCCACTGTCTGCTCAACAATCAGATTGTTGAGACTCACCTAGTTCTTCAAGGACTCAACAGAAGTGATCTCAGAAAACTTGGTTTTTATATGCAGAAATGTCTGAGTCACTTGTCATTCAAAAATCAAAACAAAACAAATAACAACAACAAAATACACATATAATAGCAGAGTTATTTCACTCAGAAGGAAAACCAAAGCCCTTCTGGTATATAAGACACTACGTGATACTGCTCCTAGCTACCTGTCTGCCTTCACATCCTATGATTCTCCTTCCCCTTGCTAATGTTTCTCCAGTAACAATGGATTCCTTACCGTTCCTTAAACATCCTAAGCCTTCTCTCGCCATAGGACCTGCATTTACTTTTCTATTTGCCTAGAATTCTCCTCCACAAGGCTCCCTCTCTCCATTCAGGCTTCTGCTCAAACATTATCTTCTTAGAAAGGCTTTCCCTGACCATGTTGTCTAGAACAGCACCCCACTCCCCCATATGTTACTCTCTATCCCCTTATCCTTCTTTATTCTTCTTCTTAGCACTTACCATCCCCTGACACTATCATATAGTTCTTCATTTATTTGTTTATTTTCTGCCCTCTCAACTAGAATGTAATCACACAAGAGCAGGAACTTTGTTTTGTTCACTACTGTATTGCCACAACCTAAAGTGCTGGACACATTATTGACATTCATTAAGTATTGGTTGAATAAATGAATAAGGGAAGTTTGTTATCATGCCTCCTTCCTCTCCCTTCCTCAGTTCATCTCAGTATAAATAGAAAAGAAATTTAGCAAGAGGAGAAGAACCTCAGCAAATAGTAGACCTCAGCCGCAGACTAATCTGGGGCCTCAAGCATGCTGGCATGCTCCACTGAACAATTCTTCTGGAGCTTTTGAGAATGACTCTTTTAGTCCATTCAACCACTGTCTTATAAAATCCTCAAGGTCCTTGACCCATTTTCTTTTCATGGTACCTACGTAGCAAAACCTTAAGTCTGGATCAATCCAAATGGTTACTTTTCTGTAACCAGGCGGGCTGCAAAGCACTGTTGAAGAAAAATCATTCAACTGGGTAAATTGATGCCATGGTCACTTGTTTCAACCAATGAAGACAAGATAAATAAGAAAAACAATAGCTAATGTTTATTCCTCCAAATGGTAAAAATACTTCATATGCATTAACTCACTTAATACTTATAAACCACCATAAGATAGATATTCACTCCATTTTACTGATGAAGAAACTGAAGCATAAGCAACTAGCCAAAAGTCACATAGCTAGTGAGAGACAGAGTCTGAATTTTCAACTCAGGCATCCTGATTCCAGATCTTGAGCTATTAACTCTTACTGCCAGGCAATTTAATTACATTTCCCTAGTCAGCTGTATCTCTATCACTGACTGTAACCAACAGGGCTACTTTATTACCTAACTCCCAGGGGTACCATTCATTTTTACATTATTAAGCAATTCTTAGAGGGAAATTTATAGGCTTAAGTCTATATATATATTTTTTTTGATGAGGAAGATTGTCCTTGAGCTAACATCTGTGCCAATCTTCCTCTATTTTGTATGTGGGTAGCCACCACAGCACAGCCACTGGTGAGTGGCGTAGTTCCATGCCCAGGAACCAAACCTAGGCTGATGAAGCAGAGTGCGCTAAACATAACCACTTGGCTTTTTTTTTTTTTTTTTTTTTTGCTGTGGAAGATTCACCCTGAACTAACATCTGTGACCATCTTCCTCTATTTTTTAGTATGTGGGCCACCAGCACAGCACTAACACCACTAACAGAGCGGTGTAGGTCCACACCTGTGAAGTGAACACAGGCTGCCGAAGCAGAATGTGCTGAACTTAACCACTAGGCCATGGGGGCAGACCCACTTTAAACCTATATTTTAAAAGAAGAAAGACTGAAAAGTCAGAAACTAAGCAACTAAAAAACTTAAGAACTGAAAAAAGAAGAACATTTAGAATAAAAAAGGGGCCATAACTACTGACACAGCAGAGATTAAAATATGAGAATATTATTAACAATAATAATTGTTTTGTTGTGTGCCAATGAATTTGAAAACATAATTAAAAGGAAAAATTTATAGAAAAATATAAAGTAGGAAAACCAACTCAAGAATAAATGGAGGACATGATAGTTTTATAACCATTAAGGAAAATCAACAGTTAAAAATCTTTGTACAAAGAAAACAACAGATCTACGTAATTTTATAGGCAAGTTCAACCTCTTCCAATTGTCCTCAATTTTAACCTTACTCAAACTAATGTAGAGAAAACACTTCCAAATCCAAGTTAGGAGGTTAATTAGTACAATCTTGATACACAGATCAGAAATGAATAGTATACAGGCTGGCCTGGTGGCGCAGTGGTGAAGTTTGCATGTTCCGCTTCGGCGGCCTGGGATTCACTGGTTTGGATCCCGGGTGTGGACATGGCACTGCTTGTCAAGCCATGCTGTGGTAGGTGTCCCACATATAAAGTGGAGGAAGATGGGCATGGATGTTAGCTCAGGGCCAGTCTTCCTCAGCAAAAAGAGGAGGATTGGTGGCAGATGTTAGCTAAGGGCTAATCTTCCTCAAAAGAAAAGAAAAGAAAAGAAATGAATAGTATAATAAAGGAAAATTAAAGGTCAGCCTCACTCGTGAATAAAGATGCACATATTCTAAGCAAAGTGTTAGCAAAACAAATCCAGCAACGTCAAATTAATAATCAACATGAGGACCAAGTGAAGTTCACATCAGAAATGAAGATTGGTTTAACATTAGAAAAACTATTAATGTAATTTAGTGCATTCATAGACTAAAGAAGAAAAACCATATGATCTTCTAAATACATACAGAAATAGGCTTTGCTTTAGTCAATATTCATTCATGAAATACTCAGGAGATGCGATAAAAGTAGGGGCTAAGAGCATAATAAATACTATATGTATTAAGCATTATCATCATTATTCTTTGTAGTAGTATTAACACTAATAGTGGTTGTAGATGGATTAGAAGGGAGCTTCTATAACTTGACAAAAGGATATCTACAAAGAAACTACAGCAAACATTTAATGGCAAAATATTTTAAATCAGGAACTGTAGAAGGATACATAATATTATTACTGTTTTTTGTTTTATTAATAATTGAAAAGTGTTAATAGTTACCAGGTACTAAATGCTTTACATATGTTAAGAAATTTAATCCTTACAACAACTAGATGACATACAATAATTAGACATGGTTTAACTTGAAAAATCTGAGTGACAAGAAAAGTTAAACAGCTTGTTCAAGGTCTCAGAGTGGCATAGCGAGGTTTTGGACTTCGGCCTTTGGCTCCAAAGTCTGTGCATTAATTCTTACACTATGTTGCTTCTGCAATCAACCTCACACTAGGGATCTTAGCCAGCCAAGCAAGACAAGAAAAAGAAATATAAGGTAGAAGATTTGGAAAGAAAGAAACAAAACTGTCATATGTGCGAGTGATATGATTGTTTACACAGAAAAATCTGAAAAAATCTATATTTTGTTAATTAATAAGAGAATTAAGCAAAGTTGTTGTCTATAATATCAATATACAGACGTGAATTTCATTTCTGTATCCAAAAAACATAAAGTGTAATTGTTTTTTTTTTTTTTTGAGGAGGAGGATTAGCTTTGAGCTAACTGCTGCTAATCCTCCACTTTTTGCTGAGGAAGACTGGCCCTAAGCTAACATCCCTGCCCATCTTCCTCTACTTTATATGTGGGACGCCTGCCACAGCATGGCTTGCCAAGCGGTGCCATGTCCGCACCCGGGATCCGAACTGGTGAACCCCGGGCCGCCAAAGCAGAATGTGTGCACTTAACTGCTGCACCACCATGCTGGCCCCTACAGTCTAATTCTTAAAAAGATATATTTTACGGGGATGGCCCTGTAGCTGAGTGGTTGGGTTCCCGCACTCTGCTTCTGCGGCCCAGGGTTTCCCTGGTTGGATTCCTGGGCGTGGACATGGCACTGCTCATCAAGCCATGCTGAAGCAGCATCCCACATGCCACAACTGGAGGGACCCACAACTATAAATACACAGCTATGTGCCAGGGGGTTTGGGGAGAAAAAGGAAAAATTTTAAAAATCTTTGAAAAAAAAGTTATATTTTGTAATAGCACAAATCTAAAAATACTCAAGAATAAACTTAATAAAAAAAATAAGGCCCTATAGATAAAATTACCAAACTTTAAAAATTTCTAAAATTTAATTTTCTTAATGGACAAGAATATTCGATACTACAAAGATGTTAATTCTCTCCAAATTGTCTTATAGATTTATTGAAATTTTAATAGAACCCCCACCTTGTGTGTATGTGGGTCTGAAACTTGACAGGCTGGTTCTAAAATCTATGTGGAAGATCCAAGAGTGCCAGGAATAGCAAGACACTGCTGAAGAACAAGATGGGGAAACTCATCCTTTCAGATACTGAGATATTACAAAACTACAGTAATTAAAACAGTAGGGCACGGATGAACAGACCAATGGAACTGAGAATTGATCCCAACCCAAAAGGAAACATAATATAGGAGACACCTAGCATTGCACATCAGTGGGGAAATATGAACTATTGAATAAATAGTGTTGTGACAATTGGTTATACATATGGAAAAACAAAAAAGAACTTGGATCTCTATCCTAATCCATTCACAAAAATTGATTCCTAGTTACTTAAAGAATTAAATGTGAAAAGAGAAATTATAACACTTTTAGAATAAAATGTAAGATAACATCTTTATGACATTGGAGAGGGGAGAATTTCTTAAGCAACACACCAAAGTGCAAACAGATAAATAGGCTGATAAATTGGTAAAATTATGAACTTTTGTTCACCAAGAGAAACAATAAATAAAAGATATAGAGAACCACAAATTGGAAGAAAATATTGGCTACGTATATAATAAAAAAACCTCCTAAAATCAATAAAAAACAAAAAATTGAATAGAAAAACGGGCAAAAGACATGAATAGCCATTTTTTACAGGAAAAGAAACGTAATTGGCTTATGTATTAGTCGTTTGGACTGCCATGACAAAATTCCATAGAGTGGGTCGCTTAAACAACAGAAATCTATTTCTCACAGTTCTGGAGGCTGGGAAGTCCAAGATTAAGGTGTTCACAAGGTATGTTTCATTCTGATGCTTCTCTCTTGGCTTGTAGGCAGCCACCATCTCCTTGCCTGCTCACATGACCTCTTCTTTGTGCACATAGGGGTAGAGGGAGAGAGAGGGAGAGCAAGCTCTCTAGTGTCTCTTCTTATAAGAGCACTAATCTCATCATTAGGAGCCCATTGTCATGACCTCATCTAACCCTAATTACCTCCAAAAGCCCCATCTCCAAATACCGTCACATTGGGAGTTAGGGCTTCAACAGATGAATTTTGCAGGGACGCAATTCAGTCTATAGCAGTTTATAAACATCTTTTTACTGCCTGATCTCATTAATAATCAGGGAATGTAAATTATAATAAAAGTGAAATATTTTACACTCAGATTATACAAAACTGAAATATCTGATGATATTAAGTGTTGGCAAGGATGCAGAGCAAGGGAACTCTCATTCACTGCTGGTGGTAATGTATAGTGGAACAAAGAGTTTGGAAAAGAAGTATTTTCTACCGAAATCGAAGATGTATGGACCATATGTTCCAGCAATTCTGCTCCTAGGTACATACTCTAAAGCACTGGTTTTCAAATTGCTGGGTGCAATCCAATAGTAAATTGTGAAATTAATTTTAGTGGTGAAGTATAATTTTCTCAAAGGTAAAATCATGACTTTCAAATAAATATAAAATAAACACGCCAAAATATGATTTAGGGGGCCGCCCAGAGGCCGAGTGGTTAAGTTCACACACTCCCCTTTGGTGGCCTGGGTTTTCACTGGTTGGGATCCTGGGTGCCAACAGGGCACCGCTCATCAGGCCATGCTGAGGCAGTGTCCCACATAGCACAACCAGAGGCACTCACAATTAGAATATACAATTTTGTACCGGGGGCTTTGGGGAAGAGGAGGAGGTGGGGAAGGAGGGGGAGGAGGGGGAGGAGGTGGGGAAGGTGGGGGAGGAGGGGGAGGAGGAAGAGGAAGGTGGGGAAGGAGGGGGAGGAGGAAGAGGAAGTTGAGGAAGAGGAAGAAGAAGAAGAGGAAGAAAAATGATTGGCAACAATGCTAGCTCAGGTGCCAATCTTTAAAAAGAAGTTATTTATCTCATTAATTAATGAGAGAACCAGTAAAACGTCATAGCAATGTTGTATGAATTTGCTAAGAAACGAGACTTTGAAATGAGTTTGCTAACAGAGGCAAAGGTGGTTTAACATCCCATAGGTCAATAAAATGTAATGTTTTGAGACGTCTTTTCTACAGGGTAGACAAGATTTATTTTAAATATTATCAGTCTTGTAAAATAGCTTAGTCAATAGAAAGAGGTCCCTAGGGATTCAAATCCTTCCAGCGCTTGCTAGACAATGCCCAGCCTTACACTGAAAGGGCAGCCGGTAATCTCTTTTGCTCATTTCCAAGCCTTTGACAATTTGACCTTTTGTATTTTTTGGCAACGAAATCGAAAAGAAGAAATAGGAATTCAGAGCATTACTAGTAGTAAGCATAAACAGTTTTGCGGATTTTTGTTTCAGATATATGCACCTATATACACGTGTGTGGTATTATTGGGTTTGATGTAGAATGTGTTTGTTCACCGCGGGCTGGGGTCAGAAAGTTTGAAAGTCACTAATGCGACATATTATGAGCTTCAACAAAGAAAAATAACTGGACGTTTTGAGTTCTCCCTTCTCTCAAAGTAGGCATCCATTCACAGCTCCGGGATCAGTCAGGCAGAGACTCAGAAAATGATGTGAGTGAATGGTAAAGACGAGAGAGAAGCGCCACGCCGGGTGTTCATCTCTGTCCTGCATTAACACTGAGGTTCGCTGGTCGCCTGGGAGGCCACAAGAGTCGAGAAAGAACAGGCGGAGTGGAAAGGGTGAGCCAGATAGCTCAAAGCTCAACAGGCAGGAGCTCAGATGTGCAGCTGGGCTGTTGCCTGCGAGGAGACCAGCACAAATCGCGGGCCACGACAGCCCGGCCCAGGGAGCCGCGGCTACCGGCGCGCGGAGGAACACTGCGCACGCGCAGCCACGGCCGGGGCCGGCGGCGCAGAGAGAGGCCCTTCGCCAGGCGCGGCCTCGGCTCCCGCCCTCGGCGGCCGAGCTGCCCGGTCACCCCGCCCTCTGCACGCCCCTGCTGGTCGCGGCTGCGCGCGCAGAGCCGGAGCGGGCGCCGGCGGGAAGGGGAAGCGGCGGGTAAGAGGGGCCTGCGTCCCGGTGCGTCTGTGACGGAGGTGGGGGTTTCCTCTTCGGCTCTCCCGGCTATCGGGAGCCTGAGAAGCAGCGTGAGAGGAGCCTCTGGAACCGGCGTGCGGCCGCCGCTGGCAGTCGCAGTGTTTGCGCCCTCCCCGGGCGTCGTTTGGGCCGGCCCGCTCCTGCCTCTCCTCTCCCCGCCCCCACGGGGCAGGCCGAAGGCCGAGCCGCTGGCCCGTCTGCTGTCCCCAGACAGGTCTGAGATGCCTTCCCCGCCATTTAGGTAGCGCCGGCAAGTTGATCCTCCTTTAGTGTCGCAGCGACGTAGGGCTGGCCCTCCAGGTCCAGCCCCCACTTCAAGCACAAAGAGCCTCATTCTTTGGACGCTCGCTCGTCCTTGGATTCTTTCTGTCACCCTCTGCGGGAGCAGTTTACCAGATGCTCTGGGCGCTGAATTCAAGGCCACTAGACATAGGTTCTCTGTAGTTCCCTGGGCGTCTCCACCGTTTCCTGATAATCTGCCTTTCAAGTTTGCGTCTCTTGAGGCATGTGCCTTACATTCCTATGCAGTGTCCCGGAATTATGCTCTTTCCTTTTGGAAATACGGTCACCCCAGGTGCGCCTTTTGGAACGAAGTACTCCCCTGGCAGTGGGATAGCATCTGCAGTTACTGCGAAGCGTGGTAACATTAGGATTTCTACGGGCTGTTACAGAGTGGGTATTTAGTGAACTCTTCGTAGCAGGAGGCAGCATTTTAGCTCAGTGACTGTGCTTGGTGCCTTGAAATTGGGGGCAAAGGAGATACTTTGTAATTAAACCACTCGGGTCCAAAACCTCTTGACAGGAAGAAATCTAAAGCAGAAAAAAGCCTGACAGCCATGTCATGTTTACTAGTATCTGCAGGTCAAATTTCTACATAGAGACAAATACACTCTTTGCTTTTATATGCCAGTTCAATCTAATGTGTTGACGTTCTGTAGATGCTGACGTGAAGTTTTAGCAGCTACCTTGGAAACTCGCAATCAAATTTCTCAATAAGTTAATTCCCAGATCATCATGATAATCACCTTATTTTTTCTTTGATAAGTTTGACTGAATGCTGTAAACTTAACCACTTTTTTCTAATATGATCCCACACCATTTGTCAGTCTTACTAGCAATTGTCTTTGATGCCTAAATTACAAAACCTTAGTCATCTTAGGTTTCTCTTATGCTTCATCTCTATATCTCTTATATTGCCAAATCTCATGTTTTCTTTATTCAAAAAGTAACTTAGATTTATCCTTTTGATTTTCATTGTTGAAGCCGTAAGTCTGTTTTTCTAGGACTTTGTTACCTCTTAACTCACACCCTGAAGGCTCAAATAACAGTTCTAAAACATGACTATAGTCATGTTTACTTTGATGAACCTGTAAAGGCTCAGGACCAGATTTCTATGCTTGGGTTTCAAAGCCCTTTCTCTATAACCTGGCCTAGTATTTCCTATGCATGTGATACTGTGGGAAAAGCCCAGGATTTAGAGTAAGACCTGGATTCAAATACCAAGACGGTCATTATACTAACACTGTGTCCTTGGTAAACTCTGAGCTCCGTTGTTCTCTCTCGTTTTGAATAACAATATTTTTTCTTCCAGCCTCTTAATTATTGTGAAAATTATAATTGGCGTAATGTGTGGAAAAGCTATCAGAGTTAAACAAAAACAACCTAAGCTATTATTGTTATTTCTCATCGTACTCATTCATTTTACCAACATTTGAAAATCTAGTGTATTAGATACTGGTGCGACAGCTATGAAAGACAGGCCCTGCCCTGTCTATATGAAGGGCTTCCTGTGCTAAGGGAAGTGTACAAATTGAAGGATTTTAAGCAGACAGTTGGCCCGGTCACAGTTGCTTTCTGAAACTTCATTCTGGCTGCAATGTGTGCCTCCTTACTGCAGTGTACAAAACTTTCTATGTTTGTGCTTTTCCTTATTTTCTTTACCCAAAAGGGCTTATGCCCTCTCCTGGTGCCTTAGTACTATTTATCTTTCATTATCCACTAGAGGTCCCATTTCTGCTGTGAAGCATCCTCTAGTTATTTTAGCCTCCATTACTTATTTCCTTCTCTGAAACCCTATTAGGAAATGTACCACACAGTTTAGTCCTTAGTTGTTTCATGTGTGTTTGTGTCCCTAAGTAGATTGTAATCTCCTTGAGGATAGGAAATGTTTCATATGTGTGTGAATAGAAGACATGTTAAACACGAAAGTATGTTGCTTGGTCTCTTTCTACTTTGTTTTTCAGGATAGGACCGGATTATGGGCAACAGTCCTTTTAATTAATTTATCATCATCATGGCTAGTGAGGGCTGTTCCAAGGCGGGTGATAGTCCTTTTTCATCAGATAAACATGCCCAACTCATCTTGGCCCAGATCAGTAAAATGAGGAATGAACAGCATTTCTGTGACGTGCAGCTGCAAGTTGGGAAGGAGACTTTTCAAGTTCATCGGCTGGTTTTGGCTGCCAGTAGTCCTTACTTTGCAGCTTTGTTCACTGGAGGAATGAAAGAGTCTTCAAAAGATGTTGTACAGATTCTAGGAATTCAAGCTGGAATCTTTCGAATACTTCTAGATTTCATTTACACAGGTACGTTAAGTGAACCTGTTGCTTTGAGTGAAGAGTGATACAATCACCTATGCACTACTATGGCATATAAATTGCTCTAACTTACGTGGAAAGGAATTTGGCAATATGTTATTATGAGCCTTTGAAAAGTTCCTATCTTTTGACCCAGTGTTCCTTTTCTAGGAATCCTAAGAAATTAATTAGTGATGCAGGCAAATATTTATGTACCAGGATGTTTATTGTAACGTTATTTATAATAGTATATAATTGAATACAATCTAATTGTCCCTCAGCAGGTTATATGGTTAAATAAATTATAGTACATGTGTATATAATGGAATATTTTTCTAGATCTCATAAATGATTTTTACATATACATATATACCTACATGCACACTATCATGGAATAATGTTTACAGTATAGTAAATGAAAAAAATCTGGATATAGATACAACCTCAATTTTGTAAAAATAAAAAAAATCATTTGTGTGTGTATTTGTGCACAAGAAAGAGACTAGAGTGTTGATGGTGTTTATCTCTAGATGACAGATATGGAAGATTCTTATTTTTTCCTTTTTTTCTGTTTTTCCTCAAAAATGTTTATAATCAGCATGTTATTTTAATCAAAACTTTTAATTTTAAAATGTTTTGAGGAGTTTTAATGACATTAGAAAATGCACACAAAAACTATTATAAAGTATAAGTCTTATGCAACATAAATATGCATGGAAAAAAGATTTCAAAGAAATATGCTAGAGTGTTGAAAGAAACTAAAGTTTGAAAGAAATACACAATGTATGTGTATGGGAAAATGTGTGATTTTAATTCTTGTTTTTATACTTTTCTGCCTTAAAGTTTTTTTTACAGTGAATGTGTATTACTCTTACAGTCAGAAGAAAATGTTTGAGATCAAAGACTATGTTTGTTTGGTCTAGTTTTGAGAATATACCATGCTCTTCTTAAGGGACTACTTGGTGGGAGATAATTATGTGGCCTAATAAAGTATTATTTATTTAATGCATGGTATTTAAACCTGGAAAATGACAAAAGGTGATTTCTGTTCTCTGTGTTGTTTCATATTCCTTTTTGGAAAATTTCAGAAAATGATAATTCTTAATTTGGGGACTGTAAAAATGATTATCTTTATCTACTGAAATCAGTGCAGCTCTATCTATTGGCTAATATACAAATTAATGTTGAGGAGTTCTTGACCTCACTTTTCTAAATGACGTATGAGCTGATTAAACTACTTCATAAATGCTCCTGCTTCTCTTATTTGCAAAGTATAAATTAACACAGATTGACCCAATGGCATTAGTGTTGAACTACATAAAAAAAGAAGAAATGCCACAAGTTGTGTGTTCTAACTCTGTTGTCTGACAGTAGCAACAAGAGATTTTTAGCGAAAGAGAATGTTCATGGCATCACTGTATTGCTGGTGATAAGCACTTCCATCAAAGAAATAAGAAGTGGTAAAACTCACAGAAATAAAGCTACTGAGTGTATCTGGGGGAAATAACATTGTGGAGAACTATTGATGTTTAAGGCTAAAATTGGTTTAACAGTTAAGAACAATGTTTGGCTGCTAGTAAAAGATATAAAATGGTTTAACAAGATAAGAGTTTATTTGTTTTTCTGCAAAGATGAGTCCGTAGTAGGCATTCCAAGGCTGGTGTGGTGGCTTCATGATGTCATTGGTGTCCCATTACTCTTCCAACATTTTGCTCCACCATTTATAGTTTGTAGCGTCTAATCTCATGATCACTGAACTCCAGCCAGTGGAACGAGGAAGACGGAAAGGCAAAAGTGCTTGCCAGCTGCGTCTATCCTCTTTTTTAAGCTTTTCTGGTAGCCCTACCCCAATAACTGCTGCCTATATCCTGTTGGCCAAACTCAGTCAAAAGTTTACTCGTATCTGCAAGGGAGGTTGAGAAATGTAATTTTCAGCAGGGCGCAATTGCCACCCACAGCAGAAACAAGATTCTGTTGGTAAGGATGAAAAGAAAATGAATATTGGATATTTATTGGACAGGAAGCTTTGTAGTTTTTGATACAATTAGTTCTTTAAAAATATGTTCTTGCCACAACTAGAAGGACCCACAACTAAAAAAAGATATACAACTATGTACTGGGAGGATTTGGGGAGAAAAAGCAGAAAAAAAAAAGAAAAAAAAATTTTTTAAGGTTGGGACCTGAGCTAACAACTGTTGCCAATCTTTTCTTTTTTCTGATTTTTCTCCCCAAATCTCCCCAGTGCGTAGCTGTATATTTTAGTTGTGAGTCCTTCTAGTTGTGGCGTGTGGGACGCCGCCTCAGTGTGGCCTGACAAGCAGTGCCATGTCCGCGCCCAGGATCTGAACCAGCAAAACCCTGGGCCGCTGAAGTGGAGCACACGAACTTAACCACTCAGCCACAGGGCCAGCCCCTAAAAATATGTTCTTCATTTTCATTGTAATAGCATTTCCTTTTTTGAGATATGAGGGCAGCAAAACCTGTTGATCTCTCCTTTGGACTTGTCTATACATTGTTTTTTTTTTTTTTGCTGAGGAGATTCGCCCTGAACTGACATCTGCTGCCAATCTTCCCCTTTTTGTATTTGAGCCACTGCCACAGCATGGGTGCCACAGACAAGAGGTGTAGGTCTGCTCCCGGGAACCAAACCTGGGCTGCCAAAGCGGAGCACACTGAACTTAACTGCTAGGCCACTGGGGCTGGCCTGTTGTCTATACATTCTTTATTACCCGTTCACAATTCTAATAGGTCTTAATGAATGTTTCTCACCTTAGTTTTTCATCTACTTTACTTGTAATTAAATGACTTAGGTTTGTGATCTAGCTGTGATCACATAATTAGCTATGTGATACAAAGCATTTCATTTAGCTTTAGTCAATCATTCATTCTCTTAACAGATATTTATTGAGTACTTTTTTTGAGCTAGGCACAGGGGTATGACAGTAAACAAGACAGACATGGCCTCTGGCTTCACAGAGCTTCATAGGTAATGCAGTTCAGGTACTTACAAAATAAAATGAGCTTATGAGAGCCTCATTTGCCTTATTCATAAAAAGGGGATAAGTAGCACTTTATGTTTCATGTGAAGGTTAAATGAGATAAATTTTAATAAATGTAAAAGTGCTTTTTGTAAACTATAAAGGCTTATTAAGTTGTAGGGCATTCTTTTTATTACTCTCAAGTAACTCTTGGCTTTATCCAGTAGCAGTGATTCACCTCCTGTATGTCACTACCCATGATCTTATCTTTTCCTAATATGTAATGAATTCTCATTTTATTCAGGTAGTCTTATCTCAGTTTTCTCTGCAGCCACTACCATTTACTTCCATGGTGGATTCCGTTTCTCATACTTTTGGAAAAATCCCTGTTTGTATTCAACAAGCCATACTCTTCCTCTCAGCATAATCTCTTTGACCCTTCATTCATTTAAAGAAATTTTTTTGAGCACTCAGTGTGTGCTGGGCATTGGGAATACAGAAGGGGCAAGCTTTGCCCCAAAAGTTTTTATAGATCTAATTGGGAATACAAACAAATAGTTTAGTGGAGTGAATGTCATAAAAGGGATAAAGGGAAAGTGTAAGACTGAATGGAGAGTCGGAGAGTTTATCCTTAGGTAGGAGAAATACAGTGGTTTTTTTCCTCTTCAATATAATTGACTATTTGATGTCCTCCCAAAGTCATTATATAAATAAATGAAAGTGAAAGCCTCTGGAAAGAGAGCAGAATATATATAGTTACTTAAATATTAAGTACTTAACAACTTTTCATGTTTATAGACTCTTGGTTATACATAAAATTAAAAGTTGATATTTGTATGGCACTTTGTTATAATTGAAGATAGGGACCCTGTCTTATTCTCCCCAGTGCCTCATAATGTTTGTTAGATGCGTGTAGCCTTATGGTAAAAGCGAGACTTCGATATTAGTCTCAGCCCTGCAACTCACTTAACCATGTGACTGGGGACAAGTCTGATTCTGTTTTCTTAATACAAAACTAAGAAAAAAAATGCCTACTTTCTGGGGTATAGTGAGGGTTAAATGAGTTCATAAGACAATTAATGCTGTATCTGGTTCGTTGTAAGTGTTCCATTAATGCTAAGTATCATTATCATTTGTCTTGTACTCGTTCTATAAATTCTTTTTTGCCTTTTTACTTAGCATTTATCTACACTGCGAACATTAAGCTATCAGTGTAATCAAGTATAATGCTTTTTGAATATAAGTCAAGTGTTTGTTTTTATTTTATTGGCTGTTTTGTCTCCCTGTTTCCCTAGGTATAGTGAACATAGGTGTGAATAATGTCCAGGAGTTGATTGTTGCTGCGGACATGCTACAGTTGACTGAAGTTGTCAATCTTTGTTGTGAGTTTCTGAAGGGACAAATTGATCCGCTGAACTGTATTGGGGTCTTTCAGTTCTCAGAGCAAATTGCCTGCCATGATCTTTTGGAATTCACAGAAAACTACATTCATGTCCATTTCTTGGAGGTTCATAGTGGGGAAGAGTTCCTGGCACTTACAAAAGATCAGCTGATCAAAATTTTGCGAAGTGAAGAGCTTAGCATTGAGGATGAATACCAGGTCTTCTTAGCTGCAATGCAATGGATTCTGAAAGATCTAGGAAAGAGAAGAAAATATGTGGTGGAAGTGCTAGACCCAGTTCGATTCCCTTTATTACCTCCTCAGAGGCTTCTAAAGTATATAGAAGGTAATTTTTTGTTGCATATCAAATTAGTCAATTAATTATCCAATGGCTTTGTCTCTGTTTGAAAGGTGATAGTGTTTTCATTTTTCAGTTCAATGGCAGACATTTATTGAATGATTACTATATGCGAGATACAACTTTTGTGTTTTGTGGGTAGGCAGTAGTAGTTCAGTATTTCTATTCATTATTTTAATCAAATCTTTTTTTTTTTTTTAAAGATTTTATTTTTCCTTTTTCTCCCAAGCACGCCGGTACATAGTTGTGTATTTTTAGTTGTGAGTCCTTCCAGTTGTGGCATGTGGGATGCTGCCTCAGCATGGCCTGATGAGCGGTGCCATGTCCGTGCCCAGGATCCGAACCATCTAAACCCTGGGCAGCCGGAGCAGAGCTCGCGAACTTAACCACTCGGCCATGGGGCCGACTCCCTAATCAAATCTTTATGTAACTTTCTGGAGATTAAATACTAAGGGAGCTTAGAGTTATAGATAAAATTACTAACAGAGCTAAAATACTACTTCTGTTTTTGGCAATACTAATTATTTCAGTGTAAGATTTCCTCTTGCCACTCTGAAAAATTCAGCAAAACTTAACATTTGAGGAAAATGCATACCCTAAAAACAAAACTCAATAAATCCTGTAAGTCCTCTCATTATAAAATGAATGTTATAGTGATATACTATCATAACTTCTAAGTAGCCTTTGATTCATCTTTAGGTTCTAAACTTTGAAAATACTTTTCACCATAGTATAAAATAGTTTTTATCTTTACGTTAGAAAAATGGTAATATTTAAATTTATTTTTAAAAACTACTTTAGACCTGGTCTCAAGATTTGAAGCTTTTACTCTTGTCGTGTACTGAAACTTTACGATATGACTGAATTGCAAATGATCTTATAAATTAAATATTAGTGTTAAAGGCATAATTCTGTGAAGGAGTTATATTTAATGTGGATTTTCAGTTTTTCTCCACTCTGTTTAACAGTGTTAATAGAATTTTGTAGGTTTTTCTGAGTGATATCTTGTATTAATGCATATACGGCCAATTCTTGTTATTCATGGTAATTATGTTCTGTAAAGTTGCCGCAAACACTAAATTGGCAAATACTGAGCTATTGTTCATAGGGGAAATGCATGGTAAGTTCTTATAAGCCTCTGGTCACAACATTTTTGTCAGCTGATCAATATATAACCTTGTTTTATGTGTGTTTCTGTCAGAAACACCTTATTTAATATATATTGTTGACTCATTACCGTTGAACTCATGGCCAACAGCACTGTTGTTCATGCCTGAGTGAAGCCTATCTACCACTTGTATTTTCCCTGTGAGGTACATCACAGCCTTCTTGCGCTTAGGAGGACTAGATAGCACCTGAGCAGTATGCTTGGGGTCCATTTTAAATGGCAAAATCACCAACAAAAAGCACAAAAATATGAAAAACATGGCACTAAGTAGACTATGAAAAGGACACTTGTTTACAGTATGAGACCTGAAACAAAAAGGCAGAGCATCACCTTGTTCAGCCTCACCTGGAAACGTGCATGTCAGGTGATTCACGTTTTTTGCTACTCTGTGGCATGTCCATGAATGACTGGGAAAGCGCCAGGAGTATTGATTTGGGTTATAAATATGTTTTAGTGAGTAGATGTATTCACAAATAAGGAATCCACAAATAATGAAGTCTAACTGTATTTAAATGCTAAAACAAGAAGAGAGAAATTATCCAGACAATTTTTGCATGAATCATGTGAGAATTTAGGAATGGGACAAAGGCTTTCTTCCTTGCATTGGCTTTTCCCAAATGCCACAGACACAGTGCCAAAGGAAAGTTCCTCTGCTAGGAGCTAGGGAAGGTTCCCTAGAATCGGGCCGTGTTTTCCTACAGCTTGTTGGTAATATTCAAGTCTTGCACTGCTTATTAAGTATGCCCAATAGTTAACACCTGAAGGTATTTCACTGGAGTAAAAACTGTAAGGAGTTAAGGGAGAAGTAAGTGCAGGATTTTTTTATAAGGCAATCTGAATAGTTTTCAACTTAGGAACTTTTTCTGTTTGATCATCTTGGGAAAAAGATGGGCAGGTAATGTAGAAAAATGAAAATCTACCACAAAATTCAGAGAGGAAGCAAAAGACTCAATTGAAATCATTAAATTATGTTACGTGAAATGTGTAGATGTTTTCCCTGGTGTATATATTTTTTATTTACCACTGGAATAATTCAGACAATTTAATATTATTAGCTATATGATAACATTTATTTCTTGCATTTTAGAGAGTGACTTTACTTTTTTTAAATGGTACCTGCTCTTATAAAAAAATTAGGTAATAAAGTATGAAAAAACAGCAAATCACCCAAAGTCTGCCACCCAGAACTAACCAGTTATAATTAACATCTAGTAAATATCATTCTAGATATCTCTGTATAGGAGGATGGATGATGGATGGATGTGTGATTGGATGGATAGATAGAAAAAAAATTATAAGGATAAGAATCATTTCGTGCATGCTATTATAAAGATTTTATTTTATTTTTTCCTTTTTCTCCCCAAAGCCCCCTGGTACATAGTTGTGTATTCTTAGTTGTGGGTCCTTCTAGTTGTGGCATATGGGATGCCGTCTCAGCACGGCCTGATGATCGGTGCCATGTCCACACCCAGGATCTGAACCGGCGAAACCACTCGCCCATGGGGCCGGCCCCCTATGCGTACTATTTACAATACAAAAAATATGGTTAAATCTCACTAAAAGTTAACAAAGAAGTAACTGAAGTAGTACCTAATTTCAGATAAATATTTCTTTACCCCAAGAAATATTCGTTCTAAAAGGTTCTTATAGAGGCTGGCCTGGTGGTGCAGCGGTTAAGTTTGCACGTTCCGCTTCTCGGTGGCCTGGGGTTTGCTGGTTTGGATCCCAGGTGTGGACATGGCGCCGCTTGGCAAAAGCAATGCTGTGGCAGGCGTCCCACATATAAAGTAGACGAAGATGGTCACGGATGTTAGCTCAGGGCCTGTCCTCCCCAGCAAGAAGAGGAGGATTGGCAGTAGTTAGTGCAGGGCTAATCTTCCTCAAAAATAAAAAATAAATAAAATGTTCTTATAGAGTTAAGGACAAAAGAGGAAAATCATTAAAAGAGGAAATCATAGTTTCATTTCATGTTTCAATTTTAAACAGAATAGGCTCTCTGCTAAGAAAAATGAGGTAATTAGCATTGTTATTTTTCTTCTTACCCCCTCAAGGTTTGTAGCTTTTATATAATTTTTTTTTCAATAATTATTCCCCTAGTTCTGTGCTTTTGTTTTGTATTTAAGTGGATTTGACGCTGTCTTCCAGTTTTTCAACCATAGTCTTTTTATTCCTGAATTTTCTTATTTGATTCATCGTTTGGTTGGCTGGATTTCGTCACCAAGTAACTGTTTTCAAGAAAGGCTCATGATTACTGTATTTCCTGAATTTTTTTCATATTTGAGAATTTCTGCCTGTTGCTCTTTTAATTTAGCAGCAATTTGGGTGACATAATATTCTTAAGTTAACATGATACTCCTCCCTGCATCCACCCCCCCCAAACTTTGTAAGGCATGGTTCTTTTTTTTTTTAATGACTTGCTTTTTCTGCTTGGATGCCTAAAGAATCCTCTTTCATTATTCTTGATTTGTGTTAAGGTTTGTCATTTTTCATTTAGACTATACCCTTTCCTTTGAAAAATTTTTTTCCTTCTTTTCCCCAAAGCCCCCCAGTACATGGTTGTATATTCTAGTTGTGAGTGTCTCCGGTTGTGCTATGTGGGACGCCACCTCAGCATGACCTGATGAGCAGTGCCAGGTCTGCGCCCAGGATCGGAACCGGTGAAACTCTGGGCCACTGAAGCAGAGCGTGCGAACTTAACCACTCGGCCACAGGACTGGCCCCTACCCTTTCCTTTTAAAGCTTCAGTTTTTCCTTAATTTGGGGGAAATTTTCATGTATGAAATTTCTGAATACTTTTAATGTTTCATTTAGTAGTCTTCATCCTTTTATTAGAACTTCCTTGTCTTTCATATTTACTCTCTTCTAATGTTGAAATGTTTTTTGTCTTTTGCTCCGTATTCACAGTTGTTTTTTCGTCTGTACACCAAATCGCTAATTTGATTTTTTGTCATATCTATTGTGTTTCTTTCTAATTCATTAAGTCTGTAGTACTGTCATTTCAGTTCTCACATTGTTTCCTTACGAATGCATCTCATTCTGTCTTTGAGCTCTTTTTTTAATAGAATCTGTATTCCTAAGTAATTCTATCCTGTGAAGCATTCTTGGGGAGTCTGTTTCTGTTTGTGGCTAATGTTTTCTTCCAGACTGAATTCTTCAATCTCTTTCTCTTTTTTCTGGGATATATTTTAATAGTTGTATAGCTGTTTCTTGATATATTGCTCATGCTTAACATGGGCAACTCTGTTCAAAACTGTTTGCTCTGATAATGTAAGAGCTAATTCTCCTTGACGCCCTATTTATCTTAGTATAACTGGTTTGTTTCTACCATCTAAAATTTGAGGGCTATGTATGTGTTCTCACCACTTCTTTCTAGCTGAGGCATGAGGATGGTGAAACAATAAAGATCTGCTAAGGCTGAGGTCTTTGCTTGGGGACCTGGGCTCTGACCTTTGTCTTTTAAGATCCTGTTATTGATCTTGTATTAGGGCTTACTTAATCCAGCCAAGGATGTATCTTATCCGAAGTGTGGACTTTGGCTGGCACTATGCTGTTAGATGGCAAACCCTGGTGATCCTTTCCACCATTACTCATCCTCCCATAGAGGATTTTTCTTTTAATGGTTTTGTTCTTTGACTTCTCAGTTCTCCTTCTTACCGGCTTGTTCTACCTCTCTCCAAATTGTTAATTATTAGGGAAAGTTCTCAAGATTTTGTTACTTGACCTTTTTTCCTCAATATTGCTTCTGGGATATAGGGACAAGACTTGGAGATCGTCCCTTGCTAGTGTATATGGTGCCTTTATGCAAATTAGAAAATAGTGCCCTTTCAGGGAGGCTGGGTCTTACAGCCTGCTAGCTGGGGCAGATTGGCTTTCATCCCCAATTCACCTCCTCAGCTAAGCACCCTTGAGCAGGGATCATCTACCCAATCATGCTCAAAGTCTTGTTAGGAGATAGACCTCATTCTACCAGAATTTTTTGTTTCTTGTTTTGACTATCATTTGTAAAGTTTGTGACATAATTTTATGTCCTTTTTGTTATTTGGTTGTAAGTATAGAATTTTGAGCTATTTTATGTTTTCATTTTGTTAGATAATTGTAATCCTATTTCATTCACCATCTTTATTTAGAAATCCTCATATATGTGTTTTCAATTGGATGTTATGAAGCGTATTTTTAAAAGCAATCTTTGGTTTAAGGAAAGTATATTCTTCAGTAGCAATGAGAAAAATAATATTTGGTGTTGTAGGAAACATACATCATCGATGATGAATTTTTATTTTTTGATTGTTAAATGCATTTTATGTTCATGGAAAAATGTCTTTTCAATGTTATTTAAAAGTTGTTTAAAAGATTATCTTTTTAAACATTGCTTTAGGAGTATCTGATTTTAATCTTCGTGTTGCGTTGCAAACACTTTTGAAAGAGTACTGTGAGGTGTGCAAATCTCCCAAAGAGAACAAATTTTGTGGTTTTCTGCAGACATCTAAGGTTCGACCTAGGAAGAAAGCAAGAAAGTACCTGTATGCAGTAGGTAAGAACCTTTAAAAAGGTAATAGAAATTATCCTTATTTTGGGTATCAAAACCTTTTAATATTTTGCTGTTATTACCGTACATGTCAGAATATGCAGAGGTGTCAAATAGGCATATTTAATTTACATATAGGCTGCATATTTATAAACTGTGTTTATATAACACAGTGGGCACATCTAAGAATAAATTATTCTTATTAAATTATTTTTGTCAAAAACTGACTAAAGAAATGCTGCTTTAGCATTAAAAGTTAAAAATTTGAATTCTAGTTAAAAATAGGAAAATAAATTTCAAAATTTTTATTCACAGTGTCTTAAAATGGTCATTAGGGTTGATAGGAACCAGTGATTTCCAAAGTGTAGTTGTGCAGATAATCCATAGGAGTATCAGATGGACATGTTAAAACCTCTTTTCATTTTTATTTTAAAAAACATTAAACTTTATCAATATTTGATATATAGACAAATTGTTCAAATTTATATACGTAATTTATATATAAATACTTTGTATAATTTAATGTAATTATATGTATAATTTTATATATGCTATAATATATAAATATGTGATTTCTGAGTGCATGCTAAAATTTTTTTACTGATGGGATATGCAGTCAGACAAGGATTTCAACTCACTATGTTTTTTTTTTAATTTTTTTTTATCTTTTGAGGAAGATTGGCCCTAAGCTAACATCTGCCGCCAATCCTCTTCTTTTTGCTGAGGAAGACTGGCCCTGAGCTAACATCCGTGCCTATCTTCCTCTATTTTATGTGGGATGCCTGCCACAGGGATGGCTTGATAAGCAGTGCATAGGTTCACAACTGGGATCTGAACTGGTGAACCCCAGGCCACTGAAGTGGAATGTGCGCACTTAACTGCTGCGCCACTGGGCTGGCCCCACAACTCACTATTTTTAATTGAAAAAGATACTAATAGAAGTCATAATGAGACTTCATAACTAGACAGGTAACCAGCTTCTAGATTTGTGGTTGTTTTTTTCCTGTGAGGAACATTGCCCCTGAGCTAACATCTATTGCCAATCTTCCTCTATTTTTTTGGCTTCAGGAAGATTGTCCCTGAGCTAACATCTGTGCCAGTCTTCCTCTATTTTGCATGTGGGATACTGCCACAGCATGGCTTGATGAGTGGTGTGTAGGCCCACACCCAGGATCCAAACCCACAAACCTCACGCTGCCAAAGCAGAGTGTGTGAACCCAACTACTACACCACTGGGCTGGCCATAGATTTATGTGTTTTTTTTGTTTGTTTTTATTAAAGATTTTATTTTTCCTTTTTCTTCCCAAAGCCCCTCAGTACATAGTTGTGTATTTTTAGTTGTGGGTCCCTCCAGGTGTGGCATGCCGGATGACACCTCAGCATGGCTTGACAAGCGGTGCCATGTCCTTGCCCAGGATTCAAACCTGCGAAACCCTGGGCTGCCGAAGCAGAGTGCACGAACTTAACCACTCGGCCACGGGGCTGGCCCCTAGATTTATGTTTTATTTAACATTCTTTTATAACCAAGACCAGGTGGTAGAGTACTATGGTTAGCCTTATTGTGTTTAAGCCATAATCTTTCAGGACTTGGCACATTTAAGAATAATATATGTATATATGGCAGGCCCTAAAGCACTTATATCCTGCTATGAAATGGTTATACTGAATGTCTAGGGCTAGATTTTTCCTCATTACTACTATTTCCATATTTAGCAGCAAGGGATTTGCTGTGTACCTCCTTTCCTTCCTTTGTTCAGGTGGATATACTCGGTTGCAGGGGGGTCGTTGGAGTGATAGCAGAGCCCTCAGCTGTGTAGAACGTTTTGACACCTTCAGCCAGTACTGGACCACTGTGTCTTCACTTCATCAGGCTCGGTGTGGACTTGGAGTAGCAGTTCTTGGAGGGATGGTCTACGCTATTGGAGGTAATAATGAAAATGTCTTATTTCCCTTATTAGTCTCTAGTTATAAGTTGGCTGCATTCTTATATGCCTTATATATATATATTGCTAGGTACTGTGGGGTATACATAAATATAGTTGTGGCCAGTAAATATTTATTGAATAAATGAATGAAAGAAAGAAAAAGGAAACACAGATATTAAATATTTCAGATCGGAGAGATACTGTGATTTATCACAAGATAGAATACTTAGGTTTGGTTTTAATGAAAAGTCGTTTATAAAATGTGGCACCAAAATTTAGGTCATTTTTTTTTGGAGAGGAAGATTGGCCCTGAGCTAACATCTGTTGCCAGTCTTCTTCTTTTTGCTTGAGGAAGATTGTCGCTGAGCTAACATCTGTGCCAATCTACCTCTATTTTGTATGTGGGACACCACCACAGCATGGCTTGATGAGGTCCATGCCTGGGATCCGAACCGGTGAACCCTGGGCTGCTGCAGCAGAGTGTGCGAACTTAACCACTATGCCACCGGGCTGGCCCTAGGTCCACATTTATAATAAAAAGTTTAAAAATTCTGAAAGCTGCATTATGAATCATTTTTAATTAGACAAGTTATCTGGACAGTGGGCTATATAAGAACCAAGTTAGCTAGATATTGGGATATAGTTCTTGATTGAGATCACTGTGTTTTCTGAAACTACCATTATGTATTGTAAAATGATAAATGAATAAAATTAAATAAAAGGAGATTTGAGGGTTGGAAGAAAATAATTATCAGAGAAGATCTAAAGAGTAATAAATGTAACACTTTTCATATTGATATTTACTTCTGAATAACTTGTCTTTATAGCAACAAGCCTATGTAGATCCTCTCTAACCCTTACAGCTGATCTTTTTGCTTTATTTCTATGGGTCAGTCTAAAACAGTAAAAATTTTATATCAAAAATTTTATTATTTTCTGACTATGATACTGTCAGTTTAAAATGAGAGAGATATAGGGAATAGTTGATTTTTATTTATCATTTGGAGGGAATGTAATTGTTGTTCAAAAACTGTTCGTTAAATCAATAAATGTCATGGTGCATCAGAAAATCCCACCAAAGAAATTAGTTTTAAGCAATAACCTTCTGTCAGTATAAAGACCATAATTCTATATAATCTTTGACTAGAACCCTAATAGTTGTTTTTATGTATGAACGTGCGAACTTAAACTCTGCGCCACCAGGCCGGCCCCAAGATATTTCTTAATATATCATTTAAAGATAATTTTTGTTATCAAAGTAATTCAGGTTTGTGCTAGAAAATTTTGCTAAAACTTCAGCATATGAAAAAGAAAATAAAAATCACTCATACTGTAATTATACCATCCAGAGAAAATCAGATACTAGTTTGGCTTATTTCCTCCTAGACACATACATATACGTACATACTTAATATTCTAAATACTATTTTTTAAAATTAAGATATAATTCACATACCATAAAATTCACCATTTAGAGTATACAGTTCAGCTGTTTGTCGTATATTTACAAAGTTGTGCAACCATCACCACTATCTAGTTCCAGAACAGTTTCATCACTGCATCAAGAAACACTGTCCACATTAGCAGTCACTCCCCATCCCCCCTCCCAACCCCTAGGAACCACTAATCTCCTTTCTGTCTCTATGGATTTGTCTATTCTGGACATTTCATGTAAATGGAATTGTACGATATATGGTGTTTTTGTGTCTGGCTTCTTTCACTTAGCATAATGTTTTCAAGGTTCATCCATGTCATAGCATGTGTCAGTATTTCATTTCGTTTTATGGCTGAATAACATTCCATTGTATGGCTAATACCACATTTTTTTTACATTCATCAAATGGTAATGGACGTTTGGATTGTTTCCACTTTGTGGCTGATATGAATAAAGCTCCTGTGAACATTCATGGACAAGTTTTTATGTGGACATGTGTTTTCATTTCTCTTGGATATATACCTAGGAGTGGAATTGTCATATAGTAGCACTATGTTTAACTTTTGGAGATATGTATTGTTTTAAACTTTTTTGCTGTTTACTTTTTATTAAAATACTTATTTTTAACTATTCAAGTACTAAGTGGCTACATTGTCATTGTTAAAAAATCCATTGCGATAATAGTTGAAGTCTCTCTCAACTAAAGACTCTAACTTCCTCCTCAGTAATCCCCTTTGAAAGCTCCAGGAGAAATCATTGTTATCAATATTGTTTGTGTTCTTCTAGATCTTTTTCTATTCTTGCATTCGTATCTATATGGAAAAATATATATATATATACATTTATCTTATATAGATTTTAAAATATATAATTGGTATCTAACTATAGGTTTCCAAAATGTGCCTTTTTCACTTTATAATATTTGTAGGAGGAAAGCTTTACTAATCAGCTCATAGAGATAGACCTCATTTAAAAAATTTTTCCTTGGGGCCAGCCCCATGGCCTAATGGTTAAGTTCAATGTGCTTCACTTTGGCAGCCCAGGTTCACGGGTTCAGATCCTGGGTGTGGACCTACACCGCTTGTCAGCCATGCCATGGTAGCGACCCACAAATGAAATAGAGGAAGGTTGGCAGAGATGTTAGCTCAGGGCTAATCTTCCTCAAGCAAAAGAAGAGGAAAATTGGTAACACATATTAGTTCAGGGTGACTCTTGCTCTGGAAAAAAAAATTTTTTTCCTTAAAATATTTTATATTTTGGGTATGCTGTAATATATTTAACTTTTCTTTTATTGATGGACATTTGTTTCAAATTTTTTGCTACTACAAGTAGTGCTCCAATGAATATCATTAGATTTATGCCTCCTTATGCATGTGTTTGAGCATTTCAGTAAGTACGTGTTGAGAAGTGAAATTGCTGAGTCAGTGCTTAAGCACAATTTTAGTTTGTTTGTTTTTTTTTTTTAAAGATTTTATTTTTTCCTTTTTCTCCCCAAAGCCCCCTGGTACATAGTTGTGTATTCTTCGTTGTGGGTTCTTCTAGTTGTGGCATGTGGGACGGTGCCTCAGTGTGGTCTGATGAGCAGTGCCATGTCCGTGCCCAGGATTCGAACTAACAAAACACTGCGCCACCTGCAGCAGAGCGCGCGAACTTAACCACTCGGCCACGGGGCCAGCCCCCACAATTTTAGTTTTGATAGATAATACCGAGTTGTGCTTCCACCAACAACAGATGAGAGTACCTGTTTTTTTACTCCCTTGCCAGTGCTATATATTATCAAACTTTTAAATTTTTTGCCCATCTGTTAGGTAAAAAATAGTATCTTATTTTTATTTGCATTTTCTATAAGTAAGGTTGAGCATTTTTTTGTATGTTTATTGGCCAATTGTATTTTGTCTTCTGTGAATTACCACTTAATATTGTTTGTCCACTTTTCTGTTTGGTTCTCATATCTACCAGTCTACCTGCATCTCTCCTCATATGCTCTTGTTTTCTCCTGTTACTATGGATGAGCTGTTTCTACCTCTGTTGTCTCCACTATGTCCCAGATCCTATCCCCTCTCTCAAATTCAGGGATCTTGTTCTTGTAATTATCCCTTCCCTACAGCATCATCAGGTTTTTCCTGTCTACGGAATGATTACCATTAAGAAGTTACTGTAATATCTCTCATCTTAAAAAATAAACACATTCTCCCTTGACCCCACATCCTCCTCCAGTTACTGCCTCATTTCTCTGCTGCTTTGATAGAAAACGAAAGAGTTGTCTTTATTTGCCTCCCATGCTATTGAACCAGCTCCAATCAGGCTGTCTGATTTTCGTCCCCATTAGTCCACTGAGACTATTCTTATAAGGGTCACCAAAGTCCTCATCATTGCAAAACCAGGGCTCAATTCTCAGTCCTCATCTTATTGAACATCTCAGGATCGTTTGACACATTACTTTCTACTTCTTGAAGTGCCCCCTGTTTTATAATGTAGGTTTTATTATTTTTCAGGTACAGTGAGGCCAAAACATCAGGAGACAATGTTCCGAAGAGGAAGGGGTACACCTTGCTTCACCATGTTGTGGGTGGGTGGGTGGGCGAGTCACATGGGGAAGCACCAGGGTCAGGAGGTGGAGGGAATGGAAGGAAAATGTGGGCAAGAATTTTATTGTGGTTTCTACAGGAAGGAATGGGTGAGGCAGAGTTAGCAGATACAGGATTAGCTAGTTTGAATAATTTCAGCAGGCTCTGGGGCATAGGGGTGGTCCCTCGTTGTGTGGTACCTGGCCCTGGAGTGATTAGGACAGGGGAGCAGTAATAAAGGATGAATTGATTAGTTACATTTGAAAGGCATGCCTGCAGGTGAGTCTTCCACTGTCTTTAAGGATTGGCTAGCCCTGAGAGGGGCGGTCCCTCCAAAGTCAGAAAGGCCCCAGATGTCAAAGCATCAGAAATACGGAAAATAAAGAGACGTGATTAATACACACTCTCCTCCTTTTTTCTTTTTTCTACGCTTCTGAGCTGATGAACTCCCTGTTTTTTTCCTCCCTCACTGGCAATTGCTTCTCCGTGTTTTTTGCTGGGTCTTCTTTCTCTTTCAGACCTCCTTATGCCGAATGCCCCAAGACTCAGTTCTGAAGTGACTACTCTATCTACATTTACTGTCTGGGTGATCTTATCCAGTCTCATGCCTTTAAGTACTATCTATATACTCATGTCTCTCCAATCACAGACTCCAGACTTGCATATATAACTGTCTTTTTATCCTCATTTAAATGTCTTAATATGTATTTCAAACTCAACATGTCTAAACCAAACTCTCTGATTTCCTCATCTCCTAGATCTGTTTCTCTCCCAGGGTTTGCCATCCAGTAAGTGGTAACAACCATTTGCCCAGTGGCTCAGGACAAAATTTTGGTCATCCTTGGTACCTCTCTTTCTTTCACACCCTACATCCAATCGTCAATGTGCGTGTGTGTGTGTGTGTATATATATATGCCCGACTGCTATAATAGTGTAGTCTCCCTGCTTCTTTTTTTTTTTTTTTCTGGTGAGGAAGATGGACCCTGAGCTAACGTCTGTTGCCAATCTTCCTCTTTTTGCCTGAGGAAGATTGTCCCCGAGCTAATATTCATGCCAATCTTCCTCCACTTTTTATGTAGGACACTGCTACAGCGTGGCTTGATGAGCAGTGTGTAGGTTTGCACCTGGGATCCCAGCCGGCAAATCCCAGGCTGCTGAAGCAGAGCACGTGAACTTAACTACTACACCACCAGGCTAGCCCCTCCCTGCTTCTATTTTTATTTCCCTTAAGTCTTTTCTGTACACTGTGGCCTCAGATCTTCCTAAAATTCAGGTCTGATCATGTTACTGCCCTGTTCTCAACCCTATATCGGCTTCCTGTTCACCCTGCAGGTAAAGTGCAGTCATCATCATAGCTGCAAGGCCTTTACGTGGTCTGTCTCCCCATCTGCCTCTTAAATCTCGCTTCCTGTCGTTCTCCCCCTCATTATGTCTTAGCTACGTATCCTTCATGCCTTTCTCTTAGAAAAGTTACTTGAGTTCTGGTATAATTGCTTCAGTTTCCTCAGTCATAAGAGGAGTATGTGAAACCTGTTTGAAAACTCAGTGGTGGCTACAATTGCAACAGAGAATAAATTTGCTCTTGTTGTTGAACCTCACGTTTGAGAAATCTTCAGTAGCCTACTTTTATGGGTTTTTCAGTTTTTTCCTACCAATTGGAAAAGATAAACATTATTATTTAAAAACTAGATCTCTGATAATGATCTTGCTGTTGTGCTTTCTCAAGCATACATAAGAAGTCCTTCAGCAGTAAGTTTTGTTTATGTCTCTATCCTGACTGAACTCAGAGGATCAGAACATGGTTATCTTCCCAGGACTCCCAGCGCATTTGGTAGTGGGACAATTTAGGTCTTCACTATTAAGCCTTGTAGTGTTTGCTGATTGATTCTTATCTGCCCAGGTGTTTGTGATCCTTTAAACCACAAGAACCATTTTTTTAGCTTTTTCTGGCATTTATTAGGTGTTCAATAAATATAATTGTTGATTATATGAATTCATAAGGTTTACGTTTTAAATTTTAGGATGTGAAATATACATTAATGTATATAAAAGTGCATTTTATATATCTAGTTTGATAAATAATTGAAGAAAATTAGGATAATCATTTCCTTTTGTTTCTTTATACTTTTCACCACCGATGTAGGCTCTCCTAAGCAATACACCTAAGTTTGCCTATTTTTGAACTCTGAATTATATAAATATTCTTGCTCTGTCTTGTCCAACATTATGTTTCTGAGATTTATTCATGTTGTTTCTTGCTGTACAGATTCCTGTTGTACACCATGGACTATATCAAAATTTATTTATTCATTCTGTTATCATGAGACATTTGGATTGTTTTAATAAAGTTACCGACTTGATTTGGCTGTTCTAAATAATTGTTTCCAGCTTTTGACTATTGACAACATTGCTGCTATCAGAATTCTTATATGTATCGACAAGTTCCCTGTGCCAGAGTTTCTCTAGGGTGTATACCCAGGAGTGGAATGCTGGGTCATAAAGTATTCAGATTTTCAATTTTACTAGATAATGCCAAACTATTTTCAAAAGTGGCTGCATTATTTTACACTTCACCTATTTACACCAACTTTTGGTATTGTCAGACTTGAAAATTTTTCTCTATTAGTGGAAATATAGTGATATCTCATTATGGTTTTAATTTACATTTCCCTCATAAGTAATGACATTGAACATTTTTTCATTGTTATTTGGCCATTTGGATTTCTTCTTTTAGGAAGTGATTTTTTAGGTCTTTGGCTCATCTAAAAAATGTCTGTATTATTGATTTGTTGGTGTGTCAGGGATCCTCAAGACCACCCCCAGGTTCAACTATTTGCTAGAAGGACTCACAAGTCTTAGCATATAGTTGTACTCACAGCTAAGATTTATTATAGTAAAAGGATAAAGAAAAAAATCAGTAAAGGGAAAAGGCACAAGAGGAAACAATTGAAGCTTCCAAGAGTCCTCTCCCAATGGAGTCACACAGGACATGCTTAATTCCTTCAGCAATGAGTTGTGACAACATATAGGAAGTGTAGTCTATCAGAGAAACTTATTAGAGACACAGTGTCCAAGGTTTTTATTGGGGCTTAGTCATATAGAATCCCTCTTCCTAGCACATACCAAAATTCCAGACTCTCAGAAGGAAAGCTTTTGTTCAATATAAACCACATTGTTTGTACAAACAGTGTAGGCACAGTGAGCCACTCTTATCATTTAGGGAAAATTTTATTTTATTTTATATTTATTTATTTATTTATTTTTGAGGAAGATTAGCCTTGAGCTAACATCTGCTGCCAATCCTCCTCTTTTCGCTGAAGAAGACTGGCCCTGAGCTAACATCCATGCCCATCTTCCTCTACTTTATATGTGGGATGTCTGCCACAGCATGGCTTGACAAGCGGTGTGTAGGTCCGCACCCGTGAGCCCCAGGCCACCGAAGTGGAATGTGTGAACTTAACCGCTGTGCCACTGGGTCAGCCCCTAGGGAAAATTTTGTATCATTGTAGGGAACTGCTTACTATATCCATGTTCCCAAACTCCAGCTAAGGGTCAACCTTGAAAGCAGGCCTTTCTAAGGATAAGTAGTCTCGGGTCTGCTGTGTTAACTGTTTTCTGCACAGTAGGAGTTTTGTATACATTCAGGATTCTAGGCCCTTGTAAAGTTTTATGTGCTGCAGGTATCTTTTTCTACTCTACTACTTCATCTTTCACTTTATGGTATCTTTTGATAAACAGATATTTTTAATTTTAATGTAGCCAACTCTATGATTTTTTTCCCTTTATGGTTAGTGTTTCTTGTATCTTTTTAAAGAAATCTTTCCCTACTCCAGAGTCATGAGGATATATACCTTTATTGTTTTCTAAAATTTTATAGTTTTTTTTTTTTAAAGATTTTATTTTTTTCCTTTTTCTCCCCAAAGCCCCCCGGTACATAGTTGTGTATTCTTCGTTGTGGGTCCTTCTAGTTGTGGCATGTGGGACGCTACCTCAGCGTGGTTTGATGAGCAGTGCCATGTCTGCACCCAGGATTCGAACCAACGAAACACTGGGCCGCCTGCAGCCGAGAGCGCGAACTTTACCGCTTAGCCACGGGGCCAGCCCCGAGTTTTGCCATTCACATTTATGTCTGTCTTCTACCTGGAATTGGGTTTTTATGGATAGTGTGAGTAGGGAACCAGTTTCATTTTCTCCCCAGATATGTAACCAATTATCCCAGCATAAAAGACTTGTTTTCCCAGTGCTCTGCAGTACAAACTCATATATTAAGTAATCATGTTTACGTGGATCTTTTTCTAGAATTTCTTTTCTGTTCTGTTGGTCTTTCTGACTATCTCTTTACTAATTACTATAGCTCTATTTTAAGTCTGATAAGCTTATCTGATAGGACAGTTTCGCTCTCATTATTCTTTTCTTGGAGTGCTTGGCTATTCTACTCCTTTTGTACTTCCACATAAATTTTAGAATCAGTTCATCAAATCTGTTATTAGAAATAATACTATATATGATTACACTTACATGAGGTACTTAAAGTAGTCAAAATCATAAAGACAAAAAATATAATGGTGGTTGCCCAGGGAGCGGGGAGGGGGGGCGGGGAGTGGAGGGGAGAATGAGGCGCTATTGTTTAAGTCTAGAGTTTCAGTTTTACAAGGTGAAAAGAGTTGTGGAGATGGATGGTTGTGATGGCTGCAAAACATCACTGAACTGTACACTTAAAAATGGTTAAGATGGTAAATATTATGTATATTTTAACAAAATAGAAAAGAAAGTTTTTTTAAAATTGGGAATACAGTAAATCTATAAATCAGTTTGGGGATCATTGTCATCTTTGTATTGACTCTTCTAATTCATGAACATGGTACATCTCTTTGTTTATTTAGATATACTTTAATTTAAAATTTTATCTAAATAAAGTTTAGAAGTTTTATCCATAGAAGTCTTGTACAATCTTTGATTAGATTTACTCCTAGGTATAGTATATTTTAAAATTCTATTTTAAGTGATATCTTTTAAAAAATTTTTATTTTCTGTTTGTTGCTAGATAAGGATTACATTAAAACTCCAATTATACCAGGGTCAGCTGACCAAACTAATACATGAAAAATACATGAAAAAATATAGAAGTGTTAAAATGTAAATTGTATCCTTAAAAATTACGTGGATTGTTTGGGTGGTAGAATTAGAAATAGATAATATTAAAATTATGTCTTTGCTTCATTAGGTGGATTTTAATAAATAACAGTGGTATGGCACGGATTCAAAATAACGCTTTGCTAGAACATAATAGTTGAATTTCTGACAACATGAAATGCTACTGAATATTGTATTATGGTTCTAAGCTATTAGTATTACTAGACTTTCTCATATGTGTCTCTTTTATTTAACTCAGGTGAAAAGGATTCAATGATTTTTGACTGTACTGAATGCTATGATCCAGTTACTAAACAGTGGACAACTGTAGCTTCCATGAATCAACCCCGATGTGGCCTGGGAGTGTGTGTGTGTTATGGGGCTATCTATGCTTTGGGTAATTATGGTGTTCAATTTAAGGATATCTCATATTATTTAAATTCTTAATCAGATTCTGATTACTTTAGAAATTTTCCTTCTGTCCCTTAAGAAACTTGTATGTTTTCAGCTTTATAAAATTTTTTTTCTATGTGAAATAAGGAATTATAGCTCTAACAATTGGCTTAGAGATGTTTTCCTGAGGTATTGCCAAATGAGCAAATAAAATGCAGAACAATGTACATAATATGTACATTTTATAATTTTATAAAATGATTGAAAACACCATAAATATTATTATATATTGTGTGTCTGTATGAGATTATCAGCTTTATGAATTCATTTTCTCAAATTGTATTACTTGGGGAATATTGTCAAGAATGGAGTTCTTAGAAGGAGATGGAGATAAAACATAGATGAGATGTCCATTGAAGCACTTTAGCTGACTAGTTAAATCTCATGATTAGGATAACCATTCTGAATATGCGGAAGTTGTTTCAAAAGGTAGTTTTGCAAAATACTGTATTTCCTATGCAATATGTTGTCGTTTTTGTTGTTTCGTTTTTTTAAATCTCTAGTGAAAACTAGGAAGAAAGTTAAAAGACCCAAGTTCTACTCACAGATTGTAATTTTTCATGTAATCTTGGACAAATAACTTCTCTGGTCCACCATATCATAATCATTAATAATATGAAGACCTCAGATTAGATATTTTCTAAGGTGTTTTTCATAAATAAGATTCCTCTATCCCAGAAATAACATTTCTGTTTGGTTACAGGTGGATGGGTTGGAGCTGAGATAGGGAATACCATTGAAAGGTTTGATCCTGATGAAAATAAGTGGGAACTAGTTGGCAACATGGCTATGTCACGCTACTACTTTGGCTGCTGTGAAATGCAAGGTGTAATTGCTTTATAAAATATTTTTCCTGAAAATACATTTTTTAAAAAACTGAGCTTGAGGCTTTATTTTCACAAAAGTATTTTTTATGTCTGTTAGTATTGAATAATTGACACTAACAGTATGGAAGTTCTGCCTTTAACCTCTTATATCTTTTAATTTCTTATATCTTTATTTCTGTATTGCCAAAATAATCAATTTTTTCCCAAATAAACAAAGCTAGGATTAAATTACAGATAGGCAAAAATACCTGACTAGCAAAATAAGCATTTGAACTGTCATCCGTTTTCTGTCCCATGCAGGCCTTAGTATTTCTAAATAGGGAGAGAATTTCAAAAACAATCGTCATAGTCTCTTCTTATAGACTTCTTCAGTGTTTTTTAACACCATACATTGTGATTTAGTCTGCATAGAATATAATGCTATGACAGATTTGAAAAATGTTGTACTGCATATTAAAATGGTGTGTACAGACATTATTTTAATTGTCTACTATACCCTAAGAGGGAGGTAGTAAGTACTGTCAAATAGAACCTGATTCTCTGTGCAGAGTTGGAGAGCAGATTTATATGTACCTGTAAAGCAGAAAGCAGTCTGCCCATTGCTATTTGACAACTCAGCCTGCTGTTCCCAGCTCAAGTTCTTTCTGTTTTGTGAGTACCTTTTCAGATTTCCACTAGCATTTAAATGCTCAAACTACATGGTGCAGACTGTATTCTGTTGTTTAATATTATAGTGTTCTCTAGTTGTTTTATATTTATTATTTTTATCTTCTCATCTAAAATCATAGAGCTGGAGAGGCATGTTAGAGATTATCTATTTCAACCTCATTATTTATAGAAGAGGAAGCTAAAGATCAGGTTGTGAGTTGTCTTTTCTCATAGCTGGTTATTGGCAAAGCTGGGGCTAGAATCTAAGTTTACTAACATTTAGCTCATGTTCTTTAAAATGCCATTCTTTATAACTTATAACTCCTTACTTTAGAACATGGGAAACAACATTAGGCACTCAAAAATAATTGTATATTGTCAGAACCAGTGTTTTCAAATCAAATTTAATAAGGAAATGCCTGTGAACTACATTCTATTGTACTCTAGTAATTGATCCTGATACCTTAATCTAGCCATATAACTATTCTAATTTAAATTCAGTTTTCTACTTTATTTTATGTCCATCTGAGCAACAGGTAGGCTGTCATCAAATATGGCCATGTCATTCCTGGTTTAAGTGTGTGAAATTTTTTAGGGGGAAAAATCCCTTTCCCTTTCCTTTTTTACCTATATTTGGCAGTGATGGATCTGGAACTTGAGATCATCATGCAGACAGTAAGATGGGAAATCCTTGCCTAACAAATTATTTTGTTATAGCATCATTAAGTTCTTTGAAAATTCAATGGCACTTTAAATTCATACCACTAATTCTTTGTGACATGCTTAAATATGAGCCGTGATAAACTAGACAGAAGTTGATTTTCTCTCTTAAAGAATATTGTGAGCCCTACATTAAATATAACATTGACATAGCAAACTGAAATCACAACTATTACTTTTTATAATTATTTATATCCTATTTTCTATAGCATCTGAGCAAAAATATTCCATTTCCAGGTTTAATTTACGTAATTGGGGGCATCAACAATGAAGGAATAGAGCTTCGTTCTTTTGAAGTTTATGATCCACTTTCTAAGCGTTGGTCTCCACTTCCTCCAATGGGAACCAGGAGAGCATATCTTGGAGTGGCTGCACTCAATGACTGCATCTATTCTGTTGGCGGGTGGAATGAGACACAAGATGCTCTTCATACTGTAGAAAAATATTCCTTTGAAGAGGTAGGTTGGATGATTTCAAATATTTAGTATCCTATTATTCTTTTAATGTCTGTAAGATCTGTAGTGATGTGCATTCTTTCATTCATGATATTGATCATTTGTAGGTTTTTATCTCTTTTTTCTTTTCAAAGAACCAACTTTTGGTGTCATTGATTTTTTTCTTTGATTATCCATCTTCTGTTTCATTAATTTCTGTTCCTCTTTTTTTCTTCTATTTGTTTTGGGTTTAGTTTGCTCTTCTTTTTTTAGATTCTTACAGTGGAAGCTTAGACGATTCATTTTAGACCTTTCTTTTTCTATGATGTAAACCTTTAAATTTATAAGTTGTTTTCAAGCACTGCTTTAACCACATCACACACACTTTGATATGTTGTGTTTTAATTAGCATTTATTTCAAAATATCTTATTGTTTTCCTGTTAATTGCCTCTTTGACCAATGGGTTGTTAGAAGTATGTTATTTAATTTCCAAATATTTGGAGATTTTCCAGATATCTTTGTGTTATTGATTTCTAATTTAATTCCATTGTGATGAAAGAGCGTATTTTGTATGATTTATGTCTTGGCAAATGTTTCATGTGCACCTGGAAAGAATTTGTATTCGGCTGTTGTTGAGTGTAGTGTTCTATAATGTCAATTAGGTCAAGTTGGTTAGTATTGTTCAAGCTTCCCCTAGTCTTTCCAACTTGTCCTATTCTTGTGTGAATTATTAAGAAAGAAGTGTTGAAATCTGCATCTGTAATTATGAATTTGTCTGTTTCTCCTTTCATTTCTGTCAGGGGTCTTGCTTCACATGTTTTAAATCTCTGTTATTAAGTGTGTATATATTGAGATGATTATGTCTTCTTGATGAATTAATTTTTTTATAGTCATGAAAAGTTTTCTTTGTCTCTGGTAATATTCTTTATTCTGAAGTCTACTTTGTCTGATATTAATATAACCATTAATGTAGTCAAGCTATCTTTTGATTAGTATTTACATCATATATCTTTTTCTTTCCTTCTACTTTAAATCTATCTACATCTTTAAAAACTGTATCTCTTGTAAGATAACATATAGTTGTGGTCTGTTTTTTAACCCAATTTGACAATCTCTGACTTTCAAATGAAGTCTTCAGAGTTTTTACTATTTATATGTAATGTAATTAAAGATATGGTTGGTTTTTATTCTCCTGTTTTGCTGTTTTTCTATTTGTACAATCCATTCTTTGATACCTTTTTTCCCTCTTTTCTGCCTTTATGTTGATTGTTTTAGTATTCTATTTTACCTCTTTTATTGTTCAATTAACTATATCTCTTCACCTTTTTTTAGTGGTCATTTACATTATATAATATATGTATTTACATTATATATTTTTTAATGTTTTTAATGTATCAAATCTCCTTTCAAATAATATCATACCACTTCACTTTTCATGTAAGAAACTTAGAAAAACATATTTTCATTTCCTCCTCCCATCCTTTGTGCTATTGTACATTTTATTTCTATATAAGTTGTAAACGCTACAATACAATGTTGTTATATTTGCTTAGTCAGTTATATTTAAAATAAATTTTTAATGAGAAAACATTTCATAATTATGCGTATATTTACCATTTCTAGTTCTATTCATTCTGTTGTGTAGAACTAAGTTTCTATCTCATAGCATTTTCTCTTAGCCTAAGGAACTTCCTTAATATTTCTTTTAGTGATAGTCTGCTGGCAATGATTCTCTTAGCTTTCATTTTCTGAAACTTTTTTTCCACCTTCATTTTTGAAAGGTATTTTGCTGAGTATAGAATTTTAGGTTGTGGTTTTTTTCCCCCATCACCTTAAAGGAGATGTTTAATTATCTTCTTGCTTTGTTTGTGATGGGAAGTTCAGTAGTCATTCTTGTAGTCATGTATATAATGTGTCGTTTTTCTCTTTGGCAACTTTTAAGATTTTTTCTTTATTGTGGTTTTCCAGTAATTTGATTATGGTGTGTCTTGTTGGAGTTTTGTGTTTGACCTGCTTGGAATTGATTGAACTTGAATCTGTGGGATTATAGCTTCCATCAAATTGGAATATTTTCAGCCATATTTCTTCAAATATTCTCCTCCTCTCTTTCTAGGACTCCAATAATATGCATGTAAGACCACTTGATATTGTTCCACAGGTCACTGAGACTCTGTTAATTTTTTTCTCATCTTTTTTCTCTCTCTGTGCTTCAGTTTGTTTTTGTTTTTCAGCTTTATTGAGGTATAATTGACAAAAATTGTATATATTTAGTGCTGCCACTATGGAAAACAGTGTGGAGATTCCTCAAAAAATTAAAAACTACCATATGATCCAGCTATTCCACTTCTGTATATCTATCTGAAGAATACAAAAACACTAATTCAAAAAGATGTAGGCATCCCTGTGTTCACTGCATCATTGTTTACAGTAGCCAAGATACGAAAACAACCTACGTATCCATTGATGGATGAAAGGATAAAGATGTGGTTCTATATACACAATGGAATACTACTCAGCCATAAAAAATGAATGAAATCTTGCCATTGGCAACAACATGGATGGACCTTGAGGGTATTATGCTAAGTAAAATCAGTCAGATAGAGAAAAACAAACACTATGATTTCACTCATGTGGAATCCAAAAAGTAATAAAACAAATGAACAAACAAAACAAAACAGAAACAAACTCATAGATATAGAGAACAGATTTGTGGTTACTAGAGGGGAAGGGGGTTGGGGGTGGATGAAATGGGTGAAGGGGGGTCAAGTGTATAGTGACAGACGATAACTAGACTTTTGGTGGTGATCACTTTGTAGTGTATACAGATGTCAAATTATAATGATGTACACCTAAAACTTATATAATGTTATATACTAATTTTACCTCAATTTAAAAAAATTGTGTATATTTAATGTGTACAATGTGATGTTTTGATATAAGTATACATTATAAAATGATTACCACAATCAAGCTAATTAACATATCCATCACCTCACATAGTTCCCTTTTCCTTTTTTTGTCTGTGATGAGAGCACTTAAGATCTGCTTTCTTAGCAAATTTCAAGTATACAATACAGTATTATTAACTATAGTCACCATGTTGTACATTAGATCTCCAAAATGGATTCATCCTGTGTAACTGAAACTTTATTCTCCATGCTTGTTTGGATAGTTTCTCTTGCTATGTCTTCAAGTTCATTCATCTTCTACAGTGTCTAAACTTCTAATTTGCAATGTCTAATCCCATTTAGGGAATTTTTCATTTCAGATATGATGTTTTTTACTTCTAGAAGATCTTTTTGGTTTTTTTATGTCTTCCATTTCTCTCTTCATTGTGTTCATGTTTTCCTTTAGATTATTGAACATATTTGTAATATCTTTTAAAGTCCTTATCTGCTAATTCCATCATTTTTGGATCTGTCTGTTGAAATTTTTCCTTCCTGGTTTAGGTCACATTTTTCCTGCTTTCCATATTTCTAGTAGCTTTTGATTAGATGCTGGACATTGTGAATGTTATGTTGCTGAGTATTTGGATTTTGTTTTCTTCCTTTAAGAAGAGTTTAGTTTTGGTAAGTAGTTAAAGTATTTGTAAATCAGATTGATTCTTTTGAGACTTGTTTTTAAGCTTTGTAGGGAACGTCTAGAGTAGCCTTTCCTTTAGGTCTAGTTTAGCCTTACCACTAAAGTATGACCTTTCTTGAGTCTCAACTGAATATCCTAGCTGTTCAACAAGGTCTCTTCACTTTTGCTGGTCAGAACTAGTATATCAGGGGCCGGCCACATGGCTGAGTGGTTAAGTTCATGAGCTCCACTTCGGCAGCCCAGGGTTTCACCGGTTTGGATCCTGGGCATGGACCTAACACCACTCATCAAGCCATGCTGTGGCAGTGTCCCACATAGCAGAGACAGAAGGACCTACAACTAGAATATACAACTATGTGCTGGGGGGCTTTGGAGAGAAGAAGGGAAAAAAAAAAAAAGAACTAGACTATCATCCAGCCCTTTGTGAGCTCTGAAAATTGTCCAGCTTATAACTCTAAAGGAAAACTTCTTCTCTACTTAAAATATTTTTGACAACAAACATGTGGGTTTGTTGTTCTCTAATTCTCCATGGACACCAACTGAGTTTCCTACAAGTCAGTTCAATTCTGACACTAACTACTCCACAGATTAAAGGTTCAGTCCCACAAGACTGCCCCCAACTTTAGACACCAGTCTCAAGTAGTGGGTCCTCAGGTTAACCACTGACTTGGTTACATTGTCTGACTTGGCTCCAAATCAGGGATTCCCATGATCCCTTCCTCAGGTTCAATAATTTGCTATAACGACTCACAGAGCTCAGGGAAACACTTTACTTACTATTACTGGTTTATTATAAAGGATATTATAAAGGACACAAATAAGTAGCCGGACACAAATAAGTACCTAAGATAAAGAGGTACATAGGGTGAGGTCCAGAAGGGTCTCAAGTGTAGGAGCTCCTGTCGCTGAGGAGTTTGGGGTACAACACTCTTCTGGCACATGCATGTGTTCACCAACCTGGAAGCTGTCCAAACCCCATAGTTTAGGGATTTTTATGGTGGCTTCATCATGTAGGCATGATCAATTAATTCAACCTCCAGCCCCACTCCCCTCCTGGAATGATAGGGGGTGGAGCTGAAAGTTCTAAGCTTCTAATCCTGGTTTAGTCTTTCTAGTAACCTGCCACCTATTCAGCAGCCCACTAAGAGTTGCCTCATTAGAACAAAAGACACTCCTATCACCCAGGAAATTCCAAGGAATTTAGGAACTCTGTGTCAGGAACTGGAGTCAGAGACCAAATATATATTTTTATTGTGTCACATCCTCCCATTAGTTGTTCTTTGCCTCTTCTCATGGAGTCTCACTTTATGTGTACCCAGATTAGTGGTATTCCACCAAAGACACAAGGGGACCTCTATCCTCTGGCACTCTTCCTTGCAAATCTCAGCTGCTTCAACCTCTCTAAACTCTGATCTCTGTCTCCTAAATCAGCTGACTGTCATGCCTTGCAGAAAGCCTGGACAACCATGGAGCTCACCTTGTTTGGTTCTTTTTCTCAGGGATCACAGTTTCACATTGCCTGTTGTCCACTGTCTGAGAACTTTGTTTAATATGTTTTGTCCAGTGTCTAAGTTTTTATGGTAGGAGGGTAAGTTTGGTAACAGTTACTCTATCATGGCTGAAAGTGGAAATCCCTCCTGTATCCTTTAGACATGTTTCCATTATTCATTGAGCATTTCTTTACTTTCTAGCATAATAAAATCTTTCAGGCTCATCTTGTACAGAGATCTCTGCTCCAGCCCTGGAATCAGCCATTTCTCCAAGAAGCTCCAGCTCGTCTTACTGAAGGACAGTATTTAAAAACGAAGATCTAGACACTCAGAGTACTTTATTGCTACTGGGGTATTGCTGCTTCTAGGCATTCTGAGTAAACAGAGCTAGGAAATATGTATGAATATGTGTGTATATTTTCACACACATATTCATTTATAAGTATTTCTATATCTGTGCATGTATGTTATAAAACCGTCAGTTCATAATGATAGTTCCAATTCCAGTACAACATATCAGATTCTTTCAGGCCTTTCCCCTTTCCATGTTTGTAAATACCTTCTCTGTCAATTAAAATTTTATTCCCGTTGTTCTCAATATATTTACTTACTTGTTCATTCAATTTACTAATTTGTTAAATGAAACAAATCTCCCTACCACACCAGTTGTCTTCTTCATCTGCCACCTCTGCGTATTACCCATCCTGTTATTGCCCATATGAGCTCCCTAATGTTTTTTTCATGCCCTCAGTTACTGGGTTGACTAAATTATGCTAGAAATAGTTTTATTGAGATATAATTGACACACCAAACATTTGAGTTGTTTTAACTTTTTGGCTATTATGAGCAATGCTGCTGTGAACATTCATGTACACATTTTTGTGTCAACATATGTTTTCATTTCTCTTCAGTATATACCTAGGAGTGGAATTGCTGGATCATATGGTAACTCTATGTTTAACCTTTTTGGGGACTGCCAGATAGTTTTCTAAAGTGGCTACACCATTTTACATAACCACTGGCAGTCTATGAGGGTTCCAATTTCTCCACATCCAATGCTTGTTATTATGTTATTGTTTATTTATTTATTTATTTTGCCAAGGAAGATTAGACCTGAGCCAACATTTGGTGCCAATCTTCATTTTTTTGCTTGAGGAAGGTTAGCCCTGAGCTAACATCTGTGCCAGTCTTCCTCCATTTTATATATGGGTCACCAGCACAGCATGGCTGACGAGTGGTGTAAGTCCACACCCGGGATCCTAACCCGTGAACCTAGGCTGCCAAAGCAGAGCATACCAAACTTAACCACTATGCCACAGGCTGGCCCCTTATTTCTCTCTCTTTTTTTTAAAGATTTCTTTAAAGATTTTATTTTTCCTTTTTCTCCCCAAAGCCCCCTGGTACATAGTTGTATATATATATATATTTTTCATAGTTGTATATTTTTAGTTGTGGGTCCTTCTAGTTATGGCATGTGGGATGCCGCCTCAGCATGGCTTGATGTGCAGTGCCATGTCCGTGCCCAGCATCCGAACTGGTGAAACCCTGGGCCGCCGAAGTGGAGTGCACCAACTCAACCGCTCGGCCATGGGGCCAGCCCCTCTTTTTGATCATAGCTGTCTTCACAGGTGTGAATTGGTATCTCATTGTGATTTTGATTCATATTTCCCTGATGGTTAATGATGTTAAGCATCTTTTCATGTGCTTGTTGGTTATTTTATATCTTGTTTGAGGAAAAATCTATTTGTTTTGTCCAGTTTAAAATGGATTGTCTTTTTTTTTTAAAAAAAAGATTTTATTTTTCCTTCTTCTCCCCAAAGAACCCCCGGTACATAGTTGTATATTTTACTTGTGGGTCCTTCTAGTTGTGGCAGGTGGGATGCCGCCTCGCGTGGCCTGACGAGTGGTGCTAGGTCCACGCCCTGGAGCTGAACCGGCAAAACCCTGGGCCGCTGAAGCGGAGCACGTGAACTTAACCACTTGGCCACGGGGCTGGGCCCTGGATTGGCTTTTTAGTATTGAATTTTCGTAAGAGTTCTCTATTCTAAATGCAAGTCCTTTGTAAGATATATGATTTACAAAAATTTTCTCCCATTCTGTGGTTTTCTTTACTTTCTTTATGGTATCCTTAGAAGCACAAAAGTTTTTAATTTTGATGTCAAGTTTATTTTTTCTTTTGTCACTTGTGCATTTGGTGTCAAAACTAAGAAACCATTGCTTAATCCAAGGTCATGAAGATTTATGCCTATGCTTTTTCCTAAGAATTTTATAGTTTTAGATTTATTTCTAGGTCTTTGATTACTTTTTAGTTAATTTTTGTATATGGTTTGGAGTAGGGATTCACCTTCATTCTTTGACAGGTAGGTAAACCAGTTGCCCCAGTACCATTTGTTGAAAAGACTATTCTTTCCCATTGGATTATCTTGGAGCCTCTGTTAGAAATCACTTGACCATAAATGTGAGGGCTTATTTCTGGACTCTAAATTCCATTCATTTACTACATATCTATCCTTATGCCAGGACCACACTGTCTTAGTTACTGTAGCTTTGTATTAAGTTTCTAAATCAGAAATTGTGGGTCCTCCAACTTTGTACTTCTTTTTAAAAGTTGGTTTGGCTATTCTGTGTCCTTTGAATTCTATATGAATTTTAGGATGAGTTTGTCAGTTTCTACAAAGAAGCCAGCTGAGTTTTGATAGGGATTACATTAAATCTGAGATCAATTTGGGGAGTATTACCATCTTAGCAATATTATGTCTTTTTATCTTGAACATGGAATGTCTTTCCATCTATTTTGGTCTTCTTCAGTTTGTGTCAACAATGTTTTATAGTTTTCAGTTCCTTGCAGTTTGTTGGTTAAATTTATTGCCAAGTATTGTATTTCTTTTGATGCTATTGTAAGTTGAATTTTTAAATTTCATGTTCATATTTTTTCATTGCTACTATATAGAAGTTCAATTGATTTTTGTCTATTGATCTTATATCCTGAACCCTTGCAGCACTCATACTCTAATAGATTTTTGGGGATTCCTTAGGATTTTCTGTATACAAGATAATGTCATCTATAAATAAAGATCATTTTACTTTTTCTCTTCTAATCTAGATGCCTTTTATTTCATTTTCTTTCCTAATTGCCCTGGTTGGGACCTCCAGTACAGTGTTGAATAGAAGTGGCAAGAGTGGAATCCTTGTCTTGTTTTAAAGTGTGATTTTGATTTTCATTTCTGACAACTTTCAAACTTCGGTGGTATTTCAAATTCCTTTCACCTTCTATATGATCTTATTTGGGAATATACAAAGTGAACTCTCTGAGGGCATTTTCTGTTGCTTACTTTTCTATAAGACTGGAAATGAATAGGTTTTCATTCCAAAGTAAGTGCTTATTAGTAATGAGTTACCTTGGTTTTTCATGCATAATTCTGAAATATTATTGTTATTTACCATCTACTAAAGTCCTACATTATAGACCAAACCCTAAAGATAGTGTAAAACTTGTTTCTGGTTTTACAGAGTTTATTTTGAGATGACTCAGGATAAAAAGCAAACTGTAGTTCTAATACAGTGATAGAAATGAAAAATAAACATTATGGGATGAGCCCCATGGTTTCCTTAATATGTCAAGAGCCATTTTGTGCGGAGGAGCAAAGGTTAATTCTCCCTAATGATAAACATACGCCAACATCCTAATTTATGTTAACCAGCTATGGATATTTTTGTGAATATATCTGTCTTTTAAAATGAGTATTTTTTCAGCTATTCCAACTTTGTGATGGATTCTGCAAATTTCAGATAATCAAATAGCCTTCAAATGTAATATTGTGCTTCAATTTTCAAAGGATTGTCCCTGGTTTTAGTGTTTCAGAATTTCATTTACGTTCAGATCAGCAAACATAAATTGGCTGTTTATAATATGCTGGTGCTATACTGGGTACTAGGATATGAAGCTCATTAAGTCCTTGTCCTCAAAAAGTTCACTTTCTAGCATGGATAAATAATCAGTGTTTACCTTTTATGATTTCTTAGGCTTTGTTCATCATTTCCAGATTCTTTTTTAATCTGGCTACTTGCTCTTTTCTCTCTTGATTATTTCTCAGAAGCTTTATTAGCTTTTCTGTTTTCTGGGTGTAGACATTTTCCCTGGAGTAGGACATTATGAGTCATTTAGGCGATAGCAGCTTATTGAAGTTTCTTCAGGGAACAGTGTATATAGGAGTTAGCAAACTTTTTGTTATAGGGCCAGATGGTAAATATTTTAGGCCTTTTGGGCCACATACAATCTCTTTTTTTGGCATAGTGTTTTTTTGTTTTTTAAAATAACCTTTTAGTATGGAAAGATCATTCTTAGTTTGTAGGCTTACAAAAATAGCTATAGTCTCCAACCCCTATCTATACTACCTTTCTGAAAATATATTTTGCAGACCACTAACTCCACTAGATGGTCCTTGTAAAAAGGATTCCATGGTCAAATAAATTTGGCAAGTGTTGTTTCTCTTGGAGATTTATAAGGCTCATTAGCATATTAAAGAATTTTAAAAGCACTCTGTATATAAGTTTTTTTCCTTGGAGCTTTGTGGGTTTGTGTTGTGTATGTGGGTGTTGTATATATGTGTGTGTGGTGTATGCTCGCGCACGCATGGTTGTATTACCTACTTGCATACCATAGAACTAGTTTCTCAGCATGCCTGCCTATATAGAATTTCTAGATTATCTCCTGATCATAATTTATAATTAATCACAGACATGTTTTTCAGTTATTTTCTTCTAAATTCACTGCTTTGTCTATACCTACTCAAAAGTTCATTTACAAATATTCTATATTGGGGCTGGCCCAGTGGCGTGGTGGTTAAGTTTGCATGCTATGCTTTGGTGGCCCAGGGTTCATGGGCTCAGATCCCAGGCGCCGACCTACACACCGCTCATCAAGCCACATTGTGGAGGCATCCCACATACAAAAAGAGGAAGATTGGCACAGATGTTGGCTCAGGGCCAATCTTCCTCACCCCCACCCCCCTCTCGCCCCCCACCAAAAAAAAAGGTTCTACATACTTTATGGCAAATTGAATTGTAAGTTTGGAATTTAAATGTGCAAAAAGAACCAGAGTATTTGATTTCTCAGCAGTTTTCTCTATTATCATTTTATGACACTTTTTTTTTTCTCTTACCCAGGAAAAGTGGGTTGAAGTTGCCTCAATGAAAGTGCCCAGAGCAGGCATGTGTGTTGTGGCAGTCAATGGACTTCTGTATGTTTCTGGAGGTCGATCTTCCAGCCATGATTTCTTGGCCCCAGGTACCTTGGACTCAGTTGAAGTTTATAACCCTCATTCAGATACATGGACAGAAATCGGTAACATGATCACCAGTCGTTGTGAAGGAGGTGTTGCTGTATTATGAAATGTAAAGCATAAGAGAGCACAAGAAACATTTTCAAAATACAGAATCTGACCTTTTGCAAATCACATATGTATTTGGTGACAGGACCCTCTGATTCTATTGAATTTTCCATGTTTTGGTAGATAAATAACGAAAGAATGATTCTTCTAAGAATTTAAGTAAGAAAGGATATGGTATATATCCTAAATCAATGAAGAGCTCACAAAAATTTGCCAACTCTACCGACAGAAATGCTGTTTATGCTCTACTCCAGTTAGGGGTAGAGTCCTATTTGTAAAAATGATTTGCTAGAAGCTTCTTGGCAATAGCCCCTCTAAATGCTTCTCCAGTGCAATTCAAGCTGTAACATGACCCTTATGTGATAAAAGACTATCAGTGAGACACTTTAAAGATATCTGTACATTCATGATTCAATCCAGAGCACAATTTTCTGTAGCCATAGTTTAACCTACAGAGAAAAGCCAATGAAACAACTTCCTACTTTTGATGGCCAGGAGTGTTCACTAGCCCCAAACTTTTTATTGGCAGCATATATACTGGGAGGGACATGTGGGAAATATCCAGCAATTTATTTAGATAGATAAGTTTTCACCTGGTGATAACAGCATTAAAAAAGCTTTTGCTCACTTATGTTTTCTGTCTTCATGCTGAGAATGCAAATGAGCAATTTATAGGAGGTTTTTAGAGATAGTCCTTTATTGCAATAGGATGATGTAATGGGTGATAGAGCCCAGCAGGTGGTATGTGCCTAGTAAATTTCTTCCCTATTTTCTAAAGTCACCAAAAATATGTTTGGCTTTGGGAAGAGAGCATTGTATTAGATTATCAAGCTTTGAGAAGCCTACTTGTACTTGGGCAAGCCGAAGTATGAGCTTTCTACAAAGCTACTGCCTGGTTTGGAGAAGGTGGAATTGTAGGTACCTGTGAAACTTTTTATAGACACTGACTCATAAGTCTAAGTTGAAAGACCTCTGATCCAAAACTTCTCTTTTCCCCCTGAGAAGCATTCTAAAGAATTGTTCTCTGTCTGCTTCTGAGAGGAAGTTTCTCCATGTACATGATCATCACTTCTGTTATTTCTACTACTCAGTTGGAGCCATGTCTATTAAAGGTCTTTCATACATTTAGGTTTCCCTGCTGATTCCAGGATTTGATTTGTATATCCCTGATTTCCTCTCTTCTTTACTAAAGTCCTTCAACATACTGTTACAGGCATCAGCAGCTTATTTAGATAGAAAACCTTTGGTAAGCATTAGACTCAGGTTGCACTCATATCCAAAATATTTGGATTGGCCCACAAGGATACTTTCTTTCATAACTTAACCATATGCATGTATTAAGAAAAGCTTAGGTACTACAGACAGAAAGCTCTGTGTCCGTTTCTTTGGGGCATCCTGAGTCTGAAGGGTCACAGATGCCTGGTTGGTATCTGTAAAATGTCAAGGAATGAAGTATCAAGATGATTTGTAGATTATTTAAGCTCTAACTCATGTGCCTTTAATATTTCTAGTTACAGAGAATCTGCATTCTGGTTCAAAAGAGCTTTATAAAATGCTCCTATAATTGAAGCCATTATATAATTGGCACCATTATTACGTGGTCCCAACCTAAAATGGCACTGTGAAGGGAGGCATTTTGTATGCTGTGGCAGAAATGTAATGTCAAGACAATCAGTGTTTGCGCTTAATAGATGCAGACAATCCCTGAAAATAGGTAATTGTAAATATGCTTATTATTTCCTAAGTAATGACAGATTGTTTTAAAAAGAATGTACTAATAAAGTATCTCGATTTTTGATTTTCCTTGTATTACTTTAGTTTATTAGTAGTGTTGCTGAATTACCAAACTGTACTAGGATTGCCCATGTTTTTTAGTGTTTTAACGTTATGGACTTGCACATTTAGTGTTATATTTAATTTCTGTTTTCTGAGCAACTGTTAACATGCTCTTCCTCCAAAATATTCGACAATTCAGTATGTTTCTAAATATCCTGTCCAATGTACTTAAAGAATCATACGCTGCAAATTCACGTGCAAAATGCATTCACCTATATTTGCTTAGTGAAATTGGGCAATTAGCCTAAAAATATGACTTGCCCCTATTCTGAAAGATAATGAATTTAGTTGAGATCAGAGAAAAGTTTTAAGTTTGTATAGTCTTCATGCAGTTTAGGAGAAGAAAAGTGAGTTTCCTTGCCGGAACACTTAATGAGTAGAATCTGTGAAAGATCATCTGAAGAGTATGAGCTTTCTTTCCTTCACTATCAGGCGTCATAAACTATTCTCTACATTAATAAAGGATCGTGTGGCGGTTGCAGCCATGGGCTTTAACTGGTAAGGTTCTCAATGATCAGAACAAGGTCTAGCTCGATAGTGTATTTGTTTGCTAGGGCTGCTGTAACAAATTACCACAGAAATTTAAACAACAGAATTTATTGTCTCAGTTTTGGAGGCTGGAAGTCTGAAATCAAGGTGTTGGTAGAGTTGGTTCCTTGTGAGGGCTAAGATGGAGGGCTCTGTTCCAGGCTTCTCTCCTTGGCATGTAGATGGCAATCTTCACATTCACATGCCGTTCTCCCTGTATGTGTTTGTCTCTAAATTTTCCCTTGTTATAAAAACACTGGTAATATTACATTACAGCCTACTGTTATGACCTCATTTTAACCTTATTACTTCTATAAAGACCCTATCTCCAAATATGGACACATTCTGAGGTATTGAGGATTAGGACTTCAACATGTAATTCAACCCATAACAAGTGTGTAAGAAAATAAACATGTTACCACTCTAGATCCTGATCTCTTCACAGCAAGAATCACTAGAGTAGAAATCACATGTATATAATTTACTTATGAAATTTAACTTAACTAATATTTGAATACGTATATTATGCAAAAATAACACATACCAGGTGATACCATTTCCTGATTTATATTCTTACACCATTTAAAATGTTTTTCCTTTTTTATGAGACTAAGACTCCCAAGAGACTAGCTTTTCAAGTTAGAATCCAGGGTGTTGCTTTTGCCATTTTAAAAAAGCTTCTCTGGGGCCAGCCCTGTGGCAGAGTGGTTGAGTTCGCACACTTGGCTTCGGTGGCCCAGGGTTTCGCTGGTTCTGATCCTGGGTGCGGACATGGCACCGCTCATCAGGCCATGCAGAGGCAGCGTCCCACATAGCACAACCAGAAGGACCCACAACTAGAATATACAACTACGTGCTGGGGGGCTTGGGGAAAAAAAACATTGGCAACAGATGTTAGCTCAGGTGCCAATCTTTTAAAAAAAAAAAAAGATTGTAAAAGGCTTCTCTGAGTCAACATGTAAAACTAGATGGCCCTGCTCTTTACAACATCAAGGTGGCTCCAGCTTGACTTTTCCTAATTTATATGTACTAGTGGCTTTATTCTTTTAACTATTTTTGACCAGCTGGTGTTATGTTTCATGATTAGGAGATAAGTTGCATCAATACTCTGCCAAATATCCTGATAAAAACTGGAAAATATATCCAGCTTTTCTTTGAACATGGCTTCTCCTTGTGACACTCCCTACTGACTTTAGAGCCACAGATCTTTCAGCTCATATAACTAGGTGATACCAGGTAAAATGAGCTTGGAAATGCAATGCCCAGAGGCAACTGCAATGAAAACTCCACACTGGAACCACCTATTATTTTTAGACACTCATGGATACGAACCTTTCCTCTTGAAGTGGGAGAATCGTGTGTGTTTTTTTCCAGTGATCACAAGGCTCTAGCAAAAGGGATTTTTCATCTTTTTAAAAATCATTTTGCATTTTTCAAAACAATTAAAACACTGAACTGTTTAAGTGAATGACTGCATAATTCATAAAAAGACTGAATGAGAACTGTAACCTAATATTACATGAAAAGGACTTATTATGGGTTTTCAAGCTGTTGCTTAAGTAATTCCTATGAAACAAAGATTTCTAGAAATGAAAAATAATCTGTGAAGAATAAATTACCATTGGTGGGAAAAAAGAGCCAAATAGGAGAAGTACAGAAAGGTGATGTCAAAACACAACCTTACAAGGCTTGTAGCCAGCATGCTAACATCATCCTCATAGTTTTATATTTATTCTGCTTGACCTGGTCTCTTGGGTCCTTTCTCTGGATAAATATCTTTAACTAGTAAAGTGATTAAAAATGACAAAAAAGCCACTGAAGTGACTACTATCCTCAGGGCTTTGAACCAACTGGGATAATGTGGCAAGAGAAAAAGTTCAAAGTGTAATGCTATCCCCAAACCTATTATTACTGTGACTATAGCTTCACTGAGTCTTTCTGAAATAAGGAAGGCAAACCATGAAAACAAAACAGGAGCTGTACTGTTAGCTAAATTGAGGAAGTCTGGTTTGGCTGGACTACCTTCTGGCAGAGCAAAACCCCACCTGATCCCTCCCAAGAAAGACAGGAAACTGGCTCCATAAGCCATCTGAGTAAAAGCTAATAAGGGGATATAAGTCTTTGTCGTCACCATGACCAGTGGTGGAGCAATGAAGGGGATTAGTCCTGCCAGAGTTATATATAATGCTGGCTTTGGGCTGTCAGGCAGGTAAGTCATGGTGCTCGGGGACCTGGCTGGAACTACTGCTTGCTTCTGCTTCTTCTTAAAGCTGCACGGGGAAGTATGATAGTATTGTGTCTTGCTCATACACACTGGAAATGTTGGGAAAAGCCAAGTCCTTGGAAACAAAGGGGAAAAGTTCTGCTGGAGACATGTCTTGAGAGAAAACGTATCTATTCTCCTGCTGGCACCTAGTCCGACTGTGAAGGGGTGCTTCAGCATCTATAGAGAAAATAGAACCAGAAGGAAAAAACAGATTTAAAAAAAAAATCACCAAATGTCTTAGTTAATCCCAATTTGAAACAACATAAAAACAAACCATATCTTTCTGTTGGCATATGGAACTTTACAGAAAGGTTGAACTGACTACAGGGTGAAAATATCACAGGCTAAGACTACTAAACAGCTATACAACATGCAAAGGAAACTACTGAATAGAACCCAGTGATGTTTCTGCCTACCACTAATCTTACCCTGTGAGAGAAAAATCTGAAAGAGGAACAAGTAAAGACTAAGTCTTTCGTATTTGGCATGCTAAACTTTTTTATTTATAAATTGCAAAAGCAGCAGCACTAATTACTGTGGGAATGCTATTTTATGTATAGAAAAGCAATCTACCTTCCAGTTTAGCTTTGTAGACAATGCACACTTTTCATAGCTCTGTGCCTTTCCACATGTCTGCCTAGAACTCTAGCTTATTACTTTTCTACCTAGGGAACTCGTCTTATCTTTCCAAATTCAGCTTGAAGCTTTCGCCAATCTGATTTAATGCTCCTATAAGTAAGTACCCTATGCACACTCCCATCATAATTCTCACAATGAATTAAATTGTGTGTTTACTTGTCTGTCTCAGCAGACTCAAGAGCCAGGACCATATTTTTTTCTTTGCCTTAAAAAAAAAATCTCCAGTGCCTTTCATGGTACATGGTCAAAGTAATAACCTTTCCTGCTGATTCTGTGCTTTAGTGAGCAGATTCCAGACTTCAACTAGTGAACAGATCAACAGTAACTCAAAAAGTGTTGGATGAAAGAAAAAATGAAACAGTTATTTAAGAATCTTGGTGATTCCTCAAAATGGTAGGAATGATTCCACCTTGAGGCCTTTTTTCCCATTTGTCTAGAATGGTCTTCCCTGAGCTACCTCCATGGCCCCTTCCCTCATTTCTGACCACCCTGTTTATAACTGCAATTCTAAATCTATTGTTGACACTCTCTGCTTTCCTTCCCTGCTTTATAGTTCTCCACAGCACTTACCACTTGACATATTAAATATTTTACTTATTTTTATTTTACCCACCTCTTCCTCTCCTTATCTGAATATAAGAGAATAAGGATCTTTGTCTTCTTTTTCACTGCTATTGCCCCAGCAAAGCGAGGCAGGTAGTGCTCAAATATTTGCTGAATAAACCAACCTTTGAAGATGCTTGAGAAAACTTCTTGATGAAGTGAAGCATACTGGGCCCAGTTGAAAGTCTTGCTCAGGAAGATGCCAGACAGTTCTGATTAATGTAGTTTTACAGCTAAGTGGGGGGTCTGAATCAGAAGCATGCTGCTGTGTACAAGATGTCACTTAATTTTCTTCATTTTATACATAATTTTTTTAAAGTAGTAACTCAGCAAAATTTCTTCCATATAACACAGTTTCCTTTGAAAACAATCATTAATGTTTTCAAAAAATCAGTAACACATTAAGTAAATAGATCCTTTTCTTCTCTGAACCGTTCATTTAGCTTTTGCTTGTTGGTGTAATAGAAAGATTAGTGCACCAAGACAGAAGATCTGGATTTTACGAATACCTCATTTCCCAGCTGTGTGACCTTCGGTAAATTGCTTGCTTGAAGTGCCAGTATTCTCATCTTTAAAACTGAAGGTCATAGGTTCTCTGTTCTCTTTTTTCCCCTTAGCTATCTATTTTGGAGCTTAGGAGTTTACAGCTCAAAATACTAATGGTAGCAATCAATACAATTTACCTGTAAACCAGGCACTGCAACTATGTGTTTTATATGCATTAACTTATTTAATACTCACAATAACCTCATCAGCTGGTGATAAGAGAGTGTAGCCTGTTAAGAGTGCATACTTTGGAGTCACACAATCTGGGTTGGAATCCTGGCTCCACTACTTATTTACTACGTGACTTTGCACAAGCTATTTAAACTTGCTATGGTGCAGTTCACTCATTTTTGGAATAAGGATTATAATAACCACATAGGGTCGTCATAAAAATTGAGTTAATTAATGTAAAGAGCTGACAACTGTCCCTGACACAAAGTAAGCACTCAAAAAATCTTAGCTATTATTCCCACCTTACACAGGAGGGAATGGTTAAGAACCCTGTCTAATGTAAGCAGCCAGTAAGTGACTGAGTGAGAATGTGACTCCAGATCTGTCTTGCATGAGTCCTACTCTTGACCAGGAGAAAGGTGTCTAAAAAAATCCAAAACCCACAGTTGCTGCTTAATTAAAAAAAATATTGAACTAAATTCTTGATCACAGATCTTAGGGCTGGTTCAAGAAATCTGTATACCAGTCAGTGTCTTTATTCTATACATAAGGAAACAAATAGGAATTAAGTTATTCTGGGCCTTTGAGTAGATCTTAGATGACACCCACATCCACTTCCGGACTCCCAGACACACATATCTGCCGGGCCCACACACTGACTTTTGCTCAAAATTGCTTGTGTAAGGGCTTTCCAGACCACTCCACTTAAAATCTCAACGCTCCCTCCACCTTAGGAGTAGCCTATGCCTCGTGACACGTGCTTTCCAACTCACGAGTATTAAAGCAAAAAACAATGATAGCGTAAAGCCCGGGGACGGCAACTAGTGAGGTAATCAAGGACAAAGACCCAAGGGTCAATCCGCTCAACTTAGGTGAAAACGCTCAATATTTCCACTGCCCCAAAGGACAGAGTTCGAACTGCAAGCCTCAAAGCCGACCTCTGAGAAAAGAAGGCGGAGTTTGGACGCAAAGATCCTCGGGAAGCTGCCAGGCAGTGCCCAAGACTTCTATCTACTCCCAACCCTTGGATCCCCCTCCCCAACCAGCACTTGTGACAGCAGCCCTGCTACTTACTTGCCAGCGTCGCGCCAGCAGATGAAAAGATGAGCTGCGTGAACAGCCAGGTGCTCATGAAAGGCACTTCCGGCAAGTGCGGTTAGACAGCCCCCCACTTCCTGAGCACCGACAAAAATGAGTCCGGGTGGGGACTTGACCAGTGCTAACTGGTTCCGACGCCCGGCTTTCCGTCTTGGGCCATTCGTTTAAAATCTTAATTCTGGTGGAAGACGGCTTGTGAAGTCTGTGGGGTACCAGAACGGTCCTTGTCTCTCTATTCCAGGTTTCTGAGCCAGCAGAATCGGCCTCGGAGAGTTTGGGAAGGTAGGGTGAAACTACTGAAACAGTAATGGCGGTGGAGGAAGGTAGGAGAGATTTGGAGTCTAGGCCAAGTGTGACTTGGCTAAATTGCTGGCCATCTCTGGAACTCATCTTTTACTTTGCAAAACAACAGGGTATCTAGGTTCAACGGGGCACATCTCACGTAGCATTAGGGTCCTGAACTACTAATCTTATTTATAGGGGAAATAAAACCCGTTTGTACTTCCATTCTCTTTGCTAGGACCTGGAAACCTTCATTGAGAAATAAAGAGCACAAGGGGGAGTATTTGCACTCCCACGAAAGGTGTAGTGATAGGAGCCCTGGGCTTGGTGGTGATCCGAGAAGTTAGATCATTCCTCCCATTCCTCTCGCCTTAACTTTTATTTGTTGTCTGTGTGACCTTGGGCAAGTCCCTTCCTTTCTCTGGGCCTCCATTTCATTCTATGAAAGGAAACAGCACCAGGCAATTTGGGCGTCCTTCCCGAAGACAACTAATAGGGGAGCTTAAGGGGCCCACGCCGGCCAGTTTCTCCGTTCCCCAGATTCTAGGTAGTCTAGCTTTCTGGTTCCCAGCCATCCTATGGCTTAGCTTCCCGTGCAGGATGGGTTCACAGCGAATTCTTCTAGTCGCGATAGCCTTTCATTTTTATTTCCTTTTTCGTCTGTCATGGCAGCGCCGCTCCTTCCCGTCGTGCGATACCCAATGAGACTTTGAGTCGGAGAAACAGCTTCTCCGCCTTGGCACAGGGGCAGGCTCGGACCAGAAATCCGCCCTGCGCTGGGCCGGGGGCGTGACGCCAGCCGTCGGGCGGAACTACCACTCCCAGCGGGAAGCGCGTCGCGCCAGCCGCTCAAGACTCCAGAGCCCGGCCGTGTAGCCGGCTGGGGGCTGGAGTCTTAACGACACGCGCGCGTGAAGGAAGGAAGGAGCGGAAGGTGGGAAGGCATCGGAACATAAGCTCCTACGAAACCGCTTTGCTAGTACTTGTAGAGGTAGTTTGGGGACGCGTGCTTGCCCAAAGGTGGGTGTGGGAGGGTGAAGAACGAAGGGGCGGGGAAAAACGGGTACATGTATGTACATATATACACACCCACTCATTTACACGCGCTCAGGCCCTCGTGTTGGGCAGGGGGATTAGAAGGGGAGTACCAAACTCAGTTGGTCTCCGCCCCTGAGGCGGCGCGAGGAAAGGCAGAGTATTCACCTCTGCAGAGGGGCGGGGGTGACAGCGCGCCGCCCCGAGCCGCGGTGAAAGGAGCTGGGGGCGGGGCAGGGAATAACCGCCGTTCGCGCGGCCGAGCGTTGACGGCGCGAGGCGCCAGCAGGGTCACCCGAACGTGGCTCGTGCGCGTGCGCGTGCGCCCCTGTGGGCGGTGCGAGTGGTGGGCGTATGTGAGGCGGGGTCGGATTGGAGGAGGGCGGGGCTGTCGTCGCTCCTCCCCCTCCACCCTTTCTGCCCCTCCTGGGCCGTGTGGGCCGGGCAGCCATTTTGGGAAGAGCTTTGTTATGGTTGTGGGCCCTCCACCTCTTGCCGGATCAGGAAGCTGGGGACGCGCCCTCCGACGCCGCGTCTGGTCCCTAGCTGGAACCCCGTCGCTGCCAGGTGAGTGGGAGTCCCGCACAACTGGGCAGTAGGGGATCTTGAGTCCTCCCGGAGCAGGGCTCCGCCCGGTGCCTTAACCGGCCGGCTGCTGAGACAAGTTAAAGGAGGCTCTCACACAGGTGGTTGGGTGTGGGGCGGCCCGGGGGCGGGGAGCGGAGCCCTCGGTCGTGTGGTTCGGCCGGGGCACCTCCCCCCGCTGGGGAGCTTTACACTGGAGCGTCGCCGCGGCTCGGCCGGAGCGCCGCGACTTCAACTTTGGTCTTCGGGCGAACGCTCACCTGCGGCTCTCTGGCTCCTCTCCAGGCGTTCCGGCTTGGTGGGTGAATGTCTCGGTTTACGGGCTTCTTGTGCTTTCCTTCTTAAATTGGAGCCAAGGGCTTTTGTTTTCCAATGAAGGAAAATCTAAGGAGGAAAAAATCGTGTTTAAGTCTAATTTGGAGTGTCTTGAGGGGAAAAGAGGAGCTGTAACCCCCCCCCCCCAGCGTTGCTGTTCTCCTTGGTAGCGAGGGGTCTTCGTTGATTTAGATTGTCTAGCACCTATCGACCCCCTCTCCCCCGAAAAAAAAGCTGGTGGATCTTGAAGTGTTTCAACGAGGATTTTTTTTTTCTGTTTTAAACCTACTTCTCCCCACCGCCGTGAAATTCAAAGGAAAGGCTGAATCTAAAATGGCTGTAGCTTGGGGAAGTGCCGTGCGCTTCGGTAACTTAAATACGTTAACATGTCTTAAATGTTTAGTTGTTTCTCCTGCGGGGACAACAACTGAATCGTTTGATCTTTTGGCCTTCTTGGAATTGGCGTCTCATCTTGAAGAGTCCTTGGTAGGTGAAAACAAAGGTGAGGCTAAAGAAGTTTGCTTACTCCAAAAGTTTACATAAGAGTGGGTGCGGTTTTTTTGTTTTTTGTTTTTATAGTTGCTTATGGTTTTGAAATTGTGCTGTGGTGTTAATTTTATTAGCCAACTTTGTGCTCTGAGGTTGCTTTGTCATATTTGTTGAAGTACTTGTTCCTAACTTTGGTATTTATTACTTACCGGGGGAAAAACGGAGTTAATGCTCGTTCGTGTTTTAGTTTAGTAACAGAAGTCACGTTCCTTTGTAAATCCCATCCAAAAGTAGTTGATTGGTAGTCTTCGGTAGACTTAGATTTGTAATTTGAACTGCTGGCCTTTTGTAAGGTCTTTTATTTTATGTGTAATACTTGAAGGGGAACTAGAGTACTGTTAAGTTTGGGACATTTATTAGAGAATTGGAAGACGACAAGTGAAAACAAAGTTAGATGCCGGGTTCTTGATTGTTGTGCCCTTTCAAACAAAAGCCTGTCTTTTTGTTTGCTTTTTTTTTTTTAACCATTAGATCCAGAAGTTTAGCTGAAAACAAAAGGCATAGAATGGAAATCAAAAACAGTGAACTTCGGTGTTTGGAAAGGTGCTTGAGTTTCAAGTTGCAGGCTGTCTAAAAGATAAAATAATAAAATGCTAATTGTGAATGAGAACTTTGGGATTAATAGTAAAATAAAGAGTCGTCTTTCTTAGGGAGTCAGTTTCAATTTACCTTCCGACATTCTTTCAGCACAAAAGTTCATTTTTGTCAGTTCTACTAGGATTTTTTTTGTTGTTCTTAAATTATTTTGGTGGTTTGTACCAGAAAAGCATTTAAGGTTAAAAATTATATGTCAGTTGCTTTGTGTTTTGCCGTTGTTGCCTACTCGACCCGTAAACCTAGGTGAGAACTTAACTCTAATTTTTTTTTCGGGGTAGTCAAAACGGTTTGTATGTATTGATATAAACTCTCATTCACTTGATTTCAGAGCTCTTGAAATTTTGTGGGGCAATGTTAGGAAGCCATTTATTTTGAATGAATTCGGCTTACTGGATTTTTCATTAGCGGCTGTTTAAAAGCTTGGCTGAAAGGGGCACATGGAACCATTTTAGTAAGTTTGGAATGATGAGAAATCTGGGACACGTTTTTGCTTATTCATTTTTAAATGCTCAGTTAAAGAGAAAAATGCACAATTCTGAATCATACTTCAGCAGATTGCATATCTTTGTTTTATGCTTAATTGTATGCACTTAATAATAGTGATAACTCTAATGTGCCATGGACTGTTGCTCGAAGTGCTTTATATTTATTAATTTGTGTGAGGTAGATATTGTTTTAGTCCCACTTTTTAATTGAGCAAATAAGTCCAGTGACTCATCCAGCTAGTAAGTAGCAGAGTCTGTATTCACACCGTAGCAGTCTGTTTCTAAGTCATTATGCTTAACCATTATGGCTGCTGCCTTTAACCATGGAAATAAGACTATTGGAAAGATGAGAGGCACAAAAAATTTTAAAGGATCCCAACTAAAAAAGTAGTTCATGAAAAAGGGAAATTTTGGTGTTTGTATTAATGGTTTTTCAGATGGATGGTAGCGGGTGGTGGGGGGAATCTAGGCGGTGCATACCTCCTCACGAGTAATATAGTTATTGCTATTGTCTGTAATTTAATATGTGGTTGTGCTGAGACCTAGCTGCCCAAGTTATTTCTAAATCAGATTCTGATTTTTATTTCCCGCTGAAGTCTGCCCAAAACAAAACTGCCTACAATCAAATTTGAAAAATGATTTAGTAAGAGGAGCTGAACTTCTTTGTCTACAGGTGTATCTTAACTAATGAGATAAAATATTGCAAGTGTTATGTAAATTGAATTTTTATAGGTGATTTCAAATATACTAGGCAGACATTTAAAGGAATCTAATAGTTATTTTCCTTGACTAAAGCAAATAATCAGCCTTTAATAGATCTATTGGGCAAATTTTAAGAGATGCTAGAGGCTACTATGGTGCTAGTTTCAGTGTGCCAGGGGTAGGAATGCCCAGATGACCATAAAACAGTCCTGCCACCAAAGAACTTAGTAGTTTAACAGATAAGCGTAAAAATATTCACAGGATAACAACATAGAAAGCTGTCTTTCTTAAAGGAGTTCATTTTTAACATACTCATTAGTTTACCTTCCTTCTCTGTGATAAAACTACTTTGCCTTGTATTAACCAGATGTCAGGCTAGAGAATCAGGAGCATCAACAAAGTTTTGGTACACTTTTATGAGCAGTAGGTCTGTTTTTGTGGAATAAATTTTGTTTTCAGAAAAATCAAATTCATTTAAGTTTGGCTATACTTTAAATTTAGATTACAGATTCTTGTTTCTGCTGGTTGTAAGTTTAAATTTCATTATATATAAAAAATTCTCTTCTGAATTATTGCTGTCCTTGAAGTTTATAAGTATATTGAAAAGTTAGTTAAAAGGTGGAGCTATTCCAGTGTACCTGCTATGTGTTTATGAATTATTAGCTCTACTTTTTAATTAGTCTTACTAAGTATGGTGGGGAGGGTAGTGGGAAGCATTTATTGTGGGCTTTGTAAGCTAGGGGCTGTAATGGGGTCCAATATATATAATCTCATTATTCCTTAACAGACTTGTTTAAAATGGATGATATTAACCCTTCTACAAGTGAGCGTACAAAAGTTCCAAGAAGTTAAGTAATTTGTATAACGTAATGAGAGATGGGAATTCAGGCAGTTTTCTCTGCTTCTAAAGCTTGATTTCTACCACCACGTCATGTAGAGAGAAGTCATGTATAGTAATTTAGAGCACCAACTTTATGGACTGGGTTTGAATCTCAGCATTGCCATTTACAGCTTTGTGACCTTGGGGGAGTTTTAGGTGAGTTTCCTATGCCTGTTTCTTTCTTTGTTAAATTGGGATAATGGTACCTTTTCATAGGGTTATTGTGGTAAATAAATGAAATATTTGTAGAGTTTTTTAAATAATGCCTGACTATAGTAATTACTTCATAGTTGTTAAATAAACTGTATGAAATTGTCTTTAATAGACATTCTTTTACCTGTCGAGTGAAATTCGGTAAAATGTAAACAGATTGTTGCAAGTGGAATTCTTTGATTTTTGGATTTTGTTTTCTTGGATAGTACTTGACTGTTGACTTTTTCTAGTTTATTTGAATCAGGATCTAGGTCCACACACTGTAATTGACTGATAGTCTTTCAAGCTTCTTTGTATGTTTTTTTTCCTTGCCCTTTGTTGAAGAAACCAGTCATTTGTCCTGTAGAGTTTCCCACATTCTAGATTTTCCTGATTTCCTATAACTTGGTAGTTGGATATAGAAGCATAGATTAAGATTTGAGTTTGCTAGGGGGAGAGTGAGGAAAAGACTTTGTAGGTGATTCTGTGCATTTGGGGATTTTGTTCAGTGGTTCTCATCTCTATCGTTTTCTTAAATTTCTCTTGAGCAGCATAGAGTTAATTGTATGATTATTTACCCTCCTTCGATATGCTTGTAAAATGGAGTGTTTGGTTTGCTCCCCTGCCCAATTCAGTATTAACTTTTCCAGGTAGTTTGTTTCCTGTCCTTCATTTCTTCCTAGTGTATATTTATTTTATTATAACAGAATTGAGCTAGGGGCTGGCCTGGTGACGCAGCGGTTAAGTTCGCACGTTCCACTTCGGTGGCCCGGGATTCGCCGGTTTGGATCTGGGGTGCAGACATGGCGCCACTTGGCAAGCCATGCTGTGGTAGGCATCCCACATATAAAGTAGAGGAAGATGGGCATGGATGTTAGCTCAAGGCTAATCTTCCTTAAAAAAAAAAAAATAAGCTAAATATGCTGGGTTTGCAGTGGTTTTGTTTTCTTGGTTTTGGTTTCTAGTGAATAATTATCTCAGCCTATTTGGTCTGAAAATTTCTCTTCTCAAAAGTGCCTTTTTCCCCCCTGTTGTTGATCCCCCCCAACCATTAAGCATTTTAATCTTAACACTTATTGAGTACTCACTGTAGGCCAGGCGGTCACTCCACCCCCAAAACATCCAGGCACTATTCTTGGTACTTTACATATATTCGCTCATTTAATCATCAGCTTTCCAGTAGTCTCCAAATTACAGATAAGAATTTGAAGCAAAAAGAAGTGAAATGACTTGCCCAAAGTCACACAGCTAGTACATGGCAGAGCCAGCTAGATCCAGAGTCCACTCCTCTAACTTAAAAGTAATATTTGGATTGGAAGCAAAGTTTATTCTTGAGAAGAAATTTTTAGAAATGCTTGTAAGTAAAATGAACTTGAAGTAAAAATGTATGTCTCATGATATAGTAGTTACTACTGTTAAATCTCTCAATTATAAAAGCTGTATAGTTTTTAAATGTCACAAATAGCCTATTTTATATTCATAGGAAATTGGAGCCTGTCAGAGTAACCGTAGCTGCAACTATTTGATAAAAGTTATCACTACGAAGTGGCTTGTTTCTTCGTTGTGTAGTTGATACAGTGACATTTGGAGCAAATGCTGTAAAAACATTTTTTGCTGGTTCTAAAACCTTATAGTTTCTGGTACTTACATAAATCTTAGTTATCTGAATCTTACAGCCAGAATTTAATGTGTCACATTGCATTAGGTCATAAATGTACTTCTGTAACATACTATTCTTGTTTGGAACTGTTGTGATTTAAGTAAATTCTGTTTCCCTTAGTGGGATAGTGAGTGTTTAGGTATGGTTGTAGCAAGTGTTGTGACATTTGAATGACAAAATATTGGAAGGGAGATTACCTGAGAAAGGTTATAAATTTTCCTCTTTAAAAATTTTGTACTTTGTGAAATTTACTTTCAGGAAATGTTTTCTGGAATAATGAAGCGGAAGAAGGCAGAATGATTAAAGATTATTACTAATGGGAAGACTGGCAGAATTCCTGTGTTGAACATTCTACCACTTGAGCCTTAAAGTGATTTTTATTGTTTCTTTTGTCTCTTTACCATTTTAAGCCCGTTCCTTTTTTTTTGTTGAAGTTTTTTTTTTTTTATGTACAAATAACTAGCATCATTTCTGCCGTCGGTAGATGTCTCGAATAACCCATTCGTGGAAGGTCACTCAGTCCAACTTCACGAAGCCGATGTCCTTGGCGTACTGGCGGAAGCACTGGCGGCACATGTTGAGGCCGTACTTCCAGATCAGGCCGTGCCTGTTCGAGCAGACGCATTAAGCCCCTTCCACTATTGCCTTTTTGTGTTTCTTAGTGGGAAAGAAAGCTGGAAAGGCTGTGTGTGTTAACTTGTATGCATACACATATCTTGTAGATACACTGTCTGTCCCGGACCCCTGGCAGCTGTCACCCAAGCTGTGTGAATCAAATACACTTGACTAGGGACTTGCATGTGGAGTGAAAGATGCAAAGAAGCAAGGACAGTTTAGAATTCATTCCATCAGCTGGTAGCAGTGGCATTGCTAGCAGAGCAGTTTCCTAAGCATGCTCTTCCTGTGGTGTGACCTTGGTTGATGATTTTGACTGCTGAGTTTTACTTGGTTACTGCAGGTTTGCCAGGTCAAAGAAGTTCTCATTCATTCTCTGAACTCCCAGTATCCTGATAAATTCCTTTTCTGCTTCATCGACCTAAACATGGTTTCTTTTTTTCAGCCAAAGATCCTGACTTGTGAAATTGGCTAATATAATTTGCTCCTTCTAGAAGATTTTGTTACTGGTTCTATATAGGGTAGTCTCCTAACTCGTGAAGTGAAAAACTTCCATGCATGTCTGTCTTTTTTTGAGGAGGAGGAGGATTAGCCCCGAGCTAACATCTGCTGCCAATCCTCCTCTTTTTGCTGAAGAAGACTGGCCCTGAGCTAACATCTGTGCCCATCTTCCTCTACTTTATACAAGGGACGCCTGCCACAGCATGGCTTGCCAAGTAGTGCCACGTCCGTACCTGGGATCCGAACCGGCGAACCCCGGGCCGCCAAAGTGGAATATGCGCACTTAACTGCTGCACCACCGGGCCGGCCCCATGCATGTCTTTTTTAAAGACAGTCTTAGACAAGAATTTTACCTTTTATCCACTCCCAGTTCTTTTTGTGTGTGTGTGTTTTTGTGAGGAAGATTTGTCCTGAGCTAGCATCTGTGCCGATCTTCTCCACTTTGTATGTGGGATGCCTCCATAGCATGGCCAGTGAGTGGAGTGGGTCTGAACCGCGAACCCCAGCCTGCCCAAGCAGAGCCTGCGGAACTTCAACCACCCTGCCACGGGGCCAGCCCCTATCCACTCCTAATTTTTTTTTTTAAGATTTTTTAATTTTTTCCTTTTTCTCCCCAAAGCCCCCCAGTACATAGCTGTATATTCTTTGTTGTGTGTTCCTCTAGTTGTGGCATGTGGGACTCTGCCTCAGCGTGGCTTGATGAGCAGTGCCATGTCCACGCTCAGGACTTGAACCAACAAAACACTGGGCCGCCTGCAGCGGAGCGCGCAAACTTAACCACTCAGCCACGGGGCCAGCCCCTCCACTCCTAATTTTTAAAAGCAGTAGTTCTCAATCTTTTAAAATTTATCTGGGGTAAGGCCTGGGCATCATTAGATTTATTAAAGCTGTCCACATGATTCTGTCTTCTAATAATTGTTTTATTATTACAAAAGCAGTATATGTCCTTTGTAGACTATTAGAATATATAGATATGCAAAAATGAAAACTCAACATTCCCATCATCCAGAAATCACTGTTAATAACTTCTGGTGCATTTTTCCACAGATCTTTCTCTAAGCACGTATATGCAGGTTTTTATTTTTATTTTGCTAAAATGAGATCAACTTGCAACTTGCTTTTTTAGTCAGTGATATCTTCTCTTCATGTGAGTAAATGTTTATTTCCTCTAATATCCAGGGGCTGTTCAAATTTCCTTTCCTTATTCAAAAAAATGTTCATTACAGCCGGCTATCCAAACTAATATCTGATCTTGGACCTTGTGGTATATAACAGTTTAATTTCCTTATGTCTCTTTAGCTTAGCATAGTCCTTATTTTTCAGTGACACTGACTTTGAGACTGGACTAGTTGTCCTGAGAACGGTTTTGTACAGTTGCATTCTTCTGGTATCATTTAATTTGTTCCTTTAATTCCTGTATTTTTCTCTCAAGTTTACAGTTAAAAGCTTGAGAGAGTCACATCTAAACATTTTTCCTTAGAATGCATCATAGTTCTATCTCATTTTGCATCACGTTGTAAAACACATAGTACCTGGTTGACCTACTTTAGTAATGCTAGGATTGATCCTTGGATTAAGGTGATGGTAGTCCAATCCATATATTAAACAGTAAGTCTTCTCTTCTTGCAACAGGAAACTGATTTGCGTGGTGTTACCTTGCACTAAAAGAGTTCTCAGTCCCTCATCAATCATTGACTTAATTTAAAAAATAGCCTTATTGAGCTATAATTTACATAACATAAAATTCACCCATTTTATACTGGTACAAAAACAGGTGCACAGATCAATGGAACAGAATTGAAAGCCCAGAAATAAAACCACACATCTATGAACAGCTTATCTTTGACAAAGGAGCTGAGGGCATACAATGGAGAAAAGAAAGTCTTTTCAACAAATGGTGCTGGGAAAACTGGAAAGCCACGTGTAAAAGAATGAAAATTGACCATTCTTTTTCACCATTCACCAAAATAAACTCAAAATGGATCAAAGACCTAAAGATGAGACCTGAAACCATAAGTCTTCTGGAAGAAAACGTAAGCAGTACACTCTTTGACATCAGTATTAAAAGGCTCTTTTCGGACACCATGCCTTCTCAGAGAAGGGAAACAATAGAAAGAATAAGCAAATGGGACTTCATCAGATTAAAGAGCTTCTTCAAGGCAAATGAAAACAGGATTGAAACAAAAAAACAACCCACTAACTGGGAAAAAATATTTGCAAGTCATATATCTGACAAAGGCTTAATATCCTTAATATATAAAGAACTCTCGCAACTCAACCACAAAACATCAAACAACCCAATCAAAAAATGGGCTGGAGACATGAACAGACATTTCTCCAAAGAAGATATACTGATGGCCAATAGGCACATGAAAAGATGCTCATCATCACTGATCATCAGGGAAATGCAAATCAAAACTACACTAAGATATCACCTTACACCTGTTAGAATGACAAAAATATCTAAAACTAATAGTAACAAATGTTGGAGAGGTTGTGGAGAAAAAGGACCCCTCATACACTGCTGGTGGGAATGCAAACTGGTGCAGCCACTATGGAAAACAGTATGGAGATTCCTCAAAAAATTAAAAATAGAACTACCATACGATCCAGCCATCCCACTGCTGGGTATTTATCCAAAGAGCTTGAAGTCAGCAATCCCAAAAGTCCTATGCACCCCAATGTTTATTGCAGCATTATTTACAATAGCCAAGACATGGGAGCAACTTAAGTGCCCAGCAACAGACGAATGGATAAAGAAGATGTAGTGCATATATACAATGGAATACTACTCAGCTGTAAAACAGAACAAAATCATTCCATTTGCAATAACATGGATGGACCTTGAGAGAATTATGTTAAGTGAAATAAGCCAGCGAGAGAAGGATAATCTGTGTATGACTCCACTCATATGAGGAATTTAAAATTATGGACTAAGAACAGTTTAGTGGATACCAGGGGAAAGGTGGGGTGGGGGGTGGGCACAAAGGGTGAAGTGGTGCACCTATAACGTGACTGACAAACATTAATGTACAACTGAAATTTCACAGGATTGTAACCTATCATTAACTCAATTAAAAAAAAAAGATTGGTGGGTCATAGAAATTTTACAACTTCAGCTTTATATTCGCCAAACTGTTTTCTGAAGTGGTTGTACAGGTTTACATTCCCACTAGCAATATATGAGAATTCTTTGTTGCTTTCCGTCTTTATCAACACTGATTAGTTCAGAATTTGTTTTTGCCAGTTTGGTAGGTGTGAAATAGTATCTCATGATTTGACTCAGGTTTTTAAAGTGTGAATTTGTAATTCAAGGTGATGTTTTATGCAGTGTTTTATATTATTTCAGAGGACTTGTGTATCACATGCGTGTCTCTTATGGGCAGGCTAATGTGTTAAATATCCAGTTATATTTTTTGACGGAAATAGCTGTGGTCATTGAGTTGGTACTAGAAATAGAAATTTTTTCCTTTATTGGACCCAATCATATAATAGACTTCATTTGTCTATATTAATAACCATGGTATGTATTCTTTTCTTTTCTTTCTTTCTTTCTTTCTTTCTTTTTTTTTTTTTTGAGGAAGATTAGCCGTGTGCTAACATCTGCTGCCAATCCTCCTCTTTTTGCTGAGGAAGAGTGACCCTGAGCTAACATCCATGCCCATCTTCCTCTACTTTATAGGTGGGATGCCTCCCACAGCATGGCTTGCCAAGCGGTGCCTTGTCCACACCCGGGATCTGAACTGGAGAACCCTGGGCCGCCAAAGCAGAATGTGTGCACTTAACTGCTTTGCCATCCTGCTGGCCCCAAGTATTTTCTTAATAGAAATGTTGCAGTGGAAAAAATCTTAAAGGTGTCTTATATCGCCTTTTGGTTCATTGAAAGAAATGCTTAGATTTCATGTCCTTTAGAAATTCTTAGATAGGAATTTATCTCCTCTGAAATTAAAATAAATACTAAAGTAGAAAATGATGTTGGGCTCTTTGCTGGGTTGAAGTATCAACTGAGGATTGAAAATAAACGAAGCAGGGCACCGGTAACTCTTGTGTTCTCCTTATTGAGGACTTAGGAGGGAAACTGATGTGCAGACAGTTAGGAAATGAGTATAGACTATACTGTAGGGATACTTAATCCTTTAGAGGAAGTGAAAGTAGTAGACATTTAAACTTTAAGTAGTTTTCTTTTCAAATTGTGAGATTTGGAAAGGAAATATTAGAGCCAGTGAATATTTGAAGATAGGCAGAGATATAGTCTTAGGCTCTGTAATTTAAGGAATAAACAATGTTAAAGGAGAGCTCTTAAGAATAGTAAGATAAAGGAGATACTAATTGATGGAATTGTCAATATCTCTTAAAAAGAAATTATTTAATAGGTATCTTGTCTGTACTAAGAGATTATTCCATATGCTGTTAATCCCTAGCAACTGCGCCTCATTTATACCAGAGGTAAGTATGTAAACAGGTAAATGTAATGCATTGTGAAGGATGATGGAGTATAGGTATTTCTGTGATAGAGTGTTTCATGAAGTAAGAATTTATGTCACCTATTTAGAGGCGAGAACTGAAGACTTGAGTGAGATAGTGAGGAGATTCCAGAGAAATAGGAAAAGTGCTGCATCAAAGCGTTTAAGTAGCTGTTACATTTACAAGGCAACAGAAAAAAGAAAAGAAGTAATCACAGGGTAGGGAGAAGACCAGGATTATCTTATAGCAGGGGTTCTCTGACGGAAGATTTCACCAACCCCTTGTGTGAATATTGTCGATGTGAGGATGCCAACTTGTCTTTCTTTTTCTTTGATTTTAAGATGAGTTGTTCTTTTTCCCCAAGGTTTGTCTTTCTTTCTTTTATGACGTTCTTGCCTTTTCTTTTACAAAATGGTAGTATTAGGGTTTTTTTAAAATGTTCTCCTTATCCAGATAAAATAGTCAACCAGTATCAGCCTTTGAAACGTATTTTGAAATTTTATAGCTTGATGCAATCCACGTCTGAAAACTGCTAATCTAATGATGTAATGTCATAGAAACTAGGAGAAGGGATTTTTAATGTGGAATTGGCTCAGGAATGTGTAAACAGTGTAAGCCAACTGATTGAAGTGTTAAATGTGAAAGGCAGGGGCTGGCCTGGTGTCTGAGTGGTTAAGTTCACGGGCTCTGCTTTGGCAGCCCAGGGTTTCGCCAGTTCTGATCCCTTGCGCCGACATGGCAGACATGGGGGCCTTTGGGGAGAAGAAGGAGGAAAAAAAGGGGGAAGATTGGCAATAGATGGTAGCTCAGGTGCCAATCTTAAAAAAAATAAATGTGAAAGGCAACACTATAAAACTAAGAAGACAATAGAGGTAAATAGGTACATTCTTTTTTTTCCCCCTGTTTTTTTCCCCCAAATCCCCCGAGTACATAGGTGTATATTTTTTAGTTGTGGGTCCCTCTTTGTTGTGGCATGTCAGATGCCACCTCAGTGTGGCCTGAGGAGCGGTGCTGTGTACGGCCCAGGATCCGAACCAGCGAAACCCTGGGCCCTCTAGGCCCCCTGAAGTGGAACTTGGGAACTTAAACACTCGGCCTCAGGGCAGCCCCAAGGTAAATTCTTTGAACCTTGGAGAAGGAAGACTGTTATACATAAGATGCAAAAATGTAAATCATACAGGAAATGATCTACAGCTTTGACTACATTTAAATTAAGAACTTGTGTTCATTGGGGCTGGCCCCATGGCCCAAGTGGTTAAGTACAGGAAACCAGTGTTTCTGCGGGTTCAGATCCTGGGTGTGGACCTAGCACCGCTCATCAAGCCATGCTGAGGTGGCGTCCCACATGCCACAACTAGAAGGACCCACAACTGAAATATACAACTATGTATGGGGGGCTTTGGGGAGAAAATGGAAAAAAAATTTTTTTAAAGAAGTTGTGTTCATCAGTAGACACCTTGTGAAATTGGATAAAGTATTTGTAATGTCTGTCATCAGAGATTAGGGTCATTGTATTCTCAGTTCAAATAAGAGAAAGATCACTGACCAAAAGAACAGTAAAAAGATAGGAGTAGGTATTTTATAAAAAAAGAAACATGAACAGCTGATAAATAGATTAAAAATGCAAATGTAGATCACAGTAGGTGATCATTTTATACCCATCAGCCGAGCAAAGAATAACTACCAGTCTGGCAATGCCTAGCTTGGTGAGGTATGGAGCAGATGGAATTCTTAAAATAACCACTGCTGGTGGTGTAAACTGGTAGTGCATGATTGGAAAGCAATATGGCATTGCCATGGGAAGTTGAAGATAAACTACCTATTAGCAGTCCCTTTATTTATTTATAGACTGATTCACCATATATTTAGTGAGTACCTACCATGTGCTAGGCAGTGTTCTTTTTGCCTTGGTTCAGTGGGAGACAGTGAAAGATAAGTTATATAGGTGATCAGTGCTATAGGAAAATGTTGCTTATTATTAGAATGAAAGCAGTTCAATGTCAGGTCTCTTCTTGTTTTTTCATTTTTATGGATATAAGTTCTAAGAATGTTATATGTGGTTTGTTATATCAGTGCCACTCAGTTCTTTGAATCTTTAGAGTTATTTACGAAAAATTATTTCCTAATCCATCATCAAAAGTTATTTTTAATAATCTCTTAACTGAGAACTAGGTTACATCCTTTTTCAGTTCTGTGGGCTACACAGATTGTAAACTGCCTGATCTATGAAATGATTTGTTACCCAGTCATTAAATTTCTCAATTTCTAGAAGATACACCCAAAAAAGACTTATCAAATGACTAAATTATATCTTTTATTCTTGTATGTAAAGGCACTTTGTATATTGAGCCATAAAATTAAGCAAGATTGGTTAAAAAGCACTGCATATTTTTGGATATTCCCATAGGTTTTTTAAAAAAAAGCTATATTAGAGCCAAACCTCAGTGATGTTATAGAGGTAACTTTTGAATTATTGTATATAGTATAGAGAGAATAGAAATTTGATTTCTTGGTTGAACATGTGCTTATAATTATGCTTTTGACAGAATTAAGATGGTGCCAGCATCTGAGAGGGAGAGATTATTTGAGTTAAATGAAGTTTTTTTGTTGTTTTTAAGTTTAGGGCGTTACATCCTAGAATGCATTTCAGAACATTTGTCCTACCTAATATGTAGATGTAGGTGTTCTGTTTTTAAGAATGCAATTTATGTTGCTAGGAACTTTTTTTAAGAGTTCCTAAAGCGTTCATAAAGAGTCCCTTTAAATTAACTAAGTATATGGTAGGGATGATTAGTTGTGCAGTGAAATACTTGACATATGACAGTGAACAAGACTTGTACTAAAGTAAAAATGAAAATAGATTTATCGTACCAAAAACCTTTCAGATGGGGCTGGCCTGGTGGCGCAGCAGTTAAGTTGGCACGTTCCGCTTCGGCAGCCCAGGATTTGCCAGTTCGGATCCCGGGTGCGGACATGGCACCGCTTGGCACGCCATGGTGTGGTAGGTGTCCCACATATAAAGTAGAGGAAGATGGGCATGGATGTTAGCTCAGGGCCCGTCTTCCTCACGAAAAAGAGGAGGACTGGCAGCAGATGTTAGCTCAGGGCTAATCTTCCTCAAAAAAAGAAAGCAAAGATGCCACAAGAGGTTCTTTCTGCAAAAGGTTATCAAGCTTAATGCCAACTGACCCTGGCTAAAAGGAATAAGTGGACATGGAGACTTTGAAAGGACCTTCCCTACCTTCCACTTGCCTAAAACTGATCTGCCTCAGAAGGCACCTGTAGTTAAGGCATCATGTTGGTTCTTCTTTCTCATCTCCCTGGTTCACAAGTGCCATTGTCCCTCTCACCCATCTTACTATCGTATACTACCTCAAGTGTATTAAAAAGAAAAATAAGTCTTTTGATTCATCTTGGAGTGTTCTGGTTGTAGGATGTGGTGACAGGAGCGATGATAATTTTTAACAGCCTCACCTCTTGGTCTCCTTACTAGTATCAAAGAATGTCTTGCTTCTGAGAGCAACTATGATTAAAGCATAGAGAGTGTGGGTAAGGTATAGAGCCTTATTTCTTGTAGGTGACAGATTCACAGCAATGCTGCTGGTAAAGCATGCTGAGAAAGAGCAATCTCGTGTAAAGCTTGGCGAGGACTTGTTCGTCTGCACCTGAGACTGTGTCCTGCTTGCACGTTTTCCATGATTCCAAGTTGTTGAGAGTGAAAAGGTCCAATTTACTTCCAACAGATCAACATTACATCTCTGAATAAATGAAAATATTATAAAGTTTGAAGCATGTTTTTTTAAAAAAGGGACTATATTAAACATATGTTGAGGATTTACATTACATTTTCTTGAGTAGTTATTTAGGACATGAACCTTTTAATTAACTTTTGCTGAAAGTTTTTTTTTTTTTTTTTAAGGAAGATTAGCCCTGTGGGATGCCTGCCACAACATGGCTTGCCAAGCGGTGCCATGTCCACACCCGGGATCCGAACCAGTGCACCCCGGGCCGCCAAAGCGGAATGTGCGCACTTAACCACTGCGCCACTGGTCCGGCTGCTGTCTTTGCTCTCTTTTCCTCAGCTAGCTGTGAATATGGCAGGTCCTTGGAGCTTCATGGCTCAGTAGTACATGTTTTGAGTTATTTTTCCCAATGAGGAGTTGGATTTATGGGTGCTGTTCTTACAGGCTAAGGATATTAAGATTGTACTTTTATTAAGATCAGGAACCATGTGCTTACCAGCCACATTTTATTAGGTGCCTTTTTTCTTATCCCCGAGGAAGATTTGCCCTGAGCTAATATCTGTGCCAGTCTTCCCCTATGTTGTCTGTGGGTTGCCGATGAGTGGTATAGGTCTGTGCCCAGGAACTGTTGCTCTAGTGGTTAAGGTTGGATGCTCTCATCCAGTCCAGGGCCCAGATTTGTTTCCCAGTCCTGGAACCACACCACCTGTCTGTTGGTCATCATACTGTGGTGGCTGAGTGTTGCTGTGACACTGAAAGCAGTGCACTAGTATTTCAAATACCGGCAGGGTCACCCATGGTGGACAGGTTTCACTGGAGCTTCCAGACTAAGACAGACTAGGAGGAAGGACCTGGCCACCCACTTCGGAAAAAATGGCCATGAAAACCCTGTGAATAGCACTGGAGTGTTGTCTGATAGAGTGTCAGAAGGTGAAAGGATGGCGCAAGAAGACCAGGCAGGGTTCAGCTCTGCTGTACAACGGGGCTGCTAAGAGTCAGAATTGACTTGATGGCACTAACAACCACAGTTCTTAAAGTGTACAGTTCAGTGGCGTTAAGTACATTCACAGTGTTTTGCAACCATCACCACTATCTAGTTCCAGAATTTTTTCATTATCCCAAACATAAATCTGGTATGCATTAAGCAGTCACTCCCTCCAGCCCAGCCTCTGGTAACCACTAATCTGTTCTCTGTCTCTATGGATTAGATATTTCATATAAATGGAATCATCTAATATGTGTCGTTTTGTGTATCTGGCTTCTTTCACTTAGCATAATGTTTTCAAAGTTCATCTGTGTTGTAGCATGTATCAGTACTTCATTCCTTTTTATAGCTGAATACTACTCTGTTATATGGGTATACCACGTTTTGTTCATCTGTTGATGGATATCTGGATTGTTTCTCCTTTCTGGCTATTGTGAATAAAGCTGCTGTGAGCATTCACTTACAAGTTTTTGTGTGGACATATGTTTTCATTTCTCTTGGATAGAAACCTCTAGGGGTGGAAATGTAGGTCATGAGGTGACTCTGTGTTTAACTTTTTGGAGAACCGTCAACTGTTTTCCACAGCAGCTGCACCATTTTGTATTTCTATCAGCAATGTGTGAGGGTTCCAGTTTCTCTGCATCCTTGCTTTATTATAATTTGCAAAAATTAATTCATTAAACCTTTGGATCCTTACCACATGCAAGGCACCGTGCTAGATGCTATGTGAGTTTCAAAGAAGGGCAAGGCAGGAGTCTAGAAGCAGTAAGTTTTTGATCTGCTGGTAGTTAAGGTCAAAATTTGTAACTGTCTTGGAAAGAGGAAGTGTCGAGTGCACTAGAAGGCACAATTAAAGTATTTTGAGGATTTCAGAGGGGGAGATTACTTGTGAGAAAAGTCTTATTTCTTGACTGTCAGACCAAGAAACTTTAATCCAATTCTGTAGTTGGTAGGAAGCCAGAAAATTTGTGGGCAGGGTAGTGATATATTTTGAACCTGGATTTAGGAACAGAGACCTGGCAGCCAGAGTAGAGGCTGAGCCAGAGGGTGGAAGAGACTAGTAGTGAAACCAGTTTTTTTTATTGGAGAGTAATTGAAACCTAGAGTGACAAACAGTTATGGAACCTAAGGAATGGAACGGACAGGACTTGGAAACTCTTAGATCTTTAAAGGCTCCCTAGATCTCATCTCTTCTCCTGACTCTGAACATCGTCTACCAAATACTGACAGTTCCCAAAATTCTGTCTCAGGAACCACCTCTCTGAGCTCCAGAACACATACTTGACATCTCATTTAAAAATTTTCTTTTTAAATCTTGATTTCCCCTCCAATCTAGTCTTGCATAATGTTTTTTTTTTTTAATTCTGAGAGAGTTTTAAGTGATGTATTTTTCCTCCTCAGAATCTCTCCCCAGTAAGCAAAAGCCCCTCTAATTAGTCATTCTATAAAAATAGCCACAGCTATAAAAGGCATCACTGAAGAACTTTATGAAATTTTATAAAAAGTTACAAAAATTCACAGAGCAAAGTAATTTCATTACAAAAACGTTTGACTAATAGAGAACTTAAAACAAAATGCCCATGGTTTTACCACCCTAATGAAACCATTATTGGTATTTTGTCATGTTTCCCTTTAGTTTTTTCCTTCTAGAACAGGAATTTCTTTTAAAGCACAGGACTTTCTTTTATCTGTCCTCTTTCATCATCTTTTATTTGTTCCCTTTTACTAAACATTCTCATTTGCCATCCATCTCCTCCCCACCACATACTCTGTACATGCAGGCGCAGACCACACTTTCATAACTTTACAGCCTAGGTGTTGGAATATGTTGAGGATGGTGAGTAAGTAGTTGTTATGGAATCTATAACAGCTTGAGAATTTTCAGACCAGTAGCAAAGCATTGCCAGTTAATATTTCCTCTGCAATCACTACCTTAACTGGGACTCTGCTTAGAGAAACTTGGGGTTGACTGTTGACTGAAAAGATGGTGTGTAAGTGTCAATTGGAAGACTGGAACGTGTGTAATGGGGTTTCAAAGGGGGAGATGTTTATTTAAAATTCAGACATTTTCCTTCATGTCTGTTTCATAACCTAATGGGTGCTTCATCTCACTGCCTTGTATTTCAGGTTCTCTGTGGTTTAAGCCAGAATTCTTAAGACAAAAAGTATGCAATAAATAGTCAATTATGTCTTTTCCATAATGAAGTTTGATTTGATTGATATTTCCATAAGAACCTATTACAGGGACATTGTCATCATACTTATTACTGGGAGTTGCACATGTAAACCTATATAAAAACAACTCTGAATTATACTGAATAAACAGTAGCCAGTCAGCATTTACTCCCTATACCAGCAAGTGATGTGATGATCATCCACCTAGTTGTACAAGCTGGAAATCACAACATGAGCCTAGATTTCTCCTTTACCCCCAATATCCCACTGGTTGTGAAGTCCTGCTTATTTCGCTTCTTCCTAAATATTTTGTGAATATTTTAATTTGTTTATATTAAGAGCTGGTCTTCCCTGGAGTGTGTCCTGCAGTCAGTTTTGATTTTAAAAATCTCTAGGCTGATTATCCAATATCAAGGGATTATCCTTGAACTAACTGTTCTTTGTACGGGCTGGCCCTAAACTTCAGGCCTGGGCCAAAGTGCTAACCACCTCACTCCCAGCTCACTAACAAGGCACCTCTTTGCTGCCCAAGAGAGCAAATTACAGGCTTCTTTTTTTCACCTGGGACACTTTAAGGGGGGATGGGGTTTGTCTGATTCACATTTAAGTGTCCGTGGTGTATATAATAATGTAATATAGGTCTATCAAGTTTTCTGTTACTGTGCCGATTTTGCCATTTCATAGAAATGCATCTAGTTTAAGATTTTCAAATTTATTCACATATAATTGCTTGTAATATTGTTTTGTTCATAGTATTTCTTAATCTGTTGTGTGTGTTTACCCTTTTTCATTGTCTTTATTTCTATCTTTTTTCCAAGCAAGTTTACCACTTTGTCTCTTATTAATCTTTTTCAAAAGGATTATCTTTTTTTAAATCATCTGTTTTTGTCTGACCTTATCTTTTTTTGCTTCTTTCTATTTCTTCAGGTTTGCTTTACTGCTCTTTTCCCATCTTCTTGATTAAAATGCTTAGGTTAGTTTGTTTTTAGTCTTGTTTTAATAAGGACAGTGTTTATAAAGCTTATTTTCCATTAAGTACTGGTCTAGCTGTTATGTTGCAAGTATATAACCTTAGTATTTTTTACTTTTTGATTAATTCCCAGTATGTAACCAGCCTCCAGTTGCCACCTCCTCTCTTGCATGGATTTCTTCCTCACCACACCCAGGTTGCAACACTTGTGCAAGGCACCTTGCTGCGTGGAAGCCCTCAACTTGCTTGACCTTGTCCCTCTGCTAGCATGCACTCTTTATTGCACTGAGGCACCCACATTCTGCGTTGGGATGCCTTCCTCCTGGGACGCTCACCTTACGTTATCCAGTGGGCTCTGACATCCTGCACTGGGCTGCTGCCATACACACAAACATTTCTCTGTCCTCCACCCTGCATGGACACCCTTCACATCCTGGTTAGGTCCCTGCACCTACTCTGGGCCTCTGCAGCTCACCCTCTGCCGCCCATGGATCCTTACCTTGCTTGACCTCACCTAATGGCTTTGGACAGGATTTCTTCAGGAAGAGGAGGGAGAGTGGGACTTACAAGAGAAAGTTGTTTTCTAACTTTAATACTATATGGTCAGAGAACATAGAATGTTTTATGCTTTGGAATTAATTGAGGCTTCTAACTAGTATAACTTCTAACTTCTGATAGTTTTTATAACTGTTCCATGTGTGCTGAAGGAATATATATACTCTGGATGATTATGTATATCGTAGGTATTTCAACTTATAAATTACGTTATTTAAATCTTTTACCTGACTCTCTAGATGCTTGTTCTGTTAATACTCATAAGTATTACAAGTTTATAAAAAGTAGAGAACATCTGAATAGTGTCATACCCATCATTCAACTTAAGAAATAACACATTACAGATGCAATTGAAGCCCCCTGGGACCTCTTTTTGATTCCTTTCCCTTCATTTCCCCACAGAGGTAGTTACTATCCTGAATTTGATGTTCTTATTCTCATCAACTTAAAACAGTAGAGCAAGGCTGCCAGTTGATTATATGAGAAATAGCCACCAAACTAGAATTTACCAGCATAGAGTAGACTTGCCCACAGATGTAAGCATTCTCTTACATCAGAAAACTTTCTAGCCACTGGAAGAATGTTGGGGATTTGCCAAAGAAATATTTGTGTTATCTGTTACTGCATATCTTAAGTCAGCATTAGAGCTTAAGTCTCTTAATAACTAGATATCTAAAAATATGTAAATATATATATAAAGAGTACTATGACAGATGTCTCATTTTTAAGGATCTAGCTGTGGTTAGTACTAAATAATTAGGTAGTTGATGACTGTGGTAGTAAACCAGAAAGTTAAATAGTCTCTTTGACCACCGATGGCAAGCTATTCCATGTATGAGAGAAAATCTAGCTAACAGACTCATTAATTTGCATTTCTGAATTGCCTTTGATAGCTAATTGGAGAAATGGTTATATGAAAAAGCAAACTCTATTCAGGTGACTTTTCTAAAGTCCTTTAAAACAATTCTTAAAAGAATTGTAGCCAGTTATTTTGTTGCTATAGGTGGTGGTGACACATTAATGTCTAAATTGGACTTGAGTCTTGACTCCTAGGACCTTTGTTTGATTGATCGTTTGACTGTGTCTCATTTTAGCAATTATATATAATAATGATTTTGCCTCTTGTGATACTATGTATTATTTTGTTTTTTTATTTATAGTGATTCCTGTGGCCTTTTAAATGGTTGAATAATGATGGACATGGATTCAAAATAAGTGACTTTTCTACTGAAGCAGTAGAAGATTCTTCATATCACCTTCCAGTAGCTCAATTCAGTCTTCAGGAAGGAGCAGAACACGTGAAATACAGAGAACTGAGAGAAGAAAACTTCACTTTGGAACTTTCTCCTTGACTCCCCCTTAGCCCCTGTCTTTCTGCTTGTTTTAGTTTTGCTCTGAATTTATAAATAGTGAAGACCAAAGAAATAGAAGATACATTTGGGAGCTTTATACCAAGAAATTTGCCTTGAAAGCTGCTGTTCTTTGGAGGGAAAAGTATATCAAGTTCCTGTCTGATTTTTTTTTTTTTTAAACAAGATTTCTTGTGTCCTTAGATTTTGAAGGATAAGACAAATATAAATACCTATCTGCACACTATTTTAGCAGCTGTGTAAGAATAATGAGATTTGTATATTAAAGGCTTTATCATGTGGATGTTTTGCCACTGGAGTTGACTCCTGAGAAGATCTTTTGTAGCTCTTTAATGTTATATTTTTGATCTATCACTTTGATGACATTATTTGCCCACACATGAGTCCACCTATTTTTCTATCTGTGACCTTGTTATGAACAGTGTTTGCACTCACTGTCCAAATATCCATGTATTATCTATTTAAGCAACATCATAGTGCCATCACCCAAGGAAGTTGAATGAGGTGAACATAGATATAGGTCTTTCCCCTTCCCCCCATTTTTTAAATGTAACAAATACTTTTTATGTTCCCCTCCCCCCTTCCCCTTTCCCCTTCCCCCTTTTGGAAACGTGTCAGGAACTAGATAGTTTAAGATGAGCAATTAAGGGGACTGAGAGAGTGAGCCACACAGAGTCTGGCTTCTTTGTGCTTCATCACAAGGCGTGCTGCTGGCCAGCCTAATTAAGCACCCTTTTAACAAGAGAACTTCGTGGGAAATCCAGCTGGCAGACTCAAGGAGTTCAGGAAACAGGACCACAGAGGTTACACTCTGGGGTAAATATGCTCCTATGCCTAACTTTGGAAGAAGACTGTGTATGTATATGTATCATGGAAAATGTCTACTGCTTTCTGATGTTTAATTTTGGAGACTATCAGTAGAGTGCTTTGGAGACACCAATGGATCTCTCAGGAAAAATGACTCTAACTGGTGTTTAAGGAAATTAATGTGAACTAAATAGAAAAACTCTGGAGAGGTTGTATCACCCTTCTCTAGGAAGATCTTTTGTACTGTTTTTGCCGGAAGTAACCTGAGGACCTGAAGCAGATTAATCTCTTTTCAAGTATCTGTAACTATGTAGATGTTTATTCTTAAGGTTCTTCTGCTATAACTCAAGAATTCATTAGCTGCTTTCATATAATCTTCTAGAACTATGTCACGTTTTTCTGTTTATGTTTTTTTTCATGGTCATATATTCACAGACTATTGCTTTTGTTTAGAACTTCTCTGAAGAATAGAGCCTGATAAGTAATCTGGAGAGGCTCAGAGGGCAGGTCTTTCTGTAAAGAGAGTATCTTAGAGAAATCATTGACTCATTTACACAATGGTATCATGTTCTTGTAAGCATAAGTGATTTGAGTTTTCTCATTTTCAGATCCTGGCCATGAGGTTGGATGCCTCACCTTGCTGAAAAGAGACACTGGACCTAAATGGCGCAGCATGACTTTGTTCCTGCTTGGCTAAATTTCTCAACACCACAGTCAGCTAAGGTACTGTTCTCCATTCCTGTAGTAACAATCCAAATACCAGTTCTTTTCATCTCCAACTGGTCTATGGCCTCTGTTTTATACTCTAGGTGTGTTTTGTATATTCAACCTTGCCTGAGGATTTCAAATGTGTTTTCATAGACGTTACCTTTATTTTAATAGTATATAAATTAATAGGCATCCAATTCAGTGTGTGCCCTACTACTGCCAAGTGTCCCACTTTTTTCCTTACGTGCTAAGCTGTCTCATTACGTGACACACTGAAGACTTCCTGTGTAAGCTGCAGCACACTTTGGAAGTAAAACATACCTGGTAACCTGTTGTCGAGGACAAAGGGGCAGGCATAAAAGGGAAATGGTTTCTGGGGAAATGGACCTTTAGAATGTGCGCACATTTGTCTATAGTAGTAGATGAGGAGGAAGGAAAAGGAGAGACAGTGATTGATTGACTACTACATGGATCTCATTAAATCCTAGAAATTTAAATCCTTAAATTGCTATTTTAGAGGCAATAATCTATTTAATGATTTCAGGGGAAATGTGTGTTGTGTTAGGGATAAAGACAAATGGGACAACTAGTTCATATAGAATAAAGTAGCCCTAGTCACAGTACGCAGAACAGCCTAAATTATTGATAAAGGAAATCTTTGGGAAGCTAGTAAACTTAAAAATTCTTCTCATTTTGCCAACTAATAGACAAGGGACAGAGCTGATAGGTAGTCTTAAAAAAAAATAGCCTGTCTTACCTGTATTTAAATGTGAATTTTGGGGAAGATGTTCCTCATCTATCTGCACCACAACCTTTTGCTCTCAATTTCATTTTGAATTGCCCTTGTGAAATTCCCAAGATCTCATAATTTATATAATCTGACCCAAGGCTAGGGGGTGGTAGGCCTGAAGGATTAGGTATGGGATCCAGGAAAGCATTTAAAATTAAAGTATGCTGAGGTTATATCTGCAAAGAGTTGTTGATTTAGCACAATGAACTAAGTGAAAAAAATTAGGAAATATTTCAGTATTTCCAGTAAAGCTGTTGTAAGCAAAGTTGTATGGTACTGGCATAAGGATAGACATATCAAGCAATGGAATATAATAGAGAATTCAAAAATAGTTCTGTACATAAAATCAGTTGATTTTTGACTAAAGTGCCAAGGTGATTCAATGTGAAAGTGATAGTCTTTTTAACATATAGTTCTAGAACTGGATATCTGTCTTGGGGGAAGGGAAAGAACCTCAACCTTTACTTCATACCACACATAAAAATTAACTCAGAGTGGATGATAACCTAAATTGCAGAGCTAAAAACCATAAAACTTAAAAGAAAGAATAGGAGAAAATCTTTGTAACCCACTAGAATGGCTAAAATAAAAAAGACTGACAATACCAAGTATTAGTGAAGTTATTAATAATAAGAAAATAGATGTAAGGATGTCTATGCCCCAACCTATAGTTTTCCTATATGCACTTGTCAAACATACTCATACTTTTCATGGCGTTTTAGACTTTGGCCTCTATCATCTGAGACTAAAGAATGTCATAGAATAAAATTAATTTGAAAAAGGAAGGGACATTAGAGACCATCTATAATAGTGGTTCTCAAACTGCCTGCTTTTAGTTGTTAACCTCAAAGACTTATTTTCCCTGACCTCTTTCCTCGAGTGTTAATGAGTAAAATGGGGATGATACCAAATTATAATAGTATTATGAGTATTAAGTAATGTTTGGAAATAAGTGTTTTACAAAACTATAAACACTCTGTGTAGTTGTTAATGGCCTAGCAAGGTGGTATTTAAACATTCCTTTCTCTTCACTGGTGGAATAATTTACAGAAATAATAAAGCTGTTGAGAATTTTTTAAAGCAAACATCTTGCTTTTCTTTTTCTGTTGCAAGATTAACTTAGTATTTTTAAGAGTAAAGTTTTGGGGCTTATTCTTTATGGATATTGACAGGATTCTTTTCCCCTCTCTCATGCAAACAACTAAGTGTTGTAACTTCGTTTTCTCCCCTTCTGGGATAAAGGAAATGAGTTAATGATTGAATGTGTAACCTAGGGCTCATCTGACTGAGAGGCCTCTGGTACCCTTATGCTCATAATGGGGGTTTCTACTGCCATTAGTACTTGTTTTCTAAAAGCCTGATACAAAACTTAAGATACTGAAAGAGACTCATATCTACTTACCTGTTTGCCTCTCTATACTTTATCGTCTTAGTCACCTACAGCCACCTTCGAAAAACACGGAGAGCACCTACCCCGAGGAGATGGTAGATTTGGAGTAAGCCGTCGTCGACATAATTCCTCTGATGGCTTTTTCAACAATGGACCTCTACGAACTGCAGGAGGTGAGCCATGCCCAACTTCCATGAGTCTATTTAAGCTGCTCAGGGTAAGCCCAGGCTGGGGTTGCATGTCCATAATTTTGAAATAATGGTCCTTTGTAAAAATAGTTCTCAACTAGATCCTCCAGTAGTCATTACTCAGCTACATTGGCTTTCTAACATTCGTATGTTCTCATGAGTTATTTATTCAATTGAAGAATTCATATAGAAATTACTTAAAAGAAAAAGATGTATTTTGTGATTGCTTTTTTTGGGGACTTAATCTTTTATTTACGAAGTCTCCTGGGGGCTGGCCCTGTGGCCGAGTGGTTAAATTCACGCACTCTGCTTCGGTGGCCCAGGGTTTTGCTGGTTCGGATCCTGGGCATGGACATAGCACCGTTCATCAAGCCATGCTGAGGCGGCATCCCACATAGCACAATCAGAAGGACCCACAACTACAATATACAACTATATACTGGTGGGCTTTGGGGGGAAGACGAAGAAGAAGAAAAAGATTGGCAACAGATCTTAGCTCAGGTGCCAATCTTAAAAAAAAAAATAGGGGCCAGTACCATGGCCGAGTGGGTAAATTTGCGCACTCTGCTTCGGCAGCCTAGGGTTTTGCTGGTCCGGATCCCAAGCACAGACATGGCACCGCTCATCAGGCCATGCTGAAGTGGCGTCCCACATAGCACAACCGGAGGCACTCACAACTGGAATATACATCTGTGTACCAGGGGGCTTAGGTGAGAAGCAAAAAAAAAAAAAAAAAAAAGATTGGCAACAGATGTTAGCTCAGGTGCCAATCTAAAAAAAATAAAAATTAAAAAAAAAAAAGTCCCCTGAAGGGCCTTTCAGCAGTACCATACATAAACCAGATCAGGAAGCATCTGGCCCAATTGTTTCTGAATTTCCAGGAAGCACACAATCTAATGTGCTACTTTGCCTTACTATTCTAGATTCCTGGCACCAGCCCTCCCTGTTCCGCCATGATTCTGTGGACTCTGGTGTCTCTAAGGGAGCACATGCTGGAATCACAGGGAACCTGTCTGGTTGGCATGGCTCTTCCCGAGGTCATGATGGCATGAGCCAGCGTAGTGGCGGTGGCATAGGAAACCATCGCCACTGGAATGGCAGCTTCCACTCCCGGAAAGGCTGTGCCTTTCAGGAAAAGCCATCTACAGAGATTAGGGAAGAAAAGAAAGAAGACAAGGTGGAAAAGTTGCAGTTTGAAGAGGAAGACTTTGTAAGTATGAAGGGTTAGATGTGTAGTTAAAACCTAACAAATAATGTCTTAAATATAAGACCCTGTTAGTAATGAGAACATTTCAGGAATTACTAAAAAGGGAGTCCTTAAGTTTAGATTTTTGTTGTTTTTAGAGGGAGAGAGTTGATTAGTATGAAGATGATGACCAAAATTCCTGTGTAACTTTTAGCAAATTTTCATGTTTTTCATCTTTATGCCTTTGAAACTTTAAAAAAAAATCTTTAATTTCCCTTAAGTTTTATAAGGTTCAATGTTCAAATATAATTATGTAGTCTTGCATGTTAAATGTCTTTCTCCAACTATCATAAGAGGTTTTTTCTCTTGATTTTACCCACTTATATAAAAAAATTGTGATAAATTATAAATATGCAGCCAGGAGTAGTTTAGCTATTGTCTATATATTCAGTAGCCCCATCCCTGGTGGTCTAGTGGTTAAGATTCACTGCTCTTACTGCTGTGGCCTGGGTTCATTTCCTGGTCAGGGAACCACACCACCTGTCGGTTGCCGTACTGTGGCAGCTGTATGTTGCTGAAAGCTGTGCCCCTAGTAATTCAAATACCAGCAGGGTCACATGGTGGACAGATTTCATTGGAGTTTCCAAACTAAAACAGACTAGGAAGGAGGATCTGGCCACCCACTTCTGAAGAACTGGCCTTGAAAACCATAGGAATAGCAGCAGAGCATTGCCTGATAAAGCACCAGAAGATGAGAGGATAGTAAAAAAGATGGGGTAGGGTTCTGCCTTACTGTATACAGGGTCACTAGAAGTTGGAATTGACTCGATGGTGCTAACAACAAAAAGATATTCAGTAAAACTTAATGCTATTGTGTGTTGAGTTAGTGCCTTTTGACCTCTAAACCAAAAGTAGAAATTTTAGTGCAACTTAAAAAAAAAAAGTTTAATATATTTTATTTAACCAAATATATCCAAATTATTATAATTTTAACATGTAATCAATATCTTAAATTATTAAGATAATGTTATATATTCTATACTTGTAGCACATCTCAATATAGACTACGCACATTCTGAGTACTCAACAACCACATGTGGCTAGTGGGTACCATATTGGGTAGTGCAGCTCTAGTTGTTTTTAAGTAGCTCATTAGACCAGCAGTCTCTCCTGTGACAGCCATTTTAATATGTTAATAAAGCCAACTAAAGAAGAGTCAAATTTAGGCTTCAGCCCCTCTTCTCCTGAGTCTAGCAAGTGTCCTGGGGGTCCTTGATTTACATGTTATTTATCACTGTGAATTCTTACCCCTAGGCAGCTGTCCTTCAAAGCGTTAGTCTTGCAAAGGTCTGTTTTGTCCTGACATATTGAATATTTGTCCAGAATGTTCTAGATATCCAGTAGTCCAGAAATTACTATGACACTAAATTATAACTTTGATTATTTATTCAATAAAATTTATAAGCAAATCCAAGAAAGACCAGTGGGAGTGATTAAGAAACAAACTCTTGGGCTAGCCTGGTGGCGCAGCAGTTAAGTTCGCACGTTCCGCTTCAGCGGCCCAGGGTTGCCAGTTCCGATCCTGGGTGCGGACATACACACCGCTTCTCCAGCCATGCTGAGGCAGGCGTCCCACATATAAAGTAGAGGAAGATGGTCACGGATGTTAGCTTGGCTAATCTTCCTCCAAAAAAAAAAAAAAATCTCTTTTGTTCATCACACTTTGGGAACTCGGTGAAATCCTCATTAAACCAGCAACCAAAAAAAGTTTAATTATAGTCCTATTATAAAATGAGTTTCTTTTTGCACTTTTAATCTGCATAATTAAGTAAAACCCACTGTAATTATTTATATCTGATGTGAATATTTATGTAACATACATCTTAGATTATGACCACAGCCAGTGAGCATGTAGTAAACAAGTTTATTTGGGTCTCTTTAGTAGTTTTGTTTCTTATGTGCCTTGGTAAAAAACAGTTTGTAACAAATAAGTAGTAGTGTGGGATAAAGTGGAAGTTATTTAGAGTGCCTTTTAAACTACTCCATTATCAGTTCTGGGGCATTCCCAGTGGGAAATGAATTGACAGTGGAAAGATAAATGTCAAGGTAGCATTAGTTTCACCTAAGTGGTTTACAGGGAATTTTGCTATCAAACCTGAACAAGGTCAGTAAAGGCAAATTTAGCATTTATGTTTTTATGAAATAATTCTGAGTGTATGTAAAAGTATGGAGAAAAATAATCAAGCAGTCACGTCACCTAGCTTCGTGAAGTACTGACATTTTGCGAGATATGCCCTATACCATTCTTTTACAAAAGAGACAAGATATTACAGGTACAGTTAAAGCTTCCCTGATTGTATTCTCTTCACTTTCTCCGAGAGGTACTCACCATCTTTGATTTCAGTGTGTGTCATCCTTAAGCATGTTTTTGAGAAACTTCTACTGTGTGTGTGTATCTGTAAATAGTCTATAATATCATTTTGCCTGATTTTGATCTTTATATGAATAGTATCATATTGTAATTTTCTTTTATTTGCTTAAAGTTGTTTGAGATTTATCTGTGTTGATAGATATGGCTTTAGATTAGTGGTTCTCAACCAGGAGCAACCTTGCACCCCAGGGTACATTTGGCAATATCTAGAGAAATTTGAGTTGTCATAACTGGGGGTAGTGCTATTGGCATCTAGTATGTAGAGGTCAGGGATGTTGCTAAACATTCTACAATGCACAGAATAGCCCTGTAACGAAGACTTAACCAGCCCAAAATTTCTGTTGTACCATGGTTGAGCAACCCCGCCCTATCTTTTCCACAATTGTATAGTAAATATTCTGTTGTGTGAATGTACTAGATTTATTTATCCATTTTCCTGTTGACAGACATTTAGTTTGTCAAAGATCTTGTTTTGGAGAATAAATCTAAAGGATTAGAACTGAGGTATTGTAACTGAAGAAAGAAGAGTCAAAAATGAGATTTCTGTCCAAAGTGAGTTGATGAATAATAATTAATTTGAAAAGGAAGCACAAGAGGACCAGAATTGTAGGGAGTAGATAACAAATTCTTAGGACCAAAGAGAAGAGTGAGATCTCGAGATAGGCACATGGAAGTAGAATAATAGTTGAGGTTTGTGCATGGGTAGAATCACCCAAGGAGAGTAATATATACCGACAGGAGGCCTAGAGCAGATACCTGTGAAATAGCAGTAAACTGAGAAGTAATTGGTTGAAGAAGAAAGGGGTATCCAAGAAGGAATAATAAAAAATAACGAAGGTATTTTGGGACCTAATTGTTTTCTATGTATATTTTTTTCCATACTGTACATCGTATGATTGGGAAGTTATTTTTCTGTTTTGAAATAGTATTAGTTTAATGTTATTAACAATCCTATATTGTTACCTTGGACAAGTTAAATAGCCCTGATTTTTCCTGAGTTGTTAGGTAGATAGTAATGTCTTCCTTGCAACATTGTAGTAAGGAGTGAAGATCACATATGATGAATGTGAAACATTTACAGACCTTCCCACATAGGTTTTTAAATAGTAGATATTATTAAATGTGGGCGAGAACTTTGGATTTGGCAGTTTGAGGTGACCTTTCAAAGGTTACTTTCAAAAGTGATGGGCATGGTTGAAGACTCTTCTTTGAAGAAAGAGAAGCCAAGTGTGAGGCTGGAGTTTCTAGGATTGAGAGACTTTAATATGGTTGGAACCTGAGAAGTAAGAAATTTGTAGAGAGGAAAGATTCTGAGAGGATGGCAGCAGTGTAGCAATAGTTTTTCAGTCTCCCCAAATTCTCCAGTAAAGGCAGTGCTCCCTTTAATATTAGGAGCAATGTTAAGACATTTACTCTCACCGCTTACATTTAGCATTGTACTGGAAGTCCTAGCAAGTGCAATAAGGCAAGAAAAAGAAATGAAATTGCATACAAATTCAAAGGAAGAACTAAAAGTCTACTTGTAGGTGACATGATTGTTTACATGGAAAATCCTAAGGGCTCTATAAATTACAAGCTTTTGGGATATGAGGTCAATATAAAAAAATCAGTCTTATTTTTGTATACTAGCAACAAGCAATTGGGAAATAACATTTTATAAAATGCCTAAAGTAAAGTGAGCAAAAACTGCTTAGGAATAAATTTAACAAAAGATGTGAAAGACATCTATACTGAACCTCAAAATATTGCCATGAGAGCGTAAAGATCTAAATAAAAGGAGAGAGACACCATTTTGTATGGGAAGCTTTGACTTGGAAGACTCAACAGTTAGGATATAAATTCTATAGATTCTGCACAACCCCAACCAGCATGCTTTCTTATAGAAATTGACAGAGTTATCTAAAATTTATATTGAAACACCAAAGACCTGGAATATCCAAAGCAATCTTGAAAAAGAACAAAGTTGGAGGACTTATCGTACGTACCTTGAAGACTTAGTATAAAGCTGCAGTAGTCAAGATGATGTCACATTATATGTCTGTATCCTCTACCTCATAAGCATACAAAAAAATGAATTTGAGATGGATTATAGACCTAATCCATACTAGACTTCTGAATATACCTAGAAGCTCAAAACTATAAAGCTTTTAGAAGAAAACTTAGAATATCTTTCTGGCTTAGGGGATAGAAAAATATTTCTTTGAACACAAGAAGCAATAACAATAAAGGAAAACATTGATAAATTGATTTCATCAAATTGAAAGCTTTCTACTTATCTCACAGACTCAGAGAAAATATTTGCAAAACATATGTCTGAAACGGGACCTATATCCATATTATGAGTAATTCCGACAACTCAATTAAAAAAAAATCATGAGTAAGACTTGAATAGACACTTCACAAAGGAAGATATATGAATGGCCAATAGGCACATGAAAAAAATGATCACTGTCAGTCATAAGGGAAGTGTGGAAATTCAAATTAAGACCGCTCTGAGATACTGCTACATACCCACCAGCATGGCTAATATTTGAAAGTATGGAAACACTAAATTTGGTGACATTTTAGAGCATTTGGAACTCTCATATATTGTTAGTAGGAATGTGAAGTAGTACAGGCATTTTGGGAAAAGGTCTGGCAGTTTTTAATAAAACTAAATATAAACCTACCCTATGACCCAGTACTTCCACTTCTAGGTATTTACTCAAGAGAATTGACAGTTGTATATGTGTTTATTGTAATTTTATTCATAATAGTCCTGAACTGGGAGCAATTTAAATATCTGTCAACACAAGAATAGAAAAATTGTGGTGTAACCATGTAATGGACTACTTACTAAGTAATAAAAAGGAGTGACTGATACAACAACGTGATCACTCTCAGTGAAGCCTTACACAAAAGGGTACATACTGTATAATTCCATTTATGTGACATTCTAGAGCAGGCAAATAATCTATGATGAGAAAGAAAATCAGAACAACGGTTGCCTGTGGGAAGTAGGGATTGACTGGGAAAGGGCATGAAGGAATTTTCTGGTTGTAGGAAGTATTTTTTATCTTTATATAAGTTGGGGAGGTGTAAGCATTTTTCGAAATTCATGAAAGAGTATACTTAGTATTTGTGCATTTCATTTTATGTAAATTTTATTTTGTTAAAAGATAGATTAACATCACCAGTCATGGGACAGCTAGATATCAGAAGCCTCCTGAGGTGATGCATGGAGGATGCACTATCACCTTTGTGAATTCCTTCCAAAAATACATAGCTTGAGAAAACATCACACAAACTCAAATTGAGGTTTCCACAAAAGATTCTACAAAAGAACTAGCCTATACTCTTTAAAAATGTTACGATCGTGAAAAAAAAGTTCCAGGTTAAAGAAAACTAAAGAGAGAGGACAGCTAAAGGTAACATGTGAACCTAGATTGGATATTAGATGAGGGAAAAAACATTATTTTTTAAACTTTGTTTTGCTACAAAAGGCATCAGTGTTGCAGTTTGAGTAAGAATTGTAGATTAGATAATAGTATTTAATAATGTTAATTTCCTGATTTTTATAATTGTACTATGATTATCTAAGAGAATATTGTTTTAAGGAAATACAAATAAAGTATTGAAGGGTAAATGGCATCCAGTCCTTCAACTTGCAAATGTTTCAGGAAAAAAGTATAGAGAATGGTGGAGCAAATGTGGTAAAATGCTGACATCAGAATTTAGATGCAAGAAGTACAGGGATTCTTTGTGTTATTTTTGCAAATTTTTGTAAGTGAAATTATTTCAAAATAATAAATGAAAAAACACAAAGCAAATGGAATTGAAGAACCAAAAAACCCATGAATGTCACCTACAACAAAAAACAGTGAGGTATCACAACATTAGGGACAAACCACCAAAAGTAGCATTAGCATTTGTGCGGGAGAAATTGAAGGAAGCAATAGGGCATCTGACAACCCCAGGATTCCCAAAAGAGCTAACACTTGTTCTAGAAAGCTCAGAGGGCTCGTTTGAAAACAGCAACTAGAAATTAGGAGTGGCTTTCCATATTCGAAAAACTAGTAAATACAGAGGTTCTGGGATGAAATATGAAGGATCTGACTGGACCAATCAGGAGAGAGAAACCACACAATTGTTTGACGAAAGGAAAGTTTATAATATGAAGAATTATTAACTATCACAGGATTGGGGTGATGAGTGATTGGCTAGTAAGAAGTAAAAAGAACTCTAAACAATATAGAAATAGCAGATAAAAGGAGCAGCCACTAATCCAAGGGCTAATTTAGAGTGACCAAGGAAGAATCCCTCATCCCCCCGTCACACTCCAGGACTGAGATCCAGACCTTTTTGAAAAGGGCTTAGCTGTGGCTCACTTAATGGCAGAGCAGTTGCTAAGGTGCTTCTCCCAGGAACAAGCTAGAAATCTGCCCACTAGAGTACCTGGTAAAGCTGTTCATGGGAGATGTCACTCTGCTACAAAACTACTCAAGTCAGAGCTCACTTGCACTGTAGTACCTGGCTTAGCAGGAAATAGAAGCTACAGGTACTTGCTGAGTAAACACCCTGGAACAGGATGGAAAAGTCTCTCCATTGCTCTCTAGTGATAAAAGTTAACATGCCAGCTTACAAAGGGAAAATTTTAAACTGCTCAGATAAATTTACGCAGCAAGCAGAAAGGATGTCTTTGGAACTAAGAGGCAATAAATATTGATAAATAGCACAAGTTCTATCATTGTTCATACTAGCGAGCTAATATTCCCTTCCAGAACAAAGCCCCTCACTGAGGACAAAATTTTGGAAATAGAATCTATGTTGAGCTACGGAGACAGAGACAATAAAGATAAAAGAAAGGGAAGGTTCAGATGGGGGGGTGGGGGCAGCCAGGACATCAAAGAAAGTAAACCACTATATTTTTGAACACTCCATGGAAACAGAAGAGAGAGCTCTAAAGCATGATGTTAGAAAAGCTGTCTTGAGCCACATTCACAAAAATTAGTCATATGTAACCGAACAACGTAAAAGGGTCAAGGGAATAAGGAGCAGAATAACATCCCTACAGGGAATGCAAAGTATACCTGTGAGACATATCCACAAAACAGCTAAGAACTATAGCCTGCTATTTTAAAGTTTAGCTAAATGATACCAAGAAAATAGTATAAGAACAACATAAACCAGATAATCTCAAGGTGCTAGAACTTTGGAAAGAAGTAATAAAATATTTCGGAAAAAGGAAGAGTAAAAAAAGTAACGGAGGATAAATACTAATTTTTTTCAAGAGTTAGAAGACAGGAAAAATTTTAAATGACAGAGAAATAAGAGTTGAGAAAAAAATGATACAGAAGTTTGGCAAAAAAGATCCAATATATGTATAATAGAATTCTCCCCTCCCTGTGCCCCCCACCAAAAAAAAAAAACAAAACAAAGGAACAGCTTAACTGCTAAAAAGTATAATGCAGGAATAATTTCCTGAAATACAATGAAATTTGAAGCTACAAATTGAAAGGAGAGCCAAAGAGTGGACACCTCAAGAGTCATAAAATTCTAGACTCAAGTGAAAAAGAAAAAGATCCTTTGGGCATCCAGACATGGAGACCAAGTAACTTATAAAGAGAAGGAAAATAGATAGACTTTGATAACAAAGCTTTATAACAGAAATCAGTGGAGTAACAATTACAGTACCTACTCAAGGAAAGAAAATAGGAGCCGAGGGTTTTTAGACTCTTTCAAACTTATCTTCACTTATAAAGGTCACAAACATCAATGTGTGAGAACTTGGAATATTGTTCCCAAGACTTTTCCTGAGGAAAGTACTAGAGAACAGGATTTAGATAACCAAACTAACCAGAAAGATAACAGAAAGGATGGTGGTAAATATAGGGTTAATTGTAAAACTAAGACTCAATGAGAATTAAAAGGGAGTATAGCATGTAATAGCTATGGACTCTGACAGTCCAGATACAGCATCACTTTTAATGGGAGAATGAGGAGAGCATGTGCCAAGAAGTTAACATTGTGTTAATCACATTGGTGGTGTAATATTGTTATTCTGAGACTGTCGTATGTAGTATGAGATAAAGCAATTGAATACGATATTCTATACCTTGTGTCCTTGAAAATCAGAATTCTCAGTGTAGAAGAAAGGAAATAACAGATACAAGTTAGAAGATGTTCAGTAAAAACACAAGGTACTTAATTTGAATCGGAAATATCAGTAAGAAGTCATAAGGTATTTTATCTTTGAAAATGTGTAGATACGTATTCAGGCTCTGTCCACTGAAAAGACCTAAAAACCATAATCAACCAGCAGTGAGCATCTCTAGTGCCCAGATTGTGGTCTGAAAATCCTGTTGCTGGACTGGATATTTACAAGCTAAGTTAGGAATATTTTGTCATACTGCATAGCAAAGAAGTGATTATAGACTACTAGGGTTGTATCAAAAGGATTCAGAATCTAAAGTAAAGAGATTCCCACCAGCTGAACATGGGATATTTCATGCAATTAAGGATAACAACTTTAAGAGTTTGAATCACATCAAATATGATTAAATCTGTGAGTTCACAATGATACCTCACTTAAGAAACAAGCATGTATTCTATCTTTTCCATGTGAATCGTACCACAGAGTCACCGAATAGATGAACGGAAGTTCCTTTTTGGTGGAAGTATACTAGCCAATGAAGAAGGAAGATCAGGGGCCGGCCACATGGCCGAGTGGTTAAGTTCACGCATTCTGCTTTGGTGGGCCAGGGTTTCGCCAGTTCGAATCCTGGGTGCAGACATGGCATTGCTCATCAAGCCATACTGAGGCGGCGTCCCACATGCCGCAACTAGAAGGACCCACAACTGAAAATACACAACTATGTACCAGGGGGCTTTGGGGAGAAAAAGGAAAAATAAAACCTTTTAAAAAAAAAGAAGGAAGATCATTGTTTTGCTGCTTGTGTTAATTGTTATAGGCTTTGAGCATCAGTATCTACCAACATCACAAAAAGAAGCACAGCCAGACTTTGTATGTCTCCTAATGGAAGAACACAAAACCGTCAAGAAGTTTCCTTGCCAATGCATGTGGGGGCAGGGTTCTATAGCCACTAGAACCAACTACCAATTTATAGGAAATAGGTGTAAGATTTTTTAAGGTGACGTATAGATTAAGAAAGTTGAGATGTTTTTTGGAGACAAAACTATTGTTTTGAGGGATACACACTTGGGTGGTAAAAGAGAAGCAAAGAGGTGATCACCGTAAGTAAGGATTATTTTTAAAGATCAGGGAGGGATTTTTTAAAAAAATTTTTTTGAAAAAGGCTTATAAAATGTTTCTGGTTTGGCCGGTAATGTTCTGTTGCTTAAACTCAGTGGTGATTACAAGAACTTTTGCCCATCTGTTTTATGCAGTTTTCTGTATTTGTTTTATACTTTACTGTTTTTAAGAATCAGTGGAAAGAGATCGATATCACATGAATAGGATCAGTATCTCTGAATACCCTAATAGAACGTGACTAAGAACACAGGCCTATTAAAACAAGAAACCATAGCGTTTGTTCATGGGGACTCCTTCTTCCTATACTATTCCATCCAGAGGAGTGTATTTATCTGTCCTCCTTATTCTGTCTCTGATTGTCCATTTATATAGTGAGTTGGTAGGTTCAGTTTGTATCCGTGTGTGTTCTATGCCAGTGGTTCTCATTTTGACAGGTTGAAAATATATACCTACTGGGGCCCCACCCCTGGAGATTTTGATTCGGAGACTGTCATAGAGTTTGGGCATCTTTCTGTTTGTTTAATGTTCCATGGGCAATTGTGCTGAAAAGCCGTTTTCATACTCTATTACCAAATTGTGAAGTTTGGGCTTGGATGCCAGTGTCATCCTCACACTCCCTAAACAATTAGTGTTAAGTCCAGTCTACTGCTCTTAACACTTCTCCGTCCTTCCCCTCATCTTTTCCTCTACTCTCATTGCCTTCATTACTCTCCTGGGCTATGGAATTGGTCTCCTACTTCATGTTTAAACCCCACAAATACATCCTTCAAGCTTTGGTAAACTAACAATTGGATCATGTTAACTCTGAGCATAAGAGATGGATCCCCATTACCTACAGAATAAAACTCAGTCTCCCTAAGAAAGAACTTCACAGTCTGGCTCTTGCCAGACATCCCTTTCCCACAGAGGGTCCGCTCCTTCCCTAGCACTAAGCATGGTGAACTGTTTGCAGATCTCTGAATATTCTTTTTCCTGCTTTTCTGTCTTGATGTTCATTGAGCATTCTGTTCCTGGAATCACCCATTTTCCAGCTTTGGAATTCATCATCACCTCTAATGCAACCTTTTCTGTTAGCACTTCTCTTACGAGTGGAATTGACTAGTCCTTCTTTAGTACTCCTCTTCCCTGATGTGAGTCTTTATCATAGTCCCTGTAACCTTTTATTGTACTTATTTGTTTATAAGTTTATTTTTGTAGTGAGACTGTGACCCTTGTGAGGACAAGGGTTGTTCTTAATTGTCTTAATTGCCTTTGTATTCCTGCTCAGTCCCTGGCACATGGTCTGCCTCTGCCCTAAAGCAGTCTTAGAAAAGCTATGAATACTATACATTTCGCTGACCAGATTGTGCTCCTTAAATCTCAGAAAAGTGATCCACGTTCTTGTTCATTCAGCTTTCTTTGCCTCCTTATTTGGCATACGTGTCCTATAGGAAGATGAGAACTTGCACATTTAGTCTGTTTATTAAAAAAAAAATTAAAATCCTCTTATATTAAAGGAAATGAAACCCAAGAGAGCCTATGATTAATGTAAGATCTATTGTTTTTCGACATCTGTTTGTTAATTCTGAATACAGCGTTAAATAAGTGCTGCTGATAGATAATTATTTGATAGGTTCCATGATAGTGGCTACTTTGCTGAAAGTGCCAAAATGATTAGCTTTCTGTATCAACCATTAATATCCCTTTTTTCCTAGCCTTCTTTGAATCCAGAAGCTGGCAAACAGAATCCGCCATGCAGACCTATTGGGACCCCTTCTGGAGTGTGGGGTAGGTAGATTTTACCATTTTAAAATCCCAATTTTAAGTTTTTCTTAAGAAAAGGAGAAAAAAATTCTTTATCTCTTGTTTGTTTCTTTATCTCCTGTTTCTCATCCCATCCATTTGCACATGGTAGCTAACACCTATTAGCTCATACTCTGCCCCCCAAAATATCATTGAAATGTACAGTCATGCACTGCATAATGACATTTGGTTAATGATGGACCTCCTAAATGACAGTAGTCCCATAAGATTAGTTCCATATAGCCTAGGTGTGTAGTAGGCTATACTGTCTTTGTGTAATGTTTGTGTAATAACACTCCATGATGTTTGCACAACAACAAAATCGCCTAACAACAAATTTCTCAGAACATATCACTGTCGTTAAGCTAATGGTAGGGGAGTCAGAATAAAGGCACTTGAGACCTTGTAGAGCTCTGAATTTGGAAGCAGATTTTAAGCAAAGGGAAAACAATAGAAAACTCATAAGAAGTAGCTTTTAATTAACTTTGCTAATTAACTTGTAACAAATTGAATGTTATGCGTTATAGTTGTCTCCTAAATTCTGATGGGCATACAAAACAATATATTCTAAACATTGTTCCATGTTACTAAATAATCTTCTAAAATATTCTTTGAAAGGCTATATATTACCACATTCTATAGACCATTTTGTTTAACCAGGTTCCAATTGTTGACTTTTTTTGTTTCGTTGAGATTTTGGGGGCAATTATAAATGATGCTTGTGGGGCCGGCCTGGTGGCACAGTGGTTAAGTTCACACTCCACTTTGGTGACCTGGGGTTCACGGATTCATATCCCAGATGCGGACGTACACACTACTCATCAAGTCATGCTGTGGCGGTGTCCCATGTACAAAATAGAAGGAGATCAGCACAGGTGTTAGCTCAGGGCCAGTCTTACTCACTAAAAAAAAAAAAAGATGTTTATTGTATAGGGCAAGGGGAAAACATATAAATACACACATTTATATGTATGTGTTAGGAATAACTAGCCTTATAAAAAAATTAACACAAATCACTATTTCAAACCAAACCTGATCTGTGGCATTGAGATGTTTGGCATTTACAAATTGGACTCTCCTAGTCCCTATAGTAGACACACTCAGTAGACAGGCGTCTTACTGGGAAGGCTTTAGCATATCCCAATGTAGTTTGGATCTTGAGTCTATAGGATTATGGGTGATTGCTGTGCCGTTTCCCCTTGGTTAATGGTGTATAGCTTTACTTTAGTTTGCCTTATCAGAAGGTTTCATGGCAGACTCTTTTCCCCAATTTCCTCATTCCTCTCCATTCCCAGCTGACAGGAGCTGCCACCCTTGGATACCATTCTTTGGTCTATGCCTGAGTGATCACACCATACTCTAGACATGTTACACCCCTGAAGGACTGCTAACGTCTTTGGGCTTTCTGGTTGATTTATGAAGTTAGAATGAAGTGCTTCAAATGCTGCCTTTCTTCCTACAGTACCCAAGTAGTGTCACTTTCAAGAGTACCTGTCAAGTGCACACCAGGAAATGTTTGTCCCTCAGTCTCCACTCTCAGCTCTTTGTTGAAAGTGAAGCCTTTTTCTATAAATTGTGCTTCCTGTTAACGAATGGATTTGACATTCTTGTGTCTCTCCACTGTTGTATTTCACAGAAAACCCACCTAGTGCCAAGCAACCCTCCAAAATGCTAGTCATCAAAAAAGTTTCCAAAGAAGATCCTGCTGCTGCCTTCTCTGCTGCATTCACCTCACCAGGATCTCACCATGCAAATGGGAACAAATCGTCAACCATGGTTCCAAGTGTCTATAAGAACCTGGTTCCTAAGCCTGCACCACCTCCTTCCAAGGTATGATTTGGAATCAGTGTAAGAACCTTGTACAGCAGATGTTTGGGAATAAATCAAAAAATTTTAGTAAATTTGTTTATTCCTGTTGAATCATTCACCAGATATTCATTCAGTGCCTGTTATGTGTATAGTATTGTACTCTGTCTCCAAACTGTTGCCAACTGGATTTTTAGTAGGCTTCTCACACTTGTTAGCTTCATTTCATAAACCTACTTATCCTGATTTGCTGTTTGCAATAAAAGCATCAGCATCCATCTGATCACTTGGAATATCTTGGCTGCTTCTTTCCTGCTCCTCACTCACTCCCCTTTACCAAGCAGTTATAAAGTCCTTGTCAGTTATTGCCTCTGTGATATACTATGCCTCGTACTGGTGTAATATATCCTTCTATTTGCTCCTCTCTCTGTATTCGTCTTTCACAGAACTGCCAGAATGATTATCCTAAAACAATTTGCATGTATCACATGCTTTCCTAAATCCCTTCAGTGCTTCCAAACCATCTATAACACGGGTTGGTGAACTTTCTGTAAAGGGCTAAATGATAAATATTTCAGGCTTTGCTGGTCATATATAACATATGGTCTTTGTTACATGTTTTGTTCTGTTCTTTTTTTTTTTTTTTTAACCACCCTTTAAAAATATAAAAAACTTTATTAGCTCCTGGGCCGTACAAAAACAGCTTCAAGAGGCCAGATTTGGACCATGAATTGTAGCTTGCCACTCCTTGACTTTATAGTGCAGTGTACACACTCCTTGGCAGTGTTATATATAGTTCTTTATAGCCTAAGCCCAATCTATCTTTTACATTTTACTGCCCTTTCTTTTTCTTTCCCGGGAAATTATTCATCCTTCAAGTTCATGTCATTCTTTCTGTGAATCCTTTTCTATCACATACATCTAAAGATCTAATTTATTCTTGTATCTCTGTAATTGAATAGCACTCTGTGTTTTATCACAATATCTAAAGCACTTTATTGCGTCTGTTTATTTCTTCACTTGGTTGTAATCTCCTTAAGGGCAGGTTTCAGGTCCTTTTCATATTTGTATCCCAAGCACCCTGATAATAATTGCTTGAATGAATTCCAGCCACTATAAGGAAACAAATAATTAGAATTTACTGGGAGAAAAAACAGTGAGCATTAATTAATTCACTTTCCTCTAGATGCAAGCACTGTGTTTGCTGCTTATGAGCAATACAAAGAAGTACAAAATGAGTCTTGACCCTCCGTGAGCTGAAAGTCTAATTGAGATGACAAGATATGACAAGATAAAAGCTCCTATTATTGCATATGAAATAAAATAAATCCTAAACAGATTTGGAATAACTAAATTAATTAAACACTGTTTACACAGTTCAGAGGAGCAATATCAGCTCAGACTATGACCATCAAGGAAAATTTTACTGAAAAACTGATTTGAACTGATCTTTGGAGGGTGGTCCAGGTTTGGATAGGCAGAAGAGTCTGGAGAGTATTGTGAATGTTAAAAGAAGAGATAGTTAAATAAAAGTTCTGAATCCAGAAAACGCTAGGCATATTTGAGGGATAGTGAATGAACTATTTTAATTATTCCTGGTAGCACTGGAGAAATATCAGGACTGAGGGTCATTATCCTCGTGATAATGAAGCTTTTAGGGTAGATAAGCTTCTAAGGGAAGAGTATCAAGAGGAGTAAAGAATGGGGAAATAGTTAATATTTCATAGATAGTAGGAAAATAACAATATAGTCAATAGGACTGAGAAATTGTAATTCAGACTTAGAAAAAAACGGTGTACTATCACAGAAAGGATGAAGAAAATCTGTAGCAAGAAGCCCCTGGGGGCAACTTGAAATATACCTGAAAGAGGACATTAAAGGAGCATAGCCCAAGGAGAAATGAGTGGGAATATAACTGATTGACAAGTGGAATTATCTTTGAAAAAGGTGTGCAGGGTACTTGTTCCACTGATGTAGAAGGGAAAGAATGAATTCAAGTCGAGAGCAGCTACTAAAAGAAACAGTGTAGCATGGAAATTAACAGCAGGGCTTTGCTGTAGACAGATTCTACTTTGCACCTTCTTTGTGATAGAACCTTGGGCAAGTTACTTAAGTTCTAAGTGTCTGTTTCATTATTTATAAAATGGAGGTAATGGTACCTATCTTTTAATGTTTTTATGAGAAGTGAGAAAATTTTGTAAAGTACTTAAAACTGGCATATAGTAAGTGCTAATAAATGATAGCTGTTATTATCAACATTTTATAAAGAGTTTTCATAAGTGTTACTTCATTGAAATGTCTGCATGCATTCTGTTAGACTATAGAAAGTCTAAAAGTGAGTAAGACAATACCATATTGTCAAGGATCTCAGAAATCTTCTGGGAGTGAAGAAGTGGCAAGGATAAAAATCATGGACACAGCATTTAAGATCAGTTAGCCCTGTTGTGTAGGACTGAGTTAAGGATAAAATGAATTCAGGAAAACTAATGTAAAGGCTGCCGTGATCCTTGTAAAGGTAATGAAGCTTGAACAGCGGTGGTGAAGGTAGGCAGAGAAGGGAGGTGGCGATGGCACCTAGTGGGAAGCTAATTAGACGGGAGAAAAACAGGATACTGAGCATTCTTCCCTGGGAAACTGGGGTAACTCTGCAACCATTTCCATAGGGTTAGACAGGAGAGAAAGATGAGTTTTCAGGAAAAATTGATGAGAGTGGTTCTGGTTACCTTGAATGTGAGATACTAGAGAAATGAGGTGAGGTGACTAGTAGGCAGATGTGGCTTTATCCATTCATTCATTTTCTCTAGGCATTCAGCAATTATTAAACATTGAGTACTAGGTACTAAAAGCTGTGTGTCACTAGAGGCACAAAATTATCTCAAAGAATTTGCTGTCTAGTGGAGAGAAAGATATAAAAAAAATCATTGTACTCTTCTGCCTGGAGAGGGTCAGAGTCTTTACAGACAAGATCGTATTTGAACTGGGTTTTGAAATGGCAAAGGAAAGAGAACTGCCATTTGTTGATATCTTACTATGTTCCAAGACATGCATTAAGCCTTTTACATATTTTATAACATTTACTCCTCTAAGCCTATCATATATAAAGTTATGTAACATGCAGTTACATAGCTAATAAAGTGATAGGGTCAGGACTCTTAAACCAGGTTTGTCTGACTTCACACCAGGGCTCTTACCACTGCCCCAGAATATCTCCCATCTTGAAGGGTAAAAAGAAGAGAGGAACGGGGCTGGCCCCGTGGCCGAGTGGTTAAGTTCGCACGCTCCGCTGCAGGCGGCCCAGTGTTTCGTTGGTTCGAATCCTGGGCGCGGACATGGCACTGCTCGTCAGACCACGCTGAGGCAGCGTCCCACATGCCACAACTAGAACGACCCACAACGAAGAATACACAACTATGTACTGGGGGGCTTTGGGGAGAAAAAGGAAAAAATAAAATCTTAAAAAAAAAAAAAAGAAGAAGAGAGGAAGTTGAGAATTCAGGTTTTAGAGTCAGACTTCATGCTGCTCCCTAGGGCTGTGATTTTGAGCAAGTTATTTAATTTTGTTAAACTTGTTTCCTTAAAAGTAAATTGGAGGGGCCATGGCTGAATGGTTAAGTTTGCATGCTCTGCTTCGGTGGCCCAGGGTTCACCAGTTTGAATCCTGGGCACAGACATGGCACCGCTCGTGAAGCCATACTGAGGCAGCGTCCCATATGCCACAACTAAAAACACACAACTATGTACCGGGGGGCTTTGAGAGAAAAAGGAAAAATATAATCTTTAAATAAATAAATTGGAGCTAATTATCATTTGTCATATAATTGTGGTAAAAGAATAAAATTGAAGTTCTGAAAGTACTCGGAATATATTACTGGCACATCCTAAGTAGTCAGTAAATGGTAGTTTGCAAAAACAGTAGAAGTTTGTTAGAGAGCAAGTAGGTGATCATTCCAGGCAGGAGTATTGTTACCCCCAAAATTTGGAGGCAAAACATGCCACTTTTGGGAGAAGACAAGTGGTTAAATATAGCTAGTAGTTGGGAAGTAAGACTAAAGCCAAATCGTGGAGGTCTTTGTAAAAGCTCAGGAGAGGCTAGGGATAGAGAGACAGTTTTACATAATTTTAGCAATTTAAACAAACAGTTACAAATAACTAGTTTTTCTAATGAAGTTCACCTAGGAACAGATTCCAGCAGAAGAAGAGTACTGAGACTAGAACCTTGGAGAATGCCTACATCCACTGAACAGACTGGGAAGAATTCAGGAGCTAAGGAGAGTCAAGTATCAGGGAATTGAGAAGGGAAAGAGGGACAGGTTGAAAAAAGATGGGTAACGAGCAGTCTCTCATTCTCCAAAAACAGATACTTAAGAGCTGGCCTTGGAATATAATATGAGGACAAGATTTTTGTTTACTTACTCAAAGAATTATTTTATTAAAATGGGGATAGATAGAGGCTGAGTATTGCAGGGAATTAAATACTAAGTAATAATGAGCAATAATGAGCACTGAAAGACAGCAGATATTGACTCATGCAGAAAAGTTTGGCAATAAAAGGATAGTAATATAAGGGAAAATAAATCTGTTTAGTTTTTTTCTCTTAGTTCAATAAGATAGCTTAGCATGTTTGTAGATAAAATAGAAGAACTTAATTGGAAGGAGATTAAAGACACAAGGGAGAAATAAATGGTAAATTCACAAAGGGAATGAACAGATGTAGAATGGTAGAAAGGGAGGAGGAAGCTATTGAAGGAGCTTGAGGTGCAAAGGAAAGAATTGGGGAAAGTTTGGATTCAATGACTTCTGACTTACTCCAGTAGGAAAAGGCAAGATCAACTGAGGTGGAGAGTATTGGGGTTGATTTGGAGTCTGGAGGAAAGGAGAGGACATTTTAAAAAGAAAGCAATGGTTGATATTGGTTTACTTTAGTGGATTTCCACATAGGTAGTGCCTCTAATAAAAAGGGGTGCGGGGCATAATGTTTTTCTCCATTGAGCAGCCAGCTATACCATAGTGTTTGAGTTAGCTGAAAATTAAGATTAAGTTGGAATAGAGTTGGGCAGAGATGTGAGTATCCTGTTGCAGGTAACACTGTCTGGTTCTACTATGGCAGAAACCCAAGTGTTTTTGTGCCCTGAGTTGGCAGTCTTAAAGACAAGACATCTGATGACCCTCTCCAACTTTTGGGAAGCCACTAGGGAACTATCATCTTGGATAGTTAGCCTGACATAAACAGCCTATCTTTAGATTTTCATCAGTGCAAGAAAGAAATCAATCTCCATTCCAGTTGGGTCATTGCATCTCTTATCTGCTTGCATGTTCCTTTTGGAGGCATTGTGAAAAAACAATGTCACATACTGGCTGAGTAACCTTGGACAAATTGCATGACTGACTTAACCTTAGAGTCATTCTCTGTAAAAAGTTGACATAATAATTATACCTGAATGGGTTAAGAATTAAATAAAACCGTATGACAAGCATGTGGTTCATGGTAAATAGTTAATTCTCTTCCTGAAGCCTGTAGTATCCTCTTTAATACCAAGAAAGAAATTCTTTTCACTCAGACCCTTCCTTTGTCCTGAAAGTCTCTTAGTTCTAATTGTTTCATTCTGGGAAAATGGACATTTTTCCCTTACTTTAGCCTCACTCCATTCATATGCCTCATCTTCCCTATTCTTCTGAAACAGTGTGATTGACTCAAAAAAAGAAAAGGATTATTCCAGCTATACTACACTGCCATCGTAGTTGGGGCCAGGGGCAGAATGACAGAATGGGCCCACACCCCACAAGCTGAGCAAAAGAAGGCCTCTGGACTAAATTGGGATTGTCCAGCCATTCACATTGCCCACCCTGGCTTGGAATTAGTCCCCTGCCATTGAAGTTCCCGGAAAGCAGCATTTTTCTGATGTGCCTTTTTTCTTTTTTTTTTTTTTTTAAGGGTACTGGATTACATCAGAGGTTAACAAACACACCATAAAAGAAAACATTTTGGGGTCAGATAAGTTTGGAAAATGCTACATATTATATCTGCCTCTCAAATTCACATGTGCATATTTTGAGAAATAGCACAGTAAAGGAACCTGTTGAGGGGCCGGCAGAGTGGCATAGCAGTTAAGTTTGCACGCTCTGCTTCAGTGGCCTGGGGTTTGCAGTTTCGGTTCCCGGGTGTGGACATAGCAGTGCTCATCAAGCCATGCTATGGCGGCATCTCACATAAAATAGAGGAAGATTGGTACAGTTGTTAGCTCAGCGACAGTCTTCCTCAAGCAAAAACAGAAAAAGAGGAAGATCGGCAACAGACGTTAGCTCAGGGCCAATCTTCCTCAAAAAAAAAGAAAGAAAGAAACCTGTTGAATTTTATTCACCCCAGCATCTTCCAAGCTTATTGAACTAGAGCTCTCTCTCTGAGAAGTACCTATCAGTATCCCATGGCCCTTCTGGTTCCTGTCTGCCTTTTTCCTTCAAGTGTGTAACCTCACAAAGAGGTTACATACCTCCCAAACATGTTGAGACAGGTAAGTTCTGGGAACTCATGTTCCCACATACCGTTTCACTCTTTACTTTATGATCCTACTAGCTGAGCTTCTGTCTGCTTCTTGTTCTGACTGATTTGTTCTTTCTTCCCATGTAGCCCAGTGCATGGAAAGCTAACAGAATGGAACACAAATCAGGATCCCTTTCTTCTAGCCGGGAGTCTGCTTTTACCAGTCCAATCTCTGTAACCAAACCAGTAGTACTGGCTGGTGGCACAGTTTTAAGCTCTCCCAAAGAGGTGAGTGAGGAGAAAGCTGTGTAGTCTTTTCTAAAGTTGCCATTTCCCATTTACTTACACTAAGATATGTGGTGTGACATGTACTGCTCTAACTCCACTTCTTTTGTAGCTGTGCTTAGCTCAGACTCGTTCATTTACTGGTGATTCCTGTTAGCATCCAAAGATGGGCAGTAGCAGGGTGGGGCAGTTGCCGTGTGGTACACCAAGGTTGGCCTGTGTTAGACTGGCATTATACCGGTATCTGTATAAGCTGTCCAGTCGTAACCATAAAAACTCTGCAAAGGTGAAGTCTGTTTAAATGAAAAGGATAGTTTATTTTTGGTAATAAACAGAATGATAAATAGGCTACCAGATTCTGGAAATCAGTACCATAAAAAAGTAACCCATAGGGGCTGGCCCAGTGGCGCAGCTCTTAAGTTCGCACATTCCGCTTCTCAGCGGCCCATGGTTCACTGGTTCACATCCTGGGTGCGGACATGGCACTGCTTGGCACGCCATGCTGTGGTAGGCATCCCACATATAAAGTAGAGGAAGATGGGCACGGATGTTAGCTCAGGGCCAATCTTCCTCAGCAAAAAGAGGAGGATTGACAGTAGTTAGCTCAGGGCTAATCTTCCTCAAAAAAAAAAAAAAAAGTAACCCAGAGAATCTGGAAGTTCTTGCTCTTTGCTGTCAGGAGCAACCTATTTGTGATATCTGCCTAGAGTCCCTCCAGCACCACTCCTCCGATTGAGATCAGCTCCTCTCGTCTGACCAAGTTGACCCGCCGAACTACCGACAGGAAGAGCGAGTTCCTGAAGACTCTGAAGGATGACCGGATTGGAGACTTCTCAGAGAGCAGAGACTGTGACAAGCTGGAGGACGTAAGCGCATAGGGTTTTTCTGGGGCAACTTAGCTGTTTTCCTTTGTTATGTGTGCGCTTTTTTTCTTCTGAAGGGAGAAAGATATGGCAGGTTTTTTAAATGTACAGAGATTTATCTGTAGGAGTGACAGCCTATGAAGTGAGTAATCCTCTCTTCAGCAGATTTCAAGTTAGGGCTTATTTCAGTGATAGTTGCGTTGGGAGTCAGGGTTCTTAAACAGGCCAGCACTGCCAGTAAGTCTTGAATTGGTCAGTGCTGTAAGAAGTTGACAGGGGCCGGCCCCGTGGCTGAGTGGTTAAGTTTGCGCACTCTGCTTCGGCGGCCCAGGGTTTCGCTGGTTCGGATCCTGGGCACGGACATGGCACTGCTTATCTTGCCATGTTGAGGCAGCATCCCACATACCACAACTAAAATATACAACTATACTTGGGGGATTTGGGGAGCAAAACAGAAAAGGAACAAAAAAGATTGGCAACAGTTGTTAGCTCAGGCGCCAATCTTTAAAAAAAATAAGTTGAAAAATTACAGAAGCTTTTGTCAGTTAGGATTATATTTAGTGGCAATATAAGAAAATCTGACCAACAGAACCATCAAACAAGAGTTTTTGTATTCTGCACCAGGAAGGTTAGAGGTCACAGTCCAAGAGGTCATGCCAGCTCATTGGTATCATCAGGAAATTTGTAACTTTTGGTTACCTTGGACTAGGATAGTTGTGCACCTCTGGGCTTCCAGTTCACATTCTAGTTAGGGAAAGGACAGAGAGCCAAAAACCTGAAAAGGGATGTCTGCCCCTTTTTTAAATGCTTTCTTCAAAGCCACACCTGCAGTTTCCACCTATATTTCATTGGCCAGCTGTCAAATGGCCACTCCTAGCTGCAAGGAAGTTGTACGGGAGTGAACTTTTTAAAGCTGAGTGCGTTGGTTCCTTAGTCCAAGTCAGTAAGGAAGAATAGAGAATTGATACCGCACAGGCATCTAGTAGCTTCTGCCTCAGTTGACATGATATGAAGTTAAGATGGTGGCCGGTTGGTATCCTTTGAAAATCTTAGCAAAGTGAACAAATCCTCATTTTATTTATTTATTCATTTTTTGCTGAGGAAGATTGGCGCTGTGCTAACATCTTTTGCCATTCTTCCTCTTTTTGCTTGAGGAAGATTGGCCCTGAGCTAACATCTGTTCCAGTCTTCCTCTATTTTGCATGTGGGTCACTGCCACAGCATGGCCACCAACAAGTGCTGTAGGTCTACACCCGGGCACCAAACCCAGGCCACTGAAGCTGAACTTGCCAAACTTAACCACTTGACCACAGGGCCAGCCCCCAAGTCCTCATTTTTAAATGGGGAAGACCTATGGGTTAGATTTTCTTCTGGAAAGCATTTTCCTGTATTAGGATTCCTTAATCTTGTAGATTGCTTATCTTACCCCAAAAGATCATTAACTAAGTGTGTCCTTCCTTTCCTTATTGCAGCTGGAGGACAACAGCACTCCTGAACCAAAGGAAAATGGAGGGGAAGGCTGTCATCAGAATGGTCTTGCACTCCCTGTAGAGGAGGAAGGGGAGGTCCTCTCACACTCACTGGAAGCAGAGCACAGGTGAGAGAGGATTGGATTACAGGGCATGCTGTGTGCGGCCTGCAAGGAGCTTGAAGATACTTAAGAAGACGTCTCAGATTGAGTCCAGCATACAGAGAAACGTGCCCACAAGCACCGTTAACTTGTTCTCTGTATGCTCCAGGTTGGCTTGTTGCCCACTAGGCGCTGCTTTAGAGACTCGGCTAGCTTTCTCACACTCTTCTCTCCAAGGTTTTCATGTAGTTTAGTTTCAGGCTCAGTTTATGGCTCCAGTTGGAGCGGAGAGAGGGGATCTGAGACTATTGTGCTGGCCCCTGGGACCCTCCTGGCCCAAGTGAGCACTTACCGTAGGACCCCCTAAAGGGGGGACCTTGGGAGGCGTGAGACCCCCATGTGTGGAGCTTGTTCTTTAAATGAGGGCTTTGAACATAGAGCAGCCAGCTGTCTGGGCAGCTGAATGACAGGTGAGGCCTGCCAAGCATGGCAGTACCTTTCTGAAAGGAGGCTTCTGTCCAGAGGAACTTTGGGAGTCAGCAAGATCACAAGATTATGAAGGAGTCCACAATGCCATGAAATTGAAAGAGAACTTATGTACATGTGGAGATGTGTTAATCTGCTCACAAGAAAGAAAAGGGAGATTTCTTCCTCTGTTTTGTCTCTGGGACAGAGAGGGCTTTGCAGTTTGGCTCGTCTCTCTTTGCTGGCGTATTTTCTGCTGCTTCTACTGTCTCTTCTCTATAGCTCTTATTGTCTCAACTGTGGAGATCCTCCATTTAATTAGAAGCACCTAAGTAGCCATAATTAAACCTTATCCCAGTGAGGAGAAAAGAAAAACCAAGTTTCTTCTCTAATATCCGAGTGGATACCATTCCCCTGGGCAGGAAAGTTTTCTTTGGAAGGTTGTGGGCTTCCCACTTATGCTTAAAGGTGTCTTATTTTCTTTGCCTGACCTGCCTCCACCAGGTTGTTGAAAGCAATGGGATGGCAGGAGTATCCTGAAAATGATGAGAACTGCCTTCCCCTCACAGAGGATGAGCTCAGAGAGTTCCACATGAAGACAGAGCAGGTATGTCAGAACCCTTCCCGGGAAGACAGTTAATGACAAGGAGAGAAATGAGACAGTCATAGCCCTCTGGGAGCCTAAGTTTAGTGTGAAGAAGGACATTGAACAAGAAAGTATAAAATAAGTTGCCATAATAGACATAGAGAGAGGAGCATCTCATTTTGCCAGAGCAATGGGAATCTTCAGTGGTGGAGACAAACCACATCAGTAGGTAGCAGATTTCAGAAAGAAGTATGTTCTTTCATCTTGGAAGCTCTAACCTCTTAGCAGAATCACAAAGCTGGGCCCCAGAGTTAGGAGCTGAGCCCTGGGTCTCTCGGGGAGCAGGCTCACCCTCCTATGCCTCCAGGCCTGGGTTTCCTGCGGGTCCTCTGGCCAGAGCCAAGAAGTCAGATGGCCTATTTGAATTTATTTAACAAATGCTTGGATTCTTTCTCCAAGTCAAGCACTCTCAGATATTAGGGTTTACAGCAGTGGACGAGACAGAGGGGTCTTTGGAAACCTCATGCAGCTGATGTTCTGCTGATACCTATTTAAAGCATAAAGAGCAATTGTGTTAAGTCCTATAAAGAGAAGGTACAGGCCGACATAAAGACTGCCACTCAGCGCTCTTCCCCCGCTCATTGACTTCACCTAAGAACTCTCAGAACTAGGGAATCTCAAGCCCTACCCCAGAATACTGAATCAGAATCTGCATTTTGAAGATCCTTAGATGATTCGTTTGCACATTAGAGTTTGAAAAGCACTGGTCTAAGAAATCTTCAGTCTCTTAGAAGGGCCCTCCCCCTTATTCCGCCTAGAATCTAATGGAGGCCTGGCCTTTCCTGGGTCCCATGGGCCAGTGTAGTTATTGATTTCTTTTTTCTTTCTTTCCCGTGCTAACCACAGCTGAGAAGAAACGGCTTTGGGAAGAATGGCTTCTTGCAGAGCCGCAGTTCCAGCCTGTTCTCCCCTTGGAGAAGCACTTGTAAAGCAGAGTTTGAGGACTCAGACACGGAAACCAGTAGCAGTGAAACATCCGATGACGATGCCTGGAAGTAGGCATATCAGTGCTTACAGTTCAGTCTGTGCCAGTAAACTCCGCTTGTGTGTTTGGGGAGTATACAGGAGAAAGCGTTCTTTTCCTTTTCTTAGGTTGTTGTTGAGTACTTCGTGCACAAGGGAAATAATCCTATCCCAAAGAGAGAGCAGTTGGCTTGTTGAGCTTTCGTTGTTGTTCTTCCCTGTTATCTGCTTAATAGAGAGAAGTTTGTGTGGTGGGAGAGATTTTTAAAATACACACACACACACACAGTCTATATGGGGCGATGCACAGGTGGGAGCTGGCCGTGCAGAGTGGAGGAGACGCGGGTCTGCAGCAGCAGCTTCTACCCCCAGCCCTTGGGGCACTCACCCCTGTGCTCAAGCAATCATTGTCAATGACAAAGTGACTATTGAAGTTATAATTGTATTAAATTAATGCTAATAATTTGGATATTTTATTTTCTTTTTGGCTGCTCGGGTAACGTTAGCCCTTAACCAAGCATATGTGGTTTCTTTTTTTTTTTTTTTTTCCTTTTTGGGTACAGCTGTAAAATATTTGGATATAGAAAAATGTTGTGTTATTCTTGCAGCCTTGATATTCAGGGTGGATTGTAAAATATAAATTTTTGTGAGATTTCAAAGATTAAGATTATTTTGATAACATTATTTACAGATTTAAAAGAAGTGGTTATCACAAGTCTGTTGAGGGGAAACTACTGCATAAAATAACTAACTTGGAATAAATATTTTGCATCAGTTTGGATTGTCTTGTGTAAGAATATATTTTCTTTAAAATTAGATGAATGGCTTCTTTTTTAGGGGAAATGCTTTTAGAAGTCTGAGGGAAATCTGAATTCAGACCCACTTGTTTCTCCTTACAGCAGATACTTTTTCAATGCAGAAAAACCTGTGCAATAAATTACCAGTAATAAAATCAGAAACCCAAGTTTCCTTCCTGAAACTGTTTTTCGCTGCCCGTGTGTTTAACAATGTGCATATTTTAAGGAAGGCCTGTGCCTCAATTTCCCTGCTAAATAAGAACTTAGGGAGGAAGGCTTAGAGCTAACGCTGGCTGGCTGACCAGTGAAGGAGGCAGGGTTCTTCATTCAACAAATACTTCCCAAGTTCTTGTGTGTCCCAGGCATTGTGCAAGGCTCTGGAGATACGAGGAGTGCCCAGCCTAGTACAGAGGAGAATAAACACGTTAAAAATGAAAGCTTAGGGCTGGCCCAGTGGCATCGTGGTTAAGTTCACACACTCTGCTTTGGCAGCCCAGGGTTCGTGGGTTCGGATCCTGGGTGCGGACCTGGCACTCTTCATCAAGCCATGTTATGTAGGCATCCCACATTCAAAATAGAGGAAGGCTGGCACAGACATTAGCTCAGCAATGGTCTTCCTCAAGCAAAAGGAGGAAGATGGGCAACAGATGTTAGCTCAGGGCCTTTCTCATCAAAAAAAAAAAAAAAACTTAGGCCGAGATCTGTTGGAAAAGCAGACGTTTATTGAAACAACAAATATTTAGTGACACTGGCACTCTTTGTCCCTACAGTACATAGTCTCTAATGGATATAGAAGTCCAAGATCATACTCTAATGGGAGACAAGCAGAGGAGTAACAGGCCTGATAGCATGTTAGAAAGATAACTAACTTGTATTGTGGGCTCCAGAGGATGGAGGCTAGAGGCAGAGCGACCAGCATCACATTTGCTAGGTTAGATTCTAAAGGCTAGGAAGGCAGAGCGCCTGTCTGCCATACTCCCTCCTGCTCGTGGTATAAGCAGTCCGTGTGCAAACTGTGGAAGTGGTTGAGATAGAGCAGTAAGAACTAGAACTCATTTCATTCAATATATTTTGAGACATGTACCAAGAATAAGAAACTTGCTATTTAATTTTATGACACTCCATTAATTGTGAATCCTGATTTCAGTGTTGTTAAAAAATGTGCATTTTAGAATCAATGAAATACTATAAAATGAACTAACTTGCAAAAGTATTAACCTGGAAATGAGAAGAAGGTTGAGACAGATTCCACCTGTTTGGCCTTGGGCTTTGCCACTTACTAGCTTTCTTAGAACGAATTTCTAAAAATTTTCCTTTTTCCTCACTTGGAATTAAGCTAGACTAAGATCACATACTTTGAAATTCTTTGGAACCTGCTGCTGGGGGTACCTTGGCCTTACATTCCAGTGGTGGAGCGGCTCCCGTAAGTCCCTATGTTGTTTCGAAAACGGTGCTTGTTTAGAAACATGGAGCTAGCTGGGAGCACCTCCGTTAGATGCCTGTCTTTCGGGAGGTGGTGGGGAAATTTGCCCGCAGGAAAGGGCCTGCCTGGGCCCTGGCCGGTCTCAAGTGAAGGGGTGCCTTTCTGTGTTTGATTCCCTCCTCCGATAGATTAATTACCGTCCGCCCAGAACTTGCATTCCTCAGGCTGTGCTGATTATCCTCCCTCTACGGCAAAACCCCAGGAGTCAGGGATTGGGAGGCAGACCACTAGCCTCAGTGTGACTTGGCTATGCAAAAGCTGTGGTTGCTTCCAGGGAGGCACAGTGCAAGGAAGAGCATTTCAGCCTAGGGGAAAGACATGGTTTCCAGGCAGAACGCCCCAAGGGGCAGACTGCCTTCTCTTCTCCAGGTGTTCCCTGGAATGGAGAATGACACTAACTCGTGTTACCTCTACTTGGGCAAAACGGCAGTGAACATAACACTTCCCTGCCAGAGGCTATTAAATGACCAGAGATGGAATACATCATGCGGGCCCAGCTGGTCTAGGAGGCAGCTGTTTGTTCCCCTTTGTTTTATTAATACAGGCTGAGAAAACAAGGTGTAGTGTTAGAGACTTGCCCATGCTCATGAAATGAAGTGGGACAGACTTCGTGCTATTTTTTCAAGCCAACGGCTCCTCCCAAAGGTGACCAAGCCTTCCACACCCGTCCTCCAGATCTGCCCGGACCTGTAGTTGCTGCCCAGGGAGCTAAGGCTCCTCCCCAAACATAAACTCGATCTTGAAGCTACAATAGACCTGGCCTTTCTTGCTGCCTCTGGCTTTCTGTCTTTCATCCTCCTCTCCCTTTCCCCAGCCCTCTCTCCTGTCTCCTACAGGTCTTGGCTGGTGTCGGGAAAGGGGTCCCATCCCATGGCCTCTCACTTGGGGGAGCCAGGGTTCCTGCCCTGTGGGTCCTGTGACATGGTTTTCCGCTCCTGGGCCCTGTTGGCCACCCACACTCAGCGCTTCTGCATTGGCCGTCTGACCCAGGAGGTGACACTTGGAGCACAGCCCTCAAAAGCCACTGAACCACAGGGCCCCGCGGTAAGGGGCCTCTTCCATGGCCATGGGTGGGTATTCAAGCAACCATGACTCTCAGGATTCCTCGCCCCACGCCGTGTCCCCAGGTTGTGCCACAAGAACATCAGGGCCTCCTAGAGCAGGAGGCCAGCAAACCGGCTCTGAAGAGGCTAACAGAGGAGGTACACCGGTGTTCCCCACAGGCTGGAAACTGAGCATCCTCTCCAAACCTGTACATCATGCGTGGGTCAGATTACCCATCCCAACACCCCTAGAGATGGCGGGGTACCGTTATTTCCAGGTGCAGGGGCTGCGGCTGTACCTGCAGGAAATGCGACCCAAGATAACAGAGGTCCCCGGGAGGTCAGAGGGGCCGACTCAGGGCCCCAGCTCCGAAGCTGCTGGGAGCCCAGGCGAGCGGCTGCGGGCGCTGCACGGGTCTCACGCCAGGCGCGTGGCGGAGACGGAGGCACAGAGCCGGGCCCTGGAGCGACGCGGCGAGGGTGAGGGGAAAGGTGGAGACTAGGGGCTCGCCCTTTGCCTTGAGGTTACTCGGACCCGGTCGACTTGGTCCCTTCCCCCCGCAGAACTGAGCCGGCGCCTCCAAGGTTTGGCCCGAACCCGGGGCGGGATATCACGCCTATTCGGCCTGGAGCGGGAGCTTCGAGAACTCCGAGCAGAGGCCGGGCGAACGCGGGGAGCTCTAGAGGAGTTAGGGGCGCGAGTTCAGCAGCTACTACCCGAGCCTGGGTGACACTCCGCGCGCGGGATCCCGGAGCGTCTCGGAACGGGCGTGGGGGCGGGCCCGGGGCCTGTGGGGGCGGGCCGGGGAGGGGCGGGAGGCGCGAGGCGTCGGTCCGGACTCAGCTGGATGGCCGCGCCTGTGAGGTCGGGGAGGGGCGGGGCTGCCGGAGGCCAGGTCTGGATCAGTGACAGCTTCTGCGCGCTGTCCCCGACCCCAGCACCCGGCTGAACTCCTCGCGAGAGGCAGAACTCTGTTGTCCGGTGCTACAGGCCAACCCAGGGACTCTGGCTGCCGAGATCGGGTGAGGTCCGGGGCCCGGGGTCGGCCATGGGGTGAAGCTCTGATCAATTCTGGAAAGACGCTGCCTGCCTTCTTGTCCCCTACTCCCTAGGGCTCTGCGTGAAGCCTACATTCGAGGCGGGGGCCGGGACCCCGGCGTTCTGGGCCAGATATGGCAGTTGCAAGTGGAGGCATCAGCCCTGGAGCTTCAGCGGTCGCGGACCCGCAGGGGTGAACAGGAGGGGCCAGCCAGGAAGGCCTCTCAGAAGCGGTGGTCTTAGTCCTGGGAAGAGAGAAGGGCGAAGGGTGGGAAGCGAGGGTGTCTGGCGTGGGAACCACCTAAGCAAAAGCCCCGAGGTAGAACACTTGGGTGGTCTTTGTGGCAGTGGCTAGAATATTAGGTGACAAGTCCAGCTTGTCCAGAGAGTCCTAAGGCTGGAGAGCTGCTCAGAACCGGACAAGTTGGTCACCAGAGGTCAGAGGTGACAAGTAAAATTTGTTCATCGCAGGAAGACGGACAGGTGCCGCATCCGGGGAACTTCTATTAGTGGAGGCAGAAAACCGGCGCCTAGAGGCAGAAATCCTGACTTTGCAGAGGGGCGGAGGTGCAGCGCCCTGGGGTCAGTGGCACCGTAGTCCCACGCCGTGTAGCCCTCCCCTGCAGGCTGGGCTTGGAGGAAAGGGTTAGAGGGACTGTGCATGGGGAATGAGACGCGTGTTTGCGCCCCGTCCGTGCTTGTCCACGCGCATCTCCAGGTGTCCGTGTGTGGGGGTTCGCCTCTCCGGGAAGGGGTATTCTCAGCCCACTTACTTGCTACGTCCTGCACCTAGGGCCCGGAAAGCGGGGACTTGTGGCCAATCCCAGCCCACGCCTGAGGAGGGAAGATCCCCCACGCCTCCCGCCGCCAGTGGCTCCCCCTCTGCCACCGCTTCCACATTCGACAGGCGGCCTATTCTTGGGTGGTCCGGAAAATGCTGTGAGGACCCAGGGGTTGGGGGCGGGGGGAGCATAGGCACCCAGGAGGCCTTCTGGAGGGGTCAACTCTTCCCCCACAGCCACAGCTTCCTGCAACCGTGACCAGGAACCTGGGCCTGGATCCACACTTCTTCCTGCCCCCATCTGACGTTCTGGGCCCTGCACCCTACGACCCCGGGTGAGGCCTGCTTCATCCTTTGATATCCTCTGTGACTTCGTCATTACCACTGGTTAAGGATACCCACTTGGGCTAGCTAGGGCTGGGGAACTGGCTGGAGGACGGGGAGGTGAGAGGAGTTGGGGTGTGTGTGTGTAGGTGTGCACTGAGAACTGTGTTCCCCAGAGCTGGCCTGGTCATTTTCTACGACTTCCTGCGGGGCCTTGAGGCTTCTTGGATTTGGGTGCAACTAACGACTGGTTTGGCACGAGATGGACAGGATACAGGAGGGACCACAGTTTTGCCCCCAGCCCTTTGCTTGCCCCCGCCTCCAGCTCCTGGGCCCATGGGCAACTGTGCCATCCTTGCCAGCAGGCAGCCTGTACCCAGGTCAGTAGATGGGGATTATGACTTTGGTGCTCTTTGCCACAATTGTGGCTTGTCCCTCATTCTGCTAAGTTTGTTTATCTGTACATAAGGCCACTGGCCCCGAGGACCAAGTCCTAGCACTTACAGCCAGTTCTGGCTCTGACACCTGTTTGGTTGTTTTAGACTACCACCGTCACCGTCAGTGGCCTTGGTCTGTGAGCTACAGGCCTCACAGGGCCTGGCCTGGGCTAGGGCACCGCAGCCAAAGGCCTGGGCCTCACTGGTGCTATTTGACCGGGATCAGAGGGTGCTAAGTGGCCGTTGGCGTCTCCCACTTCGAGCCCTTCCTCTGGACACCAGCCTGAGCCTTGGGCAGCTGAATGGTATTCCCCAGGTGAGTGTGGAGGATGGGGACTGGGTCTACTCCTCCAGGGTACAGATGTAGTACCATTTCACCTCTCCCCAGGTAGGTCAGGCTGAGCTCTTTCTGCGGCTGGTGAATGCAAGAGATGCAGCTGTCCAGGCACTGGCAGAGATCAATCCAGCAAGTGCCCACGAGTACCAGTACCCACCTCCGGTGAGGGCCCAACTAGAGCTAGGGACACCACAGGTGTGGTTAACAGCCAGCCTTTGTTGACCCCGATACCAAGTCACTACCAAATGCTTTCTGTGGATTAACTTGCGACCCTCACACATCCTATTAGTTAGGTCCTATGTAAACAGATAAGGAAACCAGAGCACAATGAGGTTAACTTGCTTCACAAACAGTAGTCAAGACTCTAAGGCAGTCCCACTGCAGAACCTGTGCTGTTAACCACTACATAAACCTTTTGCTAAGGACCCGCCCTCCCTCTTCCACAGGTGTCCAGCTCATCTTCACTGGGAGCCAGCTCCGCTGCCCCAAGAGCTGGCTTTGTTGATCCCCCTCCTCCTGCAGAAGAGCCCGTCGGCTGCTGAGTCAAGGAGAGGGATGAGGGTTTGGGTCCTTGTGGCTTTCACGCACCCCCACTGGCTCTGAGTCCAGAAGAACGTGGCTATGAGTAGCTTAACACGCATAGGACTAGGGCCTAAATTGAGGCCTCTTCCCAAACCTGCAGCTTTACTCCATCATGTTCTGACAGAGAGTCCAGCAAACAGCAGACATGAGCACAAAATATGAGCTCCAACCACAGCTTTACCACCTTCCACAAGTACGTGGCCTTTCCTTACCTGTTTTTTTTTTTTTTTTTTGTAAACAGATTGATGTGAGAATTAAATGAATGCCAGGTATTTACAATACTGCCTGGCACATAGGAAATTCTTTGAAAGGTGGCTAGGGCGCACTCTTTAATTCCAGCTAAAGGAACTTGATAAACTCATTCCCACATGTCTTTTTGCTAAAGCCAGTCTTACTACCACACTTCTTCATTCAAATTCAAGCTTCCTCAGGCCATCCTTCCAGGCTTCTCAAGGCAACCCTCAAGGACATCCAAGAAGCCTTATAGACTTACAGATTCAAGGACAGGGCCCGGACCCAATAATGTTCCTCTTAAGTCGGGGCGGGGCTTCATGTGAGCTGTAGCTGATATTTGATATTGGGCCTGGCCCAGACCCCAGTGTCAACCAAAGGTCAAAGGCCTGGGAGTCAAGTATGTCATGACTGTGTTGGCCTGACCAAAAAAGTAAATAAAAATAGAATAAAAAAGCCTCAGGATTTGAACCATGCAACACAATGGCATCTTCAGGAGGGAAGTTCAAAGCCAAAGATCCTGCAGCCACAAGTTACTGTAACTAGTCCAGAAAAACTCCAACTATTTTCTCTCGTATTTAGAGAAACAAATATAAACCCTGAAAAATGGGGTTGGCTTGGGGGTCAGCAGAGCTCCCTCTGCCTCCAGCACTTGATGTTCAAACAGCCAGTTCTAATCTACTGTCTGTCTAGTGCAGTAAAGTAGCCCTGTGGGTGTCACAATCATTAAATCCCCGTGGGTATTATAGGGCAGGCACCATTTAGAATTCAGATCCAAACAGTGCCTGGTGCACAGCAAGCTCTTAAACTAAGGGTCTGGTCAGAGGCAGCTCAGTCAGAGTCTCACACTAGCCCTGAGTCCTGGACATCAGAGAGGGCCCACTGGCATAGCTTTAGTGCCAGTTCCCTGAGCACCAGCACCTTTGGACTGGGCATTCAGAATTGCTGGGCAAGTTTCTGCCTTTCAACTCCACATCCCGCTCTGAAATACTCCAGACAGCCCGGGATCCTGCTGTAAGATCTTTAAACACCAGTCCAGACTAGGAGCTTTGTATTAGCATCTTTATTTGAGAAGTCAAAACTGCAGACGGGGAACAATTCCAAGTGTTGATATATTTCAACCTTTCTGTACAGAAAATAACAAATATTAACTCAGCCAGCCAGCCTCCCCACAGATTCTTCCAATCTCATCCCAAGTGTACATCAGTCAGTCCTTCAGCCACTTTCAAACCAGAAAACTCAATTCTCTACAATGAGCGTACCAGTTTTCCTCAAGGATCACTCACCACCCCCAAGCTGTCTTCAGTTCTTTACCAGGACAGGATTATGGCCCCAGCTGGAAACTAAGTGGATAAAAGACAGGTACCACCCAAGGCCTGCCTTAGAGGCTGTTATCAGCTCACAGTCAAAGTCCATTGAACAGTATCAGCACCAAAGAGCAAGCCCCTACCAGGGACAGCACTACGGAAGCTCTGCAAGACAGCTGGGCTCAGTCAAGTGTTTAACATGGAAACACTAGAGCGCCAGTGGAAGACAAAGGCCACAGCCACCCGACTTCATCACCTCCACATCAGACAGGAATTTGGATTAGAACTTCAAACACAGAGGTCAGTAAGAGAACAGGAAAAAAAGTACCTTTGGCCATTACACAAAACCCAGAGTGCTCCAAGGCACAGATTCAGCCAATATTTAAGAAAAAAAACAGCAAAGCCTCAACCTTTGCTTACAATCTTTATTGAAGTTATACAAAAAGAATCCCCCAAAAGTGAAAAAATACATTATATACAAAAACACTTTCCCTCAGGAGGAAGGCTCTGTTCCCTCTCTTAACAGGCAGTGCTTTCAACTGTAGCTCCGGCCTCCACTGTCCCCTCCACTGCTGCCTGGCTTTCAGCCTGATTCTCAGCCTGGAAGATAAACAGGGAGCCTGGGCATAAGTGACCCTAGTTTCACCCATTCTATCTTTTACAACTGAGCAGGCTTCAGTCAGAGGAAGTAAACACAGAACCCCCAAACTCTGCTTTGCTCCCTACACTACATGGCAATGACCAAGTATAAGGCTGTTTCCTAAATTCTCTGTCATAGGGCTGACAGAGCCATTCATTGTTCATTCATTACATGGAAAGGAGAAAGCAGAAGTGACCCAATGGTCTTGCTGATCAAGTGCCTCCTCATCCGTGCAGAAGGGGATTGTGGTAGGTATATAGGTTCCATTTGTCCATAACCATAACTGTGTCCTGCACAAGCATTGTTTCTATGAGGCTGCACTCAAGCAATCCAAACAGGTTCAAGATGGGGAACATGCACTTGGGAGGACTGGTAGCCCCAGGCCCTGAGAACAAGGGGAAATGAGGCAAGAGTCCAAGCCCTGTTTAACTGCCCACCTCCTCTTCCATGTTTTCTGAAACTTCATTTCCACTAGAGACAGCATCCCCACTGCCTCCATTCACTTCCGGCTCTTGTTTGGCTTTCTTTGCATCATCTTTCCGGGGGCTCTCTTCCTCTGGTTTCCTCTAAAGATATAATTGTGAAGGCTTCACAAATGTGCTTAATGTTTTTAAAAAGACAACTGCAAAACACTTCCTTAACACCCCCCTCCCAGCCATGGTGCAAAGATCCTAACCACCAGGATTCACAGCTCTAGGGGTCTCTCCCCAGCAACAGGAGGCAGATGCCAACCTGTTCTCTGCAGAATGAACTGGTCTGCCCCAGCATACCAATTCAGCCTCTCTAGTGGAAGGGTCGGGTAGGGGTGAGAAGCAGATCTGAATAATAATGAAACGCATGTTTGAATTCCTGCATTTGAGTCAGGAAACAAGACAGGAGGTGAGACTCTCCCAAAACTATTGCAACCACAGGCAGAAGGCAGACTCACAGGAGTTTAAGTATCAGCAGGCCTGCTGCTGAATGACTAAACTACTGCCCAAGAAAAAGCGGGGTTTCCTCCGAGGATCTGACCAATCCTCAGCACAGCTTTCCTGAGAGTCCTTGAGCTGAAACAAGTCAGGAGAGCTGTGCTACAAGAGGTATTCAAGTGAAAACTATCTTCACTCACAAATCCTCCCCACCTTTACAAAATGAATGTCTTACTGCGCCAAGTATTAGGAGTGTCTAGAGGAAAGGTATTCCTCATGTATCATTTGGAGGGGGGAAAAAAGCACACTGGGAAGAAGACACAAAAGAACTAACTGCATGTAGTTTTACCTTCTTTCTGACAAGATGGGAAATATCTGTCACACAATTTGATGAGGAAGCACCATCTGTCGGCTTTCTATTGGCAATCTGGCAAGAAGGAAGCTTTTGTTAGCAATGTGTATGAGAAAAACACTGAGGCCCAATACTAAGTGACAAAAAATCACCTGAATACCCACCATGGAGACTGAAGAGCCTCCTCCACTAGGAGTGAAACCTGAAGTAGAGCTCTCCACCTGTGAGAGATGACAAACGCCAAGTGGGTCCCAGGATAAAACCCACTAGGTCATCCACAGTCCTGCAAGTGCCCACCATCCAAACAACAGATTAAGACCTCAAATACTAGTGTCCTCCATATAGTAGCAACATCATGCACCCCCTCTACCTGCACCTGCCACCCCCGACCCCAGCACAGGCAGAGCGTAGACATGAAACTAAACCCTCCATATCCTGTCATCATCAGCAGGACAGAAAGCTCCCTGACATTCCAGCAGCCAAAAGCAGAACCAGGCAATCTGGGGTTAAAAGCCTTCAATATCTCACTAACCTATACAGAGGAGTTCTCAGAGATGGAAATAATAGCTTTCATTTGTAAGCAAATATTATTTGTCTTCTACTGTCAGAAATATAACATACAGGTACCATTATCCCGATTTTACAGATGAGTCAACTAAGGCAAATAAATGTTAAATAAAGAAATGTTAAATAACATGCCCATGGTTGCACATAGTAAGTAGCAGAGACAGAATTCAAACCCACACAGTCTGGCTCCAGAGTGTATTCTCCTAAGCATTACAGTATTTGATAGGAATAATTAGATAAGTTCCCACACTTCCTCTGACCACCAACTCCCCAGAAACCAAGTCATGACTAAAATTTCTAGCAAATGGAACACTAATACCATGATACCTTCAACAATATCAAACACGCCGTTATCAAAACTTTAAAAGGAAACCAAACCAACCAGAGTTGCTTTCAGAGCCAATTCAGCTGCGTTCCCACTGTGCTGGGACTCCTTTGCGTCTTCTATCTTCTCTCTAATTTCAGGTAGCAGTTCCTTCAGCTCCTCAATTTCTTTCTCGTATTCGGTAGGTGATCCTTCAGCCTCCTTCATCTGCTCGTTTAGTACAGCTACAAAGAACAGGCTGAAGTGATCAGTAATAGTTATCACAAAAGGATCCATTTTTTTACCTTGTCAATTACTGGATCCACCAAGATCTTAAAAACAGCTCATGGTCACTCACCCATTCTCCTCTCAATAACTTCAACAGATTTGCTGAACTGTGCCACTGCCTCATCATACTGAGAGTTGTACCCGTAGGCCAAGCCCAGCTGGTAGTGGGTCTCTGCAAGGAGACGGTCATGGGCTTCCAGGTATTGCTCCTGCAGGGTTAGGCATGCCTGGAATTCCTCCACAGCTTGGACGTAATTCTCTAATCAAGAGAAAAAGGACAGCAAGCAATAGACAGCATTAATATACAGTAATTCTAAATTTCAGACCATTCTGCAGGAAGGCTCCCCCATTTTACATTTCATTTTTCTTTGTAGCCATCTCCAGGACCACTGACTACAAAAAAAAATTTCAAAACAACTAAGAAAATCTACTGAACGACTTTCGGTTAGAGTATCAGTTAGAAGAGATCGTTCGTTATTCTAGGGAGTATAAAGAACCCAAACCTACTGTCCTTTTATAGCAAAAGCCCACAACTTATGATCAATCAAGCTGGATTTTAAGGAATCAGAGGAAGAACGGGGGGAGAGTGGGGGTTAGAGGAGAGTAAAACAGAAGATGTCTTACCAGATTCAACACTGACTTCTCCGAGTTTAAGATGTGCCTGCGCAGCATAAAGCTGAGCTTCTTTTGTTTCCTGCCTAGAAGCAAAGGTGATCAGAAACCATAAGAGCATTTGTCCAACCCCTAACTGCTTTCTGTTTTCAACCAACAAGCTCCCACCCTGAGCCAAGAAGCACCAAGAGTTTTACCTTTTAAAAATGATCTTTGCTAAATCCAGCATATCCCAGGCAAGCTCTAGGTTCCCAATCTCCTCCTCTTCATTTTCTTGAAGAGACTGAAGTGTATCCAAACCATTGGTATTAGGCAGAAGTACAAGACAAGCATCTTTATAAATCTTTTTACAAATCTAAATGTATAATTTAGTACGGCTTTAGAAAACAAACAAACCCTGATATAGGATTCAAAATTTGGACTTTCTCCCTAAAACCTACAGAATGGGTTCCTACCAAGTTTGTATCCCAAGTCATCACCTTATGTCAGTGATATTTGACAGTGATATGTTGGGTCCTGTCTGTTAGGGTCAAATGGATCTATCTATTCTAGGCATAAATAAAGGGTCCCCAATCCCTAACTAAAAAATAGCTATCTATAATAACCACAGCTACACTAGTAAGCCAGTCCTACAATAAGAAAACTAACAATGATACTGAACAAATAGTAATTTACCTTGTTTTCAAGAATTGAATCATTTGGTGTTTCTTCAGTCTTATCATTTTCTTTATCCTCCTCTTCTGAGCCTTCAGTTTCTGCAAGCAAAAATTCCTCAGTATTGAGAATACTAAGGATACCTCCTGACTAGTCAGAGATTCCAATAAACATCGGTAAAATAATCCATATTCTGAGGTAGGAAGGCCAAATGCTAACTAAGCTAAGTCAGTTAACATCTGAACTGGATTTAAATATAAAGCCAATGGTTGCAGTCTAATTCAAGTCTAATCTAGACTTAGATTGTGTTATCTTATAGTGTCTATGGTTCATGCCTTCAACAACCAAAAGGCTGAGTGTTTCTCTTCTAAAAGTCAATCTGGATCATTCAGATCAAGAAAGATTAGCTGCTGCCTCTTGTTCATTAGAAGCTCCCATCTGCTCGGCCAGCAGTTGGAGGCCTCAGCCAACGTTCTTGGTGTCTTTAAGTCACTTGTTAGATAATCCTAATAGGTTGAGAAAGTACCAAAAGTTAAATTACTCCAGTCCATTCAGAGCAAGAATCCCTAAGAGACTAGCCTTCCCACAATAGAACCGTGGAGAGAAAAGCATAGCCCTTACCAACTCTCACCCATGAGCATGCCACAGACTCCAGCCAGCTCCAGCACGTACAGAATTTGAATGAGCACCACTACAACCACTTGTTCTAGTCCAGTACCATGTTAAATTTGCAGCCATACTGACACATTGTGTCATACTGGCATACACTCACAAGTCAACTGCCTCTAAGGACAGGCTGCTAATAAATAGCTCCATACACCACTTAAAGTTCACAATGTCAAGTGACTAAAGTGGGCTTTTGGGGATACAAACAATTCATGAACTGAGTATAGTGTGCCTACCTCTGCCATCTTTCATTAAGTATTTTTTTTCTTTGAGGAAGATTAGCCCTGAGCTAACTGCTGCCAATCCTCTTTTTCACTGAGGAAGCCTGGCCCTGAGCTAACATCCGTGCCCATCTTCCTCCACTTTATAGGTGGGATGCCTACCACAGCATGGCTTGCCAAGCGGTGCCATGTCCTGACCCAGCATCTGAACCAGCGAACCCCGGGCCACCGAAGCGGAACATGCAAACTTAACCACTATGCCAGGGAGCCGGCCCCATCATTAAGCATTGTTAACGCCAACACAAGAGCTCAACTAGGCTCCTAACAACCTATGATGGGAATTTAAAATATGGCAAATTAGGCCTTAGAGCCATGAAGTCAGGTTAAAGGACTTTTATCATTTCTAGCACTACTGCTTCTGGATGGGAACAGGCACAGAAAATTCCTATATATTATAAATTAGTAAGACAAACTAAAGTCCTCCTCTAAGAACCAGTTACAAGTCACAAGCAATTAACCTCTGTTTTATCAAGTTAACTCACTTTTCTCCCCTTGACCATGTAATTTAGTGCTTCTGAATATCCACCAGCACACACCATTATCCTTCCATGCCCAAACTGATAAGTGGTTTGCGTACTTAGTTCCTTCACATTAGACTAGATGGGTGGTTTTACCGACTCTGACGATGAAGCCCACCCTCCAGGAGAATATGCAAGACAGGTAAAGTAGACCTATGCATTTCTCATAATAAACCTCCAAAAAAACACCTCATTCTTCCGAATTTGCAGGAAAAATTAACAAAATGTTTATTGTTATTCTGTATTAATTATCTCCTATCTATTCCTATTCATACAAGAATGCCAGAAGGTGACATCTAATTTGGCATAGACTATCTAATTATTTGGAGTTTTACATCAAATTTGAGTCAAGTGTGAGAAAAATACTGGTTTCTTTTAAGGAATCTGCACTACCTTCAAGAATGATGGAGAAGAAGCTGGGTTAATGAGAAAGTCATTACTTTTAAAACAACACTTTCCAACCTGGTAACCTGTACCCAGGTATTAAGGAAACGCCCTGATATCCTCAGTAAAGAGATCTGCTAAAATATTTTTGGAGCTGCTTCGAAAATGGAATCTTCTTTGTGGTATGCATATTACCATCCTTCAGAGAAAGGGTAACACTGTTTTATACCATTTCTCTGATCTCATAGCCTCTTCAAAACATGGGCACATAGAGTAGTGCAAACAAGAATGACTCTTATAGGCAATCTGTTCCTTCTCTGGTTTTTCCAGCACTCCCAGAGGATGAAGCCAGGTAACCACTACAGTTTGACCAGTATAATCTGAGCAGGGGCAAGCTTTATGCCTAAAAGTTTGAAATTTTGTTTACTTACCAATCGTATCTAGCATGACAATTAGAAAAGACCAGACCAGTTATCTTTGTAAGGGATATGGACAGCCCAAGAGGTGGCAGGAAATGGGGTTTCAAGAGAAAACCACTTGCAAGATTCCTGCAGGCTAGTACTGCCGCAGAAAGAGTGAAAAGCACTGGAAGGAAGAGCCTGGGCCCTAAAGCCAGATGGTCTGGGTAGCCCCCGGCCCTTACTGGCTGTGTGACTAGGGCAAACAACTTTACCTCTTTCTGCCATTTCTTCATCTGTAAAATATGGAAAACTGCACTTTTTTTATAAGTAGAACAGCACCTAGCACACACACTAAAAAAAATGCAACTAACGACTCCTAGGACTTACGTAAGTAATTTTAAAAAAGCGTGACTAGGAAATTTCTGGTAAGAGGTAGGTTAAGGGAGAGGATGTAAAAGTTGCCTTCCTCAGTGTGAAGTAGCTTGGGAAGGACAATACATTCAAGTCAGATCTATGGTCGGATGCCAGTACTACAGACTTACTATTTGGTCCTAAGGAAGTCACAAAACCCCTAAACTCCAATTCCTGCATTGCTATAATTGGAATAATGCTACCTAGTACATAATATTAATGTATTTGAGAGAGTTGTAAAAATGCTGTGATCCAACTTAACAGTTTTTGAACAAACTATGGAGAAATATGACATCTCTACTATAGCTTATTATTCAAAATCCAACTTGAGAGAGCCAGCAGAGCTTTTCACTATCTTTGCTCACTATCATTAAAGATCAAGACATGGGAGTTTTTAAAAAATTGAGAAATTCAGTTCTGTGGTTTTTTTCATAAAGAATTCCTAGAGCCCAATAAGCAGCCCAATGGTGCTACACTTCTGGTTACCATGTCTGTGCTGGCTGGAGTGCAGGGACCTGCACATAGGTAGAAGGAAGTTTACCAGAATGAGCTGCAAATACTAATAATGGGTCTTTGAAAAGCTAAAACTTTAGAGAACTCTTGAAGTAGTCTGGCAATTATATTAAGTAATAATGATTAATTGGAATATACCTGTGCTTATTAATACCAATGTTAGATGAACCTTATAGACAGTAGAATCCTCAAATGATAGTACAACTCAAGTCAGACGTGCCAATTACGTAATTACTAATTAGAGGCTTATACATCTTGATGAAACTGAATCACAATTAGACCAATAATCCTACACAAAGCAGCCATACTTCATAGCATTCTAAGTAACAGAAACGAGTTTAACAGCCAAAGCAAGCATGAAATGGCGGGGAAAGAGCAAGAGGGCTAATGGTTAAGTTTTTTGTTATCTTTTGGAAGGGGCTAATTTAACTAATGTGAATAAGCCTCTAAACCTCCCTGAAGACTAAAAGTAAAGAGCGTCACCAGAATTCTTTTGCTGTGGTGATAGAACATTCAAGAGTTAACTATCTTCACTTAAGTGGCATGCCTGCTTAAGTGTACCAATTCAGTGGATTCTACTGCTCTAATCCTGCTTCCTAAAGCAGAGAAAAGGAACCACATGAACAGTAAATAGAAAAATTCAGAGGCATGCAAGTGGACATCCATTCAGCATTCTCTGCCAGCCTAGCCCACAGTCTCCCTACCTCGCCCACAACCCAGCCACCTTTATTGGCTAGTATGGTGCAACAAGTTACTGATAGCTAGCCAAGTCTCAGAAATCACAGAGAAGGCCTATTTTGCAGTTAGTAAAAGCATTAGTTTATAAGCCAGCTAAAGAAGACTTGCTTTTGATTTAACTTCACAACTTATCACAACCTTCTTAAACTACCCCATTTTCATTTAGCTCTTTCCTAATCCAAAGGCAGACGGAAAATCCTGAATGGAAGGCTGACTTTTACCCAGGATTAGTGAGTCAAATCCAGAATGTACTCCACCCACTGCAGCTCTTGCATATCCCGGTTACCTTCACCCTCTTTCATCTGTTCTTCTCTCTCTTGTGTTTCTTCATTAGCAGCTATCTTAACTTTGTCTTCAGGGGATTTCTCAGTAGCCACCTGGGCTACCTCAGTCTCAACCTCATCTCCAGCTGCCTCAGACTCTTGTATCAACAGCTTAGTCTCCTCCTGGCTAGGAACAAACTCTGCCCTGACATTCTCCTCTAGTCCTGAGCCATTTTTTGTTTCTGTTGGTCCTTCTACATTAGTCTGTGGTTCAATAGGAGTCTGATCTCCTGCAGCTGACAGTCCATTGACTGTACCATCCTTAGGGAAAACCGTGGCCTCCTGCCCAGGCTTCTCAGAGACTTCTGATCCAGCTTCTGCAGCCTCTGTTGTCACCTCTGGTGACTCTTCAGCAGGAGGCACTTCTTGCCCTACCAGCTGCTCAAGAACAGCCTTTCTTGGATCATTTTCAGAGGCAGCTACCTGCTCCCTTGGCTCATCCCCCCCCATATCAACTGGCTTGACTGCTGGATCTATAGGCTCGGCTTCTACCTCCACTGCAGTGCACTGCTTTTCTAGAATTACAACAGGCTGCTCTTCTGATGCTTCTTTTGGTTTCTCCCCTATGCTCACAATTACTTCTCCCTGCTTCTCCTGACCTCCTTTTTCTCTGTACTCTTCTTGGACATAAGTTCCAAAACCTGGTTTTCCTTCCTCAGCATCTGATGCTGCCTGTTCTGGCTTCCCAGAAGTGACCTCAGCTTCCTTTAGTCCTGGTGCTGCTGCTCCTTTTGTCTCTTCAGTGGTTTCAGTTAACTGATCTGGAGTTGATTCAACTTTTTCCTGTAGTTCCTCTGCAGGCTCACTTACATCCATATCCTCTCTTCCACCCTTCTCCATTTCAGTCTCCTGCTCTTTTTCAGTTTCAGGCTTTACCAGAGACTTGTCTTCTGTTTTTTTGCCTTCTTTCTCTCCCATGGCGTCATAAACCTGTTCTCTCAACTCTTCCCTTGCTTCCTCTACATGGTTAAAGAACATGAAGCATAAACATGTCTTCCAGTTTAATGATAAAGGCATAAATGGAAACTAAAAATACATTCCCTTTAAACTTTCAAACAGCCTGGCTTAAGTTTTAGCAGATGGCCTAAAAATTATCTGCCCCCTTGAGAAAAGCAAAGGGAAAAGTCCCAGATAGCAGAGCAACTTATTGCAAAAGAAACCCAAGCTCCTTAAACTACATATTGTTTTACTTGAGCATTCTGATTATCAGTTAGGTAAGAGATGCCAAGCTTTACATTCCCCTCTAAACATTATAGACCTCCATCTGATATGTGAAACTCTAGTAGCCAAACTCAGGTTAGAAACTGACATTTCTTAGACACAAAAAATGTAACAGGCTCCGAAAGCACTGCTATTAAACTAAGTGAGCTGCACAGACTTTTAAAAATTTGCATCAGAAAAATATTTAAGGTTGTTATAATATTTAAAACATCAATTTAAATAACCAGATTTATTTGGGAAATTAAGTTATCCTGTTACAAAAGCCCACTGTCAGTTTCAATAAGTGGCTACCTCAACTGCAGTCTCCACCAAATGCAGGTGTCACCCCGGGCATCTTAGGAAGAGACCATCCAGGATAGGGAGAGCCCTATTTTCATCACTTGTACATGAGAAATATACGTCGCATCTCTTGAATGTCACATGCAACTCCACATACCATCTATGTTATCATTATTTTCTACCAGAGATTCGTCTTCTGTTTTTTCTCCTTCCTCCTCTTCCACATGCACACCTTCCAGAGCATTTCCCAACACACCATTCTCCATTCTAGGAGAACAAAAGGAGAAAGCACCAAAGGTATGATGGCTAGAACCTAACAATTTTTGTAGTCCTATGTTATAAAAGCAATAGAAGAGTAAGCAAGTGCAGAAAACTTAAACTATAAGTACTCACGGCAAGAAAAGCAATGATCAAAACTATTAATATAAATTAAAGCTATAAGAGCACCGAAGGAAAGAAGCATACCCTTCATCCAGCCACCTTAAAAGCACTGATGACTCATGTCAAAAAAAAAAACATCAATATATATTCCCTTCACAATAGGGTCATAATATTTCCCCAAGTTCACATCCATCGACATTTCTCCACATGGCCAAAAACATTCTGGCAAGATTTTCATGACAAATCATCAGAATGCTCTACAAAATTAGAAAATTTACCAGAACTGAGATTAAGTAGATCACAGATTATTTGCTAGTTTGTGTACGCTCAATATATTTTATTCTGGTTAATAAATTCTGGTGGAAGATACGCCACAACTTTCCAACAGTTAAGACCACTTGTGAGTCTTATTTACTAGATATTCTCACATGCGAGTGTTTTCAAATTGTCCTTCATTCAGTCCTTGTTAAACAGGATGATTGTTTTGGGATAAGAGTGCTTTTAAAGGTTTTCTCTCTGTATCGGACTTTGATAAATTATTGACCATTCACTAATGGAAAGACTTCTACCTCTAATGACCCCAAAAGTCAAAACCTAAGTATAACTTTGCTCTTAGCATCAAAATTCTAAAAACTTCATTTCAAAACTTCCATCAATATTTCATGTTCCTTCTACACTCCCTTTCTTAGTAAAACTGGTCTCACATAGCTCATGTGAAATCTCAAAGCTAGTAAACAATTTTAGCAAACAAAGAAACAGTTTGTAAATAGACCATTAAGGTGATGCAAAACATCCTACTTATAAACTGTAGCTTTAAAGACATACCTTGCCAACTCCAGAAGTGATTTCCCATAGAAAAAGAAGGCTTCTCCACACTCATTAGCAGTCTCTCCATACTTCTTACCTCTACAAAGAGAATAAAAATCTAAGATCTGAATTAACATCTACTCTAAAACATTTATTTCTGGTTCTTTAGTTATAGAATGACATTTCTTCAGTAACACATCCTTCTAGGAAACCAATACTCCCATCTTCTTGCTTTCACATCAAGGTCAAAGGGACTTTAAGAAACAGTGCATAAAGTTAACGTATATAAAAGCCTTTAAAAACAAATGCTTAGAAATACAAAGAGCACTATACATAAGTGTTAGCTATTAATATTTAGACAGAGAAGAGGGAGGGGGGAAAAAATCACACGAGTGTGATAGATGGGAAGGAGGAGGTACTCTCTGGAGTAAGGAGACCAGCTTTCATGGAGTAAAGGAATGGCCTAAGTCCACACAAAGTCAGGCCAACCAATGAACTTGAGTCTAGTGAGAGCAACTAGAGACACTAAGCAGGAAGTATGGTGATGAAGACTGTGTTTAAGGGTAGCCTACTAGATTAGAATAGTGTATCTCAAACTTTCCTCCTAAATACCCTTAATGGCAGGACAGTGAGAATATTGATCTCTCTAGGAATCTGGGAGGAATAAGCTAAGAATGTGTTTATTCGTGCTTAATCTCAAGAACTTGGACTTTAATATTTTACACTGTAGGATAACCATACATTTTAATATAAAAATACCTAAATACTTAGCATCAGATAAAATCTGGGCTCTACTCTTAGCACACCACTGAATGAATATCAGAGCCCCAGTTCTTCAGGCCCAAGTGGTAAGAAACAAAGAGGCCAGAGGCCAGGAATCAAACAAGAGATTATTGCAGACATCCAAGAATGAGATTCTGTTCTAGATGTTGGGAGAGGGAGTGGAGGCTGGGAAAAGAATGGACTGATGACCCTGACTGACTGAAAAGAAGAAATAAAAAAGCCAGAGGCTTTAAACCATAGTGAGCCTCAAACTTGAAACCCAGATTTATTCTAAGCCTTTATTTTATAAGGAAGATGCCTTCAACACAACCGTATATAGTGTAATCAACTAATTAGGAAACATGACTAACTTCAACTGCTATTGCTAATAGTATCTTAGAGGAAAACTAGCTCAAACCGAGTCATAGGCTAAAAGGCTATTGCTTAAAGATTTAACTTATACGTTTTCTGTCTCAACTCCAGAGATACATTAGAGTCTTTGGTTACAATAAATCACTTTTGAGGCACTAACATTAACCTGTCCCCCGAAGATATAGATATATATGGCCACCTGGTAGTAACTGCCAACTTCCAGTAGTTGCAACAGATAAGAAAGGTGTTTAAGAATCTATGAAAGATGCTGTGCTATTAGTAAATAGCATTAGTGGCAGGGTGACCACCATCATGGCTTGTTTGGGACAGAGGAGTTCCCCAAACACAGAACTTCCAGTGTTAAAATTGGAAAAGTCTCAGAACAAACCAGGACAAGTTGGTCACCCTGATCAGTGGCAAGAGGAAAACAAATTACCTTATTCAGGAAAAATCAAAGGCTGAAATGTTCAGTGCTTTGTAGGGTTTATAGTTAGTTACAGGAATAAACTCATAGGTGAAAAATAATCAAATCTTTTGAACTCTTGCTCTTCATTTTTTCCTCCACAAAACAACTTTTTATGACTTACGTTTATAAGAACATAGTATCACATCATGGCAAAACACTACTTACAAAAGACTGGCTGCTTCCTGGAATGCATTGACAGCTGCTGGAATATCCCCCATCACCAGATGTTTCTGTCCTAAACCCAATAGTTTCTTAGCTTCACTATCCACATCCAGACTGCAAGAAAAAGATTCAAGTGTCAAATACTTTTAAAATCAACACTTTTTCAATACCTGCTACATCTAAATAATAGTTTCTTTAATTTCTTTAAACCTCTGAACTACTCTGGCAAGGCTTAGCTAACCCACACTTATTTATCCCACACTACAAAAGCAAGAGAAATTTCAAAGGCAGTCTTCTCAGTTTGACTAAAATATTTTCTCTTAACAGTTTATCTACTCACAAAGTCTATATTGCATGTTACTATAAATATTTGCTAATTAAGCAACAGATAAAGATGGAATCATAAAAGAACCATAAATTCATAAAGCAAGTTGTACTAGCATAAAGAAAAATTAAATCAAGAAACAAAAGGCGGTGATCTCAAGATCAAGACAATGTGGTATTGGCATAAATAAAAGCAAATAGATCAAATGGAACAGAATTTAAAAATAGATCCACATATATGGCCAACTGAAATTCTGACAACAGTCCCAAGCCAATTCAATGAGGAAAGAATAATCTTTTCAACAAATGGTGCTGGAATAATTGGATATCCACACGCAAAAAAGTGAACCCCACCCTTATCTCACATCATATACAAAAATTAACTTGAGGGCCGGGCCCAGTGGCACAGCGGTTAAGTGCGCACATTCCGCTTTGGCAGCCCGGGGTTCGCCAGTTCGGATCCCAGGTGCAGACATGGCACTGCTTGGCAAGCTATGCTGTGGAAGGCATCCCACATATAAAGTAGAGGAAGATGGGCACGGATGTTCTCTCAGGGCCGGTCTTCCTCAGCAAAAACAGGAGGATTGGCAGCAGATGTTAGCGCAGGACTAACCTTTCTCAAAAAAAAAAAAAAAAAAAAAAAACTAACTTGAAATGGATCATAGACTTTTTTTTTTTAAGATTTCTTTATTTTTTCCTTTTACTCCCCAAAGCCCCCCAGTACAATGTTGTATATTCTTCGTTGTGGGTCCTTCTAGTTGTGGCATGTGGGACGCTGCCTCAGTGTGGTTTGATGAGCAGTGCCATGTCCGCGCCCAGGATTCGAACCAACGAAACACTGGGCTGCCTGCAGCAGAGCGCGCAAACTTAACCACTCAGCCATGGGGCCAGCCCCAGATCATAGACTTTCTAAATCTAAGATTTAAAACCATAAAACTTCTAGAAGAAAATATGGGAGAAAAATCTTGGTAACTTTGAGTTTGGCAAATACATCTTAAATATGATGGAAAAAGCACGAACTATCAACTAGACAGACTATTAAAACTCCAAGAAAAATTCAATTTTTCATTCAAACAATCAAATGAGTGCTTTTCCTAAAGACAACAATCATTCCTACTTCAGTATGCAGATCTAGTAACCATATTTCCAATTTTGTCATACAAAATATAAAGCCATGAAGTGAAGGGCTGAGAATAAACTTAGCTTGAGGCACTTCATCACGAACATTCTTAAGTGAAACAGGTGTAGTATTTTATATCACGGACATTCCTAAGTGAAACTGGTAAAGAACGACAAAAGAACTACTCATACTGTTTGGTGCCACTGCCTTGACTTATGTTAAGGGGCCAGCAGGTTTATCCACCATTGCTTTTGCACCGTTAGTGCCAATGTCAATACAGTAAAAAGGACAAATGGTGTTCCTTATTATGAAAATAGTTTTGATCTTGCAAAATCTCTGAAAGGGTCTCGGGGACCCAGCAGTGTACAGACTATACGTTGAGAACTGCTGAATAAGAGCATGGACTGACGTCCAAAAGAGAATATGTAGTACAGATTTATGGCAGAGTGTTAAGAAATTTCTCTTCCTATTGCTTACTCACTGAACAAACAAAAACAGAGGGGCTGGCCCTGTGGCCAAGTGGTTAAGTTCGTGTACTCCGCTTCGGCAGCCCAGGGTTTCGCTGCTTCGGATCCTGGGCACAGACATGGCACTGCTCGTCAGGCCATGCTGAGGCGGCGACCCATAACTAAAAAATATGCAACTATGTACTGGGGAGATTTGGGGAGAAAAAATCAGGAATAAATAAATAAAGTAGAATCATCAAGTAAGAGCAAGAAGAGAGGTGATGGTATTGAATGTTTAAGAAAATGTTAAGAAAAAGTCCTTCAGCAGAATGGGAAAATAAGTTGCTATAACTGCCAGATAGTACTAAATATCCACTTCAGGTCAATATGAATTTATAATGAGGCTAGTCATGCTTTTTCCTTTTTTGTTTTTGAGGAAGATTAGCCCTGAGCTAACTGCTGCCAATCCTCCACTTTTTGCTGAGGAAGACTGGCCCTGAGCAAACATCCGCGCCCATCTTCCTCTACTTTATATGTGAGACGCCTACCACAGCATGGCTTGTCAAGCGGTGCCATGTCTGCACCTGGGATCTGAAACGGCAAACCCCAGGCCGCAGAAGTGTAACGTGCAAACTTAACAGCTGTGCCACCGGGCCGGTCCCTAGTCATGCTTTCTCCAACCAACCTTCATGTTTGTCTCAGAATCAGTATCATCCTCTTCAAAAAATCATAAATGCTTATAATATTGCTAATTCCATATCAGCACTGTGTTGTAGGGGTCAGGTAGCCAAGCTCTATTTACACTTTATGCTCAGTCCAGAGATTTAAAAACTATGGTATATCCAAGAATAACCCTCTAAAAAGGTTACATGAATGTGTGTTTAGGACCAATCCTGAGTGGTACCCCTCCTTCCACAAAACCAGACTGACTCACAAATCATTACGTAGTATTTCTAGAAGACACAGTTTAAATAACCAAGATGAAAAGAGGATTTAAGACCACAACATGAAAAACATGAAATAATAAAACAAACAAAAAACCTAAAGATTCGTTAAAAACAGATGTGCAGATATTCTGCAGAAGGATGAAACAGATTTTAGAACAGTGATTCTCAACCTAAGTGTGCTTAAGAATTATCAGGAAGCTTTTCCAAAAGACACAAACCTGAATTCTATCTCAAGCTTAAATAAAATCTCTAGGGGTACAACCTAGGCACCTTACCTTTTGGATAAGCTTCCTAGTTAATTATGCTTACCTCTGGTTAAGAACTTTGGTCCCATCAAGATGAAGAAGTTATGCAGAAGTAGATATGGGCTCAATATAAAATTTAGAACTTTTAAACTAGAATAACAACAAAATTCAAAATGGCAATCTTACAAAATAGACACCTAAATCAGTAAAAGTATTCAAAGAAAAATAGGTTAGCATTTGCCAGGCATGTACTGAGTAAAGAGAAAAACTAAATAACTTTCACTTCTACTATTTTAAGCAAATGCAAAAACCCTGAAGATATCAATTGTCTGGACTCCATACTTTAAACTACAGACAAGTACCTTAATATTCAGTCTTGTTATCTATTAAATATAATGAAACGAACTGCCCTCAAGTTATATAGTTTATATTCCAGATAAAAATATAAAATTGGGGCCAGCCCCAGTGGCATAGCGGTTAGGTTCAGCGCACTCTGCTTCAGCAGCCCAGCTTTGGTACCCAGGCATGGACCTACACCACTCATCTGTCAATGGCCATGATGTGGTGGTGGCTCACAAACAAAAAGTGGAAGACTGGGGTGAGCCCCATGGCCGAGTGGTTAAGTTTGCATGCTCTGCTTCGGCAGCCCAGGGTTTCGCCGGTTCAAATCCTGGGCACGGACATGGCACCACTCATCACACCATGCTGAGGCGGCATCCCACATGCCACAAGTGGAAGGACCCACAACTAAAAATACACAACTATGTACCAGGGGGCTTTGGGGAGAAAAAGGAAAAATAAAAATCTTTAAAAAAATTTTTTTTTTAATTTTTAAAAAGTGGAAGATTGGCAGTAGATGTCAGGTCAGGGCGAATCTTCCTCAGCAAAATAAATAAATACACAAATAAATCTAAAATTGTACCATGTAAATAATCTTACCTCTCCACTTTATTTGCAGAGGTAGAAGGAGCAGGAGCATCATCTTCAATTCTGTAATGAAAAATTAAGGGGAAAAAAGTAAAAATGGAGGCTATTTTAAGCCTGGAAATTAAATAAAGAAAAACATAAAGCCAAAAGAGCTAATGCCCAAATGATATTAAGATCTTAAAAGTAATATTTACTGGACTATAACTAGTTTTTGGGTGGTGAACATGATGTAATCCGCACAGAATTCAAAATATATTATGATGTACATCCAAAAGCTATATGATGTTATAATCCAATCTTACTGCAAAAAAAAAGTAATATTTACTTACACTATCAAACTTAATCCTTACCCATTAAATATCTGTTAAATGTTTATTTGCTAGGCATGAGAAATACTACAATAAATAAGACAGTCACATCCTCGCTTTGATCAGATGGAAGATTGGATTTATGATCAGATAGAAGAGAATGAAATATTTCTGTTATAATGCAACATTTGCATTCCTGAAAAATCTCATTCTGCAAAACTGCTCACTAAAAATAAGGTTTATGGTTCTAAAAAAGGAAGAAGCAAAGTTTCCCAGAACATTCATTTTTGAAAAATGCTAATAAATCTTTAAAACATTTCATAGTTGTGTTTACTGAAAAGATCTAGAAATAATGACCAACTCAGTAGAAATGAGTACCCTCTTGCAGCCAGACTGTGTTCCCGAAAATCCATTTCCCACTAATAGGAACCAATTATTGAGAAACAGTAAATCCTAAGCCAGGGCAGGGGAAGTACAAAGGTGAGTCTGGGACAATTTTGTGCCAGAAAGCAACAAAGCTATATCTAATATTACTTGGGATCATAACTACTTATGGTCATGCCAAAGGAATTATAACGCAAATACGGAGAATCTGAGGAAAGGCATAGGAAGAGTTCTTTGTACTATTTTTGCAACTTTTCTATAAATTTGACATGTTTCATAATAATTTACCAAAAAATTACAAAAGCACACTCAGGAGCCACCCTGAATAAAATCCCACTAGCCAAGAGAGTCAATTTGAGCATTGACAAAGATAACTAAAACGGACTGAAAAACTTTGAACGTATTTAAATCAATGAGTTTTCAATGATACAAACAAAAACAAAAAAATTATTAGTCATCTTTGGAGAAAGACAAGAGACCACTGAATTATTTTGAAAATTAAAAATGAGCGGGAAGAATTATTTACCTTTTCTTTACAATACAATTGTACCTTAGGTAGGTTTTAAGACAGGGTTGACTTAAGTTATTACTAAGGAACCCTATATATTGACACCATGAACTTGATATTAATTTAAATCTTTGCCATTTTTACCTGCTCCACCACTGGTTTTCACCTCTATCCCAAAGGCAATATTCAGACAAGGACATATATCATTTGTATGTGTGCCCCCAAAGCACACCAGAGCTTAAATCAAGAACCACTACATCTCAAATGAGCGCCAAAAGTGCTGTTAGCTGTGGTGAAATAGAGAAAAGGGAAGCACAGCGGGGAAGGGGTAACTTTACTACCAAGTACTAATAACACCTCAGAAGGAATAAATTAGAAGTGGAATACAGAGAGCAAGAGAGCTACAAGCGTGAGAGAAGAGAAAAAGCTGTAGGAGAGAACAGGGCTCTCCAGTAGACATTTCTGAAAACGCCCCAAAAAGTTAAAATATACACACACAAACAGGACAGAGTCAATTAGTTTTACATATTTGGACTTTCTTATTTAGCTACACCAAACTTATGAAAATAGATGTGCAATATATGCAATATGGATGAAACAAATGAACAATGAAAAGTTAGCTTGTTCAATTCAATAAATATTTAGTTAAATAGACATTTTAATACCTAGTATGTGCTAAGCATTGGAGAGTCTGCAAGAAAAACAGTTAAAGCAGAGGGGACAACTTGTTTAGAAGCACAGAGAAAGGCAGAGGAGAGGAGATTAAATGACTATTGGGGGAGTACTAGAGTCTGAGTTCTAGAACATGCTTTATAGACAACAAGTTGTCAGTTACTTTCAGCAGGATCCAAAATCTTTGCTCCCAACTACTGATCCTTTTGTGGATATTATACTGGTCTACTAGTTTGATGAAAAGCCCTAAGGAAAGGGGAAAAAATGGAGTTGAAAATAAGCAGAGACTTCACAGACAGAGCCACAGGGAGGAGGCATAATTTAAAAGGCAGTGCTTCCAGCTGCAGGTAAGCAAGCAGGCAATCTGCCCAGAACCCTGGAATGGCCTTGGATCTTTATCTACAAACACTTTCTATCATAGTATGTTCAAAATTTCACTAAGAGGTTATTCTGACCAAATCCTCTCAGAGCTTCTCAAGTTACCTGTGAGTGAAGGACTAGATTTTTTATTTCCAATGTGTAACAGATGGGTTTTTATATAAGAGAAATGTCAAATATCAAATTTCTTTGTTTCAAAATGCTTACTCCAGATTTTTATACTTCTCTCTTTGCAGACCAGTAACAGAAAGTTCACAAACTAGCACAATGAAGTAGTAACACAAATGTCCCATAAGAGTATGAGTACTAAAAATAAACACATTAATGCTGCACATACATGCTACAAACATTCAGGCACCAGTGGCAACAGGAACACACGAAATGTTCTGTACCCCACACAGGTAAGGGGTGATGTGCAATACTATTTAACTTTCACTATTAGCCATGGTGGAAGTGAACAGGGACCAGACTCAGCCTCCCACCTCAAACAACTAAAAAGAACAGCCAAAATACATGAAACATTAGTTTTCAGACACTGAACAACTCGTAGCACAGGACAGTGATCTGAGAGAAGGCAAACAAATGAGGTGAACCCTACCAGTATCGCCAGCTTACCGCCTGGAGAGTTTTGTCCACAGCATACAGGAGGAAGCCAAACAGAGTCCATCTCACAGAAGTGAGGAGACAGAGTTCCAGGTTTGGGGAGGTCTAGGTGGCGGCAATTTACAGGACAGAATAGAGAGGAGAGAGCGAGCTCTAGAGATCTGCAGAGGGTTCCCTCCAGTCTTTATCTAAGTCCTGATCGGGTTATGCACAAGAAAAATGAGGCGTGGGAAAGAACCACCAGAAAGGAGTAGATGGAACAATCCTCAGAGATCATACAGGGTCTAGAATAACTCATGTTCCCATAGCCAGGGTAGACAGACCTGCTACCACACAGGGCATCAAGTACTACTTTAGCAATGGCACGAAAGACCATTCCAGACCTGCCTAACAAAACATAAAGGCAAACCTCAAAAGGACTGAGGTTACTGTTACTGTTTCCAAGAAAATGCATCTCAAACAAAGTCAAAATATATTCAAAGGAATAAAAAAAATTCTGTACCCAACAAACATTACAATATCTAATAAATTATATAAGTAAAAAAATTATCAGGCAAATAAAGAAGCAGGAAATTAAAATCCATAATGGAAAAAAAGTAACCAACAGAAAGAGACCCAAAAGTGACCTAGATGACAGAATTAGACAAGAACGTTAAAGCAATTATTTTAAATATACTCCACATGCTCAAGAATGTAAAGGAAAGCATTAGCATGATGATGAGAAAAATAAGATATTTTTTAAAAAGACCCAAACCAAACTGCTGGAGATGAAAAATACACTTTACAGGATTAACAATGATCAGACCCTGAAGAAAAAATTCATGAATTTAAGGATACAGCAGTAGAAACTATCCAAAATGAAAATATCGAGACTTGAAAAAAACAGAACAGAACTTTGTGAATGTGAGACACTAAGCAGACTAACATATGTTAACTGGATTCTCTGAAGGGATTGAGGGGGATGGAGTAGGAAGGAAAATATTTAAAGAAATGATGGCAAAAACAAAACAAAATAAAAACAAAGTTTTATTACTTTTATTTTCTTTTTGGTGACAGAGATTGGCCCTGAGCTAACACCTGTGCGAATCCTCCCCCATTTTCTATGTGGCATGCCGCCACAGCATGGCTCGATGAGCAGTGTGTAGGTCTGTGCCTGGGATCCAAACCCACGAACCCCAGGCTGCCAAGGCAGAGCACGCGAACAGAACCACTATGCAACCAGGCCAGCCCCTTAAAATATTTTTTTAAATTGGAGTATCTACCACTATGCTCACACAATCAGCTGAAGTTGAACAGGGACCAGTCACTTTAAGGGAGAAGAATTCACTACAATCCCCACCACTTCACTTTTTCCTATCTGGCCCTCTAGGCTTAACATTTCTCTTTCTTTTTTATTTTTTTTTTCTTTTTCTCCCCAAAGCCCCCCGGGTACATGGTTGTGTATTTTTAGTTGTGGGTCCTTCTAGTTTTGGAATGTGGGATGCCGCCTCAGCATGCCTTAACGAGTGGTGCGATGTCCGTGCCTGGGATTCGAACTGGTGAAACCCCGGGTGGAAGTGGAGTGTGCGAACTCAACCACTCAGCCACCAGGCCAGCCCCTATGCTTAACATTTCTAAGCACTGCTACAGAACACCAAACTGCTAAATACTGGTGACTGTTTGGAAATCAGAAAAGGAGGAAAGGGAGTCCAGAATTCTATTTCTGAGGTTGGGAAACAGTGCTATCCAACCAAAATAAGGTTTGAGAACAGGATTCATTAGTGAAAATTGAGGGGGTTACATATGCTGATTTTGAGGAACACCTAAATGGACAACGTTCAATACGCAATTCAGAGCAAACATTTGACTTCCAGACATAGCACATGCAGTACCTATTCTATTTTCATTCAGTTCTCTCAAAAAAAACTTGTGGCAGGTGGCAATATTCCTATAATCCCATTTTACAGAGAGGCAACTTGCCCAATTACACAGATGACTTAGTAACCTAATGACCCAATTATAACTCATACTCTATTCCAATTGCCTATTGACTTTCTGTATTCCCCATCAGGATTAAGCTCTAAGGAAAGAAACCACATCCACCTTATCCTAGCTGTATCCTAGCACCAAACACAAGGCCTGGCACCTAATCAATTATGTGCTAAAATAAGTGATCAATTCTGAATCACTAGGATAGGATTAGGGCAAGTGACTTTGCCACTTGGCAAGTGAGGTGCCTCAGTTTCCTCAACCATAATTAACAACACCTCTCTCATAAGATTTGTTTTGAAAATTAAATGAGAAAGTTCACAAAGTACTTTGTTCAATGCTTGACACATAAGGAGTCAATATATTCTAGCAATTATTAACAATGAAAGAACAGAGAGATAGGAAGAAATGGAGGTAGTATCAAAGGAAAACAAAATTAAGGAGGGAGTGTCTGGTATCAGATACAGCGAAAAGGTTAAGAACTAATGAGAAAGCTAAGAATGAAAAAGACAAATTTAGCATTTAGTGATCAATGATTACTTTCAGCGATGTTGTTCAAATGGCACAAAGTTTTCAAAAAGAAGTCAGATTGAGGCAGGTTGAACAAATGTGTATAATCTCAGAACACATCTGTCCTATTCTTTTGACCTAATGACCACAAGAAACTGAGATATTATTCACCTTCTCATCTCTAAAACCTAATGCATTAAAATATATATTAAATAGATTGGTTAAATTAAGCAAACAGAAGGGAAGAAAATAGGGACTAGGAATGCAGACTCTTGTCTAAAGAAATTTGGCTATGAAGGGAAGAACCAAAGACAGGAGCTAAATAGAGATATGTGATAAAGAAAATGTTTTTAAATGCATCCACTTTAAGATGTTTGATTGCAGAGGAGACACTGCTATCTGAGGGGAAGGAGAGGAAGCATCAAGAAGAGACCAAACAGGTAGTTGCTGCTAGACAACTAGACATAAAAAGCAAATCTCCAAATTGTTTTATCTTCAAAATATTTTTTTCCTTCACATAAACCCTCACTCTGTGAAGAAATTATTCTATTCAGATTTTTCTTTTGGAAACTCTTAATTTCCACAAGAACTCTCAACTTCCAGCCATCTATTCTGTGTCTGCTAAAGCAGAGCAGCTGAATGAACATCTGAAGGAAACATACAACAGCACTGACTGGACTCATTTTAAATTCTGGCCACAAATCTAAAACAAGAACAACATTGGCAATCCTACCACATTCCTTAGAATATCTGTCACCCAAGTCTCCAAAATGACTCTTTCTCTCCTCAAATCTCCTATACCATACTCTACTCCCCAGTTACTTCTGGAGGATCTTATCTCACACTTCATTGAGCAAAAAGAACAATTAGGAAGGCTCCTTTCCTTAACCACCAAACCTAACTTGCTTGCATAGGTATCCATATCCTCTGCTATCCCTATTTAGATGAAGTTTCCCTGCTAAATCTTCATATAGCTGGTCCCTTTGTCATTCATATCTCATTGAGACAATCCATAATCACCCAATCTAAATACGCACCCAGTTACTCTGACATCACCGTAAAATAGGGTAAACTAAAATAATTATCTGCATAGCACTTTTTCACCAACATTCTCTAATCTATACGTTTATTGTCTTTATCCCAGTAGTGGAAGCTCCATTTGAGAGCAGAGACCTCTTATGTCTCCTTAACTAAGGTACCTCTAGTAACTAAAACAAATGCTCAACATACATAGGGAAAATATGCTTGTAACCGGGGAGGAAAGAAAACTGCTTCACAAAATTTTCCTAAAAGAATGAATCTTAGTTAACTTGTAGAAGCTCCCCACTACTGCCATCACGGGAAATGAGAAAACCAAGGGCGACAGCAGCAGCCAGAAACAGAATCCAGTTTTCCTGAGTCCTGATCATCATAGAAACTTAACATCATCTGTCATTCCCCCTAGAAAGTTTTAAGTTACCCTTACAAATAAATCCAAGTTCAATGTCCACCTATGATAGAATGGATAAAGTGTGGCATATTCAAACAATGGAGCACTATACTGCAGAAAGAAAGAAAACAGTACAAGAACATGTAATGTGGATCAATCTCATAATGTTGAGTATAAGAAGCCAAACATGACTACATACTGAACAATTCCATTTATATAAAGTTCAAAACCAGTAAAAACTAATCTGTGCTTTTACAAGTCAGAAGAGCTGCACTTGGTGGGAGGAGTATGACTAAAAGGGGGATTCCGGGTTCCATATAGTGTTTTGTTTCTAACTTCCCTTTATGAAAATTCACTCAGCCGTACATTTACCTTTTCTGCATTTTGTATTGTTATACTTCAATAAAATGTACTGAAAAACTGACAGGTAAATTTCTTTTTAAAAGTTCAATGATTTGCCTTGTACTTTTACCTAAAAGAAATTAATGTTGAAAAAGAACTATCTGGGGGCCAGCCCAGTAGTGCAGCAGTTAAGTCCGCCCATTAGGCTTCAGCAGCCCGGGGTTGATCTGTTTGGATCCCAGGTGCAGACCTACACACCGCTTGTCAAGCCAAGCTGTGGCAGGCATCCCACATATAAAGTAGAGGAAGAGGGGAATGGATGTTAGCTCAGGGCCAGTCTTCCTCAGCAAAAAGAGGACTGGCAGTGATTGTTAGCTCAGAGCTAATCTTCCTTAAAAAAAAAAAAAAAACCTATCTAAAATTAAAAAGCAGGGATCTGCAATTAATAGAATTCTTTTGACTCAGGACATGGCTTCTTTCTGCCAACTAAAATTTCCACTGCATATTTAAATGGGAAAAACAAAAGGACCTCAGTTTTGGTTTTCTCGAGATGTTTCTTTGCAAATTTTATTATTTTCCACTAACTCCACAATTTATACTTGACCTTGTTAGTAACAAGGAACTGAAGGTTAAGAAGTAGAAGATTACGCATCATGGCTGATCATCAGGGAAATGCAAATCAAAACTACACTAAGATATCACCTTACACCCGTTAGAATGACAAAAATATCTAAAACTAATAGCAACAAATGTTGGAGAGGTTGCGGAGAAAAAGGAACCCTCATACACTGCTGGTGGGAATGCAAACTGGTGCAGCCACTATGGAAAACAGTATGGAGATTCCTCAAAAAACTAAACATAGAACTACCATACGATCCAGCCATCCCACTACTGGGTATTTATCCAAAGAGCCTGAAGTCAGCAACCTAAGTGCCCATCAACAGACGAATGGATAAAGAAGATGTGGTACATATATACAATGGAATACTACTCAGCTGCAAAACAGAACAAAATCATTCCATTTGCAATAACATGGATGGACCTTGAGAGAATTATGTTAAGTGAAATAAGCCAGCAAGAGAAAGATAATCTGTGTATGACTCCACTCATATGAGGAATTTAAAACTATGGACCAAGAACAGTTTAGTGGACACCAGGGGAAAGGTGGGGTGGGGGGTGGGCACAAAGGGTGAAGTGGTGCACCTACAACATGACTGACAAACATTAATGCACAATTGAAATTTCACAAGATTGTAACCTATCAATAACTCAATAAAAAAATAAAAATAAAAATAAAAAAAAAGAATCACCAAAAAAAAAAAAAAGTAGAGGATTACGAATCTTTATTTGAATGACCCCAAATATTAATTTTTTTTCCAGAAGGAAAAGTATTTCCCTTTCATTTGAAAAGCCAATTTTTTGTTCATCCCATGCTTATGATCTTTTTTGTGTGTGGTAAAAAAGACACAACATAAAATTTACCACCTTAGCCATTTTTAAGTATACACTTCAAAGGTATTAAAGTATATTCACATTTTTGTGACAACAATCTCCAGGACTTTTTCATCTTACAAATCTAAACCTTTATACTCAATAAAAAACAACTCCCTTTTTCCTCCTCCCCCCAGCCACTGGCAACCATCATTCTACCTTGTTTCTATGAATTTGACTACTTTAGATATCTCGTCTAAGTGGAAACACACCACTCGTCTTTTTGTAACTTTTTTGTGACTTATTCCACTTAGCATGATAGCCTCAAGATTCATCCACACTGAAGCACCAGAATTTCTTGATTTCGGGGCCGGCCTGGTGGCGCAGCGCTGAAGTTCACATGTTCCGCTTTGGCAGACCGGGGTTCGCCAGTTCGGATCCCGGATGCAGACATGGCACAGCTTGGCAAGCCCTGCTGTGGTAGGCATCCCACATATACTCAGAGGAAGATGGGCACGGATGTTAGCTCAGGGTCAGTCTTCCTCAACAAAAAGAGGAGGACTGGCAGCAGTTATCTCAGGGCTAATCTTCCTCCAAAAAAAAAAAATTCCTCATTTAAAGACTGAATAATACTCAATTGTATGTATATACCACACTTTGCTTATCTATTCATCCATCAACGGGACATTTGGGTTGCTTCTAGACCTTAGCTATTGTGAATAGCACTGGTATGAATGTGGGCATGCAAATATATACATCTCTTCAAGATCCTGTTTTTAATTCTTTTGGATATATACCCAGAAGTGGGATTGCTGGATCATATATGGTAGTTCTACTTATAACTTTTGGAGAAATCCCCATACTATTTTCTATCATCCACCAACAGTATACAAGAGTTTCAATTTCTCCACATCCTTGCCAACACTGGCATTTTTTTTTTTTAAGGAGCCATCCTAATGCATGTGAGATATCTCATCCTGGTTTTGATTTACATCTCTTATTAGTGATGTTAATAAGCACCTTTTTATGTTTCTTGGCCATATGTCCGCTTTGGAGAAATGTCTAGTCAAGTACTTTGCTCATTTTTTTTTTTAAAGATTTTTTTTTTCTCCCCAAAGTCCCCCAGTACATAGTTGTATATTCTTCGTTGTGGATCCTTCTAGTTGTGGCACGTGGGACGCTGCCTCAGCATGGTCTGATGAGCAGTGCCATGTCCGCGCCCAGGATTCGAACCAACGAAACACTGGGCCGCCTGCAGCGGAGCACACGAACTTAACCACTCGGCCACAGGGCCAGCCCACTTTGATCTTTTTAATCGAATTATTTTATTTTTTTTGTTCTTGAGTTGTAGTTTTTAATATAGTTTTTAATATATTCTGGATATTACCCTTATCAAATGTATGATTCGCAAATATTTCCTCCCATTTCATTTTTTGCCTTCTCACTGTTGACTGTGCCCTGCAATGCACAAGTTTTTCAATTTGATGTAGTCTCATTTGCCTATTTTTGCTTTTGTTGCCTGTGCTCTTGGTGTCATAGCCAATAAATTACTGCCACGTCCAATGTCATGGAGCCTTTACCTTATGCTTTCTTTTGGAGTTTTATAGTTTCAGGTCTAACATTTAGGTCTTTAATCCATTTTCAGCTCATTTTTGTATATGGTGCAAGATCCTTAAGGTTCCAACTTCATTCTTTTGCATGCGTGTATCCAGTTTTCCCAACACCATTTATTGAAGGGACTGCCCTTTTCTCATTGAGTGGTCTTGGCATACTTGTCAAAGTTCATTTGACCATATGTGAGGATTTATTATTTCTAGGCTTTCTATTCTATTCCATTGGTTTATTTGTCTGTCTTATGCCAGTACCATAGTTTTGATTACAGAGCTTTGTAATGTTCTGAAATCAGGAAATGAGTCCTCCAACTCTGTTCTTTTTCAAAACTGTTTTGGCTATCGGGGGTCCCTTGAGATTCTATATGAATTTTATCATAAACTTTTCTATTTCCACAAAAAATGCCATTGGGATCTTGATAGGGATTGTGTTGAACCTGGAGATCTCTTTGGGTAGTGTGGACATCTTAACAATGTTAAGCATTCCAATTCACGAATAGGGGATGTCTCTTCATTTATTTCTGTCTTTAATTTCTTTCAGCAATGTTCTGTAGTTTTTACCACAAGTTTGTACAAGCCTTTCACCTGCTTGGTCAGTCTTATTCCTAAGTATTTTCTTCTTTTGATGGTATAGTAAATGGAACTGTTTCCTTTTCACATTGTTCATTATTAGTGTATAGAAACACAACTGATTTTTGTGTTGATTTAGTATCCTGCAACTTTGCTGAATTCATTTATTAGTTCTAACAGGTTTTTTGTGGAATCTTTAGGACGGAACTCAGTTTTTAAAGTGCTAAGTGAAGAATACTTTTAAGCATGCATATAAGCATTATCAAGGTGAATGGATGTGATGAGTAAACTGTCTTAAGAATATAAGATCATTCTCATCTCATTCAGAAATAATTTCAACATACTTATTCCATTTATTTTTCTGCCTTAACCTTTTCCCCTCACGTCAAAAAAGCACCTTGACATTATCAAATAACAGAATTCATCTAAAACAGTCTTCTAAAAATGGTAATTATTTGGAGGTCCACCAGAGGGACTCTTCCCACTTACACATTTGAGCTAATATACTGACCTAACTCCTCCACTTCACCAAAAAATAGGTACCCAGATATTTTGGTTCAATCTTTCACACAAACATATTCTAATTACAATGACATTAATTCATCATAAATCCACAAATCTACTCAAGAGGTTATCTTAATCTTAAACAGCAAAATACTAAGTACCAAAATAAGCCCCACACCAACACAGATGAAACAAACCAGGTGTGAAAACAGAAATGATAAACCCCAGAACTTTACTCTAAGGATTACTGAGCTAAACTGCTTGTTTGCATTTTGATATCTCTCCTCTAAAGCAACAAATAGGCAGCTCAGGAATTATTATAAGACAGCTAAGCCCAAAATTCAATGTATCACACAAGACTTCTTTCTGAGCTTTCTCATTCCTCCTGGTCACTGCAGTACAAACTGCTATGTTCTCTATCTTCTGAAACAAAGAAAAAGGTTAAGAATTAATTAGAAAGTTAATAATGACATGGACTGATTTAGCATTTAAACAATCATTGATTACCTTTAGCAAGGTTGTTTAAATGGCATGAGGAAACAGAAGCTAAATTGAAGCTTTTTACAGATGATAACACTGTGGTCCAACATCACTACTTAAGCAATGGAGCTGCTATCAAAATCAACTCTGAATTGAGGTTTATTTCTCATTCCATTCTTTCTCTCTACTGGTTTGGAAGTTATACATGTTTTTATTCTTTCAACGGTTGTACTGGAATTATAATGTGTATTCTTATGACAGTCTAAAATCAAGTCATCTTCTTTACCCTTCCCCTTAAAGGCTTCAACTCTGAATAGCCCCACCAACCAACTTAACTGAGGAATGCTGTCTTTATTGCTCTCAGACTAGCTAATTAGGTTTTCATGTCATTTCCTCTCAGGCAAGCTTTTTGGTAGGTAATGAGGGAATAAAAACTTGAAATACTAGAGTTTAATCCAGACTCTGCCACCAATTAATTTGTCAATTATTTCTCCATTCTAATCTTGGTTTTTCTCATCTACAAAAGGAAGATAACTACTTCACGGTATACTCACATAGATCAAAAAAAGACATTCAAGAAAGCACTCAAACATACAACTGCCCCCAAAAAAGCACTCAATACCCACAATCGCTCAGTTTCAGTTTGCAACTTAAGGTAGGAGGAACTTAAATGGTTTATTTTTCTTTCTAGACGTACATACGTAAACTTTCTCTGTCTATGACCTGCCAGGAAGCTGGAGACTAGTTCACTATTAACCTAACTTTGGCTAGACACAGATAACACCCGAAAATCTGCAAGAGATATTCAGTGCATGATTTTATCTTTAAAAAAAACATCGCTTTTATTAAGTACTGTAGAGGGCAAAGATTCCTCTAAGTGGAATCATGACTGCTCGAGTTGTCTAGCGCACCGAAAAATGGTCTCCTGAGCATCGCTCTCAAGCAAGGAGTTCTTTTTATAATAGATACCACACGACTCCCAAACCCAATCTATTCCAGTCCTCTCAAATCAACGGGTAGAGAGGTTGAAAATGAAGTTTGAAATTAAAATTGTATTTCCCAAGAGTTCCCAGACGATTCTGAGGTGGTTTGAGAACCACTGCTCAACATGAACCCACGGGGAAACGACCCAAAAAGTGGTTAAGTAGAGCATGTAGAGATAAGTAAACCTCTGGTAACTGTAAATGTACTAACAGAGTGTAAGCCCCTAAGAGGACCAACCATAAAAACCTCACAGCACCCTTTCCCTATAATTTATAGAGAAGGAAGCTAACTTCTAAAGTGCACAAGAGGAGGAAAAACATAAAACCAGGCCCCTAAAAAACAAGGGAAGATTGGGAAGTCAGACCTACTGGATGGAAAAGAGCACTTGCTTCCTCGAATTAACGGAGAGTTTCCCCTCACTGTTCAAGAAATGCCTTATGTCTTGTGAGGGGCCCTGTGCCGCCTTCAAAGCAGTCCTATCTTCTGCCCGGTCCTCCTACTACACTTCGCGCACACTGCTGCCCATTAACCTGGCAACCAAACACTAGCAGCTGCAAGTGAGGACCTCGACGCAGCGCTGGGGGAAGATGCTCGGCGTCCCGATAAAATCCCCCCGAAGCAGCCAAGTCTCTAGCCAACGCTCCCAAAGTCTAAAGAACCAAGATGCTCTCCACCACAGGCCGAAGAACCAGGCTAGCTGGGAGCAGAAGGGCGCGAGGCGAGCGACGAGACGGGGCGGAGCAGGCTGCACCGCGCCCCGCCGCGGCTGTCCGAGGCTCTCCCCGAGCCGCCCGGCCCCAAACAATGGAGTTTTCCCGCCTCCTCAGGGCCCCGCCCCCTGCTCCAGAGCCCGCGGAGGGAAGCGAACGCACGCGCGCAAGACCCCGCCCCCCGAGACGCCCCGCCCACTCCGACCCCACCGGTCCAGCCTCCTCCCTCGTGCAGGGTTTTTTTTTTTTTGGCGCCAAATCTCCGTTGGTTATTTTCCGGGGTTGTTTGGGGATCCTACTGGAGACGCGCGCCACAAGTGCGGAGACAGTAGGGGCGTGAAGGCTCACCGGCGCGCTGTGGTCCCGCCTCCCCGCCGATAGCCCCGGGCCGGGGGAGGAAGGAGAGGGGCAGGCGATGGAGACAGCCGCCGCTGCCCCCGGCAAGATGGCGGCCGCGAAAAGCGGGGCAGGGGGCGCCAGCCGCCCGGCGTTATCGCTAATGCGCGAGGCTCTCTGCAAGAGGTGGGCTTCCCCAGTGTCCGGGCCCCCCCGAACAGCGACAGTTGCTCACTGGGAGGCACGTCTTCCCACCCACCGGTCTGTCCGTCTCAGGGAGCCCCCGTCCACCACCCCCTCCCCGCGGACTGGCCAGTGCTTCAAGCTCTCCGCGGTCCCACTTACTTGTCGGCGGAAGCCAGCTCCGCGGCGATGGCGGCAGCGGCTGTGGACTCTGCGGCCATCGTTCCCCTGAGGTGGTGAACCAGCGGGCGGAATAGAGCCTGTGAGAAAAACAGGGAATTTGGGACGCCAGAGACTTATTCAGGGACAGAAAATGGCAGATTGGAGACCCCGCGCGGCTGGGCCCTCTTATATATCAGGGCCCTTCGCCCCGCCCATCCACTTCCGGGTCCTCCCCCTCGAGTTTAAAGGGCCAGGACTCAGCCCCAGTCCAGCCCAAGGACTCCCTCCGCCCCCCCGTCTGGTTCTGCAGGGTACTTTCCTTCCCTGGCCCGCCTTCCTCACAAAAGGCAACTTCCTGCTTCTCTGGCAAGTCGCGTAAGAACTGGAATCTTGGTATTACAACTCCTGACTGGGCGTCGGCCAGCGACTAACACAGACGGGGAAGCTGGTGCTGCTCTGCATGTTTGGAGCGACCGCCGAGGGTCTCTTTCCGGCCCGGATACTCAGGGAGCTGACAGACTTTCTGTCCGTCCCCTCAGTCGTAACGTACGGACACGGTCGGGTACAGTAGCAACGGCTAGAACGGAACTCCGTGAGAGACGCGTGGCTCTGAGCCTCAGCAACAACTGACGCAAGAAAATGCTGTTCTAGGATTGGCTATCGCTGAAACTACCCGCGCTTGATTCAAAGTTCTGTGCTGCGGCGGGACGCGGCGGGCTCCTCCCTCCGGGCCCGCCTCCTTCGGCAGGACCAATCCACTGCCGCCATCCTCTCGGGCCCTACCCAGACTCCGAATCTGAGTAGCTCAGTGCGCCCAGTGCTTTCCGGGCAGTTAAAGTACGATTGATCGTTTGCCCGCTACGTGCGAAGGTACTGTGATTAGACACTTTAAAGCTACTAGCCGTCTTATTTAATCTTAACAATAACGCTACTGGTGAGATCAGTGTCATCAGCCCCACTTGGTAGAGATAGACACCAAGCTTCAGGGAAGATGTGACTTGCTCAGAAAGTTGCAAGACAAGTCGGTTATGGAAAGCAGTGTGCCTCATTTCCTGCAACTGGCTGAGTGGAAGATAACTGGCAGGCTGAAATGGTTGTACTTCGTCACATCTGCAGCATATCCATTGCCTTCCACCGTGGCCTTGCCTACAATGATCAGAACAGGGATTTTATTTCCGTCCAGATTTGGGCACACTGGGAAAGATTCCTGGGGTGGATTCTTAGGCCACTCTGTCAAGGCTCAGGCAGGTCGAAATCTTTGGGGTATAAAGCTGGACCTGAAAATGCCATTTTCTGTGGCAAACAGATGTGGGCTCACCTGTTGTTAGCTGGGTGACCTGAGCCAAGTCATGTAACCTTTTAAGATTAAATGTAAAATGAGGACAATAATAATATCCACCCCTTAAGGATATTGTGAGAATTAGAGGTAAAGCTTGCTTCAACAATCAGCACTGTGTCTGCTCATGCTAACCACTCATTAAATGGTTACCACAGTCTGATAACACGGTGACTGGAGGTTTGGGGTGGGTGAAGGGGAGATCTTTCCAGAGTCCTTTGCAGCCAGGACTAGGGCCTGAGAAACCCAATCCAGTAACTTGTGTGACTCACTCATCTGTGAAACTAATATTCACTGAGCAACTGTTATGTGCAAAGCCTTGTACTAGGTCCAAAGGACAAAAGACATGATCTCTGCCGCTGAGGAACTCAGTCTTATGAATAATATATATTAAGATTTTATTTTTTTTCCTTTTTCTCCCCAAAGTCCCCTGGTACATAGTTGTATATATTTTTTTGAGTTGTGGGTCCTTCTAGTGCGGCATGTGGGATGCCATCTCAGCATGACTTGATGAGCAGTGTCGTGTCCATGCCCAGGATCCAAACAGGAGAAACCCTGGGCTGCCAAAGGAGTGCACAGGAACTTAACCACTCGGCCACGGGGCCAAACCCCGAATAATATGTTTATAGCAGATTTTTAATCCAGCCACTTCTCACAGTATTTAGTACTTATACTACTACATAGCCTCTGGTCTCCACTTAACCTTTTCCAGAAAAATATTTTAAAAATGTAAATCAGGGGCCTGCCTGGTGGTGTAATGGTTAAGTTCCCCCACCCAGCTTCCTTACCCAGGTTCGCAGGTTCAGATGCCCACCTTGGACCTACATTGCTTGTCAAGCCATGCTCTGGTGGTGACCCACATACAAAATAGAGGAAGCTTGCTACAGATGTTAGCTCAGCCACAAGCTTCCTCAAGCAAAAAGAGGAAGATTGGCAACAGATGTTAGCTCAGGGACAATTTTCTCACCAAAAATAAAAATAAAAATGTAAATCAGATCATGTCACTCTCCTTGAATAGCTTTCTATTGCTCTTAGAAGAAATTTTGAGCTCCCTATTGTGTATAAGGTCCTACATGATCTGTCTCCAATCCACTCTCCAAATTCATCTCATATTACTCCTCTTCCTTCACCATAGTCCTACTAAGCTGATGTCCCTTCTCTTCCTCTGAATGCCCAAGCCCTTCCTCATGTCCAGGGGCCTCTGCACTTGCTACCTCACTGCCTAGAATGCTCTTTTCCCAATACTTTGAATGACTAGATCCTATTTTATCCTTTAAGCCTCATCTGAAATGTTACTTTCCCAAAGAGGTTTTCCCTGACCACTCAATCAAAATTAGCTTCCCTTTGTTTATTTCTCCCATTGTACTTATCAAAATCTAAGGTCATTTACATTTTTTTCACTCTCTTCTAAGTATATAGGCTCCATATGACCTTTTCTGTCTTGTTTACAGCCAAATCCCCAATGCATACAACAATGGCTGATTCATACTAGGTGTCCACAGTGAATTTGTTTAATGCATAAATGAATGAATGAAGCAATCATAGTATAATCATAATTAGAACTGGAAAAGATTTCATTCAAAATATATTTACTTAAAATAGAAACCAAGATTTCACAGTAAGTAATGAGGGTAAATGGGACTTTATCTTGGGGGAAAAATAAAAGTTATATTTAACAAGATTTAGGGAGGACTTGCAGTTAAAGATGGTGAGTTGAACACATAGATTAACATCCATTCCCTTTTGAAATCTGTCTACATAACAATAAAGAAATGTATTTGTTTTTTAAGGTAAAACTCACAAGATCAAAGAGAATGGGAGAGGAAGCAACAGCAACAAAATTTTAAAAGCTCAGAAAGAGATGGACAAGTAGTAACTGACCTAGCAGACTAAGAAAGGAGAATCCCAGTGGGGAAAGCCAAGAGCAGTCAGATCGACAATACAGAAACCACAAATGGCTCAGGAATTGGTTGGAGCAGATACCTCTATTAGTAGGGGAAGAAGATAGGGCTGAGAAAAGTGAGTTAGGTTGAAATTTTTTAAGAAGCAGTTAGGCCCTCTAAATCTTCTCTCCCAGGCAAATAGAAGACTAGAAGTTTATTTTCTGGAGAGGGTAAAACAAAATGGATATTGAACTGACTGAAAGTTGAGGGTAGATGAAGGATGTTGAAAAGAAAGGGATTAAACAAATGATTACATACAAAATGATGAGACCTTGTGACAGACTACTAGTCTCCCAAAATCTATTTTTCCCTTCTTTTATAGTAGCAATAGAACCCTGATTTTTATTTACTTATGTCTTTATTTTAGTGCATAGCCACAAGAATAAAAACCAAAACTGTCAATGTCCCTTGGAGCTAGAAGTATTCACATAATGACATTCTGGTCAATGGAAAGTGAACAGAAGCAATGTGTGCAACTTCCATGTAGAGACATCAGAAGGAAGGGGCTAGTCTTTCAGAAGACATGGTGATGAACCATCTTGGACCGTGTCAGTCAGGGCAATGCCCCAGGAAGGACAAAGTAATACAGAAAAAGAAGCCTAGGTTCCTAGCATCATGGAGCCACCATACCAGCTCTGGACTGCTTACTCCCAAAATGTTATATAAGAGAGAAATACACTTCTTAGATATATCCATCATATGTCAAGCAACAACTAGCAGAATTGCAAAGAAATAGAAACAAATCAACAACTGTAGTTGAAATTTTTAACACGTCACCCAGAAATCATTATAACAAGCAGACAAAAAATAAGCAGAGATATTGAAGACATGACTAATACTGTTAATATACTCAAATGACCACATATATATAGAAATCTATGCTCAAAATACAGCAAATACACATTATATTCAAACATTATAGATTATTTACAAAAATCGACCATATATTAATCTACAAAGAATGCCTCAATAAATTCTAAAGATTGTTATCATTATCATAGAGACTATCTTCTCCAACCACAAAGCTTTACTGCATTGCAAATTAATGCTTATATGTAGTAAAAATAATATATTTTAATATATAATAATAATTATATATATAATAATAATTAATATATAATTAATAATATCATATCTGTTTAGATAGCCCTTGGGTTAAAAAATGATGAAGGAAGCTAAGAAATACTTAGAACTGAGTGATATGGAACACACTACATTTCAAAATCCATAGGACACAGATAAAGCTGTATTAAGATGAAGAATTACAGCTTTCAAAAAATTTTATCAGGGGCCCGTCTGGTGGCAGAGTGGTTAAGTTTGTGCGCTCCACTTCGGTGGCCCGGGGTTGGCCACCGGGATCCCGGGCACAGACCTGCACACTGCTCTCAAGCCATGCTGTGGCTGGCATACCACATATAAAGTAGAGGAAGATGGGCACAAATGTTAGCTCAGGGCCAGTATTCCTCAGCAAAAAGAGGAAGATTGGCAGCAGATGTTAGCTCAGGGCTCATCTTTTTCCAAAAAAGAAATTGTATCAGGAAACAAAAAACTACCTAAAAATTCAACTTATGAATTTATTTATTTATTTATTTATAGATTTTATTTTTCCTTTCTCTCCTCAAAGCCCCTGGGTACATAGTTGTATGTTTTTAGTTGTGGGTCCTTCTAGTTGTGGCATGTGGGACGCTGCCTCAGCATAAGCTTGACGAGCAGTGCCATGTCCGCACCCAGGACTCGAACCGGCGAAACCCTGGGCTGTCGCAGTGGAGCGCACAAACTTAACCACTGGGCCACGGGGCCAGCCCCTCAACTTGTGAATTTAAAAAAAGAACAGTGGAGAAACCTCAGACAAGAGAGAAAGATATAAGATAGAGCAGAAATCAAGAGAAAAGAGAGAAATAAAGGATCAATAAAACTAGAGACTGGTTCTGTGAAAAATTTTAAAAATATATAGAAAAAATATATAAATAACAAATGCAAAAAAGAAAATGCAGAAGAAATAATTATAGAAACTATAGACAATTTCAAAATAATTGAATTAAGAATAACTATATGCTAATAAATTTGAAAACCTAATAGAGTGGTCCTAGGAAAAAAGAAAATGCTAAAATTGGCACACAAAGAAACAGAGAGCTTAAGCAAAGGAAATCATGAACAAAATAAAACGACAACCCACCAACTGGGAGAAAATAATTACAAATCATAATATCCAACAAGGGGTTAATTTCAAAATATATAAAGAACTCATACAACTCAACAACAAAAAGACAAACAACCCCATCAAAACATGGGCAGAGGATATGAACAGATATTTTTCCAAAGAAGATATACAGATGGCCAACAGGCACATGAAAAGAAGTTGAACATCACTAATTATTAGGAAAATGCAAATCAAAACTATAATGAGATATCACCTCACATCCATCAGAATGGCTATAATTAACAAGATGAGAAATAATAAGTGTTGGAGAGGATGTGGAGAAAAGGGAATGCTCATGCACTGCTGCAAACTAGTGCAGCCACTGTGGAAAACAGTACGGAGATTTCTCAAAAAATTAAAAATAGAACTACCATGTGATTCAGCTAACCAGTTACTGGGTATTTATCCAAAGAACACGATATCAACAATACAAAGAGATCTATGCACCCCTATGTTCACTGCAGCATTATTCACAATAGCCAAGATGTGGAAGTAAACCAAGTGCCCATCAACAGATGAATGGATAAAAAATATGTGATGTATACATACAATAGAATACTACTCAGCCATAAAAAAGACAAAATGGTCCTATTTGCAACAACATGGATAGAGCTTGAGGGTATTATGTTAAGTGAACTAAGCCAGACAGAGAAAGACAAACACCGTTTGATTTCACTCATATGTGGAAGATAAACAAACACATGGATAAAAAGAACAGATTAGGGGCCAGCCCCATGGCCGAGTGGTTAATTTCGGGTGCTCTGCTTCGGTGGCCCAGGGTTTCACCGGTTCAGATCCTGGGCGCAGACATGGCACCACTGATTAGACCATGCTGAGGCGGTGTCCCATATGCCACAACTAGAAGGACCCACAACTAAGGTGTACAACTGTGAACTAGGGGGATTTGGGGAGAAAAAGCAGAAAAAAAAGACTGGCAACAGTTTTCAGCTCAGGTGCCAATCTTAAAAAAGAAGAACAGATTAGAGTTCTAATCTAACCAGAGGGGAAGGTTGGAGGGGTGGGTGAAAGGGGTAAAGGGGCACATAGGTATGGTGATGGATAAAAACTAGACTATTGGTGGTAAGCATGATGCAGTCTATACAGAAACTAATATATAATAACATACACCTGAAATTACATAATGTTATAAGCCAATACCATCTCAATAAAAGAAAAAAAGAAAGAGAGGCCTTACGTAGATCAATAAATAATAAAATAATTGAAAATGGTAATCAAAGTCTTCCCACCATTTCCCCAAAATGTCCATATGGTTTTATAGGTGAGATTAACACATTTTCCAGAAGTATTTCCAGATATAGAAAAGAAGCAAAAACTTTTCTATAATAGTAATAGAATCCTGATTTTTATTAACAAGATTTAGGGAAGACTTCCTGTTAAAGATGATGGGTTGAACACATACATTCATAGATAGCAAAAAAAAAAAAAAAAAAAGCTAATGTAGTCTTGATTCCAAAATAGGAAAATATGAAAAATCAAATCACAGGCCCCTTTCACTTATGAATGTCATTGCATGCATCCTAAAGTAATAGCTAACCGTACTCATTAGGATGGGGTAAGTTTTGCTATGGTAACAAGCAACCCCCAAACTTCAATGGCCTCATACAATAAGGTTCAGTTTCCAGTCATAGTGTATTTTCATCTCAGGTCAGCTGGAGGCTCTGCTCTGTGTCATCCTCACTCTGATCTCAAGCTGAGAGAACAGTGACCACAAAGAAAACAGAGCATTGCTTGTCACTGTTTCGGAGAGAAAGAGAGAATGAATCGGAACTCACACTTGCTCTTAAAGCTTTCACCAGGAAACCAACACATACCACTTTTTCTCTCTTTTCATTGACCAGAACAAGTCATGTTAATGTCCCTGGAATAGTAGAGTAAAGCTTTAATGCAAAAAGTGACACCTTGGAGCTTCACAAATAGAAGTATCATCTCATTTCTGTTGTGGCAGAATCAAATGACACTTGACCTTATTATCATAGCTCAAGGTGGTGTTCACACTCTTGTCAACACAAGCTATTAAACTGTAAAGTCAATTAGAAAGGGATACCCCTAAGATTAAAGAAAGTCTTGCAGGGCCAGCCCTGTGGCCCAGTGGTTGGGTTTGCACACTCTGCTTTGGTGACCCAGGGTTTTGCCAGTTCAGATCCTGCATGCAGACCTAGCACCACTTGTCAGGCCACGCTGAGGCAGTGTCCCACACGCCACAACTAGAAGGACCCACAACTAAAATATACACCTATGTACTGGGGGGGCGGTGCTTGGGGGAGAAGAAGGAAAAATTTTTTTAAAAATTGATTTAAAGGTAATTAAATCTTGACTAATTATTCTGGCGAAAAATATGTACTCTCCATGTATTTATTATACTAGTTTGGGCTTGCTTGTCATATTGTACAAAACCAATTAAAACCTTGAGAGGCCAAAGGCTGAAGAAGTAGAAGAACAAAACAAAGACATATATCTGGACGGGCATATTTATAGCTTCATATATACAGGTGTCAAAGTGTGGATGATCCACAAAGAGAGGAATACAAGGGGAAAATCAATAGAACTTGTCATGAACATTCTAGAAGCTAACATCTCAACCAATAAAGAGATTTTCAATGTTTTAACGCTTTGTACAAATATCAAGACTCCTCCATAGGTCATATTTTCCTGGACAAATACTGTTACCTCTTTCAAATGTATGTTATCAGTCCTCTTTCTCCAAGCACACTTTTTTTTTTTTAATGTGGGATGCCTACCACAGCATGGCTTGCCACGCGGTGCCATGTCTGCACCCAGGATCCGAACCGGCTAACACCGGCCCCCGAAGCAGAACACGTGCACTTAACCGCTGCGCCACTGTGCCAGCCCCTCCAAGCACCCTTTTTTAAGTTTGCTAACCTTTGACTACGGGGTTCACATTCCTTCCCCTACAGAATGTCACAAGGTCTCAATTTTCCTACTTGAGTGTGAGACAGCCCCTCCTCCCTTGCAGACCACAAGGCAGTTTCTGAAGGGAGTCTTAGACCGTACTTATGTGTAAAGAATTTTGATGTAAGGAACTGGAATGTGGTGGTGCCAGCCTCTAGCTGGTGAGCACTCTCCTCCTTCCTTCTGGAATGTCGTCTTATAAAGGCAAGTCTCATTTTAAAATTCTGAGTCTGTGGTCTTTATTCGAAACAATAATCATATATAAAGAATCTTGTTTGCGGGGGCCGGCCCCGTGGCTGAGTGGTGAAGTTCGTGTGCTGTGCTGCGGTGGCCCAGGGTTTTGCCAGTTCGAATCCTGGGCGCAGACAGGGCACCACTCATCAAACCATGCTGAGGCGGCATCCCACATGCCACAACTAGAGGAACCCACAAGTGAAAATACACAACTATGTACCGGCAGACTTTGGGAGAAAAAGAAAAAATAAAATCTTTAAAAAAAAGTGTCTAAAGAATCTCTTTTGCAAAAATACTTGAGGACTTGATATTTTCCCCAAAAGCCTTCCTTTATATTCCAGATATCCTCTTTTAAAGTCTAGTCCTCCTCTTTGATTTTCTTTTCCAATTAACTGTCAGATCCCCACTTTTCAATGGCTTTGGGTACATTGTGTGAAGTTTTCCAGCATCACTTTTACTGTTTCATAAAGTATTGCATCTTCTGTAAGACTTGCAATTTCACTTTGCAGTGAATGTGCACCGTACTGTCCAGTGACTAGACAAAGATGTCAACAGAGAAATGCTAATGTTAAGCAGGGTGAGATGTTTGAGTCAAAAATAATTTTTTTCTTCTTTTTCTCCCCAAAGTCCCCCAGTACATAGTTGCATATTCCAGTTGTGAGTGCCTCTAGTTGTGCTATGTGGGACGCCGCCGCAGCATGGCCTGATGAGCAGTGCTAGGTCTGCACCCAGGATCTGAACCAACGAAACCTCAGGTCGCCGAAGCAGAGTGTGCAAACTTAACCACTCAGCCACGCGGCTGGCCCTCAAAAATAATTTTTAACTAGTCAGTTTATTATTGAATTAACTTCACGTTATGACAACTTTTGCTTCTTTATATGGGCTGAATTGTGTCCTCCTCCTTCAAATTCATATGCTTAAATCCTAATCCCCATACTTCAGAATATGACTCTATTTGGAGACAGGATCTTTAAAGACGTAATTAAGTTAAAATGAGGTCAGTAGTCTGGGCCCTAATCCAATATGACTGGTGTCCTTACAAGAAAAAATTTGAACATAGATGTGTACAGAGGGAAGACAATGTAAAGATACAGAGAGAAGATGGCCATCTACAAGCCAAAAAGAGAGGCCAGGAGCAGCTCCTTCCCTCATGACCCTCAGAACGAACCGATCCTGCTGACACTGTGCTATCGCACTTCTACCATCCACAACTATGAGAAAATACATTCCTGTTGTTTAGGCCACCCAGTCTGTAGTACCGTTATGGCAGCCCAGCAAACTAACACACATCATACTCAAACTACCTCATCACCGTGAAACTCGGACCATGAAACTGTGTGAGGGAGCTAGGGAATCACACAGTAAGCCACCTGGGGAGGGTGAGGTCAGGATAGATGTCCCAGAAGAAGTGACAGCTAAACTGAACGTTTAAGTAATAGGTATTAGTCTACACAGTGGGCTAAGGGTCAGAATGTTCCAGGTAGAAAGGACCAGAGATGAAAAGACTAACTTCCAACATGCCTCCCTCCATCTACTTTTTCTCTCTCTAAGCCATTCTCTCCACTGCACCAGAGTTGTGTTTCCTTTTCTTTTTTGTTTTTTTTAAAGATTGGCCCTGAGCTAACATCTGTTGCCAATCTTTTTTTTCCTCTTCTTCTCCCCATAAGCCCCCCAGTACATAGTTGTATATGATAGTTGTAGGTCCTTCTGGTTCTACTACGTGGGACGCCGCCTCAGCGTGGCTTGACCCACACCCAGGATCCAAACCGGGGAAACCCTGGGCTGTGGAAGTGGAGCATGCAAACTTAACGACTAGGTCACAGAGCCGGCCCCACCCAGCGTTGCTTCTAAGACACAAATCATGCCATGTTATTTCTGCTCAAAACTCTTCCATGGCTTCCCACTGCATTCAGGATGAAAAAAATAAATCTTAACCCACTCTCCTAGGCCCTCTATCACCAAGCCCCTACCTAATTCATGCCATTCCCCACCCCCTACCCAGTTCACTTTCTGTTTCTGTCACACAAGCCTTCTTCAGCTTTTTCCAACAGCTTCTTCCAGTTTCAAGGCTTTTCCCCCAAGCTATCCAATTTGCATGAAACACTATTCCCACTTTCACCTCTAGTAACTAATTAATCCTCATTCATGCTTCAGATCTCAGCTGATTAAAACAGTAGGCTTCTTGCTCTGCACTTTTTTATAGCACTTCTTCCAACTGTAATTAAACTAATTATGCAATTACCTTAAAGTGTGTCTTCTCAATTAGACTGTAGGGACCTATGTGTCTTGGTTATAGCTATATCCCCAGGGTCTAGCATTGTGCCTAACCCATATAAGTACCATTTGTTGAATGAAGAGCAACAGTTCAACTGGAAAACTAAAATGAGTCTTGAGTGACTCAAGTTTAGAGGGATTTTCCAAAAACCCTCCTAAAACCTCAGTGGCCTCTGGTGGGACTAGAAAGTATGTAAGATAGGACCTTAGGCGCGGAGTGACAAGCTCTGGGCTGACTCTGCCTCCTTCAGGTAGCCTATGCACACTGTAGTGTCTGACGCAAAAAGCCCCTGTCCTTACTTTTCCTGATTTTGCAAGCTGGGACTCCCAAACTTCTGTTTTTTAAAGATTGGCACCTGAGCTACCAACTGTTGCCAATCTTGTTTTTTTTTTCTCCCCAAAGCCCCCCAGTACATAGTTGTATATTCTAGTTGTGAGTGCCTCTGGGTGTGCTATGTGGGATGCTGCCTCAGCATGGCCTGATGAGCGGTGCCATGTCCAGGACCGGGATGTGAACTGGCAAAACCCCGCATTGCAGAAGCGGAAGCAAACTTAACCACTCCACCACGTGGCTGGCCCCCAAACTTATGAATATAAGTTTTTCTGGCTCTTCATATTCCTAAACCTAGGCACTGATCAGGATAGGGGGAGGAGGCAAGGTGACCAATTTTTGGCATTCTCCCTAACACATCTCTGGGGCAGCATGCAGTGCTAAGAGCTGCCAGTAGATGGCGCTATTCCACTAATGTATCTAATTCAGGAAAGCAGAAATAGAATTCGGGTACATCCTGGCTCCTCCAGAATCAAGAAACATAAGGAAATTTTTGGGCTCAAGGCAGGTCACACCCAGCATCCCTAGGTCTGGCATTCCTAAAGGAAATAGTTTCCATCCCAGGTCAGACCAGACAAATAAGACAAGCAAGCAGTGTGGATGCTCCAGTGGCTTTATTAACTCCCTCTTTCTGAGGGTGGCAGGACCTCATAGCTAGAGGGCTGGAAAGGAAGCCAGGAAGCTGTGGTCTCAGTATGGGTCATTAAAGGGGTACAGAGGATGCCCTGCATCTCTCGGGACCCTCTTCCCGTCCACCTGAAAAGAGAGAGACAAATGACTCCCTTAGGAAGAACTGACATTTCAAAGAGGCAAAGTATCTTTCCCTGAATCTTCCTAAACAACCTCACCTGTGTACAGCAGCATGTCAGATGGCAGTGACAGGGCCTTGGCCTCAGAGAATGCCACACTATCAACAGCATTCCAGCACCAAATCCATAGCCTGGTATGTAGCTGACCTTGCCCTCTAAGAGTTTGCAATCTCAGCTGGAATAAGGAACTCTTTATTTCCCTATGTGTAGCAGGCTTCAACCCCACATCAATCCCCCCTAACAAGGTTGAGAATACCTTCTAAGCTCCCCTCACTTATTTCATTTCCTGAGAACTTGCTATGTGTCAGGAACTGGGATCATTTCACAGACAGGAAGCTGAGGCTTGGAGAAGTTAAAAAAGTCATTCCAGTTTACAAGGTATCAAGAGGCAGGACTGGACTCAGAAGCTATACGCCTTATCCCTGAGCCATACTACTTCTCCGAGCTCAATCAAAAAGAGCCCATTGCATCCAGGACAGCAATCCTACCAACAACATCCTGCCCCTCCTCTGACCAGCAAGGTCAAGGCCAGACTTGGCCCAGAATCCCGCCCCAAATCTCACATTCCCTGACTCTGGGGGGTGATACATACTCACCATAAGCATGGGCACAATGTATCGCCAATTTTTATTTAGGGCATCTAGCTGCTTCATCTCTTCTGGGCTAAAGGTGAAGTCAAACACCTGGGGATCGGGAATGGGGGTCAGGAAAGCCAGCTTTGTGAATGAAAGTAAGGGTTCCCAAACAGTGCCTTAGCCAGGTAGAGTTGGGGCCAGACTGCGTCCCAATGGGCTAAAGAAGACAGGACCCATCACCAAGTACCTGGATGTTCTGAAGGATACGGGAAGGTGTGACACTCTTGGGGATGCAGATCACTTTCCGCTGGACCTGCCATCTAAAGCGGGGCATTGAGGTAGATGAGGAAGAGGAGTCAGTATTCATAAGCATGGTTTTGTCCTCTGTGCAACCTTCCCTAGGCTCCTAGAGTCCCTGAGCCCCAATGGAATGGGGAATATGCCTCAGAGTGGCCTTCCCCCAGATTCACACGGCAAGATTCTCAGCATTATCCAGGCACTTGGATAAAGAACACTTCAGCTCTTGCCTCCCAACCCAGGAGCCCTCTCCCCGACCTGACCTCCTTTCCCCAAGACTGTCCGCACCTGAGCAAGATCTGAGCTGGAGACCGGCCATACTTTTCAGCCAATGCCAGGACCACTGGCTCCTCAAGCAGGACAGGCTCATTAGGATCACGCCAAGCGCGATCAGAGGAGCCCAGAGGGCTATAAGCAGTCACCTCCAGGCCGCGTGCTTGGCAGTGGGCAATCAGCTCGTTCTGAGCCAGGTATGGGTGGCATTCCACCTAAGCCAAGAAAGAACTCATCACCATGGGGTGGCCACACCCAGCTTGCCTGGCCCCTACCAGACATGAAAGTACTGACCAACCCTGCATTGCTGACACTCCTACTTCTCCTGAGCCTGCTTTTCTCATTCTCCAGTTTCCACTGTCTGTTTTATTCTCTTCCCACATTTCAATGCCCTTCTTTTATTTTTTTTTTTTGAGGAAGATTAGCCCTGAGCTAACTGCTGCCAATCCTCCTCTTTTTGCTGAGGAAGATTGGCCCTGAGCTAACATCTGTTATCTTCCTCCACTTTATATGTGGGACACCTACCACAGCATGGCTTGCCAAGTGGTGCCACGTCCGCACCCGGGATCTGAACCAGCGAACCCCAGGCTGCCGAAGCAGAACGTGTGCACTTAACCGCTGCGCCACTGGGCCAGCCCCTCAATGCCCTTCTTTATGCAGAGGATTTCTCCACCAACACTTCTGACAATTTGCTAGCCATCTCCATGAAGCAGACCCATCATCTGCTCACTCATGCTCTTGCTCATACACCCCTCCCCCAAACCAACTGATCTGCTTTGCTGTGCTCACCTGCAGGACAGCTGGGCGCACAGAGGCCACACTGAGCACATCATCAATCTGCCGACTGTTGAAGTTGGACAGGCCCAGCGCCCGCACTAACCCCTTAGCCACCAGTGTCTCCATAGCCTTCCAGGTCTCCTTGTAGTGGGTGGAGTCATAGCGGACGGTCCCATCAGCATTCTTAGGGAAGGGGTTGTCTCCCTGCCTAAGTGAAAGACAGTCCCCCAAGAGTGGGCACAAATGCCAGGCTCCTGCCTTACCTGCCCACGCAGCTACTCTATGTCCCATACTCCAAGCCTGGGAAGGGCAATGGACCAAGAATGAGAAACAAGCACGGTTTTTTACCCTTCCAGATCATGACCCAGGTGTTAACTCTATATGGAATGCCCATTCCCCCTCTTCTCCTTCCTAGACACAGATTATATCACCTTTCCTCTGAGAAGTCTTTGTTAACTCCTTCCTCCTCAAGGGGCTACGTGCCGTGGCCGAGGTCTTCCAGCACAGGGCACAGAGCTGATGGTAGGCTCCTCTCACCCCCTTTGCTGGAGCTTATTCTTTACTGCGACTCCAGGGCCTTGCTCAGCAGAAGCTAGTATGTCTCCTGAATTAATAAAGGGAGCAGGAGGGACCACTCATGCACACCCTAGGATACACACCCTGTGAAGCTGTCCTCCTTTTTTCTGTAGCTAAACTCCTGGCTTCTGCAGTAGAAAAGGCTGAGATCCTATGGCAAGGTCCTTAGCTTGCCACACAGATAAGTGTTCCTCTCCTGCTCTGCCACTGTGACTTATGGTAAGTTACTAACACAACTCCTCCAACCCCCACCTCCCTGGATGAAGGCCCTGGCAAGGCTCACTCAAAGGCAAAAGGCCAGTGCATCAGGTAGAGGTCCAAATACTCCAGCTGGAGGTCAGCCAGTGTCTTCCGGAGGGCAGGCTCCACATCCTCAGGGTGGTGCTTAGTGTTCCACAGCTTGGAAGTCACAAACAGCTCCTCCCGAGGTACTGCCTGGTACAGGGGGCAGGACCCATTGTGAGAAGAGCCATGGGTACCCAGTCTCACCCACCCTCACCTCTGGGAGAAGAATCAGAAGGAAACTGATGCCAGATCCCTCCAGCCGCAGCCCCAGCCTCTGAGCTCTCTCACCCCACTCATCTGTAGCTCTAGTCCTCACCTTGCCAGGTCCCACATTCTCCTTCAGGGCCTCCCCGATCTCGGTCTCATTGCCGTAGACAGCAGCACAGTCAATGTGGCGGTAGCCTACACTCAGAGCATACTTAATAGCTGCTTGTACCTGCCAGGTGGGAGAAGCAGAGGTTTCAGTTCTGTTGGTCTGGCCCAGAAACTGCCCTCCTGTGGGTCATTAATGTGGGCAGGGAGCAGGAATATACGACTGCAGTCATCTACACAGTGGGGGTGAGAAGATGGAAAACGCTTCTAGTCTAGGGGACCAGAAGCCTCTTCAGAGTCCCCAAATCCTTTGTCTTCACCCCACTAACCTCCAGGGTTCCTTCCTACGCAAGCAGTGTCAGCAGGGCCCAGCAATAAACTAACACTGCTTTCTTAGCTAGATGCTCAGAAGATGGATGGATACATTGACAGAGGTCAGAAGTATAGGTCACGGAGATAGGTCCCCCCACCCTGAGAAGCTGGTTAGGGAAACGTGATACACAGGTAAGTAATTCGTAGGCCAAGGCTATGCAGAGAGACCCTCAGGGAGCCATACAGACCAAGTGAGCTCTGGAAGCTCAAGTGAGCAGAAGAGGTGAGAGGGGGAGAAAACTAAGGAAGGCAGAGAAGTGAGATGGAAGCTGGGCTCAGAGCCCTCTGTCAGGAGAGAAGAAAGCGGACATCAAGTAGGAGGACAGGTCAGTCCATTTGCTAAAAACCAGACTAGAAACATGATCTCAGAAGTAGAACCAAGGGTGCCAGGCCCTTGACATTCCAGATCCTCATCTAGGTGCAAATCTTAGCATCCACACGTACTCGCCTCACCTCTGCCCCTAGCCCTGCTGCCCCCGTCATCACCCTGGTTCTGGCCTCCACCCACTGCCTTCATCTAGCTCCTGGACTTGTCCTGGGCCATGTCAGTGCCTGCCTGGAGCACAAAGACCCCGGCTCCAGGGCCCTAGGCAGCTGTAGGAAGAAAAGTAAGGGGAAAAAAGGCAGAGGTTGTCCACCCACACCACAAATACCAACTTAAATCCCTGAGAGAAGAGGCTGTTCTCCATGCCGGAGGCCCTCCCAAACTTAATCCCCAAACTTCTCTAAACTCAGACTCAGATTTCTAAGGAACAAGGAAGCAGCCCTGGGGAGATGCCTCACTCCAGGTGGGAGCTTGATCTTTAGTAGCGTCGACCCTAGGAAAGCAGGTCTCCATTCCTAGGCTCCCCTAGGCTGGTAGGGTCTACACCAGGGGGCAATAAACTCCAGCTAGCAGCTGCCTTTGGTTTTTTTCAGCCCTTGAGCTAAGCACAATTTTCACATCTTTTAAGTGGTTACATAAGTACATAATCGCCTCCATTTTGCAACTTGTCCAGCAAAATCTAAACTATTAACCATCTGGTTCTTTAAGAAAAAGTTTGCTAACACAGTTGACCTAGTTATTCTTCAAACCCTGACACCTGCGGCATGCCTACCTCCGGACTGAGCACTAGGGAGACGCTCTCCCCAGGAGCCCAGTGTGGGATACATGATCACAGCAGAGGGTGCTAAGTACCATATGAGGGGTCAGCACAGGGCCGGGCACAGAGGCACTCAGTGTAGATCCAGTTAGAGGAAGGGTTCCTTTGCATGCCCTTGGCCCTGCTGGGCCACTCAGGCCCTCCTCTGAGTCAGCTGGGGAACCCAAGGCTCACTGCTGGTCCCTTCTTCCCTTGTTTCTTCCAACTGCCCTCCAGGCTCATCCCCTACCCAAAGTGGAGTATGGGGGTGGGGCTGCTAGGAAAAATGCAGGGACCCTCTCCCAAATACTACCTTTTCCCTTGTAGAGGTACAAGAAGCCCTTCTCCTCTTCCCCCATCCCTCACCTGGCCAGGCTCGCTCTTCCAGGTGCCCAGTCCAATCAGGGGCATCTTCTGCCCAGTGTGCAGGAGAACACAAGTCGCCATTGCCCCCTGAAACACAGATGGCAAGAGAATGGTGTGGCAGTCAGTGTTTCTGCTTGGGCCTCAGCTATCCACTGGTCAAGACTCCTGTAAAACATGGGTGGGAAAGGGGAACAGAGGTGACAGGAGAACAAAGATGCAGTTGCATGTATGTGCCTGTGAGCAGAAGCAACTGAGACAGGGTACCCAGAACCAACCAAAGCCAGTAGCTCCTGGACAAACACTAACTGGACCACCAGCCTAGCTGCCCTTCCTTCTACCAGGCTAAAGGTCTGTGTTAAAGAGCTCCAACACCTAAAAACAAAGGCAGAGTGTGTCTCCAAAAGTACCCAGACTTGATTACATAACGTCTCTAGCCAGGGTAAGACAGGAAAAGGTCAGTATGAACCAAAGCGAGACCAGGTGACAGAACAGGTTCAGGAAAGGGTCACTCCTCTGAGGAGGGAATGAGCATTCCCAGGAGGTTGTCAGAACTACAGAGTCTCTCTGAGTCCCTCTCACAGAGATCTGATCGGCCATGCTGCCAGGCCCAAGTGGGCTCTTATAAGAAAAGTATACCATTTTCTAGATGAAAAAACAGGCTCAGAGAGGTGAAGTTATTTGCCCCAAATCAACATCTAAGAAGTGGCAGAGGCAAAGATCCAAGGAGGAGCTAATGGAAAAAGGCAAGAAAAAGGCAGGTAAACACAGATCTATAAAATACACGTGGAATACCTCACAGTAAACACATGTACAGTGTGCTACAGAAAAGCAAGTGACTTCTGTAGGGCAAGGACCGGGGAACACTGACATTGGCTTTTAAGAATGAGATGGATTTTCCCAAGAGTTGAGGGGAAGGGGAACTAGACCCAGGACATCAATGCAGCAGAAAGCAGTAAATTACACGTACAAGAACATTTCCGACTGAACAAAGCATGTGAGCAATGGGAACAAGTGCCTTTGGAGAGCTAGGCAAATCAGAAGTCTCCAAATGGCCCAAGAATACTCATTCAGTCAGCAAATGATGAATGCTCCCGGCCTTGTGCCTGACCCAAGAGACATAGGTATTCAGAGTCCCTGCCCTCCTGGAGTTCACGGTCTGGTGCGGGGAGGATAGAGGATGTCGGCATAATGTATAAGAGATATGACCAAAATCTGCACAGGAGCTGCAAGAAAAGAGTAACCTGGTAGGATGGCTCCTTGGAGGTGACATCTGAGTCAAGTCAAGTCTTAATAAACAGGAGTCATCCAAGTGAAAAAATCCTTGCCATCCCAGGAGCAAATAATGTAGAAACAACCTTTTCCCTTGATCTCATCAGTACTACAAAGATCACTCTCGCAGCACTGGATTTCATTGCCAGCAGAGCTTTTATAAATATGACCTTTGTTTACAAGTTCTGAAAGGACATCAAGATTATTATGGTAGAGCAAGGGTAAGACAAGTAATGAACCAACACACCAAAGGTGTCATTCCTAATACTTCTCACTCAAGGAGAATTTTCCAGTCTAGTGTAACCTGATTATGCTAATTATGCTCTTTTCTGCTAAAACAGAAACAAAATGTTCAATGTGGGCAGCAAACCACAGATCAGTGAGGGCAATACTCTTTGTTACCAAACTTCCTAGGGATCAGGCAAGCATGTCTGGACTTCACAGGAGGAACTAGCCTGCCAGGTGCCACCAGGCTCTGTGACTGGTTTCCTGGGCTTGCTCCCCAAACAACTGACCTGTTGGCTTCTCCTCGATTTCCCAGCACACATGGGAGGGCTCTGAAATTACACCTGGGCTAAGAGCTTGAACAAAAACCTGGCCTAAGGGGAAAAGGAAGAAGAAACCCGATGCTCACTTCTCCCTTTTCTTTTGCTGGTGAAACTGAAAACCAAAAGGGCTGAGGCTTGGGGGCTGGGATCATAGAGGTAGGAACACCTAACAAAGACACGCAAAGAACAGAGCTCCAAAGGACGGAATGGAGAGGCCACAGCAGAGGACAGATGTTTTGTTCGAGGATAGTTAGTCGTCCTCTGCCAGCTCTTGACTTCCTCATCATCTGCCTGGGGCAACAGCTTTCCAGCCTAGCCCTGCATTAACAGGCTCTGAGCCTGTCAGGAACCTCCCAGCTAGACCTCAGGCAGCACTCAGAAACCCTCGTGTTATCTTGGGAGAGGTTCTAGATGTAAAAGAGAGAAGCTGAGGGTGTGGGAGAGGGGAGAAGAGGGGAGTATCAGGACTCAGGTTTTATCATTCTAACTCAATGCCTGCATTCCTTCTCGCTGGGGCTCAGTCTCCCCTTCTTCAGAGGAGGGCTCTATAGTTGCTGCCTGGATACAGGGAACTCGAAAACACAGGAAAAAGGGGAAGCACTATTTACGCGAGTGTCCCCTGGCTGCATGGGCCTTTCCTCTGCCTCCCATAAACGTTGGTACCCCTCAAGGTTCTGTCCCCAGTCCTCTTCTTACTCCCTAATTGAGCTCACGTCTTCAGTTACCACCGTAAGCACTGATTCTTCTGTATATTCAGCTCCCTCTGGACACCTCCACCAGTATGTCGCACAGGCATCTGAGACAACACGAGCAAAACTGTACTCATCAAATCCAGAAGCAGAGCACAGAGGAAACAGTTTAAGCTATGGGGTTGCACAGACCTGGCTTTGAATCTCATCCCCCCCCCCTTTGAAGAAATACTATATCTAAAGTACTCTGCATAGTTCCTGATCCACGGTTTCTTTCTGTACACTGTATCTCACCAGAGACTCAAGATCCTGGATAATGTGTTAAAGCAAACCAGGCAACATGTTCACTGTACAATCTATAGGTCTTAAAAAAGCCATCTAAAGAAAGTATTTCAGTTCATTTGAGGGATTTCTGAGTATTATCAGGTGATGGGAAGAGAAGTATATCTTCTCCTGTAATTCTGAGAAACCAACCTGGGCAATGGTGGCTCTGATTTGGTCTGTTTGGCTGAGTTAAAAACCCTGTTAATACATGTAAATATAAAAAAAAAAAAGTGTTTTGGGGCCGGTCCAGTGGCGCAGTGGTGAAGTGCGCACATTCCGCTTCGGCAGCCCAGGGTTCAGTGGTTCAGATCCCAGGTGCGGACATGACATCACTTGGCAAGCCATGTTGTAGTAGGCGTCCCATATATAAAGCAGAGGAAGATGGGCACAGATGTTAGCTCAGGGCCAGTCTTCCTCAGCAAAAAGAGGAAGATTGGCAACACACGTTAGCTCAAGGCTAATCTTCCTTCAAAAAAAAAAAAGATAGTATTTGCTCTAAACTGTAACGTATAACCTAAGACTGAAATAACACTTCATGTACTTTTTTTTTTTTTTTCTGCTGAGGAAGGTTAGCCCTGAGCTAACATCCATGCCAATCTTCTTCTATTTTGTACGTGGGTGGCTGCCACAGCATGGCTGACAAGTGGTATAAGTCTGCGCACAGGATCCGAACCCACAAACCTGGGCCACTGCCACTGCTCTGCCTGTGACCACTCCTACCTGAACCAGGGATCTCTCTGCTTCTGGCATGGCCCCTCTTCCCACAATCCGTTCACCAAATCTAAGCATGTGGCTCTCAGGCTTAAACTTTTCCAGCAGTTCTCTCCTACTCTGAGGATAAAGTCCAGACTCCTCAGTAATACCTTTCATAACCTGACTCCCGACCTTCCTCATTTCTCCACGTCTTCATTTCAGACTCCATGTTCCAGACTTTGCAGAACAAGCCACCACTCACTTGACCCCAGGCCTCTGCACCCTTTCCTTCCCCTAGTCCCACCCTTGCTTGGGTAACTGCTGTTCATCCTTCAGCTGGCACTTTAAATTTCTGGTTCCTCCCGTGTACATTGTTGCATTTGTCTGTTATGTAAGTTTCCCCCAAAAACCCAGGTACTCCTTGAGGTCAGGGCCTGTCATCTGTCTAACTCCTCACTCCTAAAGGGCACGCTCTATACATACATATACACACTAAACACACACAGAGGCAAATGGGGGAGATCTCGAAAGCTGGAGTTTGTCTAGCTGGAGGGGCGTCTGAGGAAGTCACTGCCTTCATCACCATTCTCCCTTACTTCTTGGGTAACCTGGAAAGAATCATCTCTGGAAAATATCAAAGCACTTTACCAGCAAAAAATACCAGTGGCTCTACCAGCCCTGATGGCCTACTGGTTAAAGTTCGGTGCTCACCACTTCAGTTCCCCAGTTCAGTTCCTCGGTTCCAGTCACGGAACCACACCACCCGTCTGTCAGCTGCCAAGGTTTGGGGGTGGGAGGGCTCACAAAGAAGAACTAGAATGTCTTGCAACTAGGATATACAACCATGTACCGGGGCTTTGGGGAGGGAAAAAAAAGGGGGGCGGGGAGGAGATTGGCAACAGATGTTAGATCAGGGAGAATCTTTCCCTGAAAAAAAAAGTTACAAGTATTTCTTCACTACCCTTTAAAAAAAAGAAAAAAAAGTGCCAGTGACTCCAGACAGGATTATGCTGGGATTGCTGCTGTATTTCAGGAGAGAAAACCTAGACCCTGAGAAAAGCAACAGGCCTGATCAGAACGAGAACCATCAAGGCTCTTCTGAGGGAGGTCCTACAGCCGTGCGTGTGGACAGGCTGAAGGGAAAAGTTAATTAATAGTAGCTCTTAATTACTAAGAGGTGAAGGTTCAGATTCGAGACTCATTTATAAAAGCTCTGGGACAACAGAAAAACATGCCCTGGATTTCCCAAACCCAAGGCAAGCGCCTAAGTAAGCGAATTCCACCCGCTCCCGCCACTTCCGAGAAGCATCTCTCCAACTCCATGGGAAAAGCCAGAGCTCCTGGAAAAAGCGTTGTTAAGCAAACAAAAAAGACGGCAACTAAAACTTGCTGAGCACCTAAAATGCGTAGGGCCCTTTAAAAACTTTATCTCACTTAATTCCCGCTACAGTTCTGATGTAGCAACTCATTTTACCGCGGAGGAAACTGAGGTCCAGAGAAACGGAGAACTTAATCCAAGATCACACAGCGAGTTAGAGGCAGAGTTCAAATCCGAAACCAAGTCTGGCCGCCCCCAGAGCCTACGCTTTCCGCTCTATCCCGGGGGCGAACACCTCTGTAGTGAAGGAGCAAAGCTACCTCCTCTGCGAAAAAGATGGGGCAGCAGCAGGAGAGACTCACCTAGGCACGAGCACAAAGCGTGAATAGGGTAGTGTGATCTCGGCTCAGTACTGCGCTCTGCTAGCGATCCAATGGGCCTCAGCTTCCGGGAACAGTGGGCGGCAAGTGGACCGGAAGGTCGAGGCAGGCATCAGGATTAAGTCCGACGGTCATGAAGAAGCTCCTCCCAGAGGAGGGACGGAGGCAGGGCATTCAGCGTCTCTCGCAGTGAGGGACCCCGCCTCTTAGCCCCGGGGAAGAACTCGGGGGGTTGGGTGGGATTTGGGTGGGAGCCAGACCTGCTAGGCTGCACCATCCCCTCCCCTGGGTGCTGGTGGTCCGACTGGCCGGAGCACGGACACACTTCCCCGCGCGGGTTTGGGGCACGTACCTGCAGAGCCAAGCCTGCGCCTGTGACCACGCGGTGGCCCGGGGGCGGGGCGGGCTGCCCCTCTGCTGGCCGACGGTGCGCCGCGCGGCGGCTGTGCTACTCTCGGCCGTTGGAGGGCCTGCTCCTGCCGGAGGAAGGAGGATCCCGAGTGCCACGTTGCGAGTTCTTGTGGTGTCCGGCTCCTTCCGGACTCACCACTTCAGGTCTAGCTCCGTTCTCTCCCGTAGAGTCGGGTTGGCTGGCTTCCCAGAATTTACCTAATCTGGCTCCGTTTTGGTCCTGCAAACTGAGGCCCAGAGAGCAGCCGCAACACAAAGGTTGACCCTAACAAGGACGGTGTGGGGTCTCCAGACTCCAGGACATAGAAAGTCTATGGTCTTTCTACCTGGACCGTGAACTCTGGCCGCGCATTTCTTTGCCAAGCACTGTACTAGGCTATAAACATGATTTTATTGAATCTTCACAACTCTGGAAGGAGGATGTTCTTTCCAATTTTATTTCCTGAAAGCCTTTTTATTGAAGTATAGCATACATACCAAAACCCCCCACACATATCTTAAACGTAGCGCTCTGTGATTCTTTTTGCAATGTAGCTACCATCCAAATGAAGACAGACCATACCAGCACACTGGACCCTCCTGCGAGCGAGTTAGGTATTCACATTTGTAGGGGAGGAAGACATTTCCTCTTCCCAAATGTGGGTTCCTCTGGCTGAAGAATGAATTAAATTCACATGAGACAGAATAGCAAGAGAAAATTAAACAAAGCTTTATGAGGAACCATGGCCCGGGGCCTTTCTTCCCAAACGAAGAAGGACACTGAAGAAGTGCGGTGCACAGATTGGTTATAGACCCCCAAACAGGGTGTTTCACATATGATTGAAATGTCCCTCCCACAATAGTCACAAGATTGCCCTGTCGGCACAGTGCTTGATGGACACAGCAGATAGTGGTCTGCTGTCTCAGAGGGGGTAGCCGAAGGCAAGTCTATTGCTCAGGAGGCAAGTCTACTGTCTTGAGCCGGGTGGTCACAGGTGAGCTCAGCAATCAGTTCCTAGCCTAAGGAAAGATGCTTAACCCTTAAAGAAATGCCAAAGTTGGGAGGGGGAGGGAAGTCAACTACAGGAGGTTACCAGAAACAGGCACAATAAAATGCAGATTTAAGTCCTTGCCTTTGGTATTGATTAAGAGTCTCTACAGAGAAGGTCATCTCCTTTCTTCTTCCTGGTACAGAGACAGAGGCACCTTTTACAGATAGAGATTTACCTTACCAATGTAAACGTGTCCTAACAAAGGGCAAGTTCCATTCCTCAGAGCCTCCTTCCCTGTCCCAGTTTATCAAAAGCAATCAGCCTCAAATAATCCTGATGCCAAAGAGACATATCTTGGGGTGGCCAATTTCAGGTCCCTACACATTCCATTTTATAGATTGGACAGACTCAGCAAGGTAAAATAGCTTGTCCAAAGTCACACAGGTATTAAGTTACACATTTGAGATTTGAAATAGCCCTTGCCATTTGGGCTGAGAGATGTCCTGAGTTTGTGTTTTCCTTAGCGGGAGTTGGGAAGAAGCAGGTTTGTCCTGGTGTAGCTCAGCCTCTCGCCCCATACCTCGGTCTCCCCCGCCCCCCTCCACTCCCCCAGCCACTCTGCTCTTGTTTTACCATACCCCCTCCCCCCTTGCCCCGTTACTCTCCACTGTCTCCCCAACACAAGTGGTGTCCTGATAGACCAAGTGCCCGACGTTTCACACAAGATAGACTCATAAAGACATCTAAATTTCAGCTTATGTCATCAGAATTTAGAATCCCTCAAACAGCCCAGCGAAGATTTACCATCAATAGACACATGCTATGTACCCCGTCCCTCCCACCATCTTCTGCAGGGGCTGATGAACTCTCTGTATTTTTTTTTTTTTTTCCTGCTGAGTCTGGCTTCGTAAAAGTCTCAAGTGCAATAATTAAGCGGTGACCTTGCCAACTGACGAACTGCTGAGTCGTTGTAACCAGCCCCTTCCTTCCCCAGCTCTGGAGCTTTTGCTCTTAATTGCGGCCACAGGGATTGTTAAATGCAAGCCGCGACCCTGGCCCTCCAAGAGTTTTCAGGGCAACACTAGTCAAATTGATGGTGTATTGTTTTCTAAAACAGGTGGGCTTAAAAAGACACCACTCCTTTCACAATCATCTTCCCGTTTTACAAAAGACAGACCTTGCGGCCAGCTTCTCAGGTGCATTGCCCCAGTGTAAAAACCTTGAGGCCACTAAACAAAGGGACTCTTGGAAATACTGATGACTCTAATGACTGGATCGTAAACCCTTATGCAAGTCATTTCCAATTCTTTGTTTTGAAAAGTGTTGGTGAAGGCTGCTAGACCATTAAAAATAATTTTTGATGATAGATTTTGTGATTTGGGGCATATAACTTGGAAAGAGTTAAAACAATTAAATGACATTAATAAGACTTTTGTTTTCATCCACTTATTTATGTGAACAAGTTATGTCAGCTTGTATCTATACAAACGCAAACTGAGAGTGGAACTGATGTTGAACTCTATCCATCCTAAAAATAAGGAATATTCATGCACAGGTACAAGGTTTAAGTGGAAAAAAGAAAGAAGCCCCAGCCCATCTCATTTTTATGTCTAATAAGTGTCAAAATTTCTACCGTATGTTATTTTGATCAATTATGTAAAAATACTTGTACTTTTTAAACATGATCACAAATTTTTAAAAACTATATAAATTCATTTATATGTTTTGATTGCAGAAAAGGATGATAAAATTTTCAAGCCCCAGACTATATTCTATTAAGATAACATTCTCTGGGGAAATAGACTGAAAAACAAATTCAAGGAGAAAAATGAACGATATAAAATTAGCAGCTGTTGAGAAGAGCTTGTTTTGTTTAAATGGATGGTGGCGGGAATCAAATTGTTCTAGTATTTAGAATTAACTGGGTATATTTAAAGGAGGTTATTTTAAATATCGATATATACGTATGGTGAAAAATATATGATAGTGTTCATAGTTTTCAAAATGATTTGAGAGAGTAGTAGAGCAAAAAGTTTGAAGACTACAAATCCAGAGAGCGAGAATATTCTTTTTTTTTTAAGATTGTCACCTGAGCTAACAACTGTTGCCAGTGTTTTTTTTTTTCCTGCTTTTTCTCCCCAAATTCCCCCAGTACCTAGTTGTATATTTTAGTTGTGGGTCCTTCTAGTTGTGGCATGTGGGATGCCACCTCAACATGGCCTAATGAGCGGTGCCATGTCCGCACCCAGGATCCGAACCGGCGAAACCCTGGGCTGCTGAAGTGGAGCGGGCGAACTTAAGCACTCGGCCACGGGGCCGGCCCCAAGAATATTCTTAACTAGATGGAATTGGCTATTTCAAACCTCAGAGAAAGTGATACTGCACAAAATTGGGGTAATCTGCCCGATGCACATTGTAGGGGAGGTGGACATTTCCTCTCCCCAAATGGGGGTTCGTCTGGCCGGAGAACGAATTAAATTCACATGAGACAGAATAGCAAGAAAAAATTAAACAAAGCTTTATGAGGAACCATGGCCCGGGGCCTTTCTTCCCGAAGGAAGAAAGGGCACCGAAGAAGTGGGGTGCACAGAGTGGTTATATAGCCCCCAAATGGGGTGTTTCACATGTGATTGAAATGTCCCTTTTACAATAGTCACGAGGCCGCTCTGTCAGCACAGAACTCGATGGAAACGACAGATAGGTCCGCTGTCCCAAGGTGTGTGTGTTGCCTCGGGCTGGGGGTGGGGAGGGTCACAGATGAGCGCTGCAATCGGGTCCCAGACTAAAGAAAGATGCTTAATCCTTAAAGAAATGCCAAAGTTGGGAGGGGGAGGGAAGTCAGTTACAGGAGGTTACCAGACTAGCACAATAAAATGCAGATTTTAAGTCATTGCCTTTGGTATTGATTAAGAGTTTTTAGAGAGAACGTCATCTCCTTTTTTCTTCCTGGTACAGAGAGGGAGGCACATTTTACAGATAGAGATTTACCTTACAAATGTAAATATGTCCTAACAAAGGGCAAGTTCCATTCCTCAGAGCCTCCTTCCCTGTCCCAGTTTATCAAAAGCAATCAACCTCAAATAGTCCTGATACCAAAGAGACATATCTTGGGGTGGCCAATTCCAGGTCCCCACAACATAAACAAGCCAATTAATTATGGCATCAGCCTTTGGGGAGACAAATCAGCTTTTATTCTGCAAGACCGATCTGCAGGAAGGCAGGGGGCACATGCCCTCAGATCTGTCTCCCCAATTCAGGATTTCAGGTGAAATTTAAGAGGTTAGGGAGAACAGGCTGGCACATGGGAACGCTGGTGGGACACATTTTGATTGATGGGCTTCAAGCATTTATGGTAAGGTTTTAAACATTTATGATAGGATTCTAAACATTTATGATGGGGTTCTAAACTTTTTTTTTTTTTTTGAGGAAGATTAGCCCTGAGCTAACGTCTGCCAATTCTCCTCTTTTTGCTGAGGAAGACAGGCTCTGAGCTAACATCATGCCCATCTTCCTCTACTTTATATTTGGGACGCCTACCACAGCATGGCGTGCAAAGCAGTGCCATGTCCACACCCAGGATCTGAACCTGAGAACCCCGGGCCACCAAAGCAGAACGTGCGCACTTAACCGCTGCGCCACCGGGCCGGCCCCGCTAAACATTTTTGATGAGCTATGGAAGGAATTTTAACACCAGATCTTCCTGAATGAGGGACCCCTGGCTTCTGATAAGAGTCTGACTTTCAAGTTCCAGTCATGTCCCAGTCCTTGTGTTCCGTGGGGAGGAGGATCTTTGGTTCTGAGTTGGTTTCAAGTCACGATTTCTTCTTTTGCGCAAGCCCTGGCTACGTGACTTTGCAGTTTTTCTGAAAAACAATTCTTAATCAGTCTGTTGATAAGAGATGGGGTCAGTTGAACTGGTCCTGGAGGGCCTGCCATTAGCAAAGGAAAGCATTGGATTCTGAGAAAGACTCAGGCATTCCCTGTTAGTTCTCAACATTTCCTCACTTTTACTAGGTAGTTGTATGCCCAGGCCTATGCTCCAAGGAGGACAATATTTAAGAAGTCGGAGAAAGAGAAAAGCCCAAAAAGGAGGCAGAACAGCCTGAGAGGTAGGAGGAGACCAAGTGAATGAGATGTCTCAGAATCCAAGGAAAATGAGTGGTTCAGGTAGGAGGGATAGTAGGAATTTATTGTTTTGGGCCTGCTAGTCTCCATTCCTCCCTCTTGAAGTATTTCTTCCTCCTTATTGGATCTGATTTAACAGTTAAGGTACCTGCCCTTCCCAAGCCAACGGGAGGGTGAATGACCCAAGATATGCCAATTGGATGCTTCCTTTCTTGAGCGTGAATCCTGAAGATAGTCACCAAAAGACTAAAATCAGCTGGATTTCATGCATTCCATCAGGAAATGCATTTCAACAGCACCCTGCCAAAACTGTTAAGCAATCCCTGCTAATAGGACCACCCCCTGAAGCCACCTGGTTCCTGCCTATTCCACACTCTGCCTTCTCTTTGGTCCTGACAGTTCCACAGCCTTCCAAAAAAACTCTCTTTTTCTTTGGTTAGACAGAGCAAGTTTTTGTTGCAACAGACACAGAAGAGTAAAAATATCACCAACTGCTACAAGAAGAAGAGTAAGAGGAAGAAAATCACAGAGAACTCTAAAAAAAGAGGTAATGGAAAGAGGAAATGGTAAATAAGGATTGTATACTAAAATGTTAATATGTTTTTTCATATCTCTCTGAGATGATTCAGGTATTGCATAAAATGCAAGGGGAGTGATTCAAGTTAGATATAAATATGGTTTATTTATATTTATATCAATGATCAAATCCAGATGTGATCCTGGAACTGTTGTAGCCATTTTGGTTCCAGAATGAGGATGAAACTGCCACAAAGAGGAACCAAGAGAATGTCAGGGAAGTAGAGACACTGAGCCTTGATGGTCACACTATGTCTGGAATTTGCCCTATCCCTGGACTTATATAAGACAATAAAATTTCCTTTTTGCTTAAGCCTTTGAATCAAGTTTTTCTGATATTTGTAGCTGAAAGCGCCCTAACTGACAGAGACATGCAATAGTTTTTCAGAAGAAGATGGAACAGGGCATTTCTACAGAGACAACAGGTAAAAAGTTCAGAGGTAAGAAAAGAAGGTTAAGGGAATGGCAAGTGGTTTGCTATGAAATGTCAACAAAAATAATATATAACCAATCTATAAATGAAAATTGGTGTGAGTTTATTATGAGCCAAATCTAAGGACTAGCTTAGCCCAGAGCCTTCCTTCCCCAAGGAAGGAAGGGCACCAAAGAAGTGGGGTGCACAGAGTGGTCATACACCTGCTTGGAACAAAGAGCATACATCACATATAGTAGGAATGTCCCTTTTACAACAATCACGAGATTGCCTACCTGGCACAGCACAGCTATTCACACAGCAGGTAGTAGGTCTGCTGTCTCGATGGACACAGCAGGGTAGCAGGTCTGTTGTTTCTAGCTGGGTGGACACAGGGTGAGCACAGCAATCAATTCCTAGCCCAAGGAGAGATGCTTATCCTTAAGGAAATACTAATGTGGGGGAAGTTGCATTTTTATCGTAAGGCCATTTGTTCTTGTCTTTGGGACATAAAAATGCTTAAAGCAGATATACAATGCATGCCCAATGGCCACATCAAGCCCTTTTGGAAAAAAAACAAGGTTAGGCTGAATTAAGTTTACACCACATGGCTTCCTCATATACTCCAGTATCCTATTGCTTGCCTTTTATTTATCAAACTCTAGATGAGTGTGCCTATGGGGAAGGTCTAAGAGATGAGGTCCAAGAGGTGGGTAAGGCCCTGTGTGCTAAACTGAAAAGCTTAGAGTTTATCCTGAGGAAAACAAGGAGACGTTCTCAGCAGGATTGTGGCATGATCAGATATAGATTTATAAAGGGAGTGAATGGAAAAAGTGCAAAACTAGAAGCAGGAACACTTGTGAGGAGGCAGTCACCTAGGTGAGAGACAATGAGGCTCTGTCCTAGGACAGCCGCTCACACCCTCATCGTGGAGTACAGAGGACACATTTTAGAAATATTCAGCAGCAGAATTGGCAGTGTTACGGAACCAAAGTGGGTTCACTTCCTGGTGAGTGAAAATCAGACTCTCCACCAGAAGTAGTTGTCACACAAAGTAGAGTTTATTTACAGCAAACAGACCACATGGAATCATTTCCAAAATTGTGGCTGACCCCAAGCAAAAAGGCCAGCAGAACCCTTTTGTTTCCGATAGGGAAGGAATATTGAAAAGGGAGGGGCCGGCCCGGTGGTGCAGCAGTTAAGTGCACACATTCCACTTCAGCAGCCCAGGGTTTGCCGGTTCGGATCCCAGCTGTGGACGTGGCACTGCTCATCAAGCCATGCTGTGGTAGCATCCCACATATAAAGTAGAGGAAGATGGGTGCGATGTTAGCTCAGGACCAGCCTTCCTCAGTAAAAAGCAGAGGATTGGCAGTAGTTAGCTCAGGGCTAATCTTCCTCAAAAAAAAAAAAAAAGATTATAAAAAAAAGACAAAAGGGAGAGAAGGGTATTCACTAACTCAGGCTCAGTTGGAAAACATGCTTCCACATACATCACATGTTATTGTAATAAAGCCTAAGGTCCTCCTGGGGTGGATATCTTGGCAATAAAAATGAGGCAAATGTCATCTCTTGGGCTCTTTTTGGCTCATCTGCACAGGCTTGCTCTTGTGGTAGAGTTTGGACTTTTTCAGGGTGGTTGGTGATTGCATCTCTTAACAAAAGAGAAAAAAAAATTTAGAGAAACAGTTAAATGCTTCTGAAACCTCCCTTGAGTTCCTTGGGGCAATTAGTGACAGCAGCACTTAGTGATCCACTGAGAATGGGAGGTGAAAAAAAAGGAAGAGTTGGAATGACTCCTCGGTTTCCAGCTTGAGTACCTAAGAGGATAGTGGATGGTTTCCTAAACACACCATGTTTTCTTTTACCTTTGTATCTCTGTGTGTGCTGTTTCCCCTACCTAGAATACCCTTTCCTTCAAATATCGCCTACTCCCAAAACATCTCTTCTGAGAAGCCTTCCCTGACTGGCTTGGATTGAGTTAGATGCTCCTCTTCTGTATTCCCAAAGCCTCCTGTACTTACCCATAGATGAGTTAGAACTCTATATTGCCATTAACAGAAAACCTGATTTAAACTGGCTTCTACAATGCAGGAAATTTATGGACTCATAGGCAGGCTTCAGGGTTGGTTTGATTCAGCAGCTCAATATTGTCATCAAGATCCCGGTTTCTGGGGCCGGCCCAGTGGCGCAGCGGTTAAATGCGCACGTTCTGCTTCTCAGCGGCCCCGGGTTCCCCAGTTCAGATCCCGGGTGCAGACATGACACCGCTTGGCAAGCCATGCTGTGGTAGGCGTCCCACATATAAAATAGAGAAAGGTGGTCATGGATGTTAGCTCAAGGCCGTCTTCCTGAGCAAAAAGAGGAAGATTGGCAGTAGTTAGCTTAGGGCTAATCTTCCTGGGGGCTGAGCCCGTGGCCGAGTGGTTGGGTTCGCATGCTCCACTTCAGTGGCCCAGGGTTTCACTGATTTGGATCCTGGATGAGGACCCAGCACCACTCATCAGGCCATGCTGAGGTGGTGTCCCACATAACACAACAGGAAGGACCTACAACTACAATATACAACTATGTACTGGGGGGGCTTTGGGAAGAAGAAGAAGGAACGAGAAAAAGAAGAAGATTGGCAACTGTTGTTAGCTCAGGTGCCAATCTTTAAAAAAAAAAAAATTAGAAAAACTTTTCAAATTAAAAAAAAGAAAAATCTATATGTATAAGGAAAGAGATTGGATGAAAACTCACCAAACTAATTACAACAGTTGCATTTGATTAGTGAAAGTATAGGTTATTTGGTTTTTCTTCACATTTATCAAGTTTTTGAAATGTAGCTATCGTATTGGATCCAGTTTAGTACCTCTCCAGAGTCACTCGGACCCACTCACTAAGTGGAGAGCCCTAGTCACTACTGTTGCTCCATCTCCTGAGACAGTAGTCTGTCTCAGCCTCCCCAAGTGTGTGGGCCAGACTTCCCTACAGTCTGGTCACATGCCCAGTTGGGTGAGCAGTGCAGGATAGGTTGTGGAAAGACCGAAGAAAAGAGCCAGAGAAGGTGAATGAGACATCTAGGTTTATTGGGAGTTGGTTACAGAGATGTCCAGTGGCAGCCAGCTGGACAGAAATGTGCACCTGCTTCCACGGGTGGGGAGGGGGTTGCTTATATAGGCAGGGGACACAAAAGCTATATGCTAGTCAAAAGGGGCTGTCCCTAGTACCACCAGCATTTCCAGGAAGAGTAGTTCACATGGAGCGGCTCTGTGTTCCTTTAAGATGTGATGTTCTTTGAGTGAGACAAAGTAGGATTTGGGCTGGCCAGGCCCTGAATCATTACAAGTCCCAGCAGCTGGGCATCTTGCCCAGAAGGTGGGCATCCTGCCCAGAAGGGGGCCAGAAGGACACATGGCTGTTAAAGCACACGCAGCCTAGAGCCCCTACACATACCTTCTCTATTGTGCTTATTGTGACAGGAGCTGCAGCAGCGACGGTACTTAGGCCAACTTAACCAGACTCACAGAGAATCTGACCACCTACACCACTTCTAGAGTAAGCTGAAGCACTTGCCGTGGGATCAGTCTCCCCGGGCTGCCCTGAGGAGCCAGGAAACACAACCCGGAGGTGCAGAGGAGTTAATGTCTCATAGGGTATAAGGAAATTGATCAGGGAGAGAGAGAAGGAGAGAGCCAACAGATAGTTTGTTCTTCCTCCCCCAGTAAATGGTTCCTAGACACTATGGAGTTGTTTCATACAGCTTCAGTCCTATACAACTGGGCAATTAGCTATGTCTCGTTATAAAGCTATAGCTAGCCCTGTAGCACACCACCTTTTGTTTTCTTTCCCTTCTTCTCTCCCGCCTTACTGTTTTTCTCTCATTCTTCTTGTTCTGAGAATTATTTATTGAACCTCCCAGTAAAGCCTTAGCATGTAAACTTTGCCCTGAACTCTGGCTTTCCAGGGAAACAGGCTAAGATAAAACTATATTACCTTTATAATGAGTGGAGAGAGAGAGAGAGAGAGAGAGAGGAGAAAGATGATTAAAAAGAAGAACCAGAAGTGAGTATGTTAGGGAAACTAAGAGAAATGAGAACAACTACCATTTTATTGGGCATCCACTATTTGCCATACGCTTTAAATTCCTGATCTCGAATCTCCCCAGCAGAAACTCTGGGCTTTGGTTGACATGAAGTTCATCAGTGACTTTGTGGAGAACTGGCTCAGTGGAGTGGTTAATCCTGAGCCAGATGGCCTGGATTTAGGAATGAACAGAAGATGAAGATGTGGAGAATAAGAAGGTAGACTTCTCAAGAATGTAGCAAGAATGAGGAAAGTAGGGGCTGGCCCCGTGGCCGAGTGGTTAAGTTCGCGCGCTCCGCTGCAGCGGCCCAGTGTTTCGTTGGTTCGAATCCTGGACGCGGACATGGCACTGCTCATCAGACCACGCTGAGGCAGCATCCCACATGCCACAACTAGGTGGACCCACAACAAAGAATATACAACTATGTAATGGCGGGGGGCTTTGGGGAGAAAAAGGAAAAAAAAAAAATTTAAAAAAAATCTTTAAAAAAAAAATAAATAAATAAGGAAAGTGATGGGTTAGGGGCTTGAGAGAAAAGCAAATGGAGGGAAAATTTTTCATTATGTGGGAAATTTGAACATGAACATGTGGTAAGGGGAAGGGTCCAGAGGAAGAGACTGGAGATTTGAAAGGGGAGAGGACAATGGAAGGAGTCATGCTTTTGGCTAACATTTATATAACATTTACTAAGCCCTAGTATCTTAGTTTGTTCAGACTGCTATCACAAAATACCGCAGATTGTGTGATTTATAAACAGCAGAAATTTATTGCTCACAGTTTTGGAGGCTGGAAGTCCAAGATCAGGGTGCCAGCATGATCAGGTGAGGGCCCTTTTCCAGGTGCCAGACTTATTGCATCCTCACATGGCAGAAGGGGCAAGGGTTCTCTCTGGAGCCTTTTTTTTTTTTTTTTAAGATTTTATTTTTCCTTTTTCTCCCAAAGCCACCTGATATGTAGTTGTGTATTTTTAGTTGTGGGTTCTTCTAGTTGTGGCATGTGGGATGCTGCCTCAGCATGGCTTGATGAGCGGTGCCATGTCTGCACCCAGGATTCAAACTGGGGAAACCCTGGGCCACCGAAGCAGAGCATGCAAACTTAACCACTCGGCCACAGGGCCGACCCCTGGAGCCTCTTTTAGTAAGGCACTAAGCCCATTCATGACGGTTCCACCCTCATGACTTAAGCACCCACCAGAGGCCTCATGAGCTAATACCATCACATTGGATATTAGGACTTCAACATATGAATTTTGAGGGAACACAAACATTCAGACCATAGCATCTAGTCCTTTGGCTGGGTGCAAAAATGGACACAAAAATGGACCAGGCTTGTCCTCTGGCTTTAGGGTTCACAGACCAGAGCAGCTAATGTAGAACAGTGGAATGCAGACCCAGAGGTGTGTGCATACAGGCAGCCTTATGGGCTGCATTGGGAAGAGGCTGAAACAGATGAAGAGCTAGAAAGAGAGAGGGGCCTCCTAGGAATGAGGAGGGCATGCCCCACTCTGGACCACTAGGTAGGAGGAACTAGTTATCAGCCTCACCTCACTGAGCATTTCAGAATTTGGCAGAAGTTTCTAGAATCTGAGAGGAGTGTGGTCAGGTCAGAAGGATGAGGAAATGCCCTCTTCCCAAGTCTCTGAGTCAGTCTCGGAGCTATCCCAGTGTTTTACTTACTGGTACTTCCTGCTTACCCTAGGTTGGGCTGTCTGAGCAAGAAACCAAGAACAGAGTTCAGGTTTCCATAGGACCCATATGCAAGGCAGGGTAATAAAGGGGCCACCCTGGAAGCTCATAGCCAGGAGAATTAGGGAGTAGGCCTATGTACCCTACCTAGATGAAAGGAAGCTGAGGTGCCAGTCCATATCCTCAGGCCTGGCCCTCTCTGGGCATCTCAGATCCCTGGATCCAGACCCCTTATCAGTGTCAGTCAGCACTCCTGGAAGAAGGAGACTTTAAATCCAGACTCACCCACAGGAGCTCATGGCTGAGTGTCTTTCCATCCAGTGATGTGTCCTTCATTTAACTAATACATATCGAGGTCCTACTATGTGCTAGGTATTCTTCTAGGATGCTTGAGATACCTTGAACAGGATCTTGCCTTCATGAGCTGACCTTCTAGTGAGTTGTAGTAGAGGGCAGGAGCACATTTAAGAAAAGCCTGAGGGCTGGCCCCATAGCCGAGTGGTTGAGATCGCGAGCTCTGCTGTGGCGGCCCAGGGTTTCGCTGGTTCAGATCCTGGGTGCGGACGTGGCACTGCTCATCAAGCCATGCTGAGGCAGCATCACACATGCCACAACTAGAAGGACCCCCAACTAAGAATATACAACTATGTACCAGGCTGCTTTGGGGAGAAAAAGGAAATAAATAAAATCTTTAAAAAAAAAAAAAAAAGAAAAGCCTGAGTTCCTTCCAATCCATGAATGTCTCTGAAGGGCAGAATCGTTCCTAAACCCTGGACAGCTCAGAGACCAGCCCTCAAAGCAGGCTGTTAACTTTTCTGTAGCAAAGGGATGATACCAACTTGACAACACCTGACTAATTTTCCCAAAAAGTGAGAATCCCTGCCTAGGTAGCTACTGGGAGTGGCCCTCGGCAGGTTCACAGAGACATTACTCTCCTTCTTGGCCCCTTGGATCTTGTGGTTCAATTCAAGAGCCTGCTGAGGGCCAGCAAAGCTGGCACCAGGTCCTGGGCGCTGTGTGTGCAGTCGGCTTCCTCATCCTTCCAGATCCAAGCTCCAATCCCCTCATCTCCCCAACATGCCATTCCATGTGTGCAGGATTCCGCTGTGCCATAGTTCACTGTGGACTACAACTGTGTGCTTTGTCCTGTCTTACCCATAGGACTGGGAGCCCTCTTTAAGGCCAGAGACTGATTTAGAGAACATGACTTAGCTACCATTTTTTTTTCTCCTGCTTTTTCTCCCCAAATACCCCCAGTACATAGCTGTATACTTTTTTATTTGTGGGTCCTTCTAGTTGTGGCATGTGGGACGCCGCCTCAACATGGCCTGATAAGCGGTGCCATGTTCCTGCCCGGGATCTGAACTGCCAAAACCCTGGGCTGCTGAAGCACAGTGCACGAACTTAAGCACTCAGCTACAGGGCCGGCCCCTTAGCTACCGTTTTTAATAGCAAAACAATAGCTAATACTTACTGGGCTCTTACTATATACATCAGGCACTGTAGTGAATATTTCGTAGAGATTACCTCATTTAATCTTCACGACAACTCTAGGAGTAGGGACATTATTATCCCCTTTTGCAGTTGAGAAAAGAGGCTAAATGACTTGTGCAGGGTCACACAGTAAATGGAAGTACAACCTACATCTCTGACTCCAAAGTCTATGCTTTTTCCACTGGGTTGTTGATCTCTGTAACCATGGTGCCAAGAATGATGTTTGGAGGGGCCTGCCGGTGGCACAGCGGTTAAGTGCCTAAGTTCTGCTTCAGGGGCCCGGGGTTTGCCGGTTTGGATCCTGGGTGTGGACATGGCACCACTTGGCATGCCATGCTGTGGTAGATGTCCCACATATAAAGTAGAGGAAGATGGGCATGGATGTTAGCTCAGGGCCAGTCTTCCTCAGCAAAAAGGAGGATTGGCAGCAGTTAGCTCAGGGCTAATCTTCCTAAAAAAAAAAAAGAATGATGTCTGGCTCATACTAAGGGCTCAGTGAATCAATGTTTGAAAATTGTATTCACCTATGGTCCAAGCACTCAAAGGAGTAACAAACTAGAAGGAAGATGTGGCTAGAGTCAGGCCTTAGTAGGTCAGTGGGTCTCATGAGTACCGCCTATGGAAGGCAAAGCCCCTAGGTACTTGTACATACCATCTACTAGAAATAGAAGTGAGCTGGGTTAAGCAGAGAATTTCCCAACAATTATTGTCCTTCTTGTTATAGGAGATTTGTGTGATGCATCAACCTACCACGTGGAACAGAGCTGTGGAGGTCAGTGACCCATAGTTTCAATCATGTGCTATGATGTCTCTTTGCTTTGCTGCCCCAGGGCTTTCTTCAGGCCATGGAAGGCTGCTTGGCTGTGTGCATCTACAACCTGGAAGTGTGAGGGAGTTAAGGTCTCCAGAGGAAATCCTTAAAAAAATGGAGGGACAGAGGTCTGTGGGTAAATGCTCCAGCCTCCCCACCCTCCACTGGGACAATTTTTGAGGTGTGGTTTTCATAGTTTTTCAGAGGATACCCTAGGTGGGTTGACTCCATTTGCCCATAGTTTTAACCAGTTCATATATTGGTTTTTCCCCCTTTTCTGCCTCATTTCCCTGCTCTCTTCCTTCTGATTCCTAGACTCATCTGCCAAATAAATGACCTCTGCCCAAGCCCTTGTCTTAGAGTTTGACTTTAGAGGAACCTCAGCTAAGACACTTGTCATCAAGGTATTTCTTTTCTCAAAAAAAAAATTGGTATTTTTCTTTTGTAAAACTAGTACATGTTCATCATTTCAACTTTTGAAAATAAAAAAAGAATAGTCCTACTACCCAAAGTCAGCTACTGGTATCGTTTAGCATATGATAAATTATTTCTTACCTTTGTGTTTGTGGTTTTAACTGTGTTATTATAATCTAAACTACTAAAAGAATTATTCATTAGTTTGTGATTTAATCATAGAAATTCATAGTATTCATAGTATTCTCAATGATACCTATGAACAAAGGAAAAATGGATTAAATTTCTGTAATAGTGGGAATGAGGTTGTTTGGAAAGTGATTCAGAGGACATAAACTTGAAAATGTTGAAAGCTATTACTTTAGAGATGGTGTTTTCCCATGAAGTTTGTATCATTTTGACAGGCAGAAATGGAGGGAGGGAACTTGCCCAGAGCGTTAACTAGCAAGGTATATTGGCAGGAAGGACCAAGGTACACTCAGCCAGTGGGCCACTTCAGCTGCGTAGGTTCATGTAGAACATTGATTGCTCAGCTAAGAAGTTTGGACTTTGTAGAGAGAGTAAAAGTTTCTAAGCAGTAAAATAAATAAATAATTAGAGGAGTACATTGGGAAGATTAACTGGGTAGAATATAGAAAATAGATGGAGTAATGGTTATGTTACTGACTAATTGCCCTGAGGAACTCAACGGAGGTTTCGGAAGCATTTAACTGTTGCTCCAAACTTTTTTTCCTTTTTTTTTTTTTTGAGGAAGATAAGCCCTGAGCTAACATCCACTACCAATCTTCCTCTTTTTGCTGAGGAAGATTGGCCCTGGGCTAACATCTGTGTCCATCTTCCTCTATTTTATATGTGGCACATCTGCCACAAGATGGCTTGATAAGTGGTGTATAGGTCCATGGCTCTGATCTGAACTGGCAAACCCTGGGCTGCTGAAGTGGAATGCGCAAATTTAACTGCTGTGCCACTGGCCTGGCCCCCTTTTTTTTTTTTTATCTTTTTGTTATGTTAAGAGATGCAATCCCAACCACCCTGAACTAGACTGAGCCCCACCACAAGAGCAGCGCCTTGTGCAGATAAGCTGAGAGATGACCTAAAGTGGCCCTTCACTTAACATGTGATGTATGTGGATGCATGTTTTCCAGCTGAGCCTCTGCAAGCAAATACCTACCTCTCCCTTTTATATATTCATCCCCCATCTGAGATAAAAGGCCTCTGCTATCCTGTGCTCTGGGAGATCCACAAGTTTGGAAATGCTTCCACATGGTCTCCTATTTACTGCAAATAAACTCTGCTTTGCGTGACAACTACTTCTGGTGGAGAGTCTGATTTTAACTCACCAGGAGGTGAACTCTCTTTGGTTCAGTAACAGTTAGAAATCAGGAGGTAGCAGCAGGCCAAAGCCTGTGTAGTAGGGAGGTACTTTGTTACTGGAATAAGGTAAAGTATCTTCCAGATGGTGAAAAATTGGTCATGTGAGAAGATGATCCCTGTCTGCCCCCAAAGTCAAGGGAGGAAGCTCTCCTCCTCTGAGTCCCTGAGGATAGCAAACTCCTGTTGAAACTGTAACAGTCTGTAATCTGTCAGAGCGTACCTAGAGAGCCAACTTAATTAGCATCATTCTGATGACAATGACTAAAGGAATTGAGATGCTATAATATGGAAGGGAGGGAGTCACTGGGCAGGGCACCTCTGATGGTGGGGGGTGGGGGTGGGGGAGTGAGGAGTGGGGAGTGGGGGGCGTGGGGGGGCAGGTGAGGATGGAGGACTTGAAAGCCCAACTGGCTGTCCTTAAGCCAGAGTGAATTGGTCCTCAGAACAGCTTCATTGCCTTTTCCCAGATTCCATATACATCAAAGCAAACTTCTTAGCAATATTTGACTTCTTATATTCCTTAATGTCAGGAAGAGACTATTCTGAAGGGCAGGCAGGCACATGCTCATCCTTGAACAGCAATCTTTCCACAGTGAATTAATATACGGATTTTCTAATCTGTATATCAGTTCTTTTTGAGTATGTAAATGCTAGTAAGCTCCCCTGAGTTAGGATCCCCTAAGAAAAGTTGAGTTGAGGCTTAGGCCCTGAGCTGCAGTGACCAAGCAAGGTCTTGCCCAGGCACCCAGCCTGCACCTCTGGCTGCTGTGTGAGGAATAATTAGGAAGCTTGAAGAGTAGACCATGCTTGAGGTGGAAGTGATTTAGACAAGGGTGTGAGTGATAAGGTAGTGAGAAGTGGTCAGATTCAGAATATATTTTGAAGAGAGAACTGACAGGATAGATTAGGTAATTAGTGATGCGGGGTCGGTGAGCCGAGGAGTCGAAAGAAAGATTTCTTTAGACTCTTAAGATCTGGCAGTAGTGCTCTTTTATTTAGAGAATAGTATAGAATAGCATGGGGACAGGACCCATGGGCAGTCAGAGCTTCTGCTGCCACCACTTCTGCTGCCCCCGCTGGCATGGGGACAGAGCCCATGGGCAGGCAGAGCTGGTGCGTGGGGACAGGACCCACGGGCAGTCAGAGCTCCTGCTGCTGCCCCGAGTTGAGGGTTAGGGCTAAATTTAAGGCATGGGTATGTGAGTCATTTCTTTACAAGACAAAGGAAAAAAAAGTTAAAATGCTACCAGTGCCGGTAGGGTCCGGCCATTGGGCGGTCCCACAACTTTTAGATAAGAATCAAACCAGATGGAGTAAATGGCAGAAGTCACCGCTCAAATATTATCTTCAGCTAAAGACAAAGGAGGATTTTGGGGTGGGGGGTCAGTTACATGAGGTTGCCAGACAGTAAACAACTTAAGTTCTTGCCTTCCCCATTAAGAGTTTCCAGAGATAAGGCCATCCCCCCTTCCTCCTGGCGCAGAGAGGGAGGCATGGAGATTTCCTTCACAAATGCAATTGTCTCTGATCAAAGGGCAAACAAATTCCACTCCTCGGAGCCTGCTTCTTATCTGTAGTTTTAAAAGTAACCAGCCTAAAAATCCTCGTCATAAACCGTTTTAAAATTAAGCAGCCTAAAAATCCTCATCAATTAGTACGAGGGAAAGAGGAATAAAGGATGACCCCTTGGGTTTTGACCTGAGCAACTGGGCAAATGTTGGTGTCCTTTATTAAATGGGGAAAACTGGGAAAGTAGTATGAGTGGTGGGGAGAAATGGGTTCTTTTTGGACAGGTTGAATTTGAAATGCTTACACGACATAAAAGAGAGGAGCCAAGTAGGCTTTTGGATGTATGCGTCCAGAGCCTAGTGGTGAATTCAGGGCTGTATAAATGATATCTAAGGTCCTGAAGCCAGGTGAACTCACCTAGAGAGTGAGTGAGACGTAAGAGAAATGAGGACCAAGGACTCTATTCTGAAGGGAACTACAACATTTAGAAGTTGGGAAAAGGATCCAGAAAAGTAGCAACCAATAAAATAGAAGAAAAATCAGGATAATGCAGAATCTCAGATGGAAAGTAAGGAAAGCTTTTCAAGGAGAGAAAGATTAACTAGGACAAATGCTGCTGAGAGGTCATGTAAGATGACGACTGAGGCTTGACTATTGGAGTTGGTATAATGGCAGCCACTGGAGATCTTGACAATAAAGTGTAGGGGATCAGAATTTACTACTCCAAAATGTGTCTCTTTGGCTTGATTATTTTTATTTTTATTTATTTTTATTTTTTTGAGGAAGATGAGCCCTGAGCTAACTGCTGCCAATCCTCCTCTTTTTGCTGAGGAAGACTGGCCCTGAGCTCACATCCATGCCCATCTTCCTCTACTTTATATGTGGGATGCCTACTACAGCATGGCTTTGCCAAGTGGTGACCATGTCCACACCCAGGATGCGAACCGGGCTGGCCCCTGGCTTGATTATTTTTAAGGACAAAAGACTCTGAAGGAAACTTCACCCTAACTGCCTAAAAGAATTTAAGATAGGGGCCGGCCTGGAGGCACAGCAGTTAAATTTGCACGTTCTGCTTCAGAGGCCTGGGGTTCGCTGGTTCGGATCCCAGGTGCAGACATGGCACTGCTTGGCACGCCATGCTGTGGTAGGCGTCCCACATAGAAAGTAGAGGAAGATGGGCACGGATGTTAGCTCAGGGCCAGTCTTCCTCAGCAAGAAGAGGAGGACTGGCAGCAGCTAGCTCAGGGCTCATCTTCCTCAAAAAAAGAAAAGAATTTAAGATAGAAGGCCCCCCCCCCCAGGAGGGGATATCGCCATAGATAACTCTGGGTATGATAGACTGGGAGGATCCTTGCTAAGTCCATTTTTATCAAAGTTCTCTCTCAGGTCTCATTGTCTATAGGTGGCCCAGCAAACATTTGTCAAACATTTGCTTTTCCATCTCGACGTAAAGTGCCTTCCTCCCTTTTGAAGTCCCAAATCAGTACCCCCAATATCCTCCATTGTCTTTAGCTAAAGATGGTATTTAAGGTAATGGCTTCCACTATTTTGGTGAGTGACTCAGTTTTCCTCCCTTTTGAAGCCCCAAATCAGTACCCCCAATATCCTCCATTGTCTTTAGCTAAAGATGGTATTTAAGGTAATGGCTTCCACTATTTTGGTGAGTGACTCAGTTTTCCTCCCTTTTGAAGTCCCAAATCAGTACCCCCAATATCCTCCATTGTCTTTAGCTAAAGATGGTATTTAAGGTAATGGCTTCCACTATTTTGGTGAGTGACTCAGTTTTCCTGAGTTTCTCCCACATATACGTGTTATTAAACTTTGTTTGATTTTTACCTGTTATTCTGTCTCATGTCAATTTAATTCTTAAGCCAGCAAGAGGACCTAAAGGGTCGAGGAATTGTATTCCTTCCCTACAAAAGCATTCAGGGAAGTGGTGTAGAAAAACCTTGATTAGAGTGAATTAAGAAAAGAATTGGAGGTGAGGAAGTGGACAAAGTGCATATAGTCAACGCTTTTAGGAATTTTGCTATAGCAAAATGGGATGGTATTTGGAGGAGTAATGAAGTCAAAGGTGGAATTTTTTTTCCTCCTGAATTGGGAGATACACTATTCCAGTAGGTTACATGTTGATCTAGCAGAGTGAGGAAAATAGACAATTCAGGAGAAAGAGAAAATCATTGCGGGAGGGGCCGGCCCCATGGCTGAGTGGTTAAGCTTGTGTGCTCCGCTGAGGCAGCCCAGTGTTTCACCAGTTCAAATCCTGGGCACCGACATGGCACCACTCATCAAGCCATGCTGAGGCAGCGTCCCACATGCCACAACCAGGAGGATCCACAACTAAGAATATACAACTATGTACCGGGGGACTTTGGGGAGAAAAATGAAAAAATAAAATCTTAAAAAAAAAAAGTCATTGTGGGAACAATATCCTTCAGTAGGCAAGAAGGCATAGGCTCTCACTTTCTCTAGGCCCTAGATAGGAGAGGAGACTAATAAATACTTTTTAACGTAATTGATGCCTCCTGATCTCCAGTATCTCATTTAATCCTCACAATAATACAGCACATTGGTATTATCATCCCTATTTTAAAGTGAATCTCAGAGAGGTTTAGTGACATAGTGGTGAAGATGGTATTAAAAGTTTTGACTGGTTTCAAAGAAAGTGTTCATTTCCCTGAGATCAACAAAGTTTCTTGAATCAGTGAATGAGGAGGGTACACAGACATATACTACTCAAGAAGTCGGAGAGTAGCTGTAGAGTACCTAGAATGTCAGGCTGGGAAACTGGGAATCTCACAGCCCTGAACCTCCAACCTCGAGGCTCCCAACTAGATTAGCTGTGAATCAACCAGGATAGTCGTCTAGATACAACTGTGTTTAAATCCTTGCTGTGCCCTGTAGTAGCTGTGTGACCTTGGGCAATTTCCTCATCTATGAAATAGAGATTTTTGATACCTACCTTGCTGAGATGTTTTGGGATTAAACGAAACAGTGGATGTAAAGTGTCTGGTGGTACATAGAAGGGATTTAGTGGTTGGTAGTGATGATCATTTCTATTCAGAGAAGACTGCTGCAAGCTGGGCTGGGAGGGGAATTATTCCCTCCCCACCCAGGGAAGCTGCCGAAACTGCTCCCTAGTCCTGAGAGAGACAGCAGGGCTCCTGAATGGAGGAGGACTCAACAGAAGGGTTGCACTCTCCTCTCTGTCTCTCTCACACTCAAACACGTGTGTGCACACATACATTTATGTAGAGCTCCAGCTGTTGATGTAGAAGCCATGGTTATATCAGGGCAGGAATCACAGTCACAAAGATCAAGGCTGCAGTGAAGTGGTGGAAAGGAGGCTGCAGTTGACTGAAACCACCGGTCTGGGGCTGGAAAAGGGAGGGGAAGAGGAGGGAGTGGTGTGGGCAGGGCTGACAAGGCAAAGGCAGAACCACAGCAGGAAGCAAACAGCCCAAGTCATATGGCAGTACGGATTTCCCCTGTCAATTTCACTTCCCAATTTTACATCCTCCCATTGCATGTGTCACCCACAGAGGCCGCTCTGTGCTAAAAGTGGGTAGAAGTGATTGATTTATTCATTCACTCGACAAACATTTAATGATCCCTACCATGTGCCAGGAATTTTCTGGAAGGATAAACAGTTGTTGGTCAGGGAGATAAAGGGAGCTGGGGAAGGGCAGTCCGGGCAGAGGAAGTAGTGTGCTAAGTTGTGGAGGAATGAAGCAGGATGTTGCATTCCAGGAACTACATGTGGTTTGATAAGAAGAGAGCAGAGAGTTTCAGGAAGAAAAGTGGGAGATGAACTGGAGAAGTAGGATGGGGCCAGTTCATAAAGAGCTTTAGGTGCCACATTAAAATGTGCTGATAGGGGCCAGCCCAGTGGTGTAGTGGTTAAGTTTGTATGCTCTGCTTTGGTAGCTTGGGGTTCACTGGTTCAGATCCTGGGCATGGACCTACACACTGCTCATCAAGCCATGCTGTGGCGGCATCCTATATAAATAGAGGAAGATTGGCAACAGATGTTAGCTCATGGCCAATCTTCTTCACCAAAAAAATAAAAGTGGATAATGGACTAACCATTTGGGAAGAAGAGTTAGACTTCTACCTTACATTGGTCACAAAAGTAAATTTCAGAAGGTTTAAAGGTTTGAATATTAAATAAATAAATAAAACACTAAAAGAAGAAATAGGAGAATATGTGTATAATCTTAGAGTAGAGAAGGTCTTTCTTAAATTTACAACCAAAGTCAGAAAGTATAAAGGAAAATATCAACACTTTTCACTAGATAAAACTGAAAATTGTGCCGCAAAAGACATCATAAGCAAGATTAAATGACAAAGTAGGAAAAGAGTTTGCAACATTTAATGGTTAAAGGGTTCAAAATAAAGAATAGCTATAACATCAATAAGAAAAATAGAAATATTTTGGTAAAAAATAGGCAAAATTCTTAACAGGTGCTTCTTAATAGAAGAAAGAAAAATGTCTGTAAAAAGGTTATTCAAACACACTACTAATAAAATAAATACAAATCACTTTCTCCATCAGATTGATAAAATTAAAAAGATCAAGCCTCAGAGTTAGCGATAGTATGAAAAAAGGGATCTACTCACATACTGTTGATGGGGGTACAAAATAGTATAATCTTTCTATAGTGTAATTTGGTAATATATATTAAATTTTGAATGTACGTTCCTTCTGATCCAGGAATTTTAAGGAATTTAGTCAAAGGAAATAATAAAAAAGTGACTAGGATGTTTACTGTGTTGTTTAGAGGAGATAAATATTACCCAAATGTTCATAAGAAGGGAATTGGCAAAATAAATTATTGTACATCCATATGATAAAAACGATACAGCCACAAGGATAAAGTAGATCTGTAAGTATTGTAGTGGAAAATGATGTGGTGTTAAGTGGGAAAAAACAAAAAAGGAGTTTACCAAAAGCAGGTGTGGCACTAGCTGTGTTCAGCTCATTCAGCTCCAAGGATCAAAACCCTAGGACTTCAGAAGACCAGGGTGTTGGTTCCTGCCCCTGGATCAAGGCTGTGCAAGATGAGGGAGGAGGCTGGCCACGAGCAGAGGTGACGGTGGGGATTTCTTCTCCAGCTCTGCCACAGCCGTGACACTGCCTGGGAACCAGATCCTTGTCTTGGAGCCTGGATTTCCTTCTGTGGGCAGCATGTGGGTAAGGGTTGCAGCCCTGAGTCTGTACTGGTGCCCTTCCTACTTCATTAGGGTCAGGTGACTTCTCTGAACTCTGCTAGCACAGAACTTTGGGAATCTGATTCCCTTTTTCTAGGGAATCTAGCAGTTAAGCCTTTGCTATAAGGCTGACCTTTTAGTCATAAACCACTATAGCCAAGCCACTTGTTTTGCTCAAATTCTATTAGAGGAGAGATATTTGAGTCCATTTCTGAGGGGCGAGAGGATCATGAGATTTCAGGGCCCCCCCAGAAATAAAATAGTAGGCACTTAATAAACACTAATTAAGCTTCCTATGAGCCTGGGCTTCCAGTAAGATTCCAGGAAGCAAAGTGGCTTCGTCATTAGAGGAAATATTTCAAGATCTGAGCCTTAGACAGACCAAGCTATTACTACTTAAATGGTGAATTAGCAGCTAATGAAGGCTCTAGAATTCCCTGGCCAGGCTCCACCTGGAAACCCTCTTGGGATTGAGGCCATAAATCCAGTTTATAATACTTACTGATTAAAAACATTCTCCAGTGAAAGTTGCCACATCGGCTTGTCCTACCTAAGGTACTAGGGGCCCAATTCTTAGACACTTAAAAAATGCCTGCAGTTTTTTTTTTTTTTTCCAGAAAGGAGGGGGACAGAAGTCACAGTGTGATTCTCAGGCCTGGGTTTGTTCCACAGAAGTAAAGCTCCCTCCTGTCAGCAGTTCCAGGCCACCATCCAGACCAGAGCAACTGGTTGGCTCAGTCTTAGTGGAGCTGACCCATAATGCTCTCTGCCCCCAGGGAACTCAGAAAGTAATGCCGAATACTTGGGAGAGTTGTTTTTTATTTTATATTTAATCTTCTTGCTAGCCTATGATGGAGGGAAGCAGGAACCTCAGTTTTTGAAAGGGAGGAAATTGAGACTGATTAATTCAGCAAATACCTCTTCAGCACTTCCTCTGCTCCTGACATGAATAAGGGAGTTGCACACTTATGACAGGTGAATGGGATGAGGGCAGGATTGCATCAGCCTCCTGGCTCCAACTTGGTCCCCTTAGCATTCTTGTGACACTTAAAAATGAAATCACCAGGGTCAGGTGACTTCTCTGAACTCTGCTAGCACAGAACTTTGGGAATCTGATTCCCTGATTCCCTGATTCCCTGATTCCCGTGGCCAAGTGGTTGGGTTTGCGCGCTCCACTTTGGTGGCCCAGAGTGTCGCCAGTTCGTGTACTGGGCGTGGATATGGCACCGCTCATCAGGCCATGCTGAGGCAGCATCCCACGTGCCACAACTAGAAGGACCCACAACTAAAAAAAATACACAACTATGTACCAGGGGTCTTTGGGAGAAAAAGGAAAAATAAAATCTTTAAAAAAAAAAATTCCAGCAGGGATTTTTTTTTTTTTTGAGGAAGATTAGCCCTGAAATAACTACTGCCAGTCCTCCTCTTTTTGCTGAGGAAGACTGGCCCTGAGCTAACATCCGTGCCCATCTTCCTCTACTTTCTATGTGGGACGCCTACCACAGCATGGCGTGCCAAGCGGTGCCATGTCCGCACCTGGGATCCGAACCAGCAAACCCCAGGCTGCCGAGAAGCAGAACACTCGAACTTAACCGCTGCACCACCGGGCCAGCCCCACCAGCAGGGATTTTTAAAAAAATAAAATCACCAGAGGCTGGCCCCATGGCCGAGTGGTTGAGTGTGTGAGCTCCACTTCCATAGCCTTGGGTTTCTCCAGTTCTGATCCTGGGCGTGGACATGGCATCGCTCATCAGGCCATGCTGGGGCAGTGTCCCACATGGCAGGGGTGAAGGACCTACAACTGGAATATACAGCTACGTACTGGGGAGCTTTGGGAGGAGAAGAAGAAGGAAAAAAACATTGGCAACAGATGTTGGCTCAGGTACCAATCTAAAAATAAATAAATAAAATAAAATCACCAAATGTGTGGGTAGCCACCTGAGAGCAATCCATGTCTGAGGCATTCATGCATTTAGAGTAGTCCCCCCTTATCTGCAGGGTATACTTCCAAGACCCCACAGTGGATGCCTGAAACCACGGATAGTACTGGACCCTGGGTCTTGCCCAGTGGCACAGCGGTTAAGTTCGCATGCTCTGCTTCAGTGGCCTGGGGTTCACTGGCATGGATCCCTGGTGCAGACTTATGCACTGCTTCTCAAGCCATACTGTAGCAGGCATCCCACATATAAAGTAGAGGAAGATAGGCATAGATGTTAGCTCAGGGCCAGTCTTCCTCAGCAAAAAAAGAGGAGGATTGGCAGCAGATGTTAGCTCAGGGCTAATCTTCCTCAAAAAAAAAAAAAGACAAGTACTGGACGCTATATATACTATGTTTTTTCCTATACATACATATCTATGATAAAGTTTAATATATAAATTAGGCACAATAAGAGATTAACAACAATAACTAATAGAGCAATTATAAAAATATGCTGTAATAAAAGTCATGTGAATGTGGTCTCTCTCAAAATATCTTATTGTACTCTTCTCACTCGTCTTGTGCTGATGTGAGATGATGATAAAACGCCTAGGTGATGAGATGAAGTGAAGTGAGTGATAGTAGTGTTGTTTTCGGATTGAGGTTGACCACAGTTAACTGAAACCACGGAGAGTGAAAGCGTGGATAACGGAGACTACTGTATTCCACATTCACTGAGCACCAACTGCTTATGAGCCATGTGCTTGATGCTGGGGATGCAGAGGCCAAGATGTGGTCCTGCCCTCAAAGAATGGACGGTCTAATGCAAGGGTTCTCAATCTGTTTTCTCTTAAATGCTATGAGGTACTTACTGGCACCATGACCTTGACTCACTAAGATCATGGTTCATCGGGGCAGAGAAAAAGAAATAATCAATAATACAAAATGATGTGGTAAGTGTCATCTATGATAGAAATATGCAGAATATTGTAGAAATACAGAAGAAGGAGCGCTGAAAATCAGATTGGGAATGGGGAGGTGGTCAGGAAAGGTATCCAAGAATGGTGACACTTGAGCCCACTTTTGAGAGACAAGCAGGAGTTAGGCAGAGTCAGTGAACAGGATGTGGGAGATCTGTACCATCGTGATACACTCAGGGTTGCACATAGAGCTTTTATGGTTAGAGCAGCATGGGGCGTATGTGAGGGAGGAGAGACAGGGCGACAGATGCTGGAGGGCCTGTGTGTTAAGATAAGGAAGGAGGCTAAGCTAAATGCTACGGGGCGATATCAGCAAGGGGTTTGGAAATCACGTCACATAAGGAGCAGCTGGGGAAATGGGGCTGTTTAAATGGAAGAAGAGAAGACTTAGGGGAGATAAATCTTCTGATTTATAGCATGTGCAGAGTTTTAAATTTTGTGTTACTTAAGAATTAGAAAGGGGCTGGCACGGTGGCGCAGCGGTTAAGTGCGCACGTTCCGCTTCTCAGCGGCCCAGGGTTCGCCAGTTCAGATCCCGGGTGTGGACATGGCATCACTTGGCACGCCATGCTGTGGCTGGCGCCCCACATATAAAGTAGAGGAAGATGGGCACAGATGTTAGCTCAGGGCCAGGCTTCCTCAGCAAAAAGAGGAGAACTGGCAGTAATTAGCTCAGGGCTAATCTTCCTCAAAAAAAAAAAAAAAAAAAGAATTAGAAAGAGCCAACTTTTATCCTGGCTTGGTGAGCAATATATAATGAGTAGTTTAGGGGCAGATTACTAGACCTCCATTAGCTGCTTTGGTCAGGTGCCCAAACTCTTTTTTTTTTTTTTTGCGGAAGATTAGCCCTGAGCTAACTGCTGCCAATCCTCCGGTTTTGCTGAGGAAGGCTGGCCCTGAGCTAACATCCGTGCCCATCTACCTCCACTTTGTATGTGGGACGCCTACCACAGCATGGCATGCTAAGCAGTGCCATGTCCACCCCTGGGATCTGAACCGGTGAACCCCGGGCCGCCGAGAAGCGGAACATGTGCACTTAACCGCTGGGCCACTGGGCCAGCCCCATCCACTCTTAAACCATCTATGATGGTCCTGCCTCCTATCCTACTCTGGTCTTAGAGTTCTCAGATTAGGGTCCACTTGTCAGCCCTGATATTCCCCTGGGGAAAGTGGAAGGAGAGAATATGGAGATGGCTCTAGTTGTAGAATTGCGGCTTGAAGGGCCGAGGGAACACGATGAAGGGAGCCATGAAAGGCAGGATGGCAGCTTGTGGTTAGAGGTGTGGTTGAGGTTAGGAATGAATCAGCGAAGCCTTCTTGCCCAAGGTAAAGCGCTCCTTTTCCTTCTGTATGCTTTCTCAGAGCCTTTTGTCCTTTGTCTCCCTTTCTCCCCAATCTGTTAACGGGAAGTGGCCCCCAGAAGAACAAGCCAAGGACTCATTACACTGGGTGTGTCTTTTTAGTGTCAACATCAGTACTTTCCTCATTGCAGTGCTTCTGACAAGTAAGTCTCTCTTTTCTGGAAACTTTAGCCAAGATGTCGAGAATTAAAGTATGAATACATGAAAGAAGTAAGGAGTTTTTACTTCCTGCTTCCAGGCAGAGAAGATTCTACCAGCCAGGACAAATGGGCCAGAAGCTTAGATAGGCTAGGAGTCTTTAAGTCACTTATTTGACTTTCTTTAGCTCAGCAGTTCTTAACTTGGGGCAATTTTGTCCCCCAGGGACATTTGCCAATGTGTGTGGGGGTACTACTGGCATCCAGAGGACAGGATGTTGCTAAACATTCTATTATGCACAGGACAGCACCCTCCCCCCACAGCAAAGAATTATCAGATTCAAAATGTTGATAGCGCTGAGGTTGAGAAATAACTGACAAATGCTCATGTTTATAAGGATTGGGTTTGGGTGGAAAAGTATTTAAAATTAATCCATGAAATATCAGGTGGCTAGGGTAAAAGCCAACTTTAATTCTATAAAAGTAGGCTGCAAGTGCCCTGCTAGTCTAGCTTATGACGACTCCATGGTTGATCCAGCTTGGTACTTCCCCTTTACTGCTCTGGTCTGGACTGTATCGTGCCTTCATTCTAGTTCTCCTAAAACTGGAGGGGAAGGAACATGCAAGGAGAGAAGAAAATCAACATCTTGATTATGTTTCTAGTTAGGTGTGGGAAGGTGGAAAACTTGAGCCTAAAATCAAGAGTTCAGTATCCCAAACACACGCCTTATTTAATTATGACCAGCAGCTCAGTACAAAACAGGACAATGACAGAGGAGTAACAAATGCCAGGTCATACTTGAATTGAAGGTTGGAAGCTGATTGAAAATGATGGAATTGGGATGTCAGATTTGTAAAAATAAAAACCAAAAATACAAGTCAATGCTATCTCCGAAACAAGCTTAAATGAAGATTAGGTAAAGAGTTACTTACTTTTATTTTTTGATGGACTCAAAGGAGGGGCTAAAAGCAATCCAACACATTTTTTTTTTTTTGAGGAAGATTAGCCCTGAGCTAACATCGGCTGCCAATCCTCCTCTTTTTGCTGAGGAAGACTGGCCCTGAGCTAACAACCAAGCCCACCTGCCTCTAATTTATATGTAGGACGCCTACCACAGCATGGCTTGCCAAGCGGTGTCATGTCTGCACCCAGGATCCGAACCGGGGAACCCTGGGTCACCGAAGCAGAACATGTGCACTTAACCGCTGTGCCACCAGGCTGACCCCAATGCAACAAATTTTAACAGCGATAATAATGATCATGATGATAGTAACACTTATGTGTTGAGCACTTACTCTGTGCCAGAGATAACTGTCATACCATTTTAATGAGGAGAAAAGTGAGGCTGAGGAGAGTTACATGAAATCTCAGCTATCTATGTTTGTGTAACAAACTGCTCCAGAACTTGGTGGGCAGGCCAAGGCAGGGAGACAGTTCCACTGTGTTCCACACGGGTAATACCATAGTTCTATGCAGCTGAATTGCTACCCACTTCTAGGGGTCACGGACAGTCCAGAGAGCACCCATATGAACACCTGGAGGAAGGTGACAGAGATAGAAAGGAGTTGTCACTGAAGTGTTCAAGCCAAGGCCAAAGGACTGTAAGGCCTATTGAAGAAGGGATTCTTGTAATGGGTGGAAGCTTGGATGTTAAGCTCCATGTTCAGTGCAGGGCACAGAGGGCAGGGCCTAGGATAGGGCGTGGCACACGGTGGGAACTAAATTGTTAAATTAGTTAAATGTGATTCCTTCAATCTCTGAGGGTTTAGGGTTCTATATTTTTTGAGGGGGTAACGGTTCATAAGTAAATATTTAATTGTCCAAGTGACCAAGAGCTATATATCACTTCATGAAAGGTCTGCAATACCAGAAGCATTACCACAAATCAGGTTGTTTTGTTACCCAATTCCAGGGGCACTATTCACAGAGGATATAATGTGAATATCATCCCCTGAAGCTGTGCAACACAGAGGCCCTTATTATATATAAGGCAATTTTAATAAAATGAATTGCCATCTCTAGCAAGGGTAGGAAAAAAACCCCGTAATTGAATCATTTTTTTTAATAGAGAAAATATCTGTAGATATAATCTATTATGTTCTACTTTTTTTTTTTTGTCTCTTTTTTTCTGGAGTTTTGACATGCTTATATGACCATAGTCGGAATCCTAAATTCCTCCTTTCAAATTCCATCAAGCTCAGTCACTCTAGTTGCCTATCCAATATCCTTCTCCCTTCCTTCCTTCCTAACAAAATCTCTAATTTTGTTAGGGGTGGTAATATACCAACTAACAGACACAATTTCCAGCCTCCCCTACAGCTAGGAGCAGCCATGTGACATGGTTCTGGCAAATGATCTGTAACCTGAGGGCTTCTGGGAATGCTTTGCTTCCCCAGCATAGCACCCCCCTCCCTTCTGGCTGCCTTTTTCCTTCTCCTTGCCTGGAATATAGGTAAGGTTGGAAGTAGAGCAGACGTTTGTGATTATAAGGTAATCATAAGAATAAAAGCTGGAGGCTAGGGATTTGGGAACAGAAAGTTAAAAGTATTCTGGGTGCCTGATAGCAGTGTGGAATCACCATGCCAGCCTTGGACGGCCTACTTGTTAAATGGGAAAAACTGATCCCCTATTTGGTTAAACTTGCTATTTTTTGAGTTTAATCTGTTACTTGCAGCTGTATTCAATTCTAACAAACATATGATCCTTAATAACAGTGTTTCTCAAATTGGTATCTGTAGGCTTTTGTGTGTCCCAAATATAATTTTTTTTTAACGATTGGCCCTGAGCTAACACCTGTTGCCAATCTTCTTTTTTTTTCTTTCTGTTTTTCTCCCCAAACCCCCCCAGGACATAGTTGCATATTTTAGTTGTGGGTCCTTCTAGTTGTGGCATGTGGCACGCCGCCTCCGCATGGCCTGATGAGTGGTGCCATGTCCGCGCCCAGGATCCAAACTGGGGAAACCCTGGGCTGTGAGAACTGAGCATGCGAACTTAACCACTTGGCCACGGCGCTGGCCCCCCAAATATAATTTTATGAATTAAATTCTTGTAAATTTAAAGATTAACTGTTCTCTGAGAACCGCTGATGTAATGTTTTTCTTTCAGTGGTAATTAAAAAAATTAATATGAGCATATTCTGAATCATCTGGATGGCCTCATAACTGAGCGCTACCTTATGATTTTGATTTCCATGATTGTATTTGTTGTTATAATTACATGAAAGCACTTAGCTTTAATGGTTTATAGGTTTAACTTTAATGGTTTCTAAGTTTGTGGCAGGCTGCTATTAGGTTAACAAGTCCTAATGTTAAAATGATCGTTGAATTGCCTTATCTGTTGTATCTAGTTAGCTATGAAAAACGGGCAACGGCTGTTGATGAGTCAGCTACCTGTGTCTACCACAGCAAATCCCTGCAGTGATGTAACCACTGCTTTGTTAAGTGAAGGCAGATGATGTCAGAGAGCACTATGCACAAAAGTTTAATACTAGCTTGAACAGAGAAAGGTAGCGGGAGAGATGAGTCACCGTCACAGGGTGTAGGCAGTATAGGTATGCAGAAGCCAGAAGGAGATACACTAGCATTGGGATAATATTCATGGAGGGTATTGCTTGCAGGAAACTCATCTTGTATATTTCAACTTACAATAGTTCAGCAGCAGCAGGGTATTACTAATTAACAAGGAAAATATTTTCATGATCAGTATTTTAAATTATTTTCAATATCGCATCCTGGGGCAACCTACTAAAATATTAAATAGTCTGAATGAAAAAAATGAATAAAATAAAATTAATGGAAGTTAAATAATTAAATAAATCAAACCAACATCAGGGTTCCTCAAGAATATTTTTCTTTTTACAGGGACCTTATATTACTCATGTTTGAGAATATTAGTTTAAGATAATAGATGAAGGGAGCTCAGTCCTCTGAAGAACTGGACTGGGAATCAGTGCTTTGCCCAGCAAAAAAGAGCCATACTTCATTTTAATTGGGCAGAGAAAAATTTTAAGGGCCTCACTTCTAAGAAATAGAACGAAATATGATTTATGCAACTATTTTCTCAGTAGCTGCCCTGACTCTAAACAATTCTTCCTAACAAAGCCCTACCTAACGCCCTCAGCAACCAGCAACTAGGAACAGATTGTTGTTGTCTAATTTAAAAGACTTTCGAGAAAACTTACTAAGTAAATTTCACAGGCAGCAGCTTCTATATCTACTAATTGACTTTTTACCTCATTCCTTTTTTGTTTGTTTGTTTGTTTGTTACCCTTTCCCAGGTGGAATGAACTTAGAAGCTGATGGCGGGGACCAAAGGAAATTATTTTTGGAAGAAACAGTCCATCTTCATGAGTGACCCTTCACCCACAAAATGCTCTTCTTTTTGAGTTGCCTTTAATTGCTTTTGTCCCTCCTCATACTCTCACAGAAATTCTCTGAGGTTCTGAGATCGGCTCTCTTCTCTCCACTTTCTCAGGGAGTTCATTTTCTCCCCAAGCTTCAAGTATCCTTGATTTTGTGAATGATATCAAAAAATATAATTCATTAATTTATTTAACCAATATCTATTGTACCTAACATGTACCAGGAACCATGCTGCCAAGTATTAGGCTTATAACATGATGAAAAAGAGGTGGGTCCTTGCCTTCCTATGGGCTTACCCTCAGGTTTCCACCTTTCCAACTTTCTCCTGGCCATCTCCCTGGGGAATCTCAAATTCAACATGCCTCCAAGTGGGCTTTTTACCATCTCTTCCAAAATCTGTTTTACTGTATTTCTGTGAATTGCAACACACTTCACCCAGTTCCCCTGGGACTCATCCTTGACTTTCCTCTCTTTCAATTCCCATATCTGATGCCCAGATCTTGCAAACTCTGCCATCTAATCCCATCTCTCCATGTTTGGCACGCCTGCCTTCAAAGTTTTCAACCTCTTTTCCCGCATCATGGCAAGAGCCCCTTGTTGGTCTCCCTATCCCATATCTTCTTGATCCTCTAAATCTATTCTCTCTGCGCCTGCCAGAATGATTGATAATACAACCTGATGTGATCATTTTCCTATTTCTTTCTATACTCCCATATCCAATTTTATCCCTGGGATAAAATTCAAACTCCTTAGCTGGGCCTATGTGGTATATCATAACCAATCTCAGAGAGTGTTATAACCAATCTCTGTTCGTTGTCCCTACATTCTAGTCTTTGGCCTTTACATTCTATTAATATGAAAGTTTTTGTACTTCCCCAAATGTGTAATATTGTCTCCTACTTCTTTTCCTGTTTTCTTCTTTTTTTTAAAGATTATTTTTTCCTTTTTCTCCCCAAAGCCCCCCAGTACATAGTTGTATATTCTTCGTTGTGGGTCCTTCTAGTTGTGGCATGTGGGACGCCGCCTCAGCGTGGTTTGATGAGCAGTGCCATGTCCGTGCCCAGGATTCGAACCAACGAAACACTGGGCTGCCTGCAGCGGAGTGCGCGAACTTGACCACTTGGCCAGGGCGCCAGTCCCCTTTGTCTGTTTTCTATGCTTGGAACTCTTCCCTCACTTTTCTTCTTGTTAGCTAATTCTTTAGTGATCCTTTAAGACTGCTCAATAGATGATGTGTTTATTTTTCCTTGTCTGGTCCCTAGCAAAGTGTAGGCCTCCTGTAAATAGAAGAACAATAAATATGTAGTTAATCTCCGTGCTGCTGATTCTCAAATCTACATCTCCAACGGTGACCTCTGGACACCTCCACCTGGATATCTTGTGAGCATCTCAATGTTATTCGCCTCAAACCAAACTGATTATCTTCTTTAAGAGAGGAGCCAGGGGCTGGCCTGGTGGCGCAGCGTTAAGTTCGCATGTTCTGCTTCGATGGCCCGGGTTTGCCGCTCGGGATCCCGGTGCGGACATGGCACCGCTTGGCACGCCATGCTGTGGTAGGCGTCCCACGTATAAAATAGAGAAAGATGGGCATGATGTTAGCTCAGGGCCATTCTTCCTCAGCAAAAAGAGGAGGATTGGCAACAGTTAGCTCAGGGCTAAGCTTCCTTCAAAAAAAAAGAGAGAGAGAGAGAGGAGCCACTAGTAGGGTGGACTCCAGAGTCACACAGCCTGGCCAGACCACTGTAAGGCACAACTCCAAGGGGCACCATCCACATTATAATCTATCTAAAGGTAACATTTACATATTGTGCAACATGATGGCTCTGTTGCCTGGGATGGCATCTGGCTCCAACACCTATTAGCTGTGACCTTGGACAATGTGCTTAAATTCTTTGGGCATCAGGGCTCATCTGTAAAACAAGTAGTACTCAACAAGTGTTTGTCATTATTTTTAACCTCAAACTGCTTCTCCGGTATTTCCTATGTCACTGGTTAACGATGTTCTTATGTCACCAAGATAAGAAACCAAGGAATCAGATTGACCTTCCTCTTTCCTCTCACCCTAAATCCAATTAATCCTAAAGCCTATAGAAATATCTTTTCTTTCCTTCTTCTCATCCTGTTGCCAATGTCATATTAAAATTCTGAGACTTCTCTTGTCTGGACCATTGCAGTAGCCTCCCATTTGGTCTCTTTGTCTCTTGTCTTCTGGTCATTGTCTCCTAGCTCATCCATCATACAGCTGCTAGAGTCATCTTCATAAAACATAGTTCAAATAAGTTAACTCCACAACTCAAAAATCTTCAGTACTTTCCAAAATTAATTAAGCACTTCTCCTAGGCCAGTTACTGTGCTAGGTGCTGCTATTTATCTGGCAAAGATAAATAAAACAGGTAAAATCCTTCCCAGACTACTGCTGAACAAGTGAGGACAAAACAATGGGATGGGGCTGGCCGGTGGTGCTGCGGTTAAGTTCGCACATTCTGCTTCTTGGCAGCTGGGGGGTCGCCGGTTTGGATCCTGGGTGTGGACATGGCACCGCATGGCAAAAGCCATGAAGTAGAGGAAGATGGGCATGGATGTTAGCTCAGGGCCAGTCTTCCTCAGCAAAAAGAGGAGGATTGGCCGTAGTTAGCTCAGGGCTAATCTGCCTCAAAAAACAAAAGAAAACAAAACAGCAACAACAACAAAACAATGGGATATGTGTAAAAATAGAGATAGAGGTATATACTAGGTCCTGTAGAAAGAGAAAGGAGAAAGCCCCTATGCTCCCATCTCTGAAATCTCTACCGTTCTCTGAGGAAAGAGACTCCGCAATCACTTACTTAGATGTGTTCAACAGATTTCTTCTCTTTTCAGACAGTTGTCCTGCTATTTCATTTTTTATATTCCCGTAGAGATAGGTTGCTAACATTTTCCTGGGCCAAGATGACTCTTCTGGTTCTTAAATGAGATAAGCCCAAGTGCTGAGCCTAGGGCCTGACATATGGTAAAGGCAATAAATGGTAATTTTCCTCTGGCTGAAGTAGGACTGTGTGTTGTTGGTTTAACCTACTCACAGCAATAGCCATGCATTATTAAGGTCTGAACTTCTACATCTCCCTTGCCTCCTCAAAAAGGAAATGAATAGGGGCCGGCCCAGTGGCTCAGAGGTTAAGTGCACACGTTCTGCTTCAGCGGCCTGGGGTTCGCCGGTTTGGATCCCAGGTGTGGACATGGCACTGCTTGACAAGCCATGCTGTGGCAGGTGTCTCAAATATAAAGAAGAAGATGGGCATGGATGTTAGCTCAGGGCCAATCTTCCTCAGCAAAAAAGAGGAGGATTGGCAGCAGATGTTAGCTCAGGGCTAATCTTCCGCAAAAAAAAAAAAAAAGGAAGTGGGGGCTGGCCCCATGGCTGAGTGGTTAAGTTTACTCGCTCTGCTTCCGAGGCCCAGGATTTCACTGGTTTGAATCCTGGGTGCGGACATGGCACAGATCATCAAGCCATGCTGAGGCGGCATCCCACATGCCACAGCGAGAAGGACCCACAACTAAAAATACACAACTACGTACCCAGGGGGCTTTGGGAGAAAAAAGAAAAAGGGAAATCTTAAAAAAAAAAAAAAAAAAAGGAAGGAATAACGGCCAAATAACTGTTCAGCCTAAGGCAGAGAAGGGAAAAAAAAATCACTACTGTTGCAAGCAGGATGATAAATAACAAAAAATTTTGAGATGCTCAGCCAGCATGACACAGCACTTCTCCATTTCTTATCCTTCTGTAAAGTCCAAGGGAGTTAGTAGGATAGTGGGGAGGGGGTGCAGAAAGGGGGACATAATGTAATTGAACTCAATGGGTTTGTCTCTTGGTGAGTACAGAGTCGAAAAGCAAAACCAAGGCCGAAGTGGGTGAAGGGAAAGATTTATTGCTTGCACAAGAAAGGGTGAACACTGGGCATAGCTCCCAAAGCAGTGTTCCCCTGAGCTTAGTGCCAGTGGAGACTTTATACCAGAGTGCAGAGGATATGCTACAACTGTGTAACAACTGGGCCCAGTCAGGGCACATGTGCAGGCCATCATGTAAGGAATTCAAGGTACCATTACATAGCGAGTTCAATATAACATGCCATTACATGACAAGGTCAAGGTGCCATAACAGGATCAATGCAACATGCCATTCATTACACAGTGAGGTCAAGGAACATGTTATTACATAACAGGTCCATGTTAACTTTTGGACACCTGAAGCTGGAGCAACCTGTGGGGGTCTTGCTGCAACCGTGTAAGTCTCACTGTAGGACAGCAACACTTGCAAAAAATGAGGACATCAACCTCTGAAAAACAGCACATTTAGTTTTCTCCTTGTTCGGAAAACATTTGACAGACTAGGTTAGTTATTGATCAGATTCTCAGTAACTTGCCTGTTTCCCTGTCACAACAGTAGTACTTATTAGATACTCTTGTTTTAGTCAAGTGCTCTTTCATGACTTGGGTATGAAACCGGCTCAACACAAGGTTGACATAAGGGAAGCCATATTGTAGAAAAGAGACCATGTTGTAACTTTGAATGTCCTCTGACTAAGCCAGCTGGATTTGCACCCTCCAGGAGATCCACCTGTTGTCTGGATTTTATGACCCCTCCTAGTGCATATACCTCCCAGCTGTGATAAGACGATAACTTTGTTCTTTTTCGTTCCTTAGGAATGTGATGACCCCCCCAAACAGAGAGTCTATGCTGATAGCCATCATCAATGACTGCTGAAAGATCTGCTGTGGCAACTCTGGGTCTGTAACACCAGAGGGTCAACATTCCTAACCCCTCCCCTATGACCCACTGGCCTATATAACTGCTTCAAGATTCTGTGCCCCCCTGAAGATGGTTCTTTTGGACATTAGTCAGCCATCTTCCCTCTTGCTGGCAAGCTGTAATAAAATGCCCTTTCTCTGCCACCATCTTGCCTCTTGACAATTAGCTTTTATCTCATGGTGAGCAGATTGTGCCCATTGTGTGCTAACAGGTATACAGAGATGGATGTGACCCAAACCCTACAATCCAGAAAGTCAGTCTAGCAAGATGAGGCAGACATCTAAACAAATAAAATAGCTTAAAACTCTTTTGCCTATACAGGCTGTTTTTTGGTCACAAAGGAGGGAACGGTCACTTCTGTGGATGAGACAAGGTCAAGAACAGTTTCAGAGGCAGTAATGCTTCAGCTGAGTCTTTAAAGAAGTTTTCTCTTGGCCAACTAGGAGGGAACAGATTCTTCAGACAGCTTGAAACCACTACACACAATTCTGAATATTACAATCAAGGAACAAGGAAAAGTTACAGTAATAATAGTAGCTAACACTTATAATGTATAACAAGAAGAGTGCTAAACAAGCTACAGAGATGACTTCAACAAAAAATTATAGTATTTCCATTTTACAGGTGAGAAAAGCGAGGGCAACGGATTAAGACTCTTGCCTGAAGGCCACGCATAAAATGACAGTGAGTTTTAACTCAGGAAATTGACTACAGAGCCCTAGTTTTTTTAACCACAAACCAGAGGAGTGACATGATCAGATTTCAGCGAGATTTCTTCCAGACATAGTGAAAGGGACGGATGGGAGATGGAAAGCAACAATTCTGTTATCAGAACAATAAAGGAGGCTATCTAAGCAGTGACGGTTACTGAGGATCAGCACTAGGGCAGAGGTTGCGGAGACTGGGGCAGAATATTTGAGAAATATTTGGGCAGACAGCTCTCGGGGCTTGGTATGGTTAGACGTCGTCCTCCGTGGGCAGCAGCGAGGACTCTTACTCTGGTTTGGGCTTTGGGGGCAAGGCCCGCAGGGGGCCCCCTCAGAGATCCCGGATTATCGGAGGCGTTTGAGCTTGGAGGCGGTCAAGAGGTTCCCGCCCCGACCGCAGCCTGCAGAGAGTGGGATGGCTATCTTCGGCGCCGGAGCGCGCCCCACCGCCAGGGTAAGCGCTGAGTCATTCCGGCGGGGCGCGATGGGTAGGGTCGGGGCGGAGCTCGAGCCAAATCCCCCTCCCCTCTCCCCCTTCCGTACCCCCGGCCCGCTCTGACTCTCGCGAGAGCCGTGTAGGCTATAAAAGCAGCGCCTCGCGCGTGCTTCGCGCATCGTCTTCCTGCCTGGCCTTGTTGGTTTGTGCCTCCGAGCTGGTGAGTGTGTGTGGGTAGCGCGGCCTTGCCTGAGCAAAGCGCCCCACTCCCCGCTGGGCGCTTTTTCCTCCTCCTCCCTGAGGCCTGCCTGGCTCACCTAGGGGCGGTATGATGGGGTAGGCGCCCCGGCGAGGCCTGGCGCTCGAGTGGTTGGGAGGTACGCGCGCCTTCACGTGCCCCCGCCTTTTGTGGGTGCGGGGACCTGATTGAACCCCGAGGCTAACGTCGACTCAAGTCGTCTTTTTCCCCGGCAACCCTGGCAGAGGGCGCTGATTGGCTTGGAGTCGCAGCAGGGTCTGCTGGTGGTGGTGGTGGGGTCCTCTGGACTAGTCTTTTGTCGGGCGGGGCGTGACGGGTTCAGGAAGTTTCTAGAATGGATCTGGAAATTGATCTGAGGCTAACTCGTGTGTTGTGTGGCAAGGGTAGATGCTGTTCCCTGTCCTGAGCCGTAACTAGCTGGAGCTTCGGATTCCCTTCCCTGTCGTTTTCCCACTTTCCCACTTGGGGTTTGTGGTGATCCCCAATGCCCTGGTGAAGACTGCAGACTCTTTTTTGCTGGTGCTTTCCGAAGTGCTAGGGTGGGGGTGATGATGGGAGTGGCGGGAGAGTACCTGAAGTGGAGTTCGGGGGCGTGGCTTTCCCCAGGGAAATTCTTGGGCAGACCCCTTAAGGGCGCCCACACCGGCTGAAAGTCCACCAGCCTTTCCCAATTGGTCGGACTTTAGTGATGTGGGGGAAACAGCTTGAAAAGCAAGTTGGGGCAAGGCGGCCGTTTGTGTTAGGGTCACACCCTATGTTTCGTTGCCCAGTTGTAGCGTGCCTTACTGCTTGGTTTTTGTTGCTGTTATTGAAGATGTTAAGCAGTAAAAAGTTTGCGTTGATCGGTTCTCGCAACGTTTCTTTTGGTTGTGGTGATATATATGAAACAAATCCTTTGGGACTTGTAACATTAGCTTCTTGGGGTTTTCAAACCCGTAGGTTACTAGGTTAAATCTTAACTCCTTATCTTGGTGTTGACCTGGTGAATCCAGTGTAGTATTGCTTTTTTAGCGATAAATCGACTCTTGTTCTACTTATTATTGCAACGGGATCTTGGCCCTGAGGTCAGGAACCTTTTTTTTTTTTTATTTTAAAGATTGGCACCTGAGCTAACAACTGTTGCCAATCTTTTTTTTTTCTCCTGCTTTTTTCCTCCCCAAATCTCCGCAGTGTGTAGTTGTATATTTCAGTTGTGGGTCCTTCTAGTTGTGACATGTGGGATGCGCCCTCACCATGGCCTGATGTGTGGTGCCACACCCACGCCCAGGATCTGCACCGGGTGAACCCTGGCCCACAGAAGCACAGCGTGTGAACTTAGCCACTTGGCCACGGGCCGGCCCCAGAAACCCATTTTTGAAAGGACTTCTAGGCTTTTAGCACAGGACTTAAAGATTGGAAATTGAGCAGAGGCCTGAATCCTGATCTTGCTTGTTAAAAAGTTGGATTGACTTTATAGTATGTGCTGTCTTGGGCAAATCTTCCTGGAAAAAGATTGTGCACCTCCCAAGTTTTAAAGGCAGATGGAGGCGCAGAAGGGCAACATGGTTGCTTGTGGGAGTCAGGTGTTGGTGGCATTGTGCGTTTGGGTTCAGTTTTGAGAGTCCACAGTCATTCCCCCCCAATAATAAAAATACAGAAGAAAATGCCATTGCACAGATGATGGTTCAGGAAGAGTAATAGAGATTACTTCAATTTATAAAGAAATTACTGTTTTTAAATGAAAAGAAAAGCTGAGATTCAGAGGTATATAATCTGTTTTTGTTTCAGAAATTGGGAAGTTCAGCTTAGGCTTCTTACTAACGTAAAGGTTATATATTCAGGGCCACTGAACAATTCCTTTTTTCTACCACTTACTGTCTAAGTAGTTGGAGGGCGTTGGTTATCTAGAAGAATAAGGCTTGCTTCTAATTTATTTTACGTTTTTCAGCAGATAGCAAGATGTCTTCAGGAAATGCCAAAATTGGGTACCCTGCCCCCAACTTTAAAGCCACTGCTGTTATGCCAGATGGTCAGTTCAAAGATATCAGCTTAGCTGACTACAAAGGTAAGAGTAATTACATTAGCTTCATTAAAATGGAATTATTTTACATTCTAGGGATGGCTTGTTTGATTTTTCTCTCTGTTATGTTTGATTGTAGAATGCTTTATATCTTCCAGGTTAAGGTCTTTAAGGGTGGGAGGCTGTTGCCTTCATGTTGAAGTGAAGTGATTATCAACAGTGATCACAGATCACTAGGCTAGATATCCTAGGTCCAGACTGCTTGTGGAGAAAGCACATGCTTTCTTATGCCCGGGCATATTAGCTCACTTATTTTCTCAATGCTCCTCCTTAGTTGTATTATTGGTGACATTCTCATGATCTCTGTGAGAGGCTTTCACCAGTTTAAAGTCTCAGAGCTCAAGTCTTTGGAGCTGTGACACTGCTTGTTCAGTTCAGTTTGTCACTGAACTGTCACACCTGCTGTATTATTAGGCAGAGGGCCTAGGCACATTCCCTTGACAACTGTTTTGTCCCCAGAGAAGAGATGACGTCACAGTTGGAACCAGTTTCCTTTCTGTTAGTTTCATGCAGACACTTGGCAAGTTCTAATGAAGGTTTTCCTTTCCTTGCCTAAAGCATTCCCAGAACAGCTAGGTCTTGTGGGACAGTTGAGGATGTAGATTTCTTAGAATGCAAACTTGAAACTCAGGTGTCCAGTGTACCTTCCTTAGTGGTGTAGTAATCAGTTCCTGGAGTCACCTTTTGGGTAGAACGGGTGACTGGGTTTACTGACACATCACACTTGCTGGTTGGAATGAGAGCAGGTAAGTGGGGCCCTTTGGAGGGAACCTCCTCCTCACAAACAAGGTAAGTAAGTCGCACCCTAGAGAGGTGACTCTGGCCCAAGGGTAGAGGCACTAGGTTTAAGAAGAGCTGCTCTCTGCCCTCCAGGGCTTGACCTGCTGTGGCTTCCAAGTGCTTGTTAGGCAAAAGCCCTGGAGAGGTTGTTTAGATGAGTTTCCACTGATTTGGTTTTCAAAGTGAATGTCAAAAGGAGCAGCCTGTTTTGACTTTCAAACATGGCTGTTACCTGGAAATAAGTGAATCTTTGGAATTGTTCCAGTAGCTCAGCCCCTTAGGTAGGGTGAGAGTCTGCCTGGCTAGTTGAAGATGTACTCCATTTGGTAATGTGAGTGACTTCAGTAAAATTTCAACTACAGGGCTGGCCCCGTGGTCAAGTGGTTAAAGTTCCATGCACTCTGCTTTGGTGGCCTGGGGTTGTCAGGTTTAGATCCAGGGTGTGGACCTCTGCCACTCATCAGCCATGCTCTGGAGGCATCCCAGATTACAAAGTAGAGGAAGACTTGCACAGATGTCAGCTTAGGGCTGTTCTTCCTCAAGCAAAAAAAAAAAGGAGGATTGGCAACCAATGTTAGCTCAGGGCAAATCTTCCCCACCAAAACAAAAAAAAAATTTCAACTAGAAGTCGTTATCTACTGGAGTTTTGGAACTTTTGCCTTAGGAGATTTTTCTTTTCTTGTCCTATCAGGGTTGTTAGGAACATCTTTGTGCTGATTCAGGTGCTCATTTAAACCTTACCTGTCCCCAAACTGTGGCTCATTGTGGAAGAAGTGCAAAGGCTCTAATTTCGTGTTGGTATCTTTGTGCCTTGTAGCAGAGAATCCAGCAATTCAGCTCTTTCTGGGCACTGATTGTAAGCATTGGCATTAGGCTATCCAGTAAATAATTGCCTCCTTGCTTTTGCCTTTCTTCACTGGGGAACTTGGTGTTTGTGCTAATTTTAACTACCCAGAGAAGATCAAAATTAGACTGAACAGTTTATTCTGTAGTTGGCTGCTAATATGGAAGCTGGAAAATAAAGCATGGAACTGGAAGGAACTTTTTTTCACGCATCCTCCTGCTGCAAGAGGTTCTGAAAGCAACTGTTAAGAGACCTGTCTTGAGCATCTTGGCATTTAGCAGTCGTTCTGTCTGCCGTCAACTTCAGCTGCCGTAGGAAAATGTTCTTAGGTTTTCAGTGTCTCTAAAGCAAGGAAATCTGTTTCAGATACTAGCTTGAGTGGCTAGACCTGTGGCTGAGTGGTTAAGTTCGTGTGCTCCATTTCGGCGGCCCAGGGTTTCACTGGTTTTTGGATCCTTAGCTCAGACATGGCACCTCTCATCAGGCCATGTTGAGATGGCATCCCACATGCCACAACTAGAAGGACCCACAACTAAAAATACACGACTATGTACCCAGAGGGCTTTGGGAGAAAAAGGAAAAATAAAATCTTAAAAAAAAAAAAAAAAAAAAACTAACTTGAAACTTTTTTTTCCCCAGGAAAGTATGTCGTGTTCTTCTTTTACCCTCTTGACTTCACCTTTGTGTGCCCCACGGAGATCATTGCTTTCAGTGATAGGGCAGAAGAATTCAAGAAACTCAACTGCCAAGTGATTGGAGCTTCTGTTGATTCTCACTTCTGTCACCTGGCTTGGTAAATCTCTTGGTCCATTTGGCATATTTTTTAACTAATCAGCAGCTTTGATAATAAACTGTGTCAGGTATTGGCTCCTGGCTCCTCATGGAAGGGAAGTGCAAAGGCTCTGACTTCCTCTTGATGCGCTCTTGTTACCTGGCAGCAGAGGAAAAGCGGCTTGGGTTGCAGCTGAGTGTACCCTGGTGACCCTAACTGTGCTCAGCCGTTCACTTTACTGTTGGAAAAAGTTTGAAGTTTTTTTGGGGAAGTTAGATTAGGAATGTTGGAAAAGGGGAAGGAATAGATAGTTAATGCTTTTGCTACACAAGAATTTGAATGTAACTCTGTGTGTGCTTTTTGCTGTAGGATCAACACACCCAAGAAACAAGGAGGACTGGGACCCATGAACATTCCCTTGGTGTCCGACCCAAAGCGCACCATTGCTCAGGACTATGGGGTCTTAAAGGCTGATGAAGGCATCTCATTCAGGTATATACCTCCTTAGGGGGCTGAGATTCATCAGGAGAATTACCTAGTTTGCCGAGGACCTTTAATTTGGAGAAAGGTAGAGCCCTGATTTATAGACTCCTTTCTCATTTCATTCTTTTTTCCCCAGTTGTATTGAGAAATAATTCACATACATCATTGTATAAGTTTAAGGTGTACAACATGATGGTCTCATTTCTTTCCTTTTTTTTTTTGGTGAGGAAGACTCACCGTGATCTAACCTCCACTGCCAATCTTCGTATTTTTCTCTTGAGGAAGATTAGACCTGAGCTAACATCTGTGCCAGTCTTTGTCTGTTTTATATGTGGGTTGCTGCCTCGGCATATGATGAGTGGTGTAGGTCCATGCCTGGGATCCGAGCCCATGATCCCGGGATGCGGAAGCAGAGCTCTCCGAACTTAACCACTACGCCATGGGGCCGGCCCCTCATTTCATTCTGTACGCTGGGGCCTCTTCACTATGGGCAAGGCCAGTGCAAGTCTGGGAAACCAGCCCATTTCCATTGCTTCTCTATTCTAACAAAGTGGTTTCTAAACCTGTACTGCCTCTTCTTCAAATCTTCAATCTTTTTCCCAGGGGCCTCTTTATCATTGATGATAAAGGTATCCTTCGGCAGATCACTGTGAATGACCTTCCTGTTGGCCGCTCTGTGGATGAGACTCTGAGACTCGTTCAGGCCTTCCAGTTCACTGACAAACATGGGGAAGGTAAGCTAATCTGCCTGGTAGCAGGACAACAGAATAGTAGGGTGGGAAAGATGGTAGGAACTAAATCTGCTCAGTAAGAAAAGAGTGATTATGTCTCTTCAATAAATTAAAGTTTCTGGATTATAGTGGGTTGGAGGGGTGGGGTAATGGAAAAGCTCCGGGAGGAGAATATAAAGGCTTTTTGTTCTAATGGCATATTCCCAGCTTCTGCCCTGCTCATTTAGAATCACTCATTGCTGCAGATTTAACTTATTGAAGATTAAACTTATTAAAGGAGTGTAGGGAGATCTCATAGGTGTATAAAGGCAAAACAAAAGTTCAAAGGGAAAACAAAAAGGTCACTTCTAGAGATAAAACCTGCCATTCTTGACAAGTGTTTATTGGGAGAAGAGCTTAATCCCTCTCGTCCTTATTTGTTTTATTGGGGTTTTAAAAAATAAAGATTATATATGACCAGTTTTGAAATTTAGAAAATAAAATAGCACTAAGATAACTTACCGAAGACAATAGGCAGATACAGCTAATACAGTTCTATCTTTTAAAAGTCCATAGTTAGACATTGTGGTTGCTGTGTTTGTAGGACTTAACAGTCACCAAATACTAAATTGTATAAATGTTTATTGTAAAAACTTTAAGTAGGGGGAAGGGTTCGGGCTAGAAGGTTTCAGATAAAATGTCAAGGTTCTTCGTTAGAAGTTTCAGGGTCAAAGATAATGTTTTTGTAAGTATGTCCTTGTAAAATCTAAACATGACTGAGCAGATGCAACTTTATGGTGTTTATCCAGCATTTGCTAGAGTGTAGGCCCTTCTTTTCCTATTGCTCCACCACTAGTACTTCTCTCCTGGTGTATTCTCATTGCAGTGTTGTGATAAAGTACTGAACGGCTTGATCCCAGGTTTTGAGTTTGAAAGACTATGGCTTTTTGGCTTTGTCCCCCCCCCCCGCAGCCCCCCTCCCCAGCCCCGAGTGTAGTAGTTAACTAGAATGAGACAGCCTTATCCCAACTGAGTTAAAGGATTGAGCTCCTGAGGCAGCAGGTGCTGGGTATGTGGGGAAACAAAATCTTAGATCCCCCTACCCGCCCAAGCTTAATGTAATTGAGGACAAGATAGTTAAGTGCTATTAATAGATTAAGTGCTGTTGATAGCAGATCAAATGTACAGGAGGATTTGGACAAATTTCTTGTCTTACTACACCTTTTTCTCTTTCTCTAGCGTATTAAGTAGTTCTCACTCCCTTTCTACAGCCCATTTCAGCTCTGATCTTGTGATTTAAAGAATTGGAAGTTGCTAGAGTGAATTAGTGGTTTCTGTTTGGGGGACCCAAAAGTGCTACTAGCTTAGCTAGAGTGGAAGGCTAATAGGAATCAGTGAGCATTGATACCAGAAGGCACTACTCACAGAAGCATGTGTGGGCTTTACCCTGGTGGATTGAAGGAGCAGACAGCTGCTGAGACTGCCCCCTAGTGGGGGGTGAGGTTCAGCGTGAAGTCTCTAGGAGCTGGGGAGGGGCCAGGTCAGCCCTTTACTGGACTTTCCTGGGACCTTGCATATATATAGGCTAGACTCTTGAACCCAAGCTCTTATAACTCTCTGAAGCTTGCTTCTTCAGACTCTGTCTCTGTTGGTCTCTGCTGCTTCCCATCCCACCAAAGAGGCACAGCTTTCTGTGTGCAGCCTTTTATGGCTTATAATATGACAGTTACCATTTGAGAGCCTGTGAATACTAAGCACTTTACACGTGTTGTTTATTTGACAAATAACCCTACATTTTTTTTTTTTTTTGAGGAAGACCAGCCCTGAGCTAACATCTGCCAATCTTCCTCTTTTTGCTGAGGAAGACTGGCCCTGCGCTAAAATTTGTGCCCATCTTCCTCTACTTTATATGTGGGATGCCTACCACAGCATGGCTTGCCAAGTGGTCGGTGCCGTATCTGCACCTGGGATCCGCACTGGTGAACCCTGGGCTGCCAAAGTGGAATGTGCGCACTTAACTGCTGCGCCACCAGGCCAGCCCTTATTTTTTTTTGAATTGAGATATAATTGACTTAAGATTTTACGAGTTTTAGGTGTGCAACATAATGATTTGATATCTGTATATCCTGCCTTCTTATTTTAAGGACCAATAAACCAATACTTACCAGCACTTATTCATAGTAAATGTTGGAACTGGGATCCAAATTCAAAGCCGTCCTTTTTTTAGGTAATTAAAATGCTGAAAAAGTCATTGTTTAGGGCCTTCTGTGTTGGGTAAGTTGTTTCTCTCATACTGAGGTTGCCATGGCTGCTATCTTCTCCTTGGAGAGTTATGGTACTTCAGCTGCACTTGAAGCTGGTTTATGTGGGACTCAGCCAGTTCTCCTGGGCTCCATATTGATTCTGAAAAAGCAACACTGTTGGATATGAGTGAAACAGACAAGTGTAGACCTTTCTGTCCTGTCACTAATTACTAGTATAGTCTTAAGTACCATGAGGCCTTAGTGCCAAGGGACTAAGTTGGCAAGGTCGGTCTTTCTGGTTCATTATTCCTCCTATCTTTGTGTTGTGATTTATAATTGGGCCATTGTAAAGCTTCATGTTTTCTTCCTAGACAGAGTGTCTTTCTGGTCCCCTTTTAGCACCTACTGCCAAACTTCTGGCTGGCTCGGGCTTGGTCTTTGCTTGCGTGCTTCTCTTTGTTCTCTGCATCTTGTGTATACTTAGGACCTGTGTTTTAACCTTTTGGTGCCAATAACTATGTAATAATCTAATGGAGATTTTGGGGAAGGAATGGCAGCCAGGTCTGCCATTTAATGCTTATTCATCCATACCTTGTTCCCAGACAGCTGGTTGCAGTCTGGCATCTGAGGCTATGACATCCTTCGACCAAAAGGGGCTTCCTCTCTCTCGCTTGAGCAAGTGAGACTTTTGCTGCTCCATTACTGGACTTTGGTGACTTTGTGTCTCCTAGAAGACAAATAGCAAATGGAAGTGGAAAATCAGAGATTGATCTCCTTGCCTCATTTTCCTCAGCTTCACCCAAGGAACGTTTGGCAGCTTAGGATTGTAGGGAAAGGTTGAAGGCTATGCTTCCTGTGTCCGTGTGTGAAACAGTCAAACGCAGACCTTTTGCTTACGTAGGGGTAGAAGGGAGTTACTTAGTGAAACAAGCAGGGCTTTCTGTGGCGCTCCTTACTGCTTTGTATTTCAGGGTAGCCAGTTAAAGAACACTGAGGAGGCAGATTGTTTGCTGCCTTCAGATCTCTTGAAGGGCTGCCAGAGGGCGGAGCAGCTTAGTGTTGTGGGTTTACACAGTCCTAGCTTATTTAGGTTAATTTTTTCTTGGGTGTAGACGCAAGTCATTTTTTTAAGGTTTTTTTTTTTATGAGGAAGATTCGCCCTGAGCTAACATCTGTGCTCATTTTCCTCTAGTTTGTATGTGAGTTGCCACCACAACATGGCTTGATAAGCAGTGTGTGGGTCTCCACTGGGATCTGAACCTGTGAACCCCAGACCGCCAAAGTGGAGTGTGCAAACTTAACCACTGTGCCACTGGGCCAGCCCCTCCTTTGCCCACTTTTGAAATGGGTTGTATTTGTATAGAAGGGGATATTGATATATCGCATATCAGCTACATGATTTGAAAATGTTTTCTCCTACTCTGTGAGTTGTCTTCACTTTTTTTTTGGTGAGGAAGATTCACCCTGAACTAACATCTCTTGTCAATCCTCCTCTTTTTTTGCTTGAGGAAGATTAGCCCTGAGCAAACATCTGTGCCACTCTTCTTCTACTTTGTATGTTGGATGCCTCCACAGCATGGCTGATGAGTGGAGTGGGTCTGCGCCCGGGATCTGAACCTGTGAACCCTGGGCCGCTGAAGCAGAGCACATGGAACTTGTTCACGGGGCCAGCCCCATTCACTCTTTTGATTGTGTCCTTTGATGTACAGAAGTTCTTAATTTTGATCAAGTCCAGTTTGTTTTTTATTATTGCTTGTGCTTACAGTATCATATCTAAGAATATATTTTCAAATCCAAGGTCGTGAAGTTTTACCTTCTATGTTTTCTTCAAAGTTTTAGCTCTCATGTTTAGGATGTTGATCCATTTTTGAGTTAACTTCTTGTATATGGTATGAAGTAGGGGTCCAGCTTCATTTTACATGTGGAAATCCAGCTGTTCCAGCACCATTTGTTGCAAAACATTTATTTTTATTTTTTCATTTAATTCTTTTTAGATTGGCACCTGAGCTAACATCTGTGGCCGATCTTTTTTTTTTCTATCTTCTCCACAAAGACTTCAGTACATAGTTGTATATTCTAGTTGTAGGTCCTTCTGGCTCTGTATGTGGGACACCGCCTCAGTCAGCATGGCTTGATGAGTGGTGCCATGGCCACACGCCGGATCCGAACTGGTGAAACCCTGGGCTGCCGAAGTGCAGCATGCAAACTTAACCACTCAGCCGTGGGGCTGGCCCCGAAAAACATTTATTTATTTATTTTTTTAGATTTTTTTTTCCCCTTATTCTCCCCAAAGCCCCCCAGTACATAGCTGTATATTCTTCGTTGTGGGTCCTTCTAGTTGTGGCATGTGGGATGCTGCCTCAGCGTGGCCTGATGAGCAGTGCCATGTCCGCGCCCAGGATTCGAACCAATGAAACACTGGGCCGCCTGCAGCGGAGCGCGCGAACTTAACCACTTGGCCACGGGGCCAGCCCCAAAACATTTATTTTTAAAAGGATGTATTTGAAGCATACGTAAAATTATAGAGAACATATGAATGCCCATTTACTTATCTACTGTTAACAAACCTTAATATTTTGCCATATATGCTTTAGACAGATGATTTTTAGAACAAAGTATACAATTGAAGTTGTTACTTAATTTCTTTAAATTTCAAGTGCTGCATGAATAAATTAGGTAGAATAGTATTAGGGCTGTGGTGAGGATTAAATTATATGTTTGTAGTTAGCCTTCCACTAAAAGACTGAATGATCTTAAACTATAGGGTATGCTTCTTGGTGCCGCGGAGTGTTGAGGCTGTTTAAGGCTCAGTTTTGGTCTTGAGGCATCATTTGTCTGTGGGAGGAGAGTGGGCCTCACCACTGAGCAGGTTATCAATTAGTGGTATCTTTCTTTTGCAGTGTGCCCAGCTGGCTGGAAGCCTGGCAGTGATACCATCAAGCCTGATGTCCAGAAGAGCAAAGAATATTTCTCGAAGCAGAAATGAGTGCTGGGCCATTTTAGGGCCAGGCTGCAGTGGGCAGCCATGAAAACAAAACTTCTTTTATTGTACTATTGTCATGCTTAAAATAACAAGGCCTTAGACTCAGCCCAGATGTGATATGGGACAGGACAGGCCTTTCCTGCAGGGGTTGGGGAGGCCAGCCTGCTTTCCTCTGGAGGGAATGGCCCGAGTTGTGCTGTGGGGCAGGCCAACTGATGTGTACAGTACTGGGGCATCACTTTTGTAGTTTCTATTAAACTTGAACTGAGACCTTGTTGATTCTTCATTTTAGGGGGCCTTAGCCTTTGATTTTAAGAGGAATTTACTCTGTTTTCCTTTTTTTTTTGAGGAAGATTAGCCCTGAGCTAACATCTGTGCCCATCTTCCTCTACTTTATATGTGGGATGCCTGCCACAGCATGGCTTGATGAGCAATGTGTAGGTCTGCACCCAGGGTCTGAACTGGCGAATCCTGGGCTGCTGAAGCGGAACGTGCAAACTTAACTGCTGTGCCACCAGGCTTCCCTCTGTTTTTCCCTCTTTTAGGGGAAAATGAGTAGTGAGAGCTGCCTCAGAATCAGGAAATTACATTGAGGGGAAATGCAAGTAGATACAGGGAATGGAGCTAAACCAAGATGTTAACATTTTGTTTCACCGTATATGTGAGGGAGCTCTAGTGTTGGCCAAGGCACTGCAATTTATGCTATAGGCTGGGTTGTAGGTTAAGGCCCCAGTGAGATTACATTTACCTTTACACTATTGGGAGGACTGCGTGAGAATCTGAAGCTTGGCCTCTTCTAATAAATGTCTGGTACTGGCTCTGTAAAAGATCAAAATTAGAGGTTTCTCTACCTTTGGAACTCAAAGTGGGAGGGGGAGACTTCTGGTATCAAAAGGACAGTGCTGAGTGCTTCTCGATTTCCTTGGGTTTGGGCACTGATTTGAGGGTAGTCTTGTTTTGCCCCTCATTCATATCATTGTTCTGAGTAAGGGTGTTGCAGGGGAGAAGGTGGGTTCCTCCTGGGCCCTTAGGCTAGGGAAGATTCAGAACTAAGGACCCTGTGTATTATGTGCCCTTCCAGACGCTTGCCTTTATCAGCTACCCCAGCCTTCCCACCCCTCCAGTATTCAGTCAAGACCTCTGAGCAGCAGTATGGGATTTCCAGCGTCTTCAATAACAGCAGCCTACGCACGCTTACTATATGCCAGGCACTGTTTCATAAGTACTTCACATGTATTTATTCAGTCCTTACAACAACCCAATGAGGCAGGTCCCATTAATTAACAAGAGGCGTCTTAGAGCCCTGCAGAGAAAGGGTAACAGGCAATAATCCGATAGTCCAAAGCAGGTGTGAATTCTGCATCTCCCTTAGTCTTTGATTTGTGTCTTGACAAAACTTTGAGCCTTATCTTAATTGAAGACCTCTAATTCTCTTATCAAAAATAATCATCTTGTACCCAAAATAAAACCTCTTGCCTTGCCAAAGTCAAATAAGTCTTAGCGAGTACCACTGTCATAAATAGGGATCCCACAGGGAAGGAGGGTATCAAGGGCCAGGGGATGTAGGTGGTGAGACCCTGGGGCTGAGCCAGCCCCGGGCTCTGCTGGGTTTCGGAGGCTGCTTGGGTGTGAGGGTGGTAAAGGGAAACACTACAGAAGAGCCACGCTCCTCTGAGGGCTGGGCCAAGCCCAACAAGGCAAAGCGCTGGGCAGGTGGGGTGGAAAAGTAGGCCTTCTGCTCTTCAGAGTAGCGCTCCTGGGGTGTCACGGCATCCCGGTATGTCCAGTCACGCCAATGGAAATTGAAGCCTTCAAGTAGGGTAATTCGGTCAGCTCTTGTAGGTACACAGTCAAGAGGCTTCATGGGTGGCAGATCGGGCACCTCTATTCCTGGCAGCAGCAGCACCCCTCGAATGGCAAACCAGCCCCCAAATCGGGGATGTATGCACACGCCTGATATATGCTGGGAAGAGGGTAAGGAAAATGTCATGGAGGTCACCTTGTCACCAAGTCCAACTGCCATCACTGCAAGCTAGGTTTTGTTCACTTCTCACTCAACAGACACTAATTCCACATGTAAGCCTATGTCACTTTTGTGGCTGGCTTGGCCCCCATTCCCTCTGAACAACCCTTTTCATGAGCTAACTGGCCTTGAAGAGTTCCCTGAGCTGAGCCTCAATCAACTTCCCAGTTTCACTGGTCTGATAACCACTCAGATCCTCCATCCTTTAACAGGGTTTTAAGAACAGACTAAGTTCACTGAACTGATGTGTCTCCAGGTAGACTCCAGAAAGCATTTGGGCTGGATCCCTGGCCAGGGCACACCTTTGTCCTGGATTGTGTCTACCAACTTCTTTACCCAGGGGAGGTGGAGGAATGTGGGACCTGATATCTTCAGGGGCCTTTGCCATTTTCTCTCTTAGTCCCTACTCATTCACACTCGGTCTCTGACCTGAGTTCCCCAGGGGTCAGCTTCCACATCTTGTCGTTGGTAGTAGTAAGCAGCTCCTGCCACGTGAGCTGCTGTCTGAGCCAGAATCTTGGGGCGCCGGTTGGGGTGTACCTCGTAGTCAGCGATGACTTCCATCTGTAGCTCTGGAAGGCTCTGGGATAGAAGACAAGATGGAAGCTCCCTTCAGCATGAGAGGAATCATGACCTTGCCCTACAGAGCCCTGATCTGTGTTAAAACTGTCCTGTCCTCGGAAGTCATGTTTAAGGGAAGAACGTGACCTTAAACTTGGAGTGGGCGTAGGGGTAGGGAGCTCCAGTGTGAAGAAAATGATATTCTGTCTAGGAGGGCCCATGTTTGAAGGGAAATATACAAGGTCTTCCACAGAAACTTCCATTATGAGGGGTGACTTGGCTCTGCCCTCCACAGTCCCAGTGTAGGGGAAGATCTGGCCCACCTTTGGGGAGACCCAGTGTATATGTACATATGCGTGTGTACATGTGAGCGTGTGGTAGGGGACTATTGTTCTGTCCTCAAAAGACCCCAGAGACGGCATTAAACTTCCAGGTCTAGGGCAGACAGGTGAGAGATACCTGGGGAATGTTGGGCTTATTCCTATTTCACTTGGAAGCCAAGGGAAGTCTGGTCTGGGGTTCATACAGTTGCCTATCAGTGTAGGGTGAGTGCTATTGATTTCAGACCAGAGTGGGTGCTGCTGGAAGAAATGGGCGAACCTGGGATGAGAAGGCAGAATAGGGAAGGATCACAATGTCAAGGCAGGCTTTAAGGTATCTTTCCACCTGAGAAATGGCTCCTAACCCTAGGTAGGTCTAGATCCTGCAATGAGCTTGGAGGAGCTGGAAGCAGCTGCAGATTTGGAAGTTAGGGGAGGATATGAGCCTTGCTCACCTCTCTAACACGGCCCAAGTGGTAGGCCACACACTGGTCCACAGGGTCAGTCAGTGGTTGGAGGTGGCAGCTCTGCAGGAAGGGCTTGAGGGCCCGGTCAAACATGGCAGGTGTGCTGAGTACCAGGAAGGCCAGGGTAGGTCCTGGAAGGGGCAAGTGGAAGGCTGGAGGCAAGAGTGCATTATACCATGCCACCTGGAACAGAGAGAAAATTCAGGCCACACAGGAGGGTGAACTTAAGCCTTAGCTAAGCCTATACCTTAGCTTGGCATTCAAGGCCTCATATATCTTACCCCAACCTCCACCTCATTCATTCAATCAATGAATTTCTACTGATGCTGTGTGATGTGTTTATGGAGGATTCATCCGAATTTGAAAGGGAGTTTAGAATAGAGAATTCATGAACAACTAAGAAAAAAAGAAACTGATTGTACTGTGATTAGTGCAATGACAGGGCCAGATCAGGGTCCTCTGAAATTACAAAAGGCTTCTTGGAAGCTGAATCTTGAAGGCTGGGGAGGAAACTGACAGGCTAATGCAGGGAGGGGGAATCTGATGTGTATTCTAAACAGAGGTAACAGCATAAACAAAGACAGGGAAAAAGTACAGGGCATATTTGGAGAACAGCAAATTGTCTAGTTTGCCAGAAGTGGGTCTGTAGAGGGAAGCAGAGGGAAAGAAGGCTGGAGAAATCACTAGGAGCGCGATTGTTACTGACCTTGAATACCAATTTAAGGAATATGGATATAATTTGGTGACAGTGAGGGGCTAGCCATTTCAGATTTAAGATTTAATCAATCTGGCTGCAGTGTGGAGGATGGATTGGAGGCAAAATGACAGCAAGAAGGTTATTGCAGTAATCTAAATGAGAAATAGTGGCCTGGACCAGGCCATAGATGGGTTGGATGGAGAGACTGGATTTGGGAGATTCAGGAGACAGACTCCTAAAGGTCTTGGTGGCTGATTGGAGATGAGAGAAGTAGGAGCTTAGGAGGACTGTCAGGGCTCCAGATGGCTCTGTTCAGTACAATAGCTCCCACTACCCAGGTCTACCTCACCCACGAGATAGGCATCCTCACTCTCACCCATACCTGCCATCCACCACTGTCTCCACACTTTTACTCAAGCTGCTTGTGATATTTGGGATGTACATAACCCTCCTTTCTTCCAGTCTATCTTTTCAGATATAGCTCAACTCCATTTTTTTCTGGGAAGCCTTCTTTCTCAAGCTAGACCTAACCTATCTCTTCCTCTATATCATCCCCTAGCATTGCTGTGGGCCACTCAGTGGAAAGGGTGAGAATGGGCTCTCATAGGCATCAAGCTAAGGCTCAAGCTGAGCTGATTTAGCTTTGTGTCCAAGCATTTGGCTCAGTGCAGGGGTCACTGGATAAGGGGGAAATGGACTTATGTAAACAAAGGTAGATGGTGGTGCCAGACTTCTGTGTCAGGCGGGTGCAAAGAGTTTCTACACCCAGCCCAGCGCTGGTGATTGGCAACATCATGAATTATCCTTCTGTTGGTAGATGGAACAAACCAGTCAATTGTTTGCTTGTTCAACACCAGGAATGCCCTTCTCTCCTCAGATGACCTAAATCCTAGCCATGCAAACCTTCCAGGCCTTGCCCTCTCCTAACTCCTTCAGGAAGCTTCCAAAAGTGACTCTGGCCCCATGGGTCCCTTTCTTCCTGTAAGTTATGTAGGTGACAGAGCCACAGGTTACTGGATCATATGGTGTCTCCTACTCACCAATCTGGCATTATATGGAGGTAAAAGGACAAACGTGAGACTGCTTCTCCACACTTTTAACCCAAGCCCCGGCTGATATCCTGTCCCTGTAGGTCAGAAGGACACGGGGCCAGAGGAGCTCCGGAAGGATCAGAGGGCTCCCGGGCCTCACGCAGGTAGCACAGAGGCCATTCATACACCTTGCCCTAGTACAGAAATAGGGAGAGACCAACCTGGAAGGGGTAAACTTCGAAGCCAAAAGAGCACAACGTGTCCTCAATCTTCTGCTGCAGCTCTGCAACTTGCGGCTCCATAGCGCGCCCTACAAGCTGAGCTTGCTGGGAAATGGAGTCTCAAGGACAACGTGGGCCGTTAAGTTTCAAGGTACTTGGACTCCATTTCCCAAGAACTACTGGGACCAGCAGCAGGAAAGCCTTAGCTTTGCGCGATGCATCCTGGAATACGTAGTTCATTTGGTCCTAGAGACAACTACAACAGAATCAGAAAGACTCGGTTTCCCGGCAAGCTTCACGGTGGAGGTGTGACTTCACATGTCGCTTCCAGGGAAACGTAGTTCGGCAGCCTCCAACGCCGGTTTTCTCCGCCAGAGGCGAACTCAGTTTCCCAAGTGGCGCTGCGGAAGGCAGTCCGAAGTTGGACTTTCCCGGCCTACCCGAGGGTTTGAACCCAGCGGCGGCAGTAGACGCTGGGACAGGTTCGGCGTGATGGCGTCAGTGTCCTGTATCTGGAGAGGTCTCGACCAAGACTCGGCACTTTCAACCCTTACCTGATGTCTGCATATCTGGGTATCCTGCTTTTACCCCAGATCCCCAAGAACGCCTCTCCCCTGACTAGTCCCAGAGGCTCAGTTTTGGTCTGATACTGCATCCCTACCCTTAGTATTGCATCTCTACTCCCCGTTTTCCATCTGACGTTGCGGTCTTTTCTGGGCCGTGCCTCGGGTGCCTCGGGCTGGGAGAGTGAGGGCACAAGACGCCGGGGAGCCAGACCCCTGCCGCAGGCTATGAGTAGGGGCCTGAGCTGGTCTGAGCAGCTCGACGCGCTTCTCAGTGCGACTGACGGAAATGTGGCCAGGATTAAGGTGAGGGGGCGCGCCTGTGGCCCCCGGTTTGGGGGTTTGGGTTAAGGGACTCTCATAAAGAGCTCACTGGCCTGTGCACTTGTGTCTTTTGTAGCAGCGGCTGTATCCCCTTGGGGTCTCTACCTCAGGTAAGTGTTGCCCCCTTTTCTACTCCCCAGCCTTTTCGCTTTCCAGGATCTGCCTTTTTTCTAGTGCCTGTAACATCCACAGTTCCTTCCAAATTCCATTTCCTTTCCTGAACAAACATGTGTCGTGCCCCCCCAACCCCCTTAAGCCTTGCACTTGTCCCTTCCTTATTCCCTCAGCAGGAGATCTGACTGGGATTCGGACTTCCCCTCATCACTTGCCTCCCCAGTCAGGAGTCCAAGCACAAAAGCCTTGGGGTCTAGAGACTCCCATTGTCCCAGAGAGGCCGAGTTGGGCTGAGGCCCATAGTGCATCTTCTCTCTGGGATGAAGTTACTGTTCTCCGATCCCAGCTTCAATCCCAGGCTAAGGTGAGGCATGGAATCCTAGGTGTATATATGTGGTGTTTGTGTGCGATGAGGATACCAGGTGTTGGGGAAGCCCTTTACTCGGTAGCTCATGTGGTGTTTCTGCCTGGGTAGGTGACTGAGGCTCTAAGGCAGGCTGTGCAGGGTCTGCTGGAAGAGCGAGAGCAGCAGAAGTACCAGATCTGTACTCTGGAAGGTATCTGGCCATTTTTTTTTCTTTATGCACACATCCTCATATGTATGCACACAATTTTGTTGCACACTTATGTGTGTGCTTGTGTCTTGATTTGCGAGTGGAGTCTCTAGGCTCATATGTGAAGCTTTTAGAGGGGCTGACCCCCAACTTGTCCCACTATAGCATCACTAAGGTTGCTGCAGAAGGGCCCAGAGCAGAGAGTCCTTCTCCTGGAGCAACGCCTGGAGGGGCTAAGAAGGGAACTACAGGGCCTTCGAAGCCAGGTGCAGGAACAGGCCCAAACCCAAATACAGACAGGACCACGAAAGTGCAGTGCTACCAGTGGCCTTCACCAAGAGCTGCAGAATGAGTAAGCAATGGGCAAGACCTTTCCTTTTTCTGGCCTCTGAACTCCTGGTATTCTGGTAGCCTCCTCTGGCCTTGTTGACTGCCTTTAGAATGACACTGCTGTCATCTTTGTAGGCGGCAACTGCTGTGGGAGGAGTCAGAGATTGTGTGGGAGGAATTGAAGTTGCTGCGGAACCAGCTGAGTGAGTAAAAGATTGGGAGTGGGTATGAGTTCATCTGTCTGTCCCCTTTTCTGGAAAGGCTTCTTGCTTTCTCAGTAGGTGGTCATAGCTCTGACTGCTTGAGCTACTCAGAAGTCTGGCCAGGTATTTTGTTGTGCCTCCCATGGTGTGAGTCTAGTCTCCCCAGACAGCTAGGAAGCTTCCCAACAGCTGGACCAGAATGCTTCTGTCTCAGTTTTCAGCACTGAGCTGGGCACAAGGCAGGGAGGGGGAAGGGAAGAAGTTGGAGAACAGCCCCCTTATTTTCTTTCATCTGTAGGCCAGCACCAGGAGCTGCTGCTGAAACAGATGGCTCAGGGGCGGCAAACTCAGGCCCGTGGCTGGAAGGTAGGACCAGGATTGGACCTATCTCTTCATATCTCCCTGTGGAGGCCCCTTACTTTCTTTGTCTGTCCTCTTCTGCAGGCAGGCCAGGATACCCTCTTCCACCCCTATCTCTTTTCCTCTCTTCCCTGTGCTGACTCCACCTCCCTCCAAAACTCTTCTTCCCACGCCTTCTGCTCCAGGCCATGAGAAACTGTCTAACATGAGGGTTCCAAGTGTGCTGAAGAAGCCAATCATGGGGAGGGGGGTTCCTCCTGGAGAGGGAGAGGTTTGGTCCTACCTGGGCCCATGGTCTGGCAGATATTGAAGCAGCTGCAAAGTGTCCAGGTGGGCAAGGGTCATGCTCTGGAGGCTGCCAGGACAGAGGCCCAGGATGCCCGGCAGGAGAACGACCTCCTCAGGTCAGGGGGTATGGGTGCTTGTGGCATTGGAAGGGATTTGTCTCACAGAGGTCAGACATTGGAGATCAAAGTTCAGCAATCCCAGATTTGACATGGGCTGGTAGGGGCGGTATGAGCATCCGGGTTATAGCCCATAAGGGCAGTAGTGGACATTCTTTACTTGTCACTGAAATATCTTTATATGTTTGGAGGATAAAGGGAGAGGAGACTAGAGGACTCAGGAAGAGGTAGCGCCCCCTTGACCCACCATCATCATTTCTACCTCTGATTCTGTTCCCCTTTCTAGGACCTCTGTTCACGTCCTCCAATATGAGCTGCCCCTGGCTGCCACCTTCGCCATGTCTCTTTCTTCATCTAGCTCTGAAGTCAGTCTTCGGGACAGTAGCTGGGAAGTCTTAAGGAAGCTAGGTGGGGGTAAGGGCAGGGATCCCAGTTTTGGGGGAGGCTGAATCTGAATGATACCTGGATGTCAGCTGCCTAATTGTTTGGCACTGGGTAGAATGGAGTCTCTGCCTCTTTCTTTGTGAATCCATCAACCTCTGTTGCTACTTATCCCAAGTCAGGCCTATACATCTCTCCCCGTCAGACAGGACCAGGGCCTAGTTCTGTGTGTATTACAGTGCTTGCTGATGGTTTGTCCTCTCTTCCCTTTCTCTCCTTTTAGATCTACAGGGGAACACCCTTTCTAAACCAGAGCCCAGCAACTTTCAGCTCCAGGCCCATAGCCTTGAGCAGAAGGACTTATCCTTTAAGGACCCCAAGATGCTCCTGAGTGACCTGTAAGAACTTGTAAGACTAGTAGGATGAAATCTTCTTTGCTCCCTTTCTCTTCCACGGCCCTCTTTCTGGCCCCCCTGCCCCTCCCCTCTTAATCTCCCCTCCCTACTGGGACTTGTCACTGCCTGCCCATCCCTGCCCACTAATTTCAATAAAATAAAATGGTTTAACCCTCCTAGATGTCTTTTCTCTGACTCGGCACCCCCATGGGATAGACTCAGCTATACCTTTTCTTCCTTCTGTTACTTGACTGCTTCCTGCCACCTCTCTCTCTGAAATCCAAGTTCATAGACATTTATAACTGTAACTTCTGAGTGTAAGCCCTGTGCTCAGTGGAACTTGGAAGGAGATGGGAGGTCTCATTTTGGTGGGTAGAATGAGGTAGGACAGTGCTCTGAGGCAGTACTGCTGTGGGGATGCAGAAAAGGGCAAGACATTCTGGTGGGCCCTGGACCTGGGCAACACAAGGCTTCCTCTCCTCGTCTCCAGCTGCTGCCTCTTGAGGCTTACTCCAGGCCCTCCACACCTCCTCATCCTCAGCAGCTCAGCCTGCATTTCTGCAGCAGTCTCCTCCCTGGTCTCTCTTGCAGTCTCTCTGCCTCTAATCCAGTGGCTTTCAGAATTTTTTGACTATGACCTCCAGTAGGAAATACAGTTTACACTGTAGCCCAGTAAACACACATGTATATGTTTATTAACTGAAATAAATTTCATTATTCAATAGGAGTGATGCACTCTGATATTCAACAAATTTCGTTATTCAGTAGGAGTGATGTACCAAAAAATGCCTTGTGGCTATTGGTTCTAATCCTTCCTCCACTTGGTTGCTCTCTGGAAAGTATATGTTCCTAGATAGACTAAGGGCAGCTTTACTTTCTCCTTTCCTGGGTGTTGTATTCTAGATAGTGCAGTCCAGGATTTTCTTAGAAGCAACAGCATCTCGTTGAGGTCTCTTCCACTGCTAAATACGGTCTTGTGTCACTTAACGATGGGGATATGTTCTGAGAAGTGCATTGTTCTGGGAGATGCATCGTTAGGCAATTTTGTCATTGTGCAAACACCATAGAGTGTAAGTACACAAACCTAGAGGGTAACTACTACACACCTAAGCTATATGGTACTAATCTTATGGGACCCCTGTTGTATATGCAGTCTGTCATTGACCAAAATGTTGTTCTGCAGTGCATGACTTTATAGCCAAATGATAATGCCATACATCCCCTAAGTGGATTTTTTTTTAGCATGATATGTACTGGTATGTATTTGCCCTGAACCGAGATGCCCAGTGGGCTCATGTAAAGGTCTCAGCTCTTAGCTCAGTCTAGCTGAGAAGAGGAGACAGTTATGTGAAATGAAAGCATAATAAAAGGCTGAGGTGAGTAGGGCTGGAACTACTTCCTGTTGTGGGGTGCATTCACGGCCCTGGCGTAACTAGCAAACAGGTCATGAAGAGTAGGTCCTTGACACCTGAATAGCTATAAGGCAATCCCTCAGCATTAGGGAGATTGCTGAGAATAGAATGATAGAGATCAGACCTGGGTCTAACAGAACCTGCTCAAAAAACCAAAAACTTCCCATCCAGACTCCTCTTCCTTCTGAAGCAAGTGCAAGGAACCCCTGTCTTTTACATCTTTCACTGGCCAGGTGATACATCTGGCATGGTGGCATTATTCGATTGTCCTTGCTACCAGTGCCCTAGTTATTTATCAACTACTTTGTATCAGGCTCTGTGGGAGAAAAGTTTGCAAGGATACCAGGGCTCTAACAACAGAAACAGAAACAGTACTGTGGAACAATGGTATTTGAACGGTCACCAGGTGGCAGCACATGATTTGTTGCCAGAAGAATGATACAGAAAAGGCTTTGGGCCAAGGGGACTGGGCTAGGGAGGTCTCTTCTGTCAGAGATCCTGTGAACTACCAATCTTCCTAAAACAGGTCCTGTTAAGGCTACTCTCCTGCTCAAGAACTTTTGATAGCTCTCACAGCATAAAAAAGAAAGGACAAATTTGGCATTTAATCCCAACCCACATTTAACCCTTTCTCCATTTTTATCTCCTACCACACACCTTTCTTAAACTTTATTGCCACCAGGAATGCACACCACCTATACTCCAATTATTCAAATCCTGCTCATCTGTGAATACACTTCCAGAAGGGGGCAAGTCTAAAGATGTCTGAAAGGAGGTCTCTAACTCAAGGGAGAGCTGGTGCAGGAAGGCCGGAACTCCGCTGTTTTTTTGCCTGCTCTTCCCCCTGGAAGCCCTAGTTCTGTTCCAATGTGCTCAAGCATGAGATTTTGAGCACCTGAAATCAGGCATACGGAAAGCATGAGGAAATAGGTGCCTGTTGAACAGATGATTAGAATTCTTATTCCCTACCCAGCTCTTTCAAAATCCTGTTTTCAAGCCAGCTCAAGTGTTAACTCCTCCACGAATCCTTCACGGAATCGAATCTCTTAGTGTAGATGAATTACTTCCTTACGTTTTGTTTAACCCTACTCATTGCTTTTACTATCTCAAGTCGCTAGTAATTGTTTATATATTAGTCCTTCTCCCCTGCCCCCCAAACTGAGATCCTGCAGGACGCCGCATTCATATAGGTTTTCCTCACTCAGATGGTCCTTACTAGGCTGTAGTTTCACCAACCCAAAAGCCGCGCCAGTCGTATCCATTTTCTGTTGGTTTTATCAATTACCAATCGCTTATATGTTTGGCATTTTGATTGGTCCGTTTTGTGTTTACTCTCCCGCCCTCTGAGAGACTGCTCGACTTGGGTTTCCCCCAGGTGTATTCCCTCCTCCTTGGTTCCGCCTTTCCAACACACTGCCTCTTCTGTTTTTACCTTCACTTCCTTCCTATTGGGTCCCTCCGTCCTCCAGAGTTGGCGCCTAGGGCTGTTGATTGGCTTTTCTAGACGCCCATTGTGCCCACCCTCATACCACGTGGCATGCCTAACGCTAACTGGGCAATTCCTCTAGCTCGTTTATCAAGGATTGACGACTCATTGGCTGCTCTGAGAGGGGCGTGGCCCGCCCAAGCCCCGCCTCCAGCTCGCCTGCCCGCTCGGGCAGGCGTTTCAGTCGCTCGCGGCCGGGGAGCCCAGCGGAGCTTCCAGCTGCCCCCTCTGGCTCGCCGGCCGGATCATCCTCCTGGCCCCGCCAAACAGGCGGGGGGAGCAGTCCCCGACTGCGGGGCCATGGCAGTAGCCTCCTCGTCCTCCGCCGCCGCTAGCCCTGCCGAGTCGCCGGCTTCTGCTCGAGGGACCCCCACCGCCTCCACAGGCTAAGAGCCGTTGCCGCCTCCAGCCGGGAGGGCTACTATGCCCCCTCTTTGCCGCCGCCTCCCCCTCCCGCCCGTGCAGGCCCCCCTCTGGCTGCTCGGTCCCGCCTCAGGTAACGCCGAGAGAGCGCGTGCGGCACACGCCCAGGGCTCCCCGGCCCGCGCGCGGCTGCTGCACCCGTCGCGGCTCGGAGCCTTGGCGCTCGGGACTCTTAGCACCCACGGGACCCTTCGCTTCCCGGGGCTCGTCCTCTCAGCGGCCGGGAACGCTCCTCGACCCCTGCCCCTTCACTTCCCTCAGGGTCCCGGGACAGCCCGCCCCCCGCCTCTCCCCGCGGAGGCCCGGAACCCGTTAGAAGTTCCTTCATGTCGGGGACTCGGCCCGGACTCCTCTCGGGGACTTTCCTCACTTTGGAGACCCAGGAAGCCTTTCTCTCCTCGGAGAGCTCCTGTTTCTGAGACCTCCAGCTCCACACCGAGAGCCTCTGTGGTCTCAGCGCTCCCTCTTCCCTTAGAGATTGGACTCCCTCACTTGACTTCCCTCCAACATACTCTTCCCTCCAAAACATCCACTTCTGCCCTCGAGAGATCCTTCCCCTCCTCTGACGCTGCTGTCGCCCTCTCTTCTTTTCTCTTCTCCCCTGTCATCCCTCTTCTCCCCATCCCTCCTTTTCCCTCTTCTGCCGTTTACCCTTCACTTTGAAGACTCTGGACTAAGACAGTATTCAGATGTAGCTAGAAGTGAAACCAGGGTTTGCCTGATTTAAAAACCTTTCAATTTATACGTCTGAGGAAACCTTGCTAAAGAATTTGGACTTTATTCTGTAGGCATGGGGCGCCGTTGAAAGTTTTGTAAGCAGGAGTTTGGTATGATTGATTATCTCCGGTGAAAATGTGGAGGAAGAACTGAAAGTGAAGACAGTGTGGAGGCAGAAAGCCTAGGTGGACTGGAAACTAGTGTGCTAATCGAGGTCGGAGGGGATGAACGAGGATAGTGGTAGGAAAATGAAGAGAATGGCTTTCAGTTCCATGAGGTTTCAGAATAGACTTGAGAGGATTAATAGTGGGTGGTTTCTGACTCGGCTGATGGGATGGATTGGTGGTGTTAATTGAAATAGGGAACGTAAAGAAACAATTTTGAGGGAAGGTAATGAATTTGGTTTGGGACGTTTAATTTGAGGTATTTTCAGGTATCATTGTAGTTCGCTGGAAATTTGGGTCTGAAAATTGGGAGAAAGGTTGAAACTGAATACATAAATTTGAGAGTCAACAGAGAATATATGGGAGATATTTGAATCCTTAGTATGATATGGTAATACTGAAAGAAGAGAAGAAAATGGCTATGGACCAGAAGGAACATCATTGTTTGAAGGGTAACAGACGCTGAGAAAGAGGTTGAAGGAGTGGGACAAGAACTAGAACAGAATGGCGTTATAGTAGAAGCCAAAGGAAGAAAGGGTTTCGAGAAGGGAGGGGGTGACCATCAGTGTCGGTTGCTCCAGAGGTCAAGTAGAATGAGGATTAGGAAGAAACCACTGAATTTAGCAATTAGAAGATCACTTGTTTCCTTTGAAAGACACTTTAGATAGTGTGATGGTGGCAATGATGGCAGCAGTCAGATCGTGATGGATTGAGAGTAAAATGCGAGGCAGTGAATATAATTACTTTTTCAATAAGTGTGGTTGTGAAGGAGAGTGATAGTAGTGGAATGTCTTTATTGATGACATACTATATGCCAGGTACCGTAAAGATGCTTTATAGCTCACAACAGCCTTGTGGTTTAGGTATCAGTATCCCTCTTTTACAGTTGGGAAGACTATAAGTAAGAATTTGAACAAAGTCTGCCTAGCTCTGAAACCTGTGTTTTTTCCACTATGGCACGTGTGTGCTTTTCTTTTTAGTATAGGTGAAACAGTTTTGTAAATTGAGGAGAAAACTTACATAGGAAATAGGTTGGGCGTTTCATTCTTTGATGCCAAAAGGATAGAAGTCAAGATGGATAATGATATGGTAGAAAGGAAAGAAGGTGAGGGAGTTTGACCGATGGCCTTATTTTCTTGATGTGATTGCTTATCTGTAGAGAAGTCAGTTATCTCTGGAGATTGGAGGAAATATGGTGAGGGTTTTTTTTATGGTGAATTTCTGACTTGAGTATTATGGCCATGGAAATCTTTAATGGAAAATGAAAGAGGAATGGATTAAAGATTGAAAAAAAAGATCACGGACCACATTGAGGGCCCAGTTCAAGTTAGAAATAATGTATTTGTAATGGGGCCCTGTAGCGTGGATTTTACACTTTCTCCAGCAGCTTGCCACTGGGAGGGTGGAAAAAGATGTTTGGGTTGACAGGATTGGAATTTACAAGAAAGGAAGATAAAACGGAGAGCAACTTTACACTGCTAGTGATAGTGTGGGAGACATGATGGACTCTGAAAGTCCAGGCTGTGGTTATAAGAACTAAAACTGGCAGAGGAGCTGGTTACTTGGAGAGTAAGGAGACGACCAGAAGTGTGGTTGAAAACCAGATTTTGTAAGAAATAAAGAATGGAATAGTCAAGGTAATATTTCAAGGTAAAAACAAAAACAGGATGTAGCTGTCTCAGTGCTGTTGAAGAGGAATGGAGCTATAGGTTATTGAAGTAGCGAGAGGTTAAGGGGCTCTGAAATATGTTGAATATGTCATCAATATGGATGTCATAGTTGCCTAATATGATAGCAGGAAATGGAACAGAGGAGATGTTGGGTCCTATAAGTGGGGCTGCTCACCAAGGAGGGACCCAGAGTTGAGTTGGAGGTTCCTTGGCATTTGTTAATAGTAGTCTAGATGGTGCAGATGTTTGTGTGTGAATTAATGTGGAGATCCTCAGATGCTTGGTGCCCTGAATATATGATGTATTATTCTCTCATATGGATGTATATTTGGGATGGTCTCAAACACAAATCCTTTGCAATTTGGCATTTGATGGACCTGTTTAATTCTGTTTAAAAGTGTATGTGTTGGGAAGCTAGGCTAGGGACTCTCTACCCTGGGATCCCCAATAACGTTTTGTAGTTATGTTAATTGTAAAAAGAAAATTACATATTTACATGTGCTCATTCCCTGGCTTATTTAGAGTAGAAAGCTGACTTGCGTTAATACTTTTTTCCCTGTGTGAAAGTGTTTATAGATAAATTCTTAGTGTCGTACGCTTCATTGTTCTGCAAAATGAATGTTGTGTTGGAATTTGAAACCTGTGATAAGGCTTTTTATGAGAATTTCATCTCCTTCCAGTAAATGAAGCCCAATTATTACATTGTGTAGTGTGGGTGATGGTGAATGTTTTGGACCAACAATGGGTATTATACTATTTTCCAAGTCATCATATGGCGATGACTTCAGCGTGGTCTCACTAGTGTTGTTTTTGCTGAGCACTCAGTGAGAGTGGCTGTTTCAGAGAAAACCCTCATTGTGATAATTTTTGAATCTTCCATTCCTGAAACTTTGAGAAAGGCAGTACGATATAAGGAAAAACAATGGAAGTGCTAAGAGTAATCAACTCCGTTATTATTAGCTATATGATTGTAGGCAAATTTCCTATCCTATGTGAGCTTTAGTTTTTTCTTTTTTAAAATTTAATCTTTGAGGGGGCTGGCCCTGTGGCCCAGTGGTTAAGTTCGCGGCCTCTGCTTTGGTGGCCCAGGGTTTCGCCAGTTCGAATCCTGCGCGCGGACATGGCACTGCTCATCAAGCCATGCTGAGGTGGTGTACTACACGCCACAACTAGAAGGACCCACAACTAAAAGTATACAGCTATGTACTGGAGGGCTTTGGGGAGAAGAAGGAAAAATGAAATCTTAAAAAAAAAGTTTAGTCTTTGAAGAGGTAATATGCTCAAATGGTTAAATAAATATTTGCATATTTATATATTTTATATAGACAGTGGAAAAGTCTCACTCCTATGCCTAGCTCCCATCCACCCAGTTCCATGCCCCTCCCTAACCACTTTTACTAGTTTCTTTATATTCTTTTAGACTTTCTTTAGGCAAATACTTATCAATATGAATATATAATCTTATTTTTTTTACTTTTCATAGAAAACTTAACCCCTGGTTCTTCCCCACTGTTCTGTACTTTCTTCCCTCTCACCCCTGTATTGCTTTTTCACTTAATGTATCTTGGAGACCTTTCTGGATCAATTTATAGAGAGCTTGCACATTCTTTTTTAATGCCTGCATAGTATTCCATTGAATGGATGTATCATAGTTTAATAGTTTCTTATTGTTGGACATTGGTGTTGCTTCCAGTCTTTTGATTTGATAAGCAATTCTGTAATCACAACCCTTGAACATATGTCATTTTACACGTGTGCAAGGTATTTGTGGAATAAATTTGCAGGATTTCTAAGTCAAAGGATATGTGCATTTATAACTATGAAATATATTGCCAAATTGCTTTCCTTAGGGGTTGTTCCAATATACATTGCCTGTTCACTCACCATTAGCTGTATCATAGTTAATACTTACATGGTGCTTACTATGTGCCAGATCTATCCTAAATGCTTTATATACATTACCTCATTTAATCTTAATAACATCCTTCAGAGGTAGGTACTATTATTATCTCCATTTTTCAGGTGAGTAAATTGAAGAATGGAGAGTTTAAGTGACTTAGCCAAATCACACAGCTACTAAGGCAGAAATTCAAACTAAGCACTCTGGCTTCAGGGTCAGTGTTGTTAATAATATGCTTTGCTGTTATCAAACTTAAATTTTTGCCAATCTGATAGAGAAAAATAATATTTCAGAGTAGTTTTAAGTTTTCAAAAATTATGTTAAGGTTAAGCATCTTATTATACTGTTTGAGTCACTCATATTTCCTTTTCTGTAAACTACCTGTTTAAATTCTTTACCTATTTTCCTGTTGAGTCATAGGTTTCTTTCCTAATGATTTCTAGGTCTCTCTCCCTCTCTCTCTCTATATATACACACACACGTTCATACATATATAAATATATGGTAAGATAAATTTTTTATCTGTGATTTGTATTGCAAATACCTTCCTGTTTTGATGTTTGTCTTCTGATTTATTTTATTCCCATGCAGAACTTTTAGTTTTTTATGTAGACAAACTTCTTTTATGGGTTTTGGATTTTAAGTCATAGTTAGAAAGGCCTTCTCCATTTCAATCCTTAGTTTATAAATCTATCCAATGGGAACAAGAAAACAAAATTATTGTGAAGGTCAAAGTACTTTGTGAACTGTAAATCATTATACAGATGAAGTATGGTGTTTATTAATTTGTCATCTGAACAAATTGTATAGAGGCTGTCATCTCTTCTCTGCATTAAATAGAATAGAATAGTATAATTTTTTTTTCTGCAGTGTGGGAAACTAGGTGATATTGATCTTGTGGTCAGTGTTTTTCTTGGACAATTTGCATGGGATCTTTTTCAAAAGTAGGCATTGTGGAAATCCTGAAGTGTTTTTGCATACTTTAGTCTTGTTCTTTGTATTAGGTATAATTAGAATCTGACTTAAAGTTCTCAAAAATTGTTTTGCTCTCACATTAGCTATGGTTCACAAATTTGCACATTATTTGCTATCGGTATTGTATTCCTACTGATTGGTAGGAATTTGTAATTTGAGAGGACCCCTCATTTTTTTGGAGTGATTTTAAAATTAATGGATGTTCATTAAGGAAGAATTGGGAAATAGAGATGATTTTGAAGAAGATATAAATTATTCATATCTTCCCAAGATTCAAAGAGTTAATAGCCAGTGTTAACATTTTGGACTATATCCTCTCAGAATTATTTTTGTGTTTGTGTAAGTATTGTCATCACTAACTCTCTAGGGCTTGACATAGTGACTGGTCCCTAGTAGGTGCTGAATAAATATTTGTTGACTGAATGACTGAAAGAATGAACATGTTTTTTTCATAGAAAGTATGGAATCTCAATGTCTATTTATTTTCTTTTTTTCTCCATTGTAAATCTTTTTTTTTTTTTTTTTGAGGAAGATTTGCCCTGAGCTAACTGCTGCTAATCTTCCTCTTTTCGCTGAGGAAGACTGGCCCTGAGCTAACATCCATGCCCATCTTCCTCTACTTTTTATATGTGGGATGCCTACCACAGCATGGCCTGCCAGGCGGTACCATGTCCACACCTGGGATCTGAACTGGTGAACCCTGGGCCGCTGAAGCAGAACGTGCACACTTAACCGCTGCACCACCGGGCCGGCCCCTCGATTGTAAATCTTGATTCATATAGTATTAAAATTTGTATGCCACAATTCACTTGGAGGTGAGTAAGTTCCATTCTAAGCCCTTACGGAGCTCATAGTCCAGTGAAAGAGACAGGCAAGCAACAATTAAAATGCTGTGTGATAACTGTAATAACACATTTGTGCAAGGCATTATCAAAGCACAGAAAAAGGAGATTGAGGGGTCAGAGAACACTTACCACATGAGATGATTACTGAGAGAGCCATATAGAAGAGGTCAAGAAGAACACACCAGGGAGAAAGAATATTACGTGCATAATCACTGAAGTGTGAGCAGGGCTCTACAAGTGGTGCTCTATATTTGGAGTAGATTGTGTCTGTGGGTAGAGGAATAGAGATCGATGATGCTGGACATGTGGGTAGGGGCCAAATAAGAAAGAGCCTTTGTATGACACATGAAGAGTTTTCAAAAGGTTGCTCACCCCGGAGAATAGATTGGAAGAGGTGTGAGAGTCGAGATAGGAAGACCAAGAAAACATTAGTTGAGTGCAAGAAGTGGAAGGGGGAGGTGAACATCACTTAAGCTGAGATAGGAAGGGAAGGCTACACTGGAAAGGTGGGTTAAATTTGGGGGATAATGATTAGGCCAGTTTTTGTAGAGCAAAGTCTTTGAATGCCAGGCTAAGGAATTTTGTAAGCAACAGATGTCATGGAAGATTTTTAACTGTCATGTGTGTTATGTGAACTGTTACAGGTTGCAGTTTGCTTCTTCCGGCTAGTCTGAAATGCTGTCGAAATCTTTCGTGCCTATGAAATAGTAGAAATATTATCAAAGGCAATTGTATTTAAATAGGAGTGAAACTTTAGACTGAAAAATGATGCTTTATTTGAAAAGAACTATATATAGTAAAGACTCTTGAAACTAGGCATTATGTGAAAGTACCTTTTCTAATGGTTATGTGCTGTCTCCTTTGGATTCTTGAGAGCAGACAACTCTTCCGGCGTAGTGAAGCTCCGGTCTTGTTGAGGCTTCTCAGCAAGCTTAAGGAAATCACATTAAAAGCCCTCTTAACGCTCCATAAATACATTAGAAAATACATTTTTACCTGGAACTGGATTTTTTTTCCTGAACTTAAATCAGAAAGAAAATATTTCAAGGAAGCAAACCCCTATCAGAAAGTTAAATAATTGCCAGGTAATATGCTGCAGTTAATATGAATTCAGTTAATGACTACATCTTTTGTATTTGTATTTCTGTACATTCATAATTGAATGTTTTAAGAGACTCAGGTTCATCATACATTGATTGTGAAATTATGCTTTGCTACATTTATTATGTCAATAAATTGATATTCTGTTTTATAATTATAGAAGTGGTATAACGTTACAGAAAGTTTAGGATAAGAGTAAAGAATAAGTCATAATCCTTCCACTCCAAAATAACGTTATCACTTAGGTATAATTCCTTTATTTTTTTCCCAGTGCATAATTTTATATAATTGTAATTATTGATTATTCAATTTTTACATTCTTTGCCCCTCCCTCTTCCTCTTTAACATATATCATAAATTTTATCTTACATAGTCTAAGCTACTATTGTGGGAAAGATGAAAGAATGGTTTTTTGTCGTTCTAACCTTTTTATCTTCATTTTTTTTTTTTTTTTTGAGGAAGATTATCCCCGAGCTAACATCCATGCCCATCTTCCTCTACTTTATATGCAGGACGCCTGCCACAGCATGGCTTGATAATCGGTGTATAGGTCTGTGCCTGGGATCTGAACCGGTGAATTCTGGGCCTCCGAAGCAGAGTGTGTGAACTTGACCCCTATGCCCCCAGGCCTGCCCTTTATCTTCATTTTTTAAACAGAACTAATGCATGATCATTGTGAAAAACAACCACACAGAAATGTATTCCTTAAAAAAAATGAGTGTCTCGGGGCTGGCCCGTGGCCGAGTGGTTAAGTTCGCGCGCTCCGCTACAGGCGGCCCAGTGTTTCGTTGGTTCGAATCCTGGGCGCGGACATGGCACTGCTCATCAAACCACGCTGAGGCGGCATCCCACATGCCACAACTAGAAGGACCCACAACGAGGGTCCTGGGGGCTTTGGGAAGAAAAAGGAAAAAAATAAAAAATCTTTAAAAAAAAAAAAATGAGTGTCTCTTACAATTGCTTCCTCCACCAAGATGACAGTTTAGTATATGTATTTCTCTAAATTTTCTAGGCATATATTAATGTTTAATATATTATATTAAAAAATAAAAACAAGATCACACTATACATTCTATTTTGCAACTTGCTGTTGTCACTTAATAGTGAAACTTGGACATCTTTTCATGTTAGTATGTATAGAATGTACCCCTTTTTTTGTGTGTGTGAGGAAGATTGGCCCTGAACTAACATCTGTGGTCAATCTTTCCTCTTTTTGCTTGAGCAAGATTGTCACTGAGCTAACATCTGTGCCAATCTTCCTCTATTTTATGTGTGATGCTGCCACAGTGTGGCTTAAGGAGCGGTACTATATCTGCCCCCGGGATCCAAATCTGCGAATCCTGGGCCTCTGAAGGAGAGTGTTCGAACTTAACCACTATACCTCTGGGCCAGCCCCATACCTCATTCTTTTAATGACTATGTAATATTAAGTTATATGGATGTACTACAATTTGTTTAACCTATCCCTGTTGAAGGACATTTGCATTGTCTCTGTTTTTTTTCCTGTTACTGACAACATGTAAGTTAATATTCTTGTACATATATCTTTGTGTGCTTATAATAACTGTCGTTTTTAATGACTAAAAAATATTCCCTTTAGTGGAAAGAATATATTTGAGAAAGAAACAAGATTGAATAAAAAATTTTTTTGGTGAATATTTTTTGATAATACTTCATGTTATTAATTTTGTTTTCCTTTTTATCAGATTCCTCTTTTGACTTTTGTAATGTAGACTATAGAACAGCCTGTCCTGACCCCAGAAACCTAACTTCCTCTTTCCTCTTGATTGCTTTCTTTCCCATAGTGTCTGAAATAGTCTTCTAACTCACTTTATCAGAAGAAGAGGTGAGTTGCCTCTGACCTAAGTGGTCATGTACAGGTCTTCTTAAAATCAAATAGAAAAATTTATCAAAAGAGATATTATCCTGGAAAGTCATACATCCCCCTAGTACTTTAGCATTTCAGTTTATTTGAATGGGGTCCAGTATCAGCTTATCTTGTGTCAAGTTTCATGTTGACCCATACAAAGTTACAGATACATTGAGTGTACTTAGAAGATAAGAAACCGTGTTCTTTATATCCAGATTATGGGAAATAATAGTCCTGCTCAGTCCTGTACTAGTTAGATCATATACATAACATTGTGTACAGTTTTTGCTATTGTATTTTAGAAGGGCTTTGACAGTTTGGAGGGCAATTAAGGCTAAACTTTAAAGAAGGTAACCAGAGAGATGTCTGTGCTATGTTCCATGGGAAACCTGAAAGACTTGTGTGTATTTGCCCTGGGTTAGACTTGGTAACTGAAAAGTATCATAAAGAATAAAAAAAACAGGCTTAATTTGTTGTATACTTGCAGCATCCAGAACTAGGATTAAGGGTGGGTGGGGGAGGGAGAAGAAAGAGAACTCATATTTATTAAATGCTTACTGTGTGTCAGGCACCCTGCCTAGTGCTTCATGTATGCATTTTTATCCTTAAATTCCTTACTATGTTCTCATAATAACTCAGGTACAATTGATATTTATTTCTATTTTATAGATAAGGAGAGAAGTTAAGCAACATGCCACGATCATTCAGCTAAGTTGGAATCAGAATTTTTAAACTTGTCCTGTTTATTTTAGTCATACACATATATTTTAAATAATATATATTATTTTAGAAAAATTGCTTTTTTTCCTGCACTCATTTTATGAAGTTTTATCCATCTTTTACATACTTTTTCAATCTCAGTGTCTTTGCCATCACTAGATCCTTTTTGAATTATCTATCACAGTTTGCCATGGTATGTATGTATGTTATCTGCTTTTCTGTTTGAGCTGTTAGAGATAGAGCTTTTTTTTTTTTTTTTTTTTTTGCTGAGGAAGATTAGCCCTGAGCTAACATCTGCTGCCAGTCTTCCTCTGTTTTTGCTTGAGGAAGATTAGCCCTTAGCTAACATCTGTGCCAGTCTTCCTCCACTTTATATGTGGGTCGCTGCCACAGCATGGCTGATGAATGGTGTAGGTCTGTGTCTGGGATCTGAACCTGTGAACTGGGCTGCCGAAGCAGAGTGCAGTGAACTTAACCACTATGCCGCCATGGGCCCGGCCCCAAGATACAGCATTCTTTGAATATGTATGCAATGCTACTTCATTAGAAATTTTATCCCAAGCAACAAGTACTCATTCACACAACATAAAGCCAGTTGGTTTTTCCATTTCTAGTGTTGGTGTTTGTGGTCTCCATGCTGTATTCATTTTCTGGATTTTTTTTATTGACAAAAAGTATCATCTCTTGTTTCTGAAGCCTTTTTCATTATTATTATGAGAAAAATGTAGCAAACACCCATTTACCCATTACCCATATATAACAATTATTAGCATTTTGTAAAATTTGCCACATCTATTTTTTTTGAGAGATATGTATATATATGTGTGTATATATATATATATATATTTTTTTTTTTTTCTGAGGAAGTTTCATCCTGAGCTAACATCCATGCCGGTCTTCCTCTATTTTTTAGTATGTGGGCTGCCTGCACAGCATGGCTGCTAGCAGAGCGGTGTAGGTCCACACCCAGGAACTGAACCTGGCCACTGAAGCAGAGCATGCCGAACTTAACCACTAGGCCACTGGGGCTGGCCCTTTTCTGATATATTTTAATGCAAATACAAACATGATATTTCACCTCTATTTCTGTGGGCATCTCCAAAAATAAGTCTTATATAATCTTAATATTATCACACTTACAATTAATAATAATAATTTTATACTATCATCTAATAGTAGTCCTTATTAAAATTTCCCCAGTTTTCTTTTATAACTGGTTTGTTCAAATCAGGATCCAGTCAAATATCATTATTGTATTTAGTTGTTATAACTCTTAATTCTCCTTCAGAGTCAGAATTTGAACACAGTACTGTGCTTTTCCTATGCTGTTCTTTCCTTGGAAAGAAAAAACTTTGTACCAATCAGAACTTTGCAATAATAGAACTTGCTATTATAAGGTTGCTTGAGGAATTAGTGAGCTCATTGTTAGTGTGTTGTTTCAGCAGGCTGAGCTGACTCTGGCATCTGTAGTGTCCAATCCAGTGGACATTTTTCTTCGTGTTGTTTGACTACTTTGTGGCATTTGATATGTTCATCATTTCCGCCTTTTGCTTGTGTGACATACTTTCTGTGGTTTTATTCTTACCGCTTTTGTTTCTTTTTTGTCTTGTGTATGTTGATGTTCCCTTGGCCTCTTATCTGGTCTCACCTAAGGATATAAAGAAGGAGACTGGGCTTTGGCACATAGTAGCAACTCAGTAAATATTATCTGTTACTCATGTTCTCTACTTTAGGAAACTCTTTAGAATATATGTAAGCGCTAATGACTTTCAAGTCTGCATCTCCAGTCTAGTCCTCCTCCTGAGCTCCAGGGTAGTGCCTCCAAGTGCCTTCTAGACATTGTCACCTGGTATTCCTTCAGGCACCTTAAACTGAGTAAGATCAGAAAAGAATTTGAATCTCTTTACAAATCTTTTTCTTTCGGTGAATGCCTAGTCATTCCCGCAATCACCCAAACCAGAAACATGGGAAGGATTCTAGTTAAACTTGGAGTCATCCTAGGTACCTCTTGTACCTTGTACATCCATTTGCTCACTTTTTGTTTTTTGAAGATTTTTTAATTGTTTTTCCTTTTTCTCCCTAAAGCCCCCTGGTACATAGTTGTATATTCTTTCGTTGTGGGTCCTTCTAGTTGTGGCAGGTGGGACGCTGCCTCAGCATGGTTTGATGAGCAGTGCCATGTCCGCACCCAGGATTCCAGCCAACGATGCCTGCAGTGGAGTGCACGAACTTAACCACTCGGCCACGGGGCCAGCCCCTCACTTTTTTTTAAAGTCACTTATCTCCTTCCCTATTTCTTTGTCTTCACTGCTAGTGCCTTCATTAAGCCCTCCTTACTTCTAATCTGATATTAGCAGTTATCACTCTGTATTGTACTCATTGATGTACGGATGTGTTTTCTGGGAGACTAAGTTCCTGGAGTGGTGGAGTCATGTTTTATTCGTCTTTATATATCCTTCCCCCAGAGAGGCAGTATTAGTATAGTGATTAAGAGTACAGGCTCTGGGGGCCGGCCCGGTGGCGCAGCGGTTAAGTGCGCTCGTTCCGCTTCGGGGGCCCGGGGTTCGCTGGTTGGGATCCCAGGTGTGGAAATGGCACCACTTGGCAAGTCATGCAGTGGTAGACGTCCCACATATAGAGTAGAGGAAGATGGGCATGGATGTTAGCTCAGGGCCAGTCTTCCTCAGCAAAAAGAGGAGGATTGACAGCAGTTAGCTCAGGGCTAATCTTCCTCAAAAAAAAAAAAAAAAAAAAGAGTACAGGCTCTGGATTTGAATTCTGGCTCTACTACTTCTTGTCTGTAAGAGCTTGAACATGTTAACTAATTCCTTCATGTCTTTGTTTCCACATTTCTAAAACTTGGATAATAATAGTATCTATTTTATAGGGCTCTTATGAATATTAAACATGAAACACTTGGAAGAGTGTCTGGATTATAGTAAATGCTCAGTAAATATTATAGCACCTATCATAATACTTTATACCCAGTGGGAACCCAGTTAACAGAGGGGATTCCTGAATTGGCCAAAAGATTGGATTAGTTAACCTCTAAATGCCTTTGCAACTTTCAACCTAAGTTTCTAGGGCCTGGTGGATTGTAGTTAGAACAGCAAAATAAGATGCTTATGCCAAAGAGATAATACAATTTTAAGAACTGGCTTTTGATCTGTCTGGCACTAATATATGCCATTGTGTATATTCATGGCTAATTAAATAGGGGATGCCAGTTTTTATGTTAGATTGCCTTTGATTTGAATGGAAACTGCAACTCATTATTTCACAGTAGGATGCAAGTTCAGCAGTATTGCTTTTATTTTTAATTAGGCAGTCATCCTGAAATGTGTCTGTATTTGCTATGTTGGTCCATAGAAGAGATAAGAGCTGAGCAGACCTGTCATGTAGATTTGCCATGTGGTTGGTCTTGATACACAGCTAAAATACTTGTCTGTATTCCTATTCTGGAAAATGGCCAGTTTTCTTGGCTACATCTTACCCACAACGAATCCTTGTTTTATTTTGAATTAATTAGGCACTTTTTATGATTATAGAAAGAAAAAAAATATGATTAGGATATTATGTTTGCATTCCTTTTTTACTCCATATATCCAGGGTATAAAAGTCCACTAAATTCTCAGAAATCTTTTTTACTCGTGTTGTGGAACTTACTACCAGCTTTGTGCACACATGATTCCGTATTTGGATGGATGTTGAAGATTTTTGGTTGCTGGCTGACACTTTGCCATGTCCTGCTACCTGTTGGTTGATAGCTGTTGAGTGCATTGCAGGATTTTATTTGTGTCTATGCTGTTATGAAGTTTCATCTACTTTGTTCTTGTTCTTTGTTCTTTGTTTTTGTGAAAGGGTAAGAAACAACAAATACTGTACATTAGAATGGAAAAGAAAGACTGATGGAGAGTTGGCGTATCTTCCCTGTCAGCTTGGCATGCAGTCTTTAGACAGTCTGTTAAAATGAATGCTAATTTTTATGTCTATAGAATGTGATTAAATGACTGAAGACCATCAACTGTATACTCTTTAATCTCTGCTGTAAAGGTAGGATGGGGAATAGTAATAGCTTTTTGCCTAGCTAATATGCAAATCATTTTCACAGAAGTTTAGCTGTTTTTCTGGAGGACACATGTCACAGTGGGAAGTGTTTGGATTTTGAAATACTAGATTTGAATCCTGAGTCTGTCACTAGTTGTTTGAGTTTGGGCAAGTCTTTTAACCTCTCAGTGTCTTAATTTCTTCCTCTTTAATTTGGAGATGATAATACCTACCTTGCAGAATTGTCATAATGATTGGAGATAGCATATGCAAAACACTTGGTAGAATGCATGGGCCCATGGTAAATGGTGGCTGCAGTTGTTATTATTTACAGAAGCTTTTCAGATGGGAGAATGCATGTTTTAACTGGGCGTCCTAAAAAAGTTTCCTTAAAAAAAAGTTTCCTTGGGTCTCTGGAAAATGATTTGTTGAATTCCCACTTTGGAAAGATAAAATATATAGTATTGAATATAAGAAATTTAGTTCCCTAACTTTTTATTGATAGCTTTTCAAATTACTTTCCCCAATCAAAGCTTTTAATTGTACCTTCTTTGTGAAAGATTAATCAATCCCAGTATAAGTGAAAATCACCCTTTGAAAAGACAAACCTGCCTACGTAGAAAAGAAAGAAAAACAGTTTTGAACTTCCAAGTTTATAAATATTGAAACCGAGAACACAGTTACTAAAAAGTTGTTTGTACCCTTGTAAGCAACATAATTTTGGCATTTTTGAAAGACTGCTAAATGCTGTTTCCTAGTTTAAGAACAGGACTGATTAAGCTTTTCTGACACAGTGGGTCTCAACGGGAGCGCTACTGGCATTTAGGGCAGGACAATTCTTTGTTGTGCAGGACTGTTCTGTGCATTGTACGACTTTTAGCCTCCCTGGCCCCTGCCCACTAAAATGCCAATGGTGCCCACCCCACACCCCCGCCATTGTGATAATTACTCCTCCTTGACAAGGACCTCCTTTTCCCTAAATTTTCACATGCCCCTTATTGAGAATCCCTGGGACTCTAGCTGAAATATTTTTAGTGAAGCAGATCGCAGTATCATTAGTTTTCATTTAAAAATTCCAAGTTTTTACAAGCTTAAAAATTAATTCATCTTCTTCTTCTTTTTTTTTTTTTGAGGAAGATTAGCCCTGGGCTAACTTCCTCTTTTTGCTGAGGAAGACTGGCCCTGAGCTAACATCCATGCCCATCTTCCTCTACTTTATAATGGGACGCCTACCACAGCGTGGCTTTTGCCAAGCGGTGCCATGTCCGCACCAGTATCCAACTGGTGAACCCCGGGCCGCTGAGAAGTGGAACGTGCGAACTTAACCGCTGCCCCACCGGCTGGCCCCAAAATTAATTATTCTTGATCAACAAAGTGTAGTTTCTTGAATCAAGTAGGCTCTTTAGAGCGAAACCTGCATTTTTTAAATCATATCTTTCTAGTAAATGTGAGAGTAATTGTGTCTCTGTTCCCCCCAAATTGTATACTTTAAGGGGCACTATTAGTATCAAAAGGTAGTATTCCATATATAAGACCAAGAGAGGCAATCCGGAGGCTGAAAACACCATGAAATCTCACACATTTCAAATAATATATTTTCTGATTTTAAAATGAATCATACAAACTTTTGCTGTCTTTTATGGCTAACTAAAATTTGTCAGATTAAACTGAAAGCCATTTATAGCTTGGTTGATTTCATTTAAAATGTGGTCCTTTAGTATGCTGGCTAAGGGAGCAGAAGGCATGGTTTGGAAGTTTTCCCATGCTCAGCACTTCTCAGAATGGATTAATAAGTTCTTACTCCCGTGAGGGGGCTATGCTTTTTACCACTAATCTCAACTGTCTAGTAATTAGTACTACTTTAGCACGTAGTAGGAACTCTACTGTGAAATAGCAGTGTTTATCACGAGTGCTTTTATATTTTAAGTTTTTGGACTTGAATAAGTTAGGCTATCCAAAAATTCTTCCAGTGTTTTTGAGTTTTTTGCTTAAGATATAAATACTCCTTGGACTAAAAACTGTAGTGGAACTGTTGCTGAATAAAAGTTTGAGAATCTAGAGACTTGGCTTGCACAGTGGGGTGCTGTTTATTTGCCAAATTGTTTTCAGTTTTCTTGGCCCAAGCATACTGCATAGCTATTGTATTGGCAATAGACTTAAAAAAAAAAACTGTTAAATTTCTTTTTTTATTTCAAAAAATTAAATATAGAAAAGTGTACAATATAATACCACCCATAATTAACAAATATTAGTTGACAAAAAATAACAAAATTAGCAAATATATAATTTTGCGTTGTTTGCTATGAAACAAAACACTATTGCTAGAGTCGAAATCTCCTTTGTTTCTCTTCCTTGTCTCATGTCTCTTCTTTCCCACCAAGGCAACTACTACTATGAATTTAGTGTCTATTTTTCTAATTCATGCTTTTAGACATTTACTATGACTATGTATCTTTAATGATTTTAAATTTACTTTAAATAATTGTTTTAAATAATAATAATTCAATAGGAGTTGAATGCTTACTGTTTGCCAGGCACTGGCCATTTAATCAGTAACCCTGTGGTTGTTGTAAGGATTAAATGAGTTAATACATACAAAACGTTGTCACGTAGGTATTATTTTTATTTCCATTTTATAGATGGGAAACTGGAGATATAGAGAGGTTTTAAAATGACTTGGCTAGGTTCATATAGCTACAAGTTAATGGAGCAAGGATTTGAACCCAGATTGACTCTAGAGGCTATACCTTTAATCAAGATGCTATTCCTGCATCTCTGTAATATATATTGTTTTGTATGTTTTTAGAAATACATTTTTTATTAAAATGGTGTCATCTGTAGGAATGGTCCTGTAGTGTTTTCTTTTTTTTTGGTAACTTCTTAAAATTTTCTTTTGAATTAAATTTTGGTGATACCACTCACTACAACTTGATTCTTTTCCTCCATTAAGTATTGCTTTTGAAATACATCCACATTACTATATAGAGTTCATTTATTGTAAGTGCTTTATATTTCATTGAAAAATAGGCTGCAATATATCTGTTGCTCCTACAGACTAACTTTGAGTTGTTTCCTTTTTGCTAGTTATTACACACAATGCTGAAATGAAATGCACATCCTTGTTCAGTGCTTATGCAAGAATTTCTATAAGCATATACCATTTTTGTTTCTTTTTTGCAGGGGAATATTTGCCCTAAGCTAACATTTGTTGCCTATCTTCCTCATTTTTTCTTCCTTTCCCTCCACCAAAGCCCCAGTACATAGTTGTGTATGGCTGTAAGTTCTTCTGGTTCTTCTGTGTGAGCTGCTGCCATAGCATGGCTACTGACAGACAGTGGTGTGCTTTCATGCCTGGGAACTGAACCTGGGTCACTGAAATGGAGTGTGCTGAACTTTAACCATTAGGCCATCAGAATTGGCTCAGCATATACCTTTTTAAAAATACTTTTTCCCTTTTTTGAAAAGTGCTGTGAGCCAAGATACAAAGTTATTTTTTCAAAATAAATACCAAAAGTTTCAGTCTGTTGTGCTATTGTGAAACTTGTAACAGAATCCAGCCATACTAGCTCAGTTGCAATTAGTTATTCCTTACTTCCTCTCACCTAGCTGAGAATGGAAAACCTGACCTGGTGAGCTGCAATGAGCGATTGTGTGTGTGTGTCTTCTAAACCTTAGCATAGAGAATAGAATCTGCCACCCCTAGGGAACCCTTGCATTGTGGAGGTTAACAGTGTATTTCATTAAAAATGAAATATATCTGAAAAAAGTGAAAAAGTCAGTAGATGGCAAGCCTATTAACTTGTTCGGTTAGTTTAGCAGGCAACTATGTTTTATATATTCAATTTTAACTTTAATGTTTCCTGTGTTATTTTTCTACAGTTGTTTCTTTTTCATTCTTTTCTATCTCTGAACAAATTACAATCACCCTGGCCTTCCTCTGTACTCAAGTACTGGTCCTCTTTTCTGTGCGTATAACTAGCTTAACTCTTCACAACTCTTATAGTGGAAAAACGCTGAGTAAAGTAATAATGAAATGGAAGAAGCTTGAACTTTCGTGCTGGATAGACCTGGGTTCCAATTCTGGTTTTACCAGCTGTGTATCCTTAGGCAAGTTACTTAACCTCCTGAGCCTACGTTTCTTTTCCTGTAAAATGGGGATCACACATACTTTGGTGGTATGTTTTGAGGATTAAATGAAAAAATTTTTGTAAAATACTTGTTTTTTTTTTTTTTTTTTAAAGCTATATTAATATGGGCACAGATGTTAGCTCAGGGCCAATATTCCTCAGCAAAAAGATAATCCACCCTGCTGTACAGATCCCTGCTGTAGAGGATCTTCAACTGTTAGTGTACATAAGAATCACTGGGGAGCTTAGTAAAATTTCCAGGCCTCACTCCAAGAGATTCTGATTTAGTAGGTCAAGGTTGAGACTCAAGAATCTGGGTTTTAAACGTGCTCCTTGTGTAACTTTGAAGCAGATGATCAACAGATACACTTTTAGAAATGCACTACCCTTGGTTCCAAGTCTAGCTTTCCTAGTAAGTAGCTTATAAGTACTGGCAAATCATTTCTACTTTCTGAGCCTTACGTTTCCTCGAATATAAAATGAATGACTGAACTTTACGGTCTCTACTGGCTGTAAAATTAAAACAGTTTTGGTCTTGTAATCCTAAATTTTGATCTGGTGGTCTGTTGCCACTTTTTGGCAGAGGTCCAATAGAGGTGCTTAGATGTTTTATTCTTTGGGAGCTCAGATTATTCTTCCTTCTGTGAAGATTCTGGTGAAACTAGCTTAAGCAAAAATAGTTTACTTTAAAGATGCAGGGATATCTCATGGAACCTTAAGCCAGGATGCAGTTAGGTGTCGGGAATCAGGGTCTAGAGCACATTAGGAAAGTTAACAAATTCTCTCTGTCTCTTTTTTCTTTGCAAATGGGCCTCAATTCCTTGGCTTTTTTGCCTTCTTTGTGGTAGAAAATGGCCACAGTCAATAGCTCCTGAGTTTACATGGCTTTCATTTTATTTTTTTATTGTATAAGTTTTAGGTGTACAGCTTTATAATTCTACTTCTGAATACACTACAAAATCATCACCACCACAAGTCTAGTTACTATCCATCACCATACAGTTGACCCCCTTTGCTCATTTTGCCCACCCCTCAACCCCCTTCCCCTCTGATAACCACTAGTCTGTTCTCTGTATCTGTGGGGTTGTTTTTGTTTGCTCATTGTTTTGTGTTTTTAGATTCCATGTATGAGTGAGATATGGTATTTGACTTTCTCCATCTGACTTGTTTTACTTAGCATAATACCCTCAAGTTCCATCTATGTTGTCACAAATGGCCAGATTTCATTCTTTTTTTCTGGCTAAGTAGCATTCCATTGTATATATATATATACACCACATCTTCTTTATCCATTCATCCACTGATGGACACTTAGGTTGTTTCCATATCTTGGCTGTTGTAAATAATTCTGCAGTGAACATAGGTGCATGTATCTTTTCGAATGTGTTTTTATGTTCTTTGGATAGATACCCAGAAGTGGAATTGCCAGGTTGTATGGTAGTTCTACAGTCGTGTGTCACTTAACGATGGGGATACATTCTGAGAAATGCATCATTAGGTAATTTCATCATTGTGCAAACATTATAGAGTATAGTTACATGAACCTAGATGGTATAGTCTATGGTATACCTAGGTTATATGGCTGTGTGGTACTAATGGGATTTGGGATTACTAATGGGTACTTATGGGATTACCATCATTGACTAAAACATTTTATGTAGTACATGACTGTATTTTTAATTTTTTGAGGAACTTCCATACTGTTTTCCATAGTGGCTGTACCAATTTACATTCTCACCAACACTTGTTATTTCTTGTCTTTTCGATAATAGTCATTGTGACATATCTAAGGTGATATCTCATTGTGGCTCTGATTTGCACCTGCCTGATGATTAGTGATGTTGAGCATCTTTTCATGTGTTTGTTGTCCATCTGTATGTCTTCTTTGGGAAAATGTCTATTTAGCTCCTCTGCCCATTTCTTTTTTTTTTTTTTTTAAGATTTTATTTTTTCCTTTTTCTCCCCAAAGCCCCCCTGTACATAGTTGTATGTTCTTCGTTGTGGGTCCTTCTAGTTGTGGCATGTGGGACGCTGCCTCAGCGTGGCTTGATGAGTAGTGCCATGTCCGCACCCAGGATTCGAACCAATGAAACACTGGGCCGCCTGCAGCAGAGCGCGTGAACTTAACCACTTGGCCACGGGGCCAGCCCCTCTGCCCATTTCTTGATTGGGTTTTTTTTTTTTTTACATATTGAGTTGTATTGTTCTTTATATGTTTTGGATATTAACCCTTTATTGGATATATCATTTGCAAATATCTTCTCTCATTCAGTAGGTTCCCTTTTCATTGTGTTGATGGTTTCCTTTGCTGTACAGAAGCTTTTTAGTTTGATGTAATCCCATTTGTTTATTTGTGCTTTTGTTGCCCTTGTACGTGGCTTGCATTTTAGAAAGCAGCAGATGGAGGCTGGGATATCTTAATTTCAATGCCAAATGCTAGGAAAGGAACTGTGAATTGGTCCTTATTGGGTAGAGTGGTACCAACTTCTGTCTATGGCTAGGGAGGGAGGGTCATATTTTAAGAACGGCTTTGGGGAGCCCTGCCTCTCTTCTCCATAATTGGAGGTGGTGTAGGTATTCCTGGCTAGATATTCACCACATTTATGAAAGCATCTCACTATTTGAAGAGTCACAGTATTGCATTTTGCATAGGACCCTTACAGTCAATTCTCATGGAAAAAAGTAGAAGTAGGGAGAGACAGGCAAAAGAAAAAGTGGGCTTGTGTTTCTTCTTAGTCATGTACCAGATGGTGTAGAGCCTTTTACATTTGCTTTTGCTGGACTGTGCTGTTTAAGCAATGAGTTTTTTTTTTAAAGGTTGGCACCTGAGCTAACAACTGTTGCCAATCTTTTTTTTTCTCCCCAAATCTCCCCAGTATATAGTTTTATGTAATTTTTAGTTGTGGGTCCTTCTAGTTGTGTCATGTGGGACGCTGACTCAGCATGGCCTGATGAGTGGTGCCATGTCCACACCCAGGATCCGACCCCGTGAAACCCTGGGCCACTGAAGCAGAGCACGTGAACTTAACCATTCGACCACGGGGCCGGCTCTAACAATGAGTTTTTAACTTGCTTTTGGATATAGTTTTCCTCTTTTAAAATTATATAATTTTATAGTATAAAATCTTTGTCATCTTTGTTTTATATATTTGGGATTAATAAATTTTCAACAGAAGAGAAAATTATGTGAGGCTGTGGAGGACATTGGTAGGAGCACAGGCTTTTGAATCGGAGTCTTGCATTTTAATTTTATCTCTGCCACTTAGTGACTGTATGATTACTTCTCTGTGAAATGAACATAATAACACTTATATCATGGATTATTTGAGAATCAGATGACATCACATGTGTATGGCTCTTATATAAAGTTTCCTAAATAGTAGGTGCTCAATGAATAATAGATATTATCATTATTTTGTTTTTAGAATGTACTCGATAATCTTCATTATAATCTACTCATGTTAAAGACTATCTACATCTTAGGCTTTAAATATATCAGTATTTTTTGAAGATAAAGGTATAAAGTGTTTTTTACATCTGAAAACAGGAGCTAGAATGTGAAAGAGGAGATATTTTTACGTTAATAGTTCATTGGTTTGCATGAATTTATTCATTAATGGTTTTAATATCTTTTTGATCTCTTGTTTAGTGTCAAACCGGAAGAGAAGTAGACGTCAACAAAACTTTATTATGCGTGGAGTTCCTTCTTAAGAGAAGAAAAAAGTGATTATTGAGACTATGGATCGGAGCAAACGGAATTCAATTGCAGGATTTCCTCCACGTGTGGAGCGTCTGGAAGATTTTGAAGGAGGTGGCGGAGGGGATGGGAACATGACCCAGGTGGGAAGGGTTTGGCCTTCTTCATATCGAGCTCTTATAAGTGCCTTTTCCAGACTGACGCGTTTAGATGACTTCACCTGTGAAAAAATAGGGTCTGGCTTCTTCTCTGAAGTGTTCAAGGTGAGTGATGCCTCAGCTTTTCTCACACTGTTTTGTTGATAGTCAGCTTCACTGCAGAGTTGATAGTTGTGTTTAATTAGGAGATAGGCTTTGCCTAGTCAGGGTGCTGTGGATCACGAGCAGTGTTCTAAACCCTCTTGTCAAGCTCTTTATGAACTTGTAAGATATTTTATGTCTTTTAATTATAAAAATAATATGTGCTCATCAAAAATCCAAATAATGTAAGTCTTTTCCATTCCCCCTGCCTCTCTCTCTCTATAATATATATAATTATATATAAAAAGTTTATATAATATATATAAATATATATAAAATATATATTATATATATATATAAATCTCCACACAATATATATATAAAATCTCCAATAATGACCTCTATTAACAATTTGGTATGTATACTTCTGGACCCTTTTCTGTACTTATGCAGTCATACATTGCTTAATGATAGGGATATATTTTGAGAAATGCGTTGTTAGGTGATTTTGTTGTGTGAACATCATAGCGTGTACTTACACAAACGTGGGTGTGTAGGCTACTACACACCTAGGCTGTGTGGTACTAATCTTAGGAGTCCACTGTCATATATGCGGTCTGTTGTTGACCAAAACATTGTTATGTGGCACGTGACTTAGATATATTATACACACACATCATATATACATATGTAACCATTTATGCATACATATAAAAAGATATATATACTCACACATATAGTTTTTGTTTGCTTTTTTAATAAAATTGAGCCCTTAATACTCTCAAGCTATCGTGTTTCCCTAGTTCATTTACTCCCCAAGAGGATTATTTATCTTTTCTTCTCTCATCAAACTCCCAGTACTTCTCTCTGGTCCTCACTCTCAGTGACAAGTGTGCTTCCTAATTCGCTTAGAAAATTGAAGCAAGCAGAAGAGAACTTCCACAGCCTCTCATATCACCACAAATGGCTACTAACCCACATCTTTACCCACTTACTGGGCTTTTATATAGGTCATTATGGGTGAACTACCCATGTGCCAATCTAAGCTGTGTTTCCATTTGTATTGTATATCCTCTTTCATTTGCCTACTTAAAGACATTACCTAGGAAGTCTCCCCTCTGTTTCCTGTATCATATTTCACTCTGTTAAATTATCTCTATCAGCATGTAAACATTTTGTTATTTCTCGCACCTTAAAAATATCTTTAGAGGGGGGGCTGGCCCCGTGGCCGAGTGGTTAAGTTCGCGCGCTCCGCTGCAGGCGGCCCAGTGTTTCGTTAGTTCGAATCCTGGGCGCGGACATGGCACTGCTCATCAGACCATGCTGAGGCGGCGTCCCACATGCCACAACTAGAAGGACCCACAACGAAGAATACACAACTATGTACCGGGGGGGGCTTTGGGGAGAAAAAGGAAAAAATAAAATCTTTAAAAAAAAAAAAAATATCTTTAGGGGGAAAAAACCCTCATTTTGACCCTGTCATTTCCTGTAGCTATATTCCGTCATGCCTTATTCTTTTTGGACCAAAACTTCCCCTTAGAGTTGTCTCCGCTCACCGTTTCCAGTTCCTTTCCTCTTATTCTCTCTCAAAAAATTTTTTTTTCATCATGGTAAAATATACCTAACAGAAATTTACCATTTTAACTATATTTAAGGATACAGTTCAGTGGCATTAAGTACGTTTACATTGTTGTGTAACCATCATCATTATCCATTTCCAGAACTTTTTCATCATCCTAAACAGAAACTTTGTACCCATTAAACTTTTTAAGGAACCATCATACTATTTTCCACAGAGGCTGCACCATTTTACATTCCCACCAGCAATGTACAGGAGTTCCAGTTTCTCCACATTCTCAACAACACTTGATATTTTTCATTTTTTAAAAAATACTAGCAATCTTAGTGAGTGTGAGGTGGTGTCTCATTGTGATTTTGATTTGCATTTCTCTAAAATGGCTAATGATACTGAGCATATTTTCATGTGCTTATTATAAGCCTTTTGTGTATTTTCTTTGGAGCAATGTCTATTCAAGTCCTTTGCCCATTTTTGAATTGGATTGGCTTTGTATATAAGGAATATTTATATATCCCTTATCAGATATATGATTTAAAAATATTTTCTCCTGTAGGTTGTCTTTTCACTCTCTTGATGGTGTCCTTTGATGCGCACAAAATTTTAATTCTGAGCCCTATTTATCTATTTTTTCTTTTGTTGCCTCTGCAGTTGGTATAATAGCCAAGAAATCATTGCCAAATCCAATATCATGAATATTTTCCCCAATGTTTTCTTCTAAGAGTTTTATAGTTTTACCTTTTACATTTAGATCTTTGATCCATATAAGTTAATTTTTGTATATGGTGTAAGGTAAAGGTCTAACTTCATTCGTTTGCATGTGGATATCCATTTTTCCCAGCACCATTTGTTAAGAAAATATGTTCTTTCCCTATTGAATGGTCTTGGCACCTTGTCGAAAATTGGTTGACCATATGTGCTAGGGTTGATAACTCGTTTTAATTTGTATCAGCTCTGATTATCCATGAAGTCCTTTTATGTTTATATTAAGTCCATTTATATAATTTGTTTATATTTTTATTTGTCTTTTTATTATGTTAAATTTTTAAAAGTTGTTTATATATCCTGATAATTCTTTTTCTTTCTTTTTTTGTGAGGAAGATTGGCCATGAGCTAACAACTGTTGCCAGTCTTCCTCTTTTTGCTTGAGGAAGATTGCCACTGAGCTAACATCTGTGCCAGGCTTCCTCTATTTTATGTGGAATGCTGCCACAGCATGGCTTGACGAGCAGTGCTAGGTGCATGCCCAGGATCTGAACCTGCAAATCCTGGGCCACTGAAGTGGAGCATGTGAACTTTACTACTACCACACCAGGCCGCCCCTGTGGTAGTAATTCTTTTTTTGTTTTTTTTTTTGAGGAAGATTAGCCCTGAGCTAACTACTGCCAATCCTCCTCTTTTTGCTGAGGAAGACTGGCCCTGAGCTAACATCCATGCCCATCCTCCTCCACCCTATACATGGGATGCCTATCACAGCATGGCTTTTTGCCAAGCGGTGCCATGTCCGCACCTGGGATCTGAACTGGTGAACCCTGGGCCGCCAAGAAGTGGAATGTGCAAACTTAATCACTGTGCCACTGGGCCGGCCCTGGTAGTAATTCCTTTTTTTTTTTTTCCCCCGAGGAAGATTAGCCCTGAGCTAACATCTTTTTTTTTTTTCTGAGGAAGTCTTCTGAGGAAGACTGGCCCTGAGCTAACATCCATGCCCATCTTTCTCTACTTTATATGTGGGACGCCTACCACAGCATGGCTTTTTTGCCAAGCGGTGCCATGTCCGCACTCGGGATCCGAACAGGTGAACCCCAGGCCGTCGAAGCAGAACATGCGCACTTAACCGCTGTGCTACCGGGCTGGCCCCATGAAGTAGTCTTTTTTTTTTTTTAAAGATTTTATTTTTTTCCTTTTTCTCCCCAAAGCCCCCCAGTACACAGCTGCACATTCTTCGTTGTGGGTCCTTCTAGTTGTGGCATGTGGGACGCCGCCTCAGCATGGTTTGATGAGCAGTGCCATGTCCGCGCCCAGGATTCGAACCAACGAAACACTGGGCCGCCTGCAGCGGAGCGCGCGAACTTAACCACTCGGCCACGGGGCCAGCCCCCCATGAAGTAGTCTTTTAATTGGTATATTTAGACCATTGATATTTAAGATGATTATTGATATAGTTGGATTACTATCTACCATATTTGTTACCATTTTCTATTTTTGCCCTTTTTCTTTGTTCCTATTTCTATCTTCCACACTTTTTCTGCCTTTTCTCATTGTATTTTTATTGAGGTCCCATTGGTTTATAACATTATATAAGTTCCAGGTGTACCTCATTATATTTTGACTTCTGTATGGACTGCATCTTATTCACCACCAAAAGTCTAGTTGCCGTCTGTCACTGTACACATGTACCCCTTCACCACTTTGGCCCTCTCCTCATCCCCTTCCCGTCTGGTAACCACCAGTCTGTTCCCCATATCTGTGTGTTTGTTTATCTTCCACATATGAGTGAAGTCATACTCACTCGCGAGCGAGCATGTTGTATGAGTGAAGTAATATTCTTTCTCTGACTTATTTTGCTTAGCATAATACTCTCAAGGTCCATCTGTGTGATCACAAATGGCAAGATTTTGTCTTTTCTTTATGGCTGAATAATATTCCATTGTTGATGTGTGTGTGTGTGTGTATATATATATATATACACACACACACACATACTACATAATTCTTTATCCATTCATCCATTGATGGGCACGTGGGTTGGTTCCAAGTTTTTTTTTTTAATTGCGGTAACATTGGTTTATAACATTCTATAAATTTCAGGAGTACATCATTATATTTTGATTTCTGTATAGATTACATCATGTTCACCACCCAAAGACTGCCATCTGTCACCATACACATGTGCCCAGTCACCCCTTACACTTTCCTCCCTCCCCGCTTCCCCTCTGGCAAGCACCAATCTAATCTCTGTATCTGTGTGTTTGTTTGTTGTTGTTTTTGTCTTCTACTTATGAGTGAGATCATACAGTATTTGACTTTCTCCCTCTGACTTACTTCGCTTAGCGTAATACCCTCAAGGTCCATCCATATTGTCACAAATTGCAAGATTTTGTCTTTTTTTATGGCTGAGTAGTATTCCATCGTGTATATATACCACATCTTTTTCATCCATTCGTCCCTTGGTGGGCACTTAGGTTGTTTCCAAGTCTTGGCTATTGTGAATAATGCTGCAGTGAACATAGGGGTGCATATATCTTTATGCATTCGTGTTTTCATGTTCTTTGGATAAATACCCAGCAGTAGAATAGCTGGATCATATGTAGATGTATTAATTTTTTTGAGGAATTTCCATGCTGTTTTGCATAGTGGCTGCACCAGTTTGCACTCATGCAGCATACAGCCGTGTATGAGAGTTCCCTTTTCTCCATCCTCTCCAACACTTGTTATTGCTTGTTTTGTTCATTATAGCCATTCTAATGGACATGAGGTGATATCTCATTGTCATTTGATTTGCATTTCCCTAATAATTAGTGATGTTGAACATCTCTTCATGTGCCTTTTGGCCATCTGTACACCTTCTTTGGAAAAATGTCTGTTCAGAACTTTTGTCCACTTTTTAGTTGGGTCGTTAGTTTTCTTGTCATTGAAATGTATAAGTTCTTTATATATTTTGGATATTAACCCCTTATCAAATATATGGTTTGCAAATATCTTCTCCCAGTCTTTGGCTTGTCCTTTCATTCTTTTGACACTTTTACTTTTTGTTTTGTTGATGGTTTCCTTTGTTGTGCAGAAGCTTTTTAGTTTGATGTATTCCCATTTGTTTGTTTTCCTTGCCTGATCAGGCATGATATTTGAAATTATGCTGCTAAGACCCATGTCGAAGAGCATACTGCCTATGTTTTCTTCTATAAGTTTTATGGTTTCAGGTCTTACATTCAAGTCTTTAATCCGTGTTGACTTGATTTTTGTGTATGGTATAAGATAATGGTCTACTTTTATTCTTTTGCATGTGGCTGTCCAGTTTTCCCAGCACCATTTACTGATGAGACTTTCCTTTCTCCATTGTATGTTCTTGGTTCCCTTGTCAAAAATTAGCCATCCATAGATGTGTAGGTGTATTTCTGGGCTCTCGATTCTGTTCCATTGATCTGTGTGTCTGTTTTTGTGCCAGTATCTTGCTGTTTTGATTACTATAGCTTTGTAGTATATTTTGAAATCAGGGAGTGTGATACCTTCATCTTTGTTCTTTTTTCTCAGGATTCCTTTGGCTATTTGGGGTCTTTTGTTGTTCCATATAAAGTTTAGGATTCTTTGTCCTATTTTTGTGAAAAATGACTTTGGAACTTTGATAGGGATTGCATTGAATCTGTAGATTGCTTTAGGAAGTATAGACATTTTAACTATGTTAATTCTTCCAATCCAAGAGCATGGAATATCTTTCCATTTCTTTGTGACTTCTTCAGTTTCTTTCAATAATGTTTTATAGTTTTCAGTGTACAAGTCTTTCACCTCTTTGGTTATATTTATTCCTAGGTATTTTATTGTTTTTCTTGCAATTGTATATGGGATTGTATTCTTAATTTCTCTTTTTGCTACTTTGTTGTTAGTGTATAGAAATGCAACTGATTTTTGTATGTTGATTTTTGTATTCTGCAGCTTTACTGTATTCATTTATTATGTCTAAAAGCTTTTTGGTGGATTCTTTAGGGTTTTCTACATATAAAATCATGTCATCTGCTCATAGTGACAGTTTCACTTCTTCCTTTCCAATTTGGATCCCTTTTGTTTCTTTTTCTTGCCTGATTGCTCTGGCTAGGACTTCCAATACTATGTTAAATAAGAGTGGTAAAAATAGGTATCCTTGTCTGATCCCTGTTCTTAAAGGGATAACTTTCAGTTTTTCTCTGTTAAGTATGATACTAGCTGTGGGTTTGTCATATATGGCCTTTATTATATTGAGGTATTTTTCTTCTCTACCCATTTTATTCAGAGTTTTTATCATAAGTGGATGCTGTATCTTGTCAAATGCTTTCCATCTACTGAGAGGATCATGTGATTTTTATTTTTCATTTTGTTAATGTAGTGTATCATGTTGATTGATTTGCAGACGTTGAAACATCACTGTATCCCTGGAATAAATCATGGTGTATGATCTTTTTAATGTATTGTTGTATTTGATTTGCTAGTGTTTTGTTCAAGATTTTTGCATTGATGTTCATCAACAATATTGGCCTATAATTTTCTTTCTTTTTTTTTGAGGAAGATTAGCCCTGAAGTAACATCCACTGCCAGTCCTCCTCTTTTTACTGAGGAAGATTGGCCCTGAGTTAGTATCTGTGCCCATCTTCCTCTATTTTATATGTAGGATACCTGCCACAGAATAGCTTGATGAGAGGTGTGTAGGTTTGCACCCATGATCCGAACCTATGAACCCCGGGCCACTGAAGTGGAGTGTGCAGACTTAACTGCTACACCCCCAGGCCGGCCCCTGTAGTTTTCTTTTTTTGTATTGTCCTCATCTGGTTTTTGTATCAGGGTAATGTTGACCTTGTTGAAGGAGTTAGGAAGCCTCCCCTCCTCTGCAATTTTTTTTGAAGTTTGAGAAGGATAGGTATTAAGTCTTCTTTGAATGTTTGGTAGAATTCACCAGGGAAGCCATCTCGTCCTAGACTTTTATTGTTTGGGAAGTTTTTGATTACTGTTTTGATCTCCTTACTGGCGATTAGTCTATTCAAATTCTCTTTGTTCTTGGTTCAGTTTTCAAAAGTTGTGTGATTCTAAGAATTTATCCATTTCTTCTTGGTTATCCAATTTGTTGGTGTATAGTTTTTCATAGTATTCTCTTATAATCATTTATATTTCTGTGGTATCCTTTGTAATTTCTCTTCATTTCTGGCTTTATTTATTTGAACCTTCTCTCTTTTTTCCTTAGTGAGTCTGGCTACGGGTTTGTCAGTTTTTTTTATCTTGCTTTTTGTCAATTTAATTAAGCATTTTATATAATTCCATTTTCTCTTCTTTCTTAGCACATCAGTTATACTTCTTCTTTTTTCCCCCCTGAGGGAAATTAGCCTTGAGCTAACATCTGCTGCCACTCCTCCTCTTTTTGGTGAGGAAGACTGGCTCTGAGCTAACATCCATGCCCATCTTCCTCTATTTTATGTGGGATGCCTACCACAGCATGGCCTGACAAGCGGTGCATAGGTCTGCACCTGGGATCTCAACTGGTGAACCCTGGGCCACCGAAGCGGAATATAGGAACTTAACCACTGTGCCACTGGGCTGGCCCCAGTTATACTTCTTTATTTACTTTATTTATTTATTTATTATTAATTAATTTATTTACTTTATTTACTTTATTCGGTGGTTACTCTAGAGTTTGCAGTATACCTTTACAACTAATCCAAGTCACTTTCAAATAATACTATACCACTTCACAGGTAGTATAAGTACCTTATAATAACAAAATATTCCTAATTATTCCCTCTTGTCCCTTGTAGCATTGCTGTCATTCGTCTTACTTATACCTCATTTAAACTTAAGCATATATAAGCATGCACACACATATAAGCATACATAATTGAATACATTGTTACTGTTATTTTGAACAAACTGTGATCTGTTGCTCAATTAAGATCTGATGCTTCTTCATTTATTCATTCTGTAATGCTCTTCCTGTCTTTATGTAGGTCTGAGTTTTTGGCCTGTTATCATTTTCCTCTCTGAAGAACTTCTTTTAATGTTTCTTGCATGGCAAGTATCCTGGCAACAGATCCTCTCAATTTCTGTTGTGTGATAAAGTCTTTATTTCTCCTTCACTTTTGAAGGATAATTTTACAGAGTACAGAATTCTAGGTTGATGGTTTTTTCTTTCAACATTTTAAATACTTCTTTCTCTCTCTTGCTTGCATAGTTCATGAGAAGTTGGATGTAGTTCTTATCTTTGTTCCTCTATAGGTAAGGTGTTGTTTTCCTCTGGCTTCTTTCAGGATTTTTTCTTTATCTTTGATCTTCTGAAGGTTGACTATGATAGGCGTAGTTTTTTTGGCAGTCCTCCTGCTTGGTGTTCTCTGAGCTTCCTAGATCTGTGGTTTAGTGTCTGACATTAATTTGGGGAAATTCTCAGTCATTATTGCTTCAAATATTGTTTCTGTTCCTTTCTCTCTTTCTTCTCTTGGTATTCCCTTTTTGCGTATGTTACATCTTTTGTATCTGTCCCATGGTTCCTGGATATTCTTTTCCTTTTCTCAATCTTTTTTTCTCTTTGCTCTTGAGTTTGGAAGTTTCTATTGTCATATCCTCAAGCTCAGAGATTCTTCTTCAGCTGCTCATTCTAATGAGCCTATCAAAGGCATTCTTTTTATTTATTTTGTTTTTTATCTCTAGCATTTCCTTTTGATTCTCTCTTAGAATTTCTTTCTCTGTGTTTACATTATCTGTGTGTTCTTGCATCTTGTCTACTTTTTCCATTAAAGCCCTTAGCTTATCAATTATAGTTTTTAAAAATTCTCACTCTGATAATTCCAGCATTCTTCCCATATCTGACTCTGGTTCTGATGCTTGTTCAGTCTCTTCAAACTGTGTTTTTTGTCTTTTAGTATGAAGTGTAATTTTTTTGTTGGAAGGTAGACGTGATGTACTGGGTATAAGGATCTGTAAAAGGCCTTTAGTAATGTAGTGGTAAGGTGTGTATGTGTGTGAAAGAATTCTATAGTCCTATGAGGAGGTCTCAGTCTTTTGGTGAGCCTGTGCCCTTGGACTGTGAACTTCATCAGTGCTTCTCTTTTTTTTTACCTCCTTAGACAGGGTAGGATGGCTAGAGTAGGCAAGAGTTTGGGTAATTCCCTTCCCTTACATGGAAGGCTAGAGCTGGTTGGAGTTGGGTGTTTCCCTCCCCTCAAGTAGGTTAGGCTCTGATAAAACCCCAATAGGTTAGCATCTGGTAAATAGTTTCTCCTGAGGGCATGCTTTAAGAACAGAATCCTCTGGTATATTTCAAAATGGTTCCTTTTCCCTCCTGTGGCCAGAAGCTAGAGGAGATTTTTCTCCAGTCTTCACTGTGAGAACCGGGTAGAGCTGCTGGAGGTAAAACTCACAGAAATGTTGGGGGACCCCTATGACTGGATCCCCCTGGAGTTTTTAACTCTCCAAGTTGTCCATACTGAGCCTCCAGCAATTTGTCAATTACAGTTCAGGTTTTCCTACCCCAGCAGTGGCTCCTCCAGAGGTTTCTGCTCATCAGTTTCTGCTCTGGTAAGTTTTGGTTCTCTGTGTCTGCGTGTCTGTCTCTTCAGTTTTGGGGGCAGTGGTTTGCCCTGTGACCTCACTCTTCTGAGGGATATAAAAAGAGTTGTTGATTTTTCATTTTGTTCAGGTTTTTACTTATAGGATGTAGTGGTGACTTCCATGCTTCTTGCATATGGGACTAGAAACCATAAATCAAAATTAATTTTTAAGAATGGACTGTGCTGGTGCTGGCCCAGTGGTATAGTGGTTAAGTTCATGTGCTCCACTTTGGTGGCCTGGGGTTTGCAGGTTTGGATCCTTGGCATGGACCTATGCACCACTCATCAAGTCATGCAGTGGTGGTGTCCCATGTACAAAATAGAGGAAGATTGCCACAGATGTTAGCTCAGCGACAGTCTTCCTCAAGCAAAAAGAGAAAGATCGGTAACAGATGTTAGCTCAGGGTCAATCTGCCTCACCAAAAAAAAAAAAAAAAAGTGGGAGTAGGAAAGGTCTTTCTAACTATGACTCAGAATTCAAAAGCCATAGAAATTATTTTGATAATTTCACCCACCCCAAAATTACTAACTAATTTCTGCACGACGAAAAAATCATAAGAAAAGTCAAAAGAAAGAACAAACTGGGGGGAAAATGTCTTCCATTTCATGAACAAAGTATTAGTCTCCTAATATATAGTGCCTAGAAATCAGTAGAAAAACCAATACTCAGTAGGAAAGCTGAGCTAGGTTATAAACAGAATGCTTTCAAGCAAGGAAACATAAATGTCTGTCAAATATACAAAAAGATGCCCAACCTCCCAAAAAATGAGCAATGTAAATTAAGATACAACAGATGCCATTTTAACCATCATGTATCAAAACCCCAAAAGTTTGATAATACATTATTTTGGTGAGGCTGTGGGAAAATAGGTGCTTTCATATATTAGTGGTGGGAAAGTCAAGTGGTCAATCTCTATAGTGGGAGGAGGGTGCAATTCGGAAATAGCTATCAAAATTACAAATGTATATTTTCTTTGATCTAGCTAGCAATTCCACTTTTGGAGATTATCCTCCAGATATGCTGAAGGTGAGGAAGATTGTCACTGAGCTGACTTGACGTCTGTGCTAATCGTCCTCTATTTTACATGGGATGCTGCAACAGTGTGGCTTGAGTGGTGCTAGGTCCACGCCCTGGATCTGAACCTGTGAACCCCAGGCCGCTGAAGTAGAGCGTCTAAACTTAACCACTTGCCACTGGGCCAGCCCCCAGAATTCTATTCTTATTTCAGTTTTCCCCAGCGTTTATTTTCTAATATGTGCATTTAAACTTTAAGGTTTCCTGTTGATTTGTCCATATCACAGGCTTTTATGTGTTCTCATCATTGCTAAATGTAATTTGGTTTGATTCCCTTTTTAATCTAAGAATTATATAAAAGAAAGTAGAAAGTTTTAAAATTTCTACATGGTGAGTTTTTCTGGTAATTGTTTGATAGTTAATTTCTAATTCTAGTGTATCATGATCAGAGAAAATGGCCTATATGATGTCTGCCTTTTGGAGTATATTTAGATGTTGTTTTGGCTTAACATATGGTCATATTTTTGAATGCTGCAAATGTGTTTGAAACAAATATGAATTCTTTGTTTTGTTTCTTTGCTTAAAGTTCTACATATCTCTATTAGATCAAGCTTTTGTATTGTATTATTCAGATGTTCTATGGCCTTACTTATTTTGGTCTAATTGATGTATTTCTTAGGAAAAGTTCTATTAATATTTCCTAATGTGTTTATAGATTTCTCCTTATGTTTCTCTCAGTATGTTGTTTGTTTCAAAGCTATCTTGTGAGGTAGATGTTAATAGAAGCTCATGATTATTATTGGCTTGTACACTATAGATGGATTGTCTATTTTGTAAATATTGGTTGTCTATTTTTGTCCCATTTTATGCTTTTAGCTTTAATTTCTATTTTACCTTATGGCAATATCACATACCTTCTTCCTTGTATGCATTTGTGTATTGTTTTGGTTAGTATTTTCCCAGTATATCTTTTTTCATCTCTATTTTTATTCTATCTGTTATAGTACATTTTTTATGTGTGTCTTATGAAAGTTTTATATTAAAATTTTTTTGATCCAAAGTTAAATTTGCCCGTAAAGAGACAGAGATTGTAACCTGTTTACATTTGTTATGATTGCTTCTATCTTTATGTTGAATAAACTCTTAAATGGTAATTTAATGAGGACAGAATTTAGGACAACGGTTATTTTCTTTAGCCTTTTGAAAATACTCTTCCTTTTTTTCACTGACCACTATTCTTGCCGATAAGTTAATTCTTAGTCTAGTTGTTATTCCTTTTAGTTAGTCAGTCTTTTCTTTCTGGTAATTAGAATCATCTTTTTTTTTGTTCAGTAGTTTCACTGTGCTTGTCTAGGAGTGTATTTAATTACAGTTTATTCTGCTCAGGACGTGGTATACTCCTTCAGTTTAAGAACTGATGTTTGTCTTCAATTTTCGAAAATTCTTGGGGATCATCTTTTCAAATTCTGCTTTTTTCTCTCATCTCTTAAGGTACTATTACATACATATTGGATTGTCTTGTGCTATCTTTCATGTCTCTTAATTTCTCTTTTATATTTTTCATTTTCTTGCCTTTCTGTGTTACTTTTTTTGGAAGGGGGTGATTCTCAGCTTATTTTTCTACTTACCTAATTTTCATTTGGGTCTACTCTTGTTGAACCATGCATTGAGGTTTTTTATTTCAATTCCTGTGTTTTTCTTTTCTAGACTTTCTATTTGTTTTTCTTAAATGTGCTTCTCTTTTGTTTTCAAATATTCTATTTTTGCTTTTCTTAGAACATCTAGTTTTGTTTAATTTCAGTTGAGTTTATTTTTAAAATCACATGGTACAAACTCAAAAGGTATAAAGATTATTCAGTGAAAAATATCTACCTTCTTCTGCCCCCTAGTTTTCCTCCCTGGAAAATAAATATTTATTTTACTAATCTGTGAGACTCCTTTATATCTGTCCTATGAATTGTAGATATTTTCCAAGCTTGCAGTGATTTTTAAACTAAGTTGTAGCAATTTTTGCAATTTAGAAATAGTTTGTTTTGTTGTTTACTGTCCTAATCTTTTCATTTCTGGCTTCCATTTCTTTTATTATTTAGAAAGGCTCTCTGTACTCCTAGATTATAAATAAAATTATCATTTTTTGAATCACTTTTATGATTTTACTACTTATATTTAAATATTTGATCCATCTGGAATTTATTTTTGTAGATGGCTACTCAGTTGTATCAGCAACATTTATTATATATTTAGTATGTTTCTCACTGATTGCAAATTTCACCTTTATTCTATACTAAAATTTCTTAAGTATTGTGGTCTGTTTCTGGACTTTATTCTATTGCATTGACCTCTCTATTCATATACCAGTACATGCTGGTTTTTTTTTTTTGAGGAAGATTAGCCCTGAGCTAACATCTGCCACCAATCTTCCTCTTTTTTTGCTGAGGAAGATTGGCCCTGAGCTAACATCTGTGCCCATCTCCCTCTATTTTATATGTGAGACGCCTGCCACAGCATGGCTTGATAAGCTGTGCATAGGTCTGCACCCAAGATCTGAACTGGTGAACCCCGGTCTGCTGAAGTGGAGTGTGCAAACTTAACTGCTGCACCACCGGACCAGCCCTACGCTGTTATAATTTAATCATTGTGGCTTTATTTTAGTATCTGGTTAGTCTAGTTCTTCATCATTATTTTTCCTTTTCAGAATTTTCTTGACATTTCTTCCTTATTTTTTATGTGAGTTTTAGAATCAGTTTGCCTGTTTCCAAAAATGTACTATTGCCATTTTTATTGAGATTAAATTTATAGATTAATTTAGGGAGAATTGATAGCTTTATGATATTGAGTCTTTTTATATAAGTACATGGCATGCTTTTACCTCTCTTCAAGTATTTTGTGTCTCTTGATAGACATTAAAAATTTTTTTAAATATATTTTTTACATGTCTTACAATGTTTATTTTTAGTTTTTTTCTTTTCTGTTGCAGTTGTAAATGGGAATTCTTCTTTCATTATATCTTCTGTTGTTTGCATATAAGGGCTATTAATTTTTACATATTAATTTTTGATGCATCTAGTGTATTGAATTTTTTAATGTTTGTTGTAAATTTTTTGTTGATTTGCTTTGGTTTTCCAGTATATAATCCTATCAGCTGTGAATGATGATAAATGTATTTATTTCCCATTTTTGTACCTCACTTATCTTTTTCTCAACAAATTGCATTGACTAGTTCTTCGTAAAATGTTAGATAATAGTAATATTTGACATCTTTGTCTTGTTCTTGACTTTAATGGAAATACTTGTAGTGTTTCCTGATTAAATATGACTTGATTGGGGGCTGAAATAAAATCTTTTATTCTATTGGATCTTCAAAATCTTTTTTTTTTTTTTATTAATGTTATGATAGATTACAAGCTTGTGAGATTTCAGTTGTACATTTTTGTTAGTCATGTTGTGGGTACACCACTTCCCCCTCCGTACCCTCCCCCCACCCCCCCTTTTCCCTGGTAACCACCGATCAGATCTCCTTCTCAATATACTAATTTCCACCTATGAGTGGAGTCATATAGAGTTCGTCTTTCTCTGACTGACTTATTTCGCTTAACATAATGCCCTCGAGGTCCATCCACGTTGTTGTGAATGGGCCAATTTCGTCTTTTTTTATGGCTGAGTAGTATTCCATTGTGTATATATACCACATCTTCTTTATCCAATCATCGGTTTCTGGGCATGTAGGCTGGTTCCACGTCTTGGCTATTGTAAATAATGCTGCGATGAACATAGGGGTGCAACGGACTCTTGAGATATCTGATATCAGGTTCTTAGGATAGATACCCAGTAATGGGATGGCTGGGTCATAGGGTATTTCTATTTTTAACTTTTTGAGAAATCTCCATACTGTTTTCCATAGCGGCTGTACCAGTTTGCATTCCCACCAACAGTGTATGAGGGTTCCTCTTTCTCCACAACCTCTCCAACATTTGTCGTTCTTGGTTTTGGATGTTTTTGCCAATCTAACGGGGGTAAGGTGATATCTTAGTGTAGTTTTGATTTGCATTTCCCTGATGATTAGCGATGATGAACATCTTTTCATGTGTCTATTGGCCATATTCATATCTTCTTTTGAGAAATGTCTGTTCATGTCCTCTGCCCATTTTTTGATCAGGTTGTTTGTTTTTTTGTTGTTAAGCCGTGTGAGTTCTTTGTATATTATGGAGATTAACCCTTTGTCGGATAAGTGGCTTGTAAATATTTTTTCCCAATTAGTGAGCTGTTTTTTTGTTTCAATCCTGTTTTCCCTTGCCTTGAAGAAGCTCTTTAGTCTGATGAAGTCCCATTTGTTTATTCTTTCTATTGTTTCCCTCAACTGAGGAGTTACAGTGTCCGAAAAGATTCTTTTGAAACTGATGTCAAAGAGTGTACTGCCTATATTCTCTTCCAAAAGACTTATTGTCTCAGGCCTAATCTTTAGGTCTTTTTTTTTTTTTTTTTTTAAAGATTTTATTTTTTCCTTTTTCTCCCCAAAGCCCCCGGTACATAGTTGTATATTCTTAGTTGTGGGTTCTTCTAGTTGTGGTATGTGGGACGCTGCCTCAGCGTGGTCTGATGAGCAGTGCCATGTCCGCACCCAGGATTCGAACTAACGAAACACTGGGCCGCCTGCAGCGCAGCGCGCGAACTTAACCACTCGGCCACGGGGCCAGCCCCTAATCTTTAGGTCTTTGATCCATTTTGAGTTTATTTTGGTGTGTGGTGAAAAAGAATGGTCAATTTTCAATCTTTTGCATGTGGCTGTCCAGTTTTCCCAGCACCATTTGTTGAAGAGACTTTCTTTTCTCCATTGTAGGCCCTCTGCTCCTTTGTCGAAGATTAGCTGTCCATAGATGTGTGGTTTTATCTCTGGGCTTTCAATTCTGTTCCATTGATCTGTGGACCTGTTTTTGTACCAGTACCATGCTGTTTTGATCACTGTAGCTTTGTAGTATGTTTTGAAATCGGGGATTGTGATTCCGCCGGCTTTGTTTTTCTTGCTCAGGATTGCTTTAGCAATTCGCGGTCTTTTGTTGCCCCATATGAATTTTAGGATTGTTTGTTCAATTTCTGTGAAGAATGTTCTTGGGATTCTGATTGGGATAGCATTGAATCTGTATATTGCTTTAGGTAGTATGGACATTTTAACTATGTTTATTCTTCCAATCCATGTGCAAGGAATGTTTTTCCATCTCTTTATGTCATCGCCTATTTCTTTCAAGAAAGTCTTGTAGTTTTCATTGTATAGATCCTTCACTTCCTTGGTTAAGTTTATCCCAAGGTATTTTATTCTTTTCGTTGCGATTGTGAATGGGATAGAGTTCTTGAGTTCTTTTTCTGTTAGTTTATTGTTAGTGTATAGAAATGCTACTGATTTATGCACGTTAATTTTATACCCTGCTACTTTGCTGTAGTTGTTGATTATTTCTAATAGTTTTTCTGTGGATTCTTTGGGGTTTTCTATGTATAAGATCATGTCGTCTGCAAACAACGAGAGTTTTACTTCTTCGTTACCTATTTGGATTCCTTTTATTTCTTTTTCCTGCCGAATTGCTCTGGCCAGCACCTCCAGAACTATGTTGAATAGGAGTGGTGAAAGTGGGCACCCTTGTCTTGTTCCTGTCCTCAGAGGGATGGCTTTCAGCTTTTGTCCATTGAGTATGATGTTGGCTGTGGGTCTATCATATATGGCCTTTATTATGTTGAGGTACTTTCCTTCTATACCCATTTTACTGAGGGTTTTTATCATAAATGGGTGTTGGATCTTGTCGAATGCTTTCTCTGCATCTATTGAGATGATCATGTGGTTTTTGGTTTTCATTTTGTTGATGTAGTGTATCACGTTGATTGACTTGCGGATGTTGAACCATCCCTGTGTCCCTGGTATAAATCCCACTTGATCATGGTGTATAATCTTTTTGATGTATTGCTGTAATCGGTTAGCCAAAATTTTGTTGAGGATTTTTGCATCTATGTTCATCAGTGATATCGGCCTGTAGTTCTCCTTCTTTGTGTTGTCCTTGTCAGGTTTGGGGATCAGAGTGATGTTGGCTTCATAGAATGTGTTAGGGAGTTCTCCATCTTTCTCAATTTTCTGGAACAGTTTGAGGAGAATAGGTATTAAGTCTTCTTTGAATGTTTGGTAGAATTCTCCAGAGAAGCCGTCTGGTCCTGGACTCTTGTTTTTGGGGAGGTTTTTGATTACCGTTTCTATTTCCTTACTTGTGATTGGTCTATTCAGATTCTCCATTTCTTCCTGATTCAGTTTGGGGAGATTGTAGGAGTCTAGGAATTTGTCCATTTCTTCCAGGTTGTTCAGTTTGTTGGCATATAGTTTTTCATAGTATTCTCTTATGATCTCTTGTATTTCATTGGTATCTGTTGTGATTTCTCCTCTGTCATTCCTGATTTTATTAATTTGCGATTTCTCTCTTCTTTTCTTGGTGAGTCTGGCTAGGGGTTTGTCAATTTTGTTAATTCTTTCGAAGAACCAACTCTTTGTTTCATTGATCCTTTCTATTGTCTTTTTTGTTTCAATATCGTTTATTTCTGCTCTTATTTTTATTATTTCCCTCCTTCTACTGACTCTGGGCCTTGTTTGTTCTTCTTTTTCTAGTTCTGTTAGGTGTCGTTTGAGGTTGCTTACGTGAGCTTTTTCTTGTTTAGTGAGGTGAGCCTGTATTGCGATGAATTTCCCTCTTAGGACTGCTTTTGCTGCATCCCAAATGATTTGGTATGTCGTGTTCTCATTTTCATTTGTCTCCAGATAATATTTGATTTCTTCTTTAATTTCTTCAATGATCCATTGTTTGTTGAGAAGCGTGTTGTTTAGTCTCCACATTTTTGCACCTTTCTCTGCTTTTTTCTTGTAGTTGATTTCTAGTTTAATAGCATTATGATCAGAAAAGATGCTTGATATTATTTCAACTCTCTTGTATTTATTGATGTTTGCTTTGGTTCCCAAAATATGGTCAATCCTTGAGAATGTTCCATGTGCACTTGAGAAGAATGTGTAACCTGCTGTTTTTGGATGAAGTGTTCTATATATATCTATTAAGTCCATCTGGTCTAATTTTTCATTTAATTCTATTATTTCCTTGTTGATTTTCTGTCTGGATGTTCTGTCCATTGGTGTTAATGGTGTGTTGAGGTCCCCTACTATTATTGTATTGTTGTTGATGTCTTCTTTTAGTTCTATTAAGAGTTGCTTTACAAATTTTGGTGCTCCTGTGTTGGGTGCGTATATATTTATAAGTGTTATGTCTTCTTGGTGGAGAGTCCCTTTTATCATTATATACTGTCCCTCTTTGTCTTTCTTTATCTGTTTTGCTTTGAAATCTACCTTGTCTGATATTAGTATAGCGACACCTGCTTTCTTTTGTTCATTATTAGCTTGGAGTATTGTTCTCCATCCCTTCACTCTGAGTCTGTGTTTGTCTTTGGGGCTGAGGTGTGTTTCCTGGAGGCAGCATATTGTTGGATCTTGTTCTTTGATCCATCCTGCCACTCTGTGTCTTTTGATTGGGGAGTTCAATCCATTTACATTTAGAGTGATTATTGAGACGTGGGGACCTACCACTACCATTTTGTGTCTTGTTTTCCGCTTTTCTTCAGTTTCCTTTGTTTCTCGTCCCATGGTTTAATCTGTTCTGATGTAGAGCTGCTACTCTCTGTTGTTGTCCTTCTACTTATCTCCTCTGCTCTTGGTTTTGTAGCCCCTTTCCTTTTTTGGATTTTTCAGGAATGAGGGTTTTCCTGAGGATTTCCTGAAGAGGAGGTTTTGTGGCAATGAACTCCCTTAATTTTTGTTTATCTGGGAAAGTTTTTATTTCTCCATCGTATTTGAAGGATATTTTCGCTGGGTAGAGAATTCTCGGCTGTAGATTTTTGTCCTTCAGATTTTTGAATATATCATTCCACTCTCTTCTAGCCTGTAAAGTTTGTGCTGAGAAATCTGCTGATAGCCTGATGGGGGTTCCTTTGTAGGTTAGTTTCTTTTGCCTGGCTGTCCTTAATATTTTCTCCTTGTCGTTGACTTTTGCTAGCTTCACTACTATATGCCGTGGAGTTGGTCTTCTTGCATTGATAAAGTTTGGAGATCTATTGGCTTCTGTCACCTGAAGATCCATCTCCCTCACCAGATTTGGGAAGTTCTCAGCCATTATTTCTTTGAATAGGTTTTCTGCCCCTTTCTCCTTCTCTTCTCCCTCTGGTATACCTATAATCCTTACGTTGCATCTCCTAATTGTGTCTGATAATTCTCGGAGAGTTTCTTCATTTCTTTTAAGTCTTGCTTCTCTCTCCTCCTCTGCCTGCAACAATTCTATATTGCCGTCTTCCAAATTGCTAATTCTTTCCTCCATATTATCGGCCCTACTGTTCAGAGCATCTAGATTTTTCTTAATCTCCTCTATTGTGTTCTTCATTTCCAATATTTCTGTTTGGTTCTTCTTTATCGTATCAAACTCTTTTGTGACATAGCTCCTGAACTCGTTGAGTTGTCGGTCAGAATTCTCTCTTAACTCATTGAGAATCCTAATGATGGCTGTTTTGAAGTCATCATCATTTAGGTTATATATCTCATTTTCTTTGGGATTGTTTTCTGTGTATTTGTTACTTTCTTTCTGTTCTGGAGATTTAATGTATTTTTTCATATTGCTTGATGATGTTGATTTGTGCCTCCGCATGGAGATAGAGTTTAGTTGCTCCTTTCACTTGTTTCAGCTGCTGCGGTGGGGGGAGCAGCTGTTTATATTTCACCAACCAGGAACCCTGTGTGTAGTTGCTAACTGGGCCTGGGCCCCTCTTCGTAGCCACAGTGGCCCTTTGGATTCCCTCCTCTGCCGTGGGGGCCGTCACAGGGGGGCTTCAGGCTGCAGGTGCCTACTGTTGTTGCCCACCTAGATGCACTCTCTCCTTGGGGTCTGCAACGGTGTTATGGGCTTTTCCAGCGGCCAGGGGTGGGATCACTTATATTTGTCGCTCCGTTGCTGTCGGCACCCACCAAATCTCACTTGTCCTCTATGGGTCGCAGGAGAGCTATTGGCATCTTCTACAGTCTGTGGTTAGTACACCTAGCTATGCTGCTTTTGCCCTGGGGTCTTCCAGCCTTGTGGCTGGCGGCTGGGTGCCTTCTACTGGTGCTGTGCAGAGGCTTTCCCTAAGGCTGCTGTGAGCCTGTAGGGTTTCCCCCTAGGCTACTAAGCTGGGTCTCTGGAACTCTCTCCAGCCCCAGTCCTCTCCGAGATCTCCGGCAATCCCTAGCCTCACGGGGTGGGCAACGGCAGCTGGGGGTCGCCCAGCCCTCTGGAATTCTCTCCGGGCCTCTCCC